>NC_133328.1:452522229-453122229 GCF_042186555.1 Aquarana catesbeiana | reverse complement strand
GGTTCTGAGACCCGATTGGCCAGGGGGTCTTAGGACTCCCAGCCAATCTTGGTCTCAGGACCTGCTTCCTATTCGGCCAGGAGGAGAAGCAACTGCCCCGTCAGCAACAGCCTCCTCCTGGAGCCCTACCCCGGATTCAGCTGGCCATTGGTCTCCTCCCCGCACTTGTACCACAGCACCGCAGCATAAGGTAAGGCCATGGGGGGAATTTGGTGTCGATCACTGCATTCCCGATTGATCATGCTTGGGGGGGGGGTGAGTGAATCGCCCATCGAACGAGCGCGGGGGGGGTGTACCAATACCCAATAGGTCCAATTTGTGTTTTTAAATAAATTAGACCTATGTGAGTCTCTGATGGATTAATCCAGCGAACAGTCATGAATTGCCTTACAAAATTACTGTTCTAGCAAAAGAATGGAGGGATACAATTTGTTTCATGTGCCTTGACATACCACTGTGTTGGATAATTTATTCTGTTGGTGACTTAAAGAGGAACTTCATAATTGTTTTCAGTGCTAGTGGAATATCACCTGACAGTCTTTATTACAACAAGGGAGGACTAGTTAAAACGATACTATATTGCATTGGGATAAAATAATTGCAAGAAATGATTATCTCTTTTAATCATCATATACAGTAAATGCAACACAAATTTCAGATTGTGTCTAACTAGTCTATTATCGTATTTGACAATGACAAAAAACAGACTATGCCTAAGAGCCCTTCCACACTGGGGCGGTTTGCAGGCGCTATTGCGCTAATAATAGCGCCTGCAAACCGACCTGAAAGTGCCGCTGCTGTGTATCCAGTGTGAAAGCCCCAAGGGCTTCACACTGGAGCGGTGCGCTGGCAGGACGGTAAAAAAAGTCCTGCCAGCAGCATCTTCGGAGCGGTGAAGGAGCGGAGTGTATACCGCTCCTTTATCGCTCCTGCCCATTGAAATCAATGGGACGGCGCGGCTATACCGCCGGCAAAGCGCCTCTGCAGAGGCGCTTTGCGGTGGTATTTAACCCTTTCTCGGCCGCTAGCAGGGGGTAAAACCGCCCCGCTAGCGTCCGAATACCGACGGTAAAACGCCGCTAATAATAGCAGCGTTTTACCGCCGACGCCGCCCCCGCCCCAGTGTGCAAGGGCTCTTAGGACAGGGGTCTCCAAACTATGGCCCTCCAGTTGTTCTGGAACTACAATTCTCATCTTGCCTAGTCATGTCTGTGAATGTCAGAGTTTTGCAATGCCTCATGGGACGTGTAGTTCTGCAACAGCTGGAGGGCCATAGTTTGGATATCCCTGCCCTAGGACTTTGCCCTGATTGGCTATACAGCTGAAGAGGACCTGCCCCTAGCAACACCTGGAGAAGGAGGACTTCTAATTGGCTGCCTGAGCCAGGCTGGTTCCCGATTGGCTGGGGGATGTTTTTTAGCCCCATCACCACTGGGAGAAGCAGGAGATCCACGTGGGATCTGATTAGAGGGCTCTGGGAGCCATTTAGAGAGCCTGGGAACCTCTTGGGGAACAGGAGTACCTGGCCGATACAATATATGCCTGGGAAGTATTCTGTGAGTAGGGAAACAGGATTGAGAACTTTCTGTGATTGCAATTACGGAGCCTGGGAGCTGAAATGTGCTGTGTGTGCCCTGAGAGTGTTAGCCTGGAAGATTGTGTTACAGAGCTCAGGGCTGCAAGAAGCCACAGGACTGTTGTTGTGAGCTGCTGACCACGTGCTGTTGCCAGATAATCTGTTCTGCCAGGAGAAGTGTGCTGCACCTGAATCACATGCCAAACTGTGTGCAGGGACTAGGCTTTGGGCGGATATGCTGAGCACTACTATCTGCAGCAAGGGAGGAGAGACTATACTTCCATTCCAGTGCGCTCCAGTTGCTCACAGTGACCACGTGTTCCAGCTACCTGCAAAAGCTGCAGAGAGCTGACTCGAGAGGGAGGACCCTTTTGCCAGCCACCAAGGGTTCCCTCAGGAGCAGAATCAGTTATTAGTGGTGAGAGGCTTCCAGCCACCGTCTTGTTTACTTTACTGAACGATCCAATGTAGGGGCCCTATCGCCAGAAGACTACATAGTCCCACTGGCCAGTGGTTAGGTGGGGGCATCTCTGCATTAGGCAGTAAGTAGGCTGTATTGCCATTGCAAATGCCATTTGGATATCTGTACTGTGTTGGATTGTCATTAATCTGCAATTACAAGCTAATGTCGCTCACTAGCACCCACCTAATGCACATTTTTGCACCAGTTGCTTCCCAGGTGGATGTGGTGAACGAACAATGACACCCTGTGAATTGTATCACTTAACAAGGTGCCTACATTGCTATATAGTAAATTGTTAATTAACTCATTCCTTTCTAGAGCTTTGCCATTAAATAAAGCCCATTTAAACCTTCAAGGTGTGTCACTATTCTTGGGTCCAGGAAAAGAGGCGGGTCATCACAGGTGGCAGGCAAAAGGGACCCAATACAATTACCAAGCAGCTACATATATATTTTATTGTACCTTGCACTGTGTAATATGTCATGTGTAATCCCTTCTTTCTTTTTTACACTTCTGTAACCTTAACAAGTGCTTGTTCAATAAAAAATAGATTACACATAAAGATTAACTTCATCCCCCTTGCTTTTTTCTGTCTCCTCTTACCATTTTGCAAGGTTACCTAAAAAAAAAAGCATACTTACACCTAGTGAATCAAGCACTGCCCTGCGATCTGCTTGTAAAGGTAGAGTGCACATCTTGTGATGGACAGGTGACCTTTCCTCCATGTGATCCCCATGAACTCGTTGGGCACCAAGTGTAGGTCACACAGGAGGCCTACCCCAGATGCGTTCTTCTGGGCTACGCCAGGCGACCAAAATGATCATTTGATGTAATATCGTGTTTACACTTTTCCCGAGGGCACACTCGTCATAGCCAGGACCCGACAAGGGCTGTGGCAATGTGACGAATCAAACATTAAGGCTGTTCTCCCACTCAAAAATGAGTTGCTTGTGTCCAGTGTTATGTGGAATCCCTTCCAAGGACATGGTCCTGTATACTACACACTTGTACAGGTGTATGTGTTGCATTAGGTGGGACAAGCAGAGCCCACCTGGTCCACTCCACAAGTCAACGCACTCTGCCGCCTCACTCCCAGCAGAATAGGGTCCCGCCAAGCACAACTAGTTGCAGTTGACCTTTTGTTGCTGAAACGTTGTTAGAACCCTTTCTATGCTGTTACAGGCTGTTATCGACTCAAACCCTTGTGCGCCAAGACCCCATGTACATCCCTTGAATAACTTCAGACCAGGCTTTGTGCGGTAACAACTTTTACTAAAAGTATGGCATGATAAACACAACATGGCAGAATGTCCTTTCCCTATATAACACTAATAGTATCTGCCCCAGTACTTGTGTGGGTAAAGTCCTTACAGGTGAAGTCCATAGCTGGGCAAGTTACGAAAACCGACACTCCATACAAGAACTGCAGATCTCAGCACAGTCCTGATCTCGCTGACCCAACCCGACCCTTGAGATCCAAACCTCTGTCATATATCACAGGACAGGAGGCTGGACTCCAAAAGCCCACCAAGTGTTAGCAGTAGAACATAAAGGGGAAAGGGAGTTAACCCTTCCTCTCCCCAACCTGGGCAGCCATGCTAATCTAACTACCATACCATACCATTACCGTAGGTAACCTGCCTACATGCTGCCACACCCCAGGTCCCGCACTGCCATCTTCCCTTTCTTCATCACCAGGAGCTGGCTGTCTCTTCTAGGTTCCTGCAGCCAACCTCCGATGATGCACCACCAGGTACACCCTCCAGTGACTGTGTGACCCTGCTCCTAGAGCCTCCCGGGATATATGACCGGGCTATTCCAAGAAGCTGCATGAGCAGGGAACACATCATTCTTTTCTAGGCCATAACTGGGGCAGGGAGCAGGCCAGAGTAAAAAACTTTTTTTTTACAAATTTAAGCAAACAAAAATGATCAGCTTTTTTTTTTTAAAAAGCAGAGGGGGGAGGGTTGCAATGGGTAAAATTCAATTTTTTTTCTTTTTATTGAACTGAATACATGCTGTCAATGAACCTGTACACTCAGGTGCATAAATATCAGTAAACTAGTGCTGTGTTTGGGATTTGTAAAAAAAATACAAAAAAGAAGAATTTTCACTTACCTGTAATATCTTGGAGTACAGTACAGGACAAATTATTCACCTGGATTACAGGCTCATACCTTCAGTTGGTCATAGGATTTGTAGTATGTAGGTTTCATATCTTCACGTGTAGTCAGTGCAAGGTGCTGTACAGGTAAGGGCAGTGGTTCATCCCTATGGAATCTAGACCCTGAAGACCTCTTCAAGGGTATGTGACAAGTGAAGCCTCGGCACTATATATGCTTCAATGTCATGGACAGGTAAGATGGGGTTACCCTGTATCTCTAACCGTTACTGTAAAAACCAGGGTTAAGTCTGAAAGTGTAAAATTTTCAAACTTGGTGCTAAAACTTAACCATTCAGAGCTTGGTCAAAGTTGGATGGCCAGGTGTTACATCACACCACTGGTTGCAAATTTTACCCTACTTCCATCTAGAGCCCTTATAAGGTACTCAGGGGCTTCTTCCCTCCCTCTGCAGCAAGGGCTTCCCTACAAGATGGTCTGTTGCACACTCCTTCTGGACAGGAGTTCCTGTGTAGTCCTTCATGCATGCTTACCCTATATTACTTTCCCTACTCTATTAGCACCCCACAGGGTAAAATTCTTACCCGTAGCTATAGTAAAAATCAGGCAAAAAGGTGAACATTTGTTCTGCCCAAGGTCCCCACAACACTCAGTTTCAGAGTGACGATGCTTCCCTTGCACTGGAACAAGAACCAATTTTAACACTGGTCTCTACACCCGATTCTAATTCTATTTCAGGCACATAACAAGTGGCTTACCACAATTCCCCTGACAACTAACTGCTTTAATACAACCATCTCAGTCCAGGGCTATGAAATACTAAGCCCCTTCTCTAGCTCCTCTGTCACTGAGTTGGATCCCAATATACCTGCCTTGGACTAGGCAGACACAGAAGGAAATGAGGAGAATGCAAATGGAGTGTTAGAGGAGGCTGCGGTAGATTTTTCTCCCTCACACTCTTTTATGCCTGAAGCAGGAGCTTTGCACAACATGCTTTCTAATTGGGATACGCTTACTGCTACTGTGTTTAAAAGCCTCAGCATTGTAGAACTTGGTTCTCTTCCATCTTGCCATGCACCTTTGACTACAAAGAGACCTGTAAAATCTATAAATCATTCCCTGTTCATGAACAAATAGAATGCACAATCTTTTATAACTGGATCACTGCTGGAAAGATTTTCACAACTCAAAACATCTTTGCTGAACTCTATCCAGTGGAAAAGGACAACTAAAGCACTAAAAAGTGGTATGTTCCTGTAAGCTGATCATCTGTCTTAAATAAATATCTCACTTTACTAATTGAAGATGTTTTTTCATTCTGCAGATAGAAAGTTTGAGATGCTCCTAAAAGGCTATCTTTACTCTTGCAGGACCAGCCCTGCAACCAGCTATGGCTGCAATTTCAATATATTAAACTGCAGAAAACTGGACTGGGACCATGAACAAACAAGATGATCCTGCATTACAGGACCAGGTTTTAATGAAGCAATTACAGTAATTACCTACTGCTCTGCTCTTTTATGTGGATGCCCTACAACATTTCCAGAATGGACCTAATCTCTATTCATATGCACAGAATCTTGTGGAAAAAACACACAAACCAGAGCGCTATCTGGAAAAGTGACCACAAGATGGTGTTGTAATGAATAGCTATATCAGTTCATTGTAATGGGAGGATACAGATCAATCGTATATGCGAATGATCCAAGGGCAAAAAGTTTGTTCAAGTGGGGGCTCTAAAACATTTTTATTTTACATGTGTTTCTTTAAAGGTTTAAAACTTTCGATTTTTTTTTACATTTTATTGCTATCACATAGGGAGCTATTGGTCCCCTATGTGATAACATAATGACATATAGGTAACAGATTCTCTTTATGAGACATTCAGGGTCTATTAGACCCTGGATGTCTTCTTTGTACTCCACTGCAGCTGATGGTACACAGATCATGTTCCATCAGCCTTTTCCCTGGGCACTGGTTGACAGCTTATGACCAGGAAGTGATGTCATACTGTGCACAGGAAAGAAGCTTAGCAGACGGCGGTCTGCTAAGCTCCGGTCGCCCTTCCCAGCGACACCCACCATGACTGCACCAGGCCCACAGATGGGACAGCAGAGCCTGGTGAACATGGCAGGGGGACGGCACATCACTGCGGTTGTGAAAGTGATAGGCAAATTCTCAGCCCCTTGTATCACTTCCACACACACAATAGGCATTACTGAAGTGTTTTGGTCGGTATAGCGGCCGGGAGTAAGTAAAAAAACACGTCTGCAGTTTGATTAAATATCTAAATCCTCAGCATATGGCTGATGATACAGATTTTACCGCCTCACCCATGCTGGCACCCTAAGGTTGCACTGCCCCTGCTATTGGGACACTTTAGAAAAGACTATAACAAGTTAAAGTATCAAGACACTTGTCAATTTAAATATAGGTAAATTTAGTAAATTGTGTGTTAGGAAGGTTAAAAGTTCGCCTCTGTTCCAGCTTAGCTGACGTTGCGGGTGTTTCCGTGCTGACCGGTGGGTGTCGCTGTTACTACTGGTCAGGGTTGGAAAGGCAACGTGTTGAAGCGTATGGATGCTCCTCTGTCCTGGAGGCACGCTCGGTGGAGGTGGTCCTCCGAGTTGCATTCTGGGCAAGGGTATTTATGGGACAGACGCCATATTTTGGGGTTCGTTTTACAGCCACCTGCTGGCCCTCCTGGCCGACAGGTATGCGTTAAGGAGCTACCTCGTGGTCCTCCGTCCAGGAGGCCCACGATGCTGCGGCGCAGCGGTGGGTCCAGAGGCCTGTCTGGAGCTTGCCACCGCGGCCGAGGAATGTACCTGAGCTGTCGGTCCTGTGTGACGAAGCTGGACAACCGAGGAGATCCCAGGGGAAGACCCGTCTTGGAGAGATCACGCCGCACGCTGGTCTATAGAGGGGCCTGGTGACTCTGTTGGAGGACGTATCCAAAAGTAACTATACAGCATAGCTCGGCTTAAAGGTTCAAGCACTGTGACTGACTTTCACTACCACAAATCTATACATCCTGTGGCAGAGGATCGTACGGATTTTTATTTCCAAACAAGTCTGTGGCAGAGACTTTGATTCGTGCTGCGTACTGGCTGCTAGACCGGTGAAAGAGGCCTATCCAGACGAGCAAGGAGTGTGTCCCAGGAGGGGAGCGCATTTCAAATAGTATTTGAATCCTACCAGGACATTTTGTCAAGAGAACCCTTTCAGAGAATATTTGAGTTTCTTCTGTGAGTTTCCTTTCTACCTCTTTCCTGCTACTTCCTAAGTCGTTTGTTTAATAAAGCATTGAAAACGTACTCCAGTGTTGGTGCGTGTGTCATCCAGAAGTAAACTCAACGGAACCCTAGACCCAGTGCCGGTGAAACAGAGGGAAGCAGAGTGAAGGTAACAGACCCACTTAAACCAGCAGCTCCACCGTGAGTTAGTGCTACATATATATATATATATATATATATATATATATATATATATATATATAAATAATCAGTATCATAAGAATTATGTGTCTCATAATTTAGAGGGATCCCTGCTCAGAAGGGAAATGGAAATAGTATACAAAATATTTTAACAGGGATCTAAATAAAATGACATTTAAAGCAATCTAAGGATAAAATTGGTTTATCCTATAAAGATTAAATCAAAGAAATCCACCTTTTATTCTCAAAAACCTAATATAGGGATCTCTAGTTTAGTGTGCCATTTAGTGGTCAAGTTAAGTTATTGCTTATGTAAACAAATGGTTAATTTATACTAGAAAATTAATTTCCTGGAGAAAATGAGTGGGAATGCTGAATAGCTGAATTGCTAAAGCTAACTGAGTGAATCGGGGGGCTTCAGTAACCAAAACTGCGATGTTTATCCTCAGGACACAACACAGGAAGCACCTCCATGGTTAACAGAGGACGGAATTAAAATTAGACTTGAGAAACTTAACATTAATAAATCACCGGGACTAGATGGCTTGCATCCGAGGGTACTTAGGGAACTCAGTCAAGTGATTGCCAGACCGTTGTTCCTAATTTTTACAGACAGTCTATTGACTGGAATGGTACCAGCTGATTGGAGAAAAGCCAATGTAGCACCAATATTTAAAAAGGGCCCAAAAAACATCCCTGGGAATTACAGACCAGTTAGCCTAACATCAATAGTATGTAAACTCTTGGAGGGGATGATAAGGGACTATATACAAGATTTTAGTAATAAGAACGATATCATTAGCAGTAATCAGCATGGATTCATGAAGAATCGTTCTTGCCAAACCAATCTATTAACCTTCTATGAGGAGGTGAGTTGACATCTAGATAAAGGAAGGCCTGTAGACGTGGTGTATCTGGATTTTGCAAAAGCATTTAACACAGTTCCCCATAAACGTTTACTGTACAAAATAAGGTCCGTTGGCATGGACCATAGGGTGAGTACATGGATTGAAAACTGGCTACAAGGGCATGTTCAGAGGGTGGTGATAAATGGGGAGTACTCAGAATGGTCAGGGGTGGGTAGTGGGGTTCCCCAGGGTTCTGTGCTGGGACCAATCCTATTTAATTAGTTTATAAACGACCTGGAGGATGGGATAAACAGTTCAATCTCTGTATTTGCAGACGATACTAAGATAAGCAGGGCAATAACTTCTCCGCAGGATGTGGAAACCTTGCAAAAAGACCTGAACAAATTAATGGGGTGGGCGACTACATGGCAAATGAGGTTCAGTGTAGAAAAATTTAAAATAATGCATTTGGGTGGCAAAAATATGAATGCAATCTATACACTGGGGGGAGAACCTCTGGGGGAATCTAGGATGGAAAAGGACCTGGGGGTCCTAGTAGATGATAGGCTCAGCAATGGCATGCAATGCCAAGCTGCTGCTAATAAAGCAAACAGAATATTGGCATGCATTAAAAGGGGGATCAACTCCAGAGATAAAACGATAATTCTCCCGCTCTACAAGACTCTGGTCCGGCCGCACCTGGTTCTGGGCACCAGTCCTCAGGAGGGATGTACTGGAAATGGAGCGAGTACAAAGAAGGGCAACAAAGCTAATAAAGGGTCTGGAGGATCTTAGTTATGAGGAAAGGTTGCGAGCGCTGAACTTATTCTCTCTGGAGAAGAGACGCTTGAGAGGGGATATGATTTCAATTTACAAATACTGTACTGGTGACCCCACAATAGGGATAAAACATTTTCGCAGAAGAGAGTTTAATAAGACTCGTGGCCACTCATTACAATTGGAAGAAAAGAGGTTTAACCTTAAACTACGTAGAGGGTTCTTTACTGTAACTTTACTGTAAAAGCGGCAAGGATGTGGAATTCCCTTCCACAGGCGGTGGTCTCAGCGGGGAGCATTGATAGCTTCAAGAAACTATTAGATAATCACCTGAATGACCGCAACATACAGGGATATGTAATGTAATACTGACACATAATCACACACATAGGTTGGACTTGATGGACTTTGTGTCTTTTTTCAACCTCACCTACTATGTAACTATGTAACTATGTAACTGGATGAATAGCTTAAATCTGTAAGAAAAAGTTGAAGAAGTGAGAATAGTTGGAAAAGTAGGAATGGTTTTAAAATAAACATGAATTTCATTAAAAAAGTTTAACAACACCACTAATGTATGAAAGATGTGGAATATTTAAAGGTTTTTTGAAAAGCTTTTTGATCATTAATCCCCACACCTAATGAGTGAGAGACAGTGTGAGAGAACCCTTCAAACAAGCCTTAATAAATCCACAACAGTACATGCTATCGAAACAGCAACTTCACCGTTAGAGACACATGGCCTTTGTGAACATATCAGTATAAAATGTATGTTGATAAATTTAAAAATGTGGGCATGTCAATGATTTAAAAAAGAAGTTGGCTGTGCGTTTCGCTGGGAAATGTGAAGAATTTTATACAGGACAGTCAATTGAAGAAAGTGTAGAACTCTTGTCATTTGGAAGCTCAACGAGCCAAAAGTAAAAGGCGTATCACAAAACTGAGCACATTGCCTGAAACTAGATAAAAATACCTACGTTTTCATGTATAAATTGTGTATGACAAGTAGATCTTGTGGGCGTGAGAGCAATTTATAGAGAAGGAACTAAGATATTTTTTTTAAGGCTCTGTGCTCTAGGTATGACGTCATCCACTCTAAGCAGCCCAATGCACACTCTGTTTAATCGATAAAATTTTCTGAAATGATCACTAAACTTAAACAGCTTTTTCACAAAAACTGTAAAAGATATCAAACTGAAAAGATATAGCCAGATAGCGGACTATTTTGTGAACATTTTAAAGTTTGTTTGGTGTCTGTAGGTGAAAGTATGAAGGAGCTGAAACTTTTGGGAACAGAAGAAGATTTTAAAGATTTGAAGCATGCTCTCATTCACTTCAATGTTAAAAAAAGTGTTAAAAAGCTTAATATTTTAAAAAGTATAAATAGTAGGAAAAAAGTTGAAGAAGTCCCATCATTAGCTGAAAGAGCTGAACATTTTAAAAGTTGAATGGTTTTAATAGCTGAAAGTATGCAGAAGTTACGCAGAGCCAAAAAACATACAAAATAATAATAATAAAATTAAAAATAAAAATAAATAAAAACGAATAACAATAGTCGGACTGCTGAAGCATTCCCACTAGATAAATAAAAACGAATAACAATAGAGGGACTACTGAAGCATTCCCACTAAATATTGCCCTCCAATCAGGAGTGGGTAAATATTACAAACTACACCCTCTGTAAATACATTTTGGGAGGATAAATAGGAAAGCTCAGAGAGAGGCTGGAGGAGCACCATTCACTACCATTCACGATCACCAGTCATCATCATCATCATCATTATCACTATTGATGGTCTCCAGTTCAGCTCCATCTGAGATCGACTCCATCTTGAAAGACAGACTCTATTTTATGCTTGATCCAGCTCCACCCACCGGTAGTCAACTGATTCATTTCATCTGCTTCTCAGGGTAACTAATAGTGTGCTATTACTTAGATGATTCTTGCCTGTTTAATTTAATATTCTAATTGCAATAGTTTTGTTGGCAATGTGATATTTCGCTCACAATATCATAACCTATAGGGTTAGATAATTCCTTTTTTTTAATGAGTATAGTCTGTCAAACACAGATTATTGTCTGCTAGGTTTAGTTACAGTTGGTTATATATAGGTTATAATATATGTTCTCAGTATCTATTGTATGTCTGTGTTAGCCATATCAAGTTAGGGATTCATTGTCAATGCAGTTCGGTGTCTGGTTTCCACTGTCAAAAAATAGGTAATACAGCGCTGCGTAAAAAAAGAAAGTAAATAGCAGCCAACACACCTATAGACCCAAATAATTAAAAATATACAAAAAAGTGTAGCGCTATAGATTTAGAAAATTAAGTGAATAGTTTTAACACCACAGCTTAGGTGTGTAAACTTACGATTAAGTGTTATCATAAGAAAATAAAAAATTATGATGCACTATATATAGTACAAATACAGTTGTACAAACTATAAACAGAAAGTGAAAAAATATGAAAAAACACCATGTAGTATTAGTATGAATCAAGTATAGCACACTGTGTATAATATGTATGTGATATACAGATAGTGTGAACACAACCTAAAAATAAATAAAAAACAAATGTCGATATAGTCCAAAAAGATCAGATGGGGTTGACATCATCTAGAACACATATAACAAAAGTCCACCAAACTAGTAAAGAATGTTAAGTAAAAAAATAAAAACCACACCACCCAGGGTCTTAGGGGGCTTGCCAAGGGCAAATGCCCAGGCACGACCTATGTCTATCAAGTCCAAAGCGCTGAGGGATCAACTGTATAGATTAGGTATGTAGAGATTGGGAGATAACAAAAGTAAACAGAAAAGCTGATGGTAGTTCAGAAGCCGTCACCGAAGACAGGAACAGTCACCGAAGACATCGAGAGGCTTACCAGATGTTGTTGACTTGGGGAGACTTACGTCATCCAAGTCAAAAAAGGCTTAGAGACCAACTGGTCAGAATGGTGCGTCCTCTCAGATACCCGCAGTAACTTCTGAACCAAGATGGCAGTTCGACTTCCACAGTTATCCGCACAGCATAGAAAATAGTATTCCAATGGGAGGCCACAAACGAATTTCCGTATACCATGCGAGAAATGGATATAAGGACTCACATAGTGTAATAACGTAAACACTGGTTTATTTATAAAATGTTGAAAATAGACTCACATGTTAGAAGAACATCTAAAACAGATTCGAATAGCGGTAATGGTGAGGGGTCCACCCAACGCGTTTCTGCTAAAGAGCCGTCATCTGGGGTCAGTGGGTTTCCACTGTCAATCTGACTGCTATCTGTGATTGTTAGCGGTTTAATTGTAAAATAAATCTTAATTTTTTTTTTCTAGTTTCTCAGTCTGTACTTTTACACAATTTTACTGTGCTTAAAAGAATATCTGCATAGAGCAATGAATTTCAGGAATAATTAATTGGTCAGTGTAATTATCTTATCTATTTATCTATTGAATAAACGATCGATATAGCTGACCCAATTAATCATTCAAATGTCCTGACAATGCACAGCCACGGGGACAGGTCAGGCAGGTTTGGACTAGTATCTAAGTATGCCTAAGATCATCCCCATTGTCAACCTAAAACAAGCAAGCTCCTTCTCTCAACCTACCTATGCTCCTATCCAGTCAAGTAAGGAATCCTCTAACTTGGTGGATCTCCAGCCCAGCCTTAACAATAAGGAAATCCTTCTTTCCTCATAACTGGAAAGTGATAACAACAGGTACCAGTCTTTCAGGCTGAGGAGGAGTGTTCCAGTCCCTCACGGTCCAGGTTACATGATCACCTGTGGAAGCTAAGCTCCCCATCAACATCCTGGAACTCAGAACAATAAAAATAACTCTGCAACATTGGATCCCCCTTCTTCAAGGACACCCAATCAGGGTTCAGTCAGGCAATGTCAGGGCTGTGGCCTACATCAACTATCAAGGGGCACTAAGAGTCATGCAGCCTTGAAGGAAGCAAGCCAGATAATCTTTTGGATGGAGGCACACTGTCCAGCGATCTCTGCAGTCCACATCCCAGGAGTGGACAGCTGGAAAGTGGATTACCTCAGCCAAGACTGCCTGGATCACAGGGAATGGACCCTTCTGAAGACATCTTCAACCTAATATATCTAAGATAGGGACCCTAGCTATGGACATCCTGTCTTCCAGATGCAACAACAAACTACCTTGGTTTGTGGCCAGGACTAAGGACCCCTTATCACTGGCATTGGATGCCTTGATAATCCCCTGGTCTCAATTCAGGCTAATCTATACCTTTCTCCCAGTGCAAATTCTACCTTGTCTGTTCCACAAGATAAAGCAGGAGAAAAAGCCAGTACGGTAATCTCATTCCTCCAAACTGTCCCAGAAGTAACTTGTACACAGATTACTGGGAGGTGACCATTGGCCTCTTCATAACAGGCCAGACCTGCTGTCAAATGGCCCTCTGTTCCATTCTGCTTCTTAGTCTCTGGCTTTAATGGCAAGGCTGTTAAAGCCCAGGTCCTAAGAGACAGAGGGGTCTCCGAGTCTGTGATTCCTACCTTGTAAGGACAAAAAAAGCCACTTCAAGAAAGATCTACTATTGTACCTCAAAATCCTTCTTTACCTGGTGTGAACACAAGATATTAAATTCTAGAGCTTACTCTGTGCCTCATATTCTGCCCTTCCTACAATCAGGTCTTGACCAGAACTTATCGTTAAGCAGGACAGATTTTGGCCTTATTAATCCTTTTTCAAAAGCCTCTGGCTTTGCTCTCAATTATCAAAACCTTTATTCAAGCTGTATCTTGTGCCAAGCCTGTGCTTTCTAGGATATGAACTTGGTTCTCTTTGCCCTGCAGAAACCACCCTTTATACCCACCAGGGATATCCCCTAGATTACCTATTTTATTTTTCAAGGTGGCCCTTTTGGTCCCTATCATGCCTGTCAGATGTGTTTCTGAATTGGCAGCTTTCTCTTGTAAGAGAGACACTCCTCATTCTTCACAATGACAAGATAGTCTTACACCAAAGACCTTCCTTTCTTTCTAAGGTGATATCAGTCCTCAATGAAGCCTTCCACTTCAGTGCCTCACATTTTGGCCAGTACTTGGCCTTCAGCACTCTGAAAGGACAGATTTTAGCCTTGTCCATTCTTTTTCAAAAGCCTCTGGCTTTACTCGCCCTTTTCAATACCTTTATTCAAGGAGTATAGTGCATCAAGCCCCCCCTTGCAGCACTCTGTACTTCCTTGGGATATCAACTGTGTTCTCTCTGCCCTACCCCGTGAACCCATCATGGTGGTTAGTTAGCTAACAGATGGTTAGTTAATTTAGTGCTTAGCACTTCTACCTTGCAACAGTAGGGTAATTGGTTTGAATCCTAACCAAGGCACCATCTGCACTGTATGTTTTCATTCTATGTTCTGCAAGCATTGGTTTCCTCCAGGTACTCTGGTTTCCTCTATAGCTGGGCATCTTAGAGAACGCATTATACAGGGGTATGGGAAATGGCAGAGACATAGATACATAAACACTTACACCCACACAGCTTGAACTGGATGGACTGGTGTCTTTGTTCAGCCTTACCAATAATTATATGTAATTATATACCCCTAGATGACCTCTCTTGCAAAATTGCCTTTTTGGTTGCAATCATGTCCGTCTGAGTTATCTCTCTCTTGTAAGGAGCTGTTGCTCATTCTTCAAAATGACAAAGTAGTCTTACACCCAAAACCATTATTTTTGCCTAAGGTGGTATTAGTCTTCAATCTCAATGAAGACATAGGACACCTTGCTTCCAAGTCCACCATCAGTTGATGGATAAGAAATCTAATCAATAGAGCTTACACTCTCGAAGGACAAATCTCCTTTTGCACTTTTATGTGCACAATCTACCAGATCTTAGCACTTCCTGGGAATTCCAGCACCAAGCCCCTGTAGCCCATCTTGGTGAGGTTGACACCCAGTTCATACCTTTCTAAGTTCTGTCAGGTGGACGTCCAATTTTTTGTGGATGCAACTTTCAGGCACAAGGATCTTGAAGTAGCTCTCTGAAGTTGGGTCTGTTAACCCATGTTTTTATCAGGCCTGTTGGCACAGTTTTGTTTCCCTAGCTGTTAACCCCTCTAACGGACCCCCATACTCAAGAGGAGTATGTCCACCATATAAGCTTCCCTTGTCCGGTACCAGCGCGATCCAAGACTCCTTAGCCCACTCAGTCACTTGTTGAGGCATCAGTGTAGGGTGGTAACAAACATAAGACTGTTTATTCAAACACAGGCACAAAGAGATATACACTCAGGGGACAATCCCTTCTTCCCTAGCATAATGACACAGGGCAGGGTAAACTTTACCTCTTACAGTAACATGACACACAGGTGTATTCAACTTTTCAGCACTAGATAGTCTTTAGGAGGGGCTGCTGGAGAAATCCCCCCTCCCTCTCTAGCATCTAATCCACATACACATATACACCCCATAATACTTTGCTCCCAAGGCAGACATAAACAATAGAACAATGGGATACAGGCACTTAACCACTTACGGACCGCCCGCTACTTTGAAGAGGAATATAGTTGTTATGGCAGCAGCTAGGTGCCATAATTCGGTATCCTCTTCTTCAGCGGGCGGTCCACTTTCAGATAAAAGTGGTCTCTATGACGGATTCGCCGCAAGATCCCTTTTATCGGTGGCGGGAGAGGGCCCGCTGCGCTCTGGTGCCCTCCGCCGCTTACCGGAGCAGTCACAGCAGCAGAGGCAATCGGGTCCTTTCTCCTGTTAGGCATGGAGACAAGTAAGCGATGTCAAAGCATCACTTCCGCCCATAGCTCTTAAAGGGATATTTTCTTTTTGACAAAATTTTTTTTTCTTTTTTTTTTATTGCATTTTAGTGTAAATGTGACATCTGAGGTCTTTTTGACTCCAGATCTCATATTCAAGAGGTCCTGTCATGTTTTTTTTCTATTATAAGGGATGTTTACATTCCTTGTAATAGGAATAAAAGTGACACAATTTTTTTTAAAAGAGCAGTGTAAAAAAAATAAAATAAAAGGTAAAACAATTAAGAAAAAAATAATACATTTTTTTAAATGTGCCTTGTCCCGCCGAGCTTGCGCGCAGAAGCGAACGCATACGTGAGTAGCGCCCGGATATGAAAACGGTGTTTAAACCACACATGCATTTTTTTAAACGTCGCCTATGGAGATTTTTAAGGGTAAAAGTTTGTCACATGACATGTTGGGTATCAATTTACTCGGCGTAGCATTATCTTTCACAATATAAAAAAATTTGGGCTAACTTTACTGTTGTCTTATTTTTTAATTTAAAAAAGTGTATTTTTTTCCAAAAAAAGTGTGCTTGTAAGACCGCTGCGCAAATACGGTATGACACAAAGTATTGCAATGACTGCCATTTTATTCTCTAGGGTGTTAGAAAAAAATATATATAATGTTTGGGGGTTCTAAGTAATTTTCTAGCAAAAAAACCTGTTTTTAACTTGTAAACACCAAATCTCAGAAAGAGGCTCGGTCCTTAACTGGTTAAACACATAACAACCCCCACCCCACCTCAAACTATCTAGCAACGGTCTGAGACGAATGGTGGAATATATTTCTTGAGGGATATTGTTCAGAAATACTACTGTCCCAAGTGAAAGAGCCCCTTTATTCTTTCAACACAAACCACACATATAAGACCCAGGATAACAGGGGTAAAACACAAAAATGTTGAGTCCAGTGTGGTTGTACGGTGAGTTTGGTTAGTGCAGATCGGACTGGGGTTCTCGGTCACCCTGTGCCCCTAATAGACACAGGGTCAGTTACACATAGAAGGGGTCGGGGGAGCTGGACAAGGAGTTTCCTGACCTCTCTAAGGTAAGCTGAGTTCCCCTAGCCATCCGCCCAAAGTGACTGCCTTCACACCCACCCTTTTCATTTATTGCTTGGGGACATACAGGTGTCCTGTACTGTATGATTAGGATAATAGGAACTTGGTGTCCTGTAATTTCCATATCCTGAAATACATTACAGGACACCCCTTCCATTCCTTGGTTACTTTGCATTGCTTACCACAAAACTGTTTTTTTTTTTGGATCATTGGGAGGCGCCCAGGGGTCGTGTCCTTGAAAGCATTTCTAGTGTCCAATCAACTGAAGGTATGAGCTTATAACCTAGGGTCTGTGAAAATTTTGCCTGAGTCCTGTACTGTACTGCAAGATACAGAATTTACAGGTAAGTCAAAATTTCTCTTTTTTGGAGTGATGGTCATCTTTAGGTCAGAGCCTAAATCAGGCACATAAGAAAGAAGAACATTGACATTTGAACAAAGAGAACATATGTTACCTGACTGCTATTGTTCTGCACAAGCACAGTCAAAGGTGCATTATTTATGATGATGTTTTGATATCTACCAATATCAGTGTGACGATCGTCGAAAACAGAATTTGTATACTGTTCTCCATTGCATTATGTATACAGTGTAAGGTACCTTATGCAGTATGCTCTACATAGTTATAGGTATGGTATGGCTCTGAATGCTAGTCTGATAGATCAATGGTTATCTTCTAGTATCTATAAAATAGAATAAAGGCCAATATGTTTGAGACCTAGAGATAATTGTTCTTTGGGCTGTGAAGAAACAAAGTAATGTTGTAAAGGAAAAAACATTATGGGTTCCGATCTTGTAATCACTGCAATATTACACTATTACAAGAATAATAAAGTAGTATTTTTATTTGATATAGTCTGTAAAAATGTTCTTTTGAGCAAAAAGCAATGCAGCCATAGGCACATTTTGTGAACTGTTTTCCTATTTTATTTTCTGGTTAGAAATAGTGATTTGGTTTACCATTGTCTTGACAATATTATCTTTTTCTCAAAACCTTTCAGTTCATGTTATAGATCTAGGGATGGCCACTTAGCCAGAGTTTGGCTGTCTTCTGAATGACAAGAAAAGTCACCTTCAGACCACTCAATCCCTAATTTATCTGGGTTCCCCATTCAGCATTGGAGAACACAGCATCATTTCCAGAACAAAGCCATGAGCAACACTTCAGAGGTTTTACTGAAAGAATAATTGTTAGCCAGAAATTGTTTGGTGTACTTAAGAATTCTTTTAGTCACTATTGCCATGGTGCATGGGTACCCTGGCAACACACATAAGCTTTCAGCTGTCTTTTATGAACCAATGGGATTGTCAGTCGTTATTTAAAAGCATCAGGCATAAAGCACAGCTTCCATTGGTAGTTACAATAACTTGAAAATGAACAAGCATTATGTACTGGTACACTAGATTGCAGTCACATAAAATGTAAGTAGAAGTGTTTAGATGAGTATTGTAAGCATTTAGCGCAATGTGGTAGCTTTTCTGTCTGCTAAGGACCAAGCCTATTTTTTACACTTAGTGTTTACAAGTTAATCTATTTTTTTTTTATAGAAAATTACTTAGAATCCCCAAACATTATATATATATTTTTTTTCCAGACACCCTAGAGAATAAAATGGCGGTCATTGCAATACTTTATGTCACACCGTATTTGCGCAGCGGTCTTACAAATGCAATTTTTTTGCATTTGCTTGTCGACCAGGGGGCACAATTTGGGGGGTATGTAGCTGAAGGCCTACTCCACCATTGGTCAAAATTTGGGGCTCCTACAACCTATGGTTCCGGAGATACGGGGATCCTTGTGCAGCCTTGTCAGAAGCTACATACATACAGAGCGGCCAGTTTAAATACAAGCTGGCACACTCTACAGCAGACTGAGAGGATGATCTCACAGTGCCTCTCCTCACTTCTTGTCAGAGGCACTGATCCCAATGGACAGCTTGGAGCCTGCAGAGTTTGACAGGCAGCACCACCTGTCAAACTCGCCTATTGATTTCAAAGGGGCCACTCTGCAACTGCAAGCCAAACTCGCTCGCAGTAGAAGCATAGTCCAACATTGTAAAACTACCATTCAGCAATGTAAAAAAAAACAAAAAACAAGGAGGCGGCAGTAGCACCTCGTGATTGCCTGTCAGATGCTGCTATACCACTTGTTGAAAAGCAATCCACCACAGACCACTTTTCAGAGGGCAGTAAGCATTACCGCAAATGTGAAAGAAACTTGAAAAACATCATTCATTTCACACTCACCACTAACCAGGTCACTCCCCAGCCACTTCCCATGTTAGCCATCTCCCTTCAACTTATATCACAGGTGACCATTTCCCAACCTGCAGATGACAGACCCTATTCCAAAAGATATCACTCCCAGTTACTCCCCCCATCCGCTGATTGATAACCCCCCATGACCACCTCACTCCCCCCTGCTGACAGACATCTCTCCCAGCCTGTCCCCACACACCCTCTCACTTGCTAACCTGTAAATGGGGGAATCACTCCCGCAGTGCTATTGTGTTACGCCAGTCCATAAACATCATTCCACAAACCTTTACATTTTTCCTTCCCAGATTCCTTCATCCTCCTCACATGTACATAGTGCTCACTTTCATACCCTCCACACTCCTCTCCCGTACATACTGCTCACTGTCATACCCTCCACACTCCTCTCCTGTACATACTGCCCACTGTCTTACCCTCCACACTCATCTCCTGTACATACTGCTCACTGTCATACCCTCCACACTCCTCTCCTGTACATACTGCTCACTGTCTTACCTTCCACACTCGTCTCCTGTACATACTGCCCGCTGTCATACCCTCCACACTCCTCTCCTGTACATACTGCCCCCTGTAATACCTCCCACACTCCTCTCCTGTACATACTGCCTGCTGTCAAACCCTCCACACTCCTCTCTGTACATACTTGCTCACTGTCATACCCTCCACACTCCTCTCCTGTACATACTGCTCACTGTCATACCCTCCACACTCCTCTCCTATACATAGTGCCCCCTGTCATACTCCCCATAATCCTCTCCTGTACATAGTGCTGGCTGTCATACCCTCCACATTCCTCTCATGTACATACTGCTCACTGTCATACCCTCCACACTCCTCTCCTGTACATACTGCCCACTGTCATACCCTCCACACTCCTCTCCTGTACATACTACCCTCTGTCATAGCTCCCACACTCCTCTCCTGTACATACTGCCCACTGTCTTACCCTCCACACTCGTCTCCTGTACATACTGCTCACTGTCATATCCTCCACATTCCTCTCCTGTACATACTGCTCACTGTCATACCCTCCACACTCCTCTCTTGTACATACTGCTCACTGTCATATCCTCCACACTCCTCTCCTGTACATACTTCCTACTGTCATATCCTTCTTTTTTTTAAATCAAATCCTTTTCATTATGTTAAAAATGATAAATGATAAATGATAATGATAAAATGAAAACGATATTGACACAATACAGACAAAACCACAAAAATAGAAATCACACCAAACAAAAAACCCCCAGAAAAAAATCCCCAAACCACTTCCCTTTAACAAGCCCCCCCCCCCCCCCCCCCCACACACACACACACTCGGAGTATATATGACACACAAAAAAAAGGAATAACAATATGCAGCATTACAAAGTACACAGTACACATTGGTTGACATAATACCTAAGTCATAGATTGAAGCCATCTAGACCAGATAACATCAAACTTATTCAGGGAGTCCCTTAGGGAATATGTATGCTTTTCAAAAAGAATAAACCTATTGAGCTCTTCAATCCAATCGGACACAGTTGGTGGATGTGGAGAGGTCCACTTAAGAGCAATCTGTCTACGAGCAACAAAAAGTGCACGCCTTATAGTATTACCAATAGGGGAGGTATAGATAGAGGTGTCACAGTAACCCAATATACATATAAGCGGTTCAACCAGAATATTAATATCCAATACTCTATTTAAGGTACCAATCATCTCCACCCAGTATGTTTGAAGTTTTGGACATCGCCACAAAAGATGTATTAATGTACCTTTTTACTGCATCTAGCACAGGCTGGCTCAGATTTCAGTCCAATTGCACAGAGAAACTGCGGAGTTCTATAGACCCTATGGAGAAAATCTGTGTGATGGAGAAAGAGACACCTTGGACGGGGACCGGAGGACATCGTCCCAAATCTCCTCAGAGACGAGACCAATATCTTTCTCCCAGCCAGCCCGAGAACAGATAGGGAAGTTTAATAGAAAAGAAACCCATCTGACAGTACCCTATAAATAACCGAGGTAAGACTCTTTGTTGACCCTGCCTGTACTATTTTATCTAAGATGGGGATAGAGGGGGAAAATATCTTAACAGAAGAAAACTGGGCATGTAGAGCATGTCTTAATTGAAGGAATTGGTAAAACCATTTGGATTCTACAGAGAACTCTCCCCTCAGATCTTCAAAGGATACCATTCTGATATAGCTGAGCTAAAGTAGTTATTCTTAGTTTTGCCCATCTCTGAAAGCCTCTAAGAGCCGACATTTGAGAAAGTCTATCATTTTCCCACATGGGAGTGTATCTAGTGGGATATGAGACACCCAACATTTTTTTAACTGTATCCCATACTTTACAGATTAACAAACAAGCAGGCATATCAGCAAGCGAGACACCCCCTCTTGCACCATCGAGGACAAAGAGTGGAGACTGACCCTTAAATGCAAAAGAAGATATTTGTCGAGCAGGAAAGGATATCTGTTCAGACTCCCATCCGACAAAATGCAGTAATTGGGAGGCGAGAAAATAAAGCCTTGGATTAGGAACTGCCAGGCTGCCGGCATTTTTGAGATGCTGTAAAGTCTCCAGTTTGATACGAGGGGTTTTGTTCCGCCATATTAATCGCCTAAATATAGTGTTTATCTTAATAAAGATCCGGATAGGTATCCAAATCGGAGCATTATGTAAAAAATAGAGAAGCTGAGGCATCCATATCATTTTTAATAAATTGATTCGACATATTAGTGATATCATATCCTTCACACTCTTCTCCTGTACATACTGCCCACTGTCTTGCCCTCCACACTCATCTCCTGTACATACTGCCCACTTTCATACCCTCCACACTGCTCTCTTGTACATACTGCCTACTGTCATACCCTTCACATTCCTCTCCTGTACATACTGCCCACTTTCATAAACTCTTCTACCGTACATAGTACCGGATGTCATACCCTCCTCTCCTGTGCATACTGCCCAGTATCATACTGTCCACACTCCTCTCCTGTACATACCACCCACTGTGATACCCTCCACACTCCTCTCCTGTACATACTGCCCACTGTCATATCCTTCACATTCCTCTCCTGTACATACTGCACCATCATACCCTCCACACTCCTCTCCTGTACATACTGCCAACTGTCATACCCTCCACACTCCTCTACTGTACATACTGCCAACTGTCTTTCTCTCCACACTCCTCTCCTGTACATAATACCTTCCACACTCCTCTCCTGTACATACTGCCCCTATCATACCCTCCACATTCTTCTCCTGTACACACTGCCCCCATCATACCCTCCACACTCCTCTCCTGTACATACTAACCACTGGCATACCCTCCACACTCCTCTGCTGTGCATACTGCCCACTGTCATACTCCCCACACTCCTCTCCTGTACATAGTGCCCACTGCCATACCCTCTACACTCCTCTCCTGTACATAGTGCCCACTGTTATACCCTCCACATTCCTCTCCCTCACCTGCACATACTTCCCACTTTTATATCATCCATACCCCTCCCCTGCCTCTTCAACTAAAGGAAATCTTCTCAGTCCATATTTGTTCTGCCCATTAGTAGTACTCATTTAATTTTGTGATTACTACTGTGATGTATAGAGGAACATAGGGTATGTCAACTACTCTAACTATACCACTGGTAAAAAAAATTGTCCCTGAAAATATTTTTGAAATGTTGACAACTATGCACTTGGGCACTGCTCAAGGGCCACCGGGTCAGTATGGGGCCCCATGAGAGGCTCCTGGGATCCTGTGATATTAAACCGGTAGTAAACTTCACTTACATTACTACTTTTTAGAGGCCCCAAGTTAGGTTATGCCTGAGCGCTCCAGTGCTGCGCTGTGATCAATCCGGTGGGTCCCGGGCCCTCCATCTTTACCCGGTCTTCCTTCCGGGTTATGTGCCTTCGTTCACTTGCCTTGGTCAGGCTGTGTTGCTGTCATTCCCACGCATGCTCATGCGCATCCTCTCTCTCTCTCATCCCTCCTCTCTCTCTCATCTTCCCTCCCTTACCTCTCACCCCTCTCTCATCCCCTTTCTCTCTCTCTCATCCTCCCTCTCTCTATTTAATTACTATTTAATTTGTTATAACAAAAAATTGTTTGCATTTTTATTTTTTACAAAAAGCCCTACCAAAATCCTCAGCACCAGGCCCATGATGTTCTTCATCTGGCCCTGTTCCAGATCAAGTAACAACTTGTGGGGCTTGCGAGTCTGAAACTTCTTGCCTGTTGCCATCATAATTTTGTTGTGGTTGTGTGTATCTGTTGGAAGCAAGTGTCAATTGGCACAGCAGCAGACGACTGTGCTTGGGGTCCTGAAGTGATCATAGGTACATGGGCAGCGACAGTACAGTATGATTGCCTCACTTGCCTTGGTCAGGCTGTGTTGCTGTCATTCCCATGCATGCTCATGCGCATCCTCTCTCTCTCATCCCTCCTCTCTCTCTCATCTTCCCTCCCTTACCTCTCACCCCTCTCTCATCCCCTTTCTCTCTCTCTCATCCTCCCTCTCTCTATTTAATTACTATTTAATTTGTTATAACAAAAAATTGTTTGCATTTTTATTTTTTACAAAAAGCCCCACCAAAATCCTCAGCACCAGGCCCATGATTTTCTTCATCTGGCCCTGTTCCAGATCAAGTAACAACTTGTGGGGCTTGCGAGTCTGAAACTTCTTGCCTGTTGCCATCATAATTTTGTTGTGGTTGTGTGTATCTGTTGGAAGGAAGTGTCAATTGGCACAGCAGCAGACAACTGTGCTTGGGGTCCTGAGGTGATCATAAGTACATGGGCAGCGACAGTACAGTATGATTCAGGTACCTGTAGGATGTGACGGCGGTTCCTTACATAGGTCCTACCATCAGAATGGACAACTTAGCTGTTTGGTTGGCAGGCCTTTCCATGAACAAGGCCCCATCCAGAGCCAACACATCATAATTACGTGTGCACATGAAAGAGCATCCGTAACAAATAGTTCACGGCCTCGTTTATAGATTACATTCAGGTGGTAGCTTTAACATTATTCGCTGGATGGGTGCAGATGCTGTGTGCAGGGGTTTTCTCAGTATGGTTATGAGTGGTTGATGATCCATCTCCACAGTCATAGACAGAGCGGCCATAGATATAATCATGGAATTTTACACAGGCAAATACTAGTCCCAATAAATCCTTCTCAATTTGTGCATAGCATGCTTCAGTCTCAGTGAGGGCTCTTGATGCAAAAGCCATAGGCCTCCCCTCTTGAAGACAGACTGTGCCAAGACCATGCTGGAGAGCATCAGCAGACAATACCACCAGCTTATGCACATCAAAATACTGTAGGACAGGTGGACTAGTTAATGCTGCTTTCAATGTATCCACAGCAACAGCATGTTGTTCAGTCCAACACCAGTCGGTATCTTGACGCAGAAGCTGACGGAGTGGAGATGTTATCTCACTGTAGTGATGAATGAACTTCAAGAGATAATTGGTCATGCCAAGAAACCTTTGCAATCCATGTTTGTCCTCTGGAGCAGGCATTTGATGGATGGCTTTTTTCTGGGTCAGGCTTGACATTTTTATCTGTGAGAAGGTGTCCAACATATGGAACCTCTGAGACCCTGAACGCAGTGGCAGCCCGTCCATAGGGGGCACATGGGCGTGCCCCCCCCCCCCAAGCTAAAAAATTTTTTTTTCTAAATGGCCCTTTAAGAGTGTCCAGGCGCCGGACACACAGCAGTCTATGGGAAGCTTCCCAGCTTGCAATCAGCTGATTGCATGCTGGGAAGCTGATTTGCTCGTGTTAAGGGAGGGTTCTGGGTACAAGCGGTGCGCCTGCAAACACTCCCAGTCACTGATTCATACATTGCTTCCTTTCCAATTTTTAATTGGCGGGGACGGAGGAAGACTGGGTGGTGCTTTTTGCAGCCACTGTCGCGTCACTTCTGGTTTCCCGGCTCACTGCTGTGTGGAGTGCAGTGGCGTCACTCGCTATTGCGGTACGGACCAGCTCTACCTCTTCCTAGCCTACCTCCGCCCTGTCCTCCAGCTCCTACACAGGAGGGGGTAATATGTACCGGGAGGGGGGGTAACATGTACAGGGAGGGGGTGTAAAATCTACTGGAAGGGAGTAATATGTACTGGGAGGGGGGAATATGTACAGGGGGGCAATATGTATGGGAGGGGGTAATATGTACAGGTAGGGGGGTTCATATGTACAGGGAGGGGGTAATATGCACAGGAGGGGTTAATATATACAGGAGGGGGTAATATGTACAGGGAGGGGGTAATATGTACTGGAAGGGGGAATATGTACAGGGGGGTAATATGTACAGGAGAGGGGTAATATGTACAGGGAGGGGTAATATATACAGGAGGGGGTAATATGTCCAGGAGGGGGTAATATGTACAGGGAGGAGGTTAATATGTACAGGAGGGGTTAATATGTACAGGAGGGGGTAATATGTACAGGGGGGGTGAAATGTACAGGAGGGTGTAATATGTACAGGGGGGTAATATGTACAGGAGGGTGGTAATATGTACAGGAGGGATAATATGTACGGGGGGGGGTAATATGTACAGAAGGGGATGATATGTACAGGGAGGGTGGTAATATGTACAGGAGGGGTAATATGTACAGGGGGGGTAATATGTACAGAAGGGGATAATATGTACAGGGAGTGGGGGTAATATGTACAGGGGGGTGTAATATATCTGTGACTGAGGCTGCACTGTATACCCTGATCTGTGACTGAGGCTGCACTGTATACCCTGATCTGTGACTGAGGCTGCACTGTATACCCTGATCTGTGATGCTGCACTATATACCCTATCTGTAATACTGAGCTATATACCCTGATCTGTGATGCTGAGCTGTACACTCTGTCCTGTGATGCTGGGGCTGTATACCCTGTCCTGTGATGCTGGGGCTGTATACTCTGTCCTGCGGTGTGGGGCTGTATACTCTGTCCTGTGATGCTGGGGCTGTATACTCTATCCTGTGATGCTAGGGCTGTATACTCTGTCCTGTGATGCTGGAGCTGTATACTCTGTGCTGTGATGCTGGGGCTGTATACTCTGTGCTGTGATGCTGCGGCTGTATACTCCTGACACTATGGGTGGAAACAAGTGGAATACAGGGGACGGAGTGAGTAGATTCTATAAGGGGTGGGGCTTATGCGAAGTGGGAGGGGTCAAAAAGGAATAGCAGGGTCTGACACCCCCCTATCCTAAAACTTCACCAGCTGCCACTGCTAGTATGCATTTAAGTTGTTTGTCATGTTCTTCAACGGAGAATCTCCAAGTCAAGATATCATCAACGACTATTTCACATGGCTGTCCAGCAAAGAGCTGTTCCATACATCTCTGAAAGACTTTTCTTCCAGTTGAAATTCCATATGGCATTCATAAACATTTGTATCTCCCATATGGGGTCATAAATATTGAGAGCAATGATGATTCCTCATCCAGAGGGATTTGCCAGAATCCACAATTTGCATCTAGAATGCTGAAGACCTTTGTCTGTGGCATGTCAGCTTTCACTTTCTCTACAGTTTTTAATGGGTTATAAGACCTCAGGAGAGCCTTTTTGAGGTGCACAGGATCAATGCATATGCGGACAGTGCCATCTTTCTTGACTACTGCTGCCATGGCAGACACCCAGGGGGTATCCTCCTGCACTGCTGTAATGATGCCCAGTCTAGTCATCCTTTCCAACTCTTGCAAGACTTTCTCTTTTATAGCCAGTTGGATCCTTCATGGGGCGCACATGGTAGGCTGTATCATTTCATCTAAGCGTATGTGATACATGACTGGAAGCTTACCACCAGTGTCAGTTTGAAATAAGCGTGTTTATCTCATGAGCCTGTTGTACTGCATGTACTTCTGGACTGAGTTGTATTATGCCACGTACACACGAGCAGACTTTCCGGCATACTTGGTCCGGTATGACCCGCGACGGGGCTCGCAAGGTGTCAATCTCGCCGATAAAAGCGGCAAGATTGACTTCCTTTTCTAGTCCCGTTGTACCTGAGTCACGTTCAAAATGAACTGGACTTGTCCGTGTGTGGGCAAGTCAGCTCAATCTGAAAGTCCGCCGTAACTCTGGCAAAAGTCCGGTCGTGTGTGGGCTAGTCCATCCGTTTTTAAGTCCGGCGCACCTGGCGGACAAAGTCCGTCGGAAAGTCTGCCGGACCAAGTATGCCAGAAAGTCTGATCGTCTGTATGCGGCATTAGATTTAAGCAAATGCTGTCTGGTAAGCCTAGTAGGCTCTTAACATTTCTATCCACAATGTGGAATAGCAGCTTGTCCCCTTGATCCAAGGTAAAAGTGCCCAGTGTCTGAATTGTTTGACCGCCATAAGCTATCAGGTTTACTTTATTTGACTGATCAATTTTCAGCTTTGGGGTCAATGTTGTGCAATGTGGAAAAGGACATGACATTGCATTTGGCACCAGTGTCAATTTTCAGATTGACATGTTTGTTGCATGCTCTTGAGACAGTGGTGAATATTTCTCCTTTATTTGCAATTAGGTCCACACTTTCACAATGAACACAATTTTAGCGATCCTCACTTTCCACTTCATCAGTTCTGTGCACATTTTGTTGTTTAGTTTAACTAGATGGTGTCATCCGCGCACCTCTATTTTGAGGCTTGGACCTACAACATTTTGCAGAATGATTCCATTTGTTGCATGAGTTACATCTTTTGTTAAAAGCCGGACACTTGTTGCGCTCAATAGCATGTTCACTACCACAGTTGCTTCATTGCCTTTTGTTCTGTTGCACCACAAACACTTCTGCCTCTCTTTTTAGTTCCTTAGTGGCCCTTTCAGAATGTTCAAACAACAGACATATTCTGAGGGCTGTTTCCAGTGTTAAATCTTTATCCCTGAACAACTGAACACGAACTGCATCATTGTAGATCCCACATACAATCAGTTCATCTGCAACTGCACCAAAATCAAATTTTTTTAGCCAGCAGTCTCAGTGTGGCTGCATAGGATTGTGTCCCTTCATCAGGTTTCTGAGCCATCATGTTAAATGCATGTCTGTCTATTATCACATTATGTTGTACTAAGCATATCTCATCAAATTTCTTGATTAAAGCCTCATACACACGGTATGATTGTTGGCCAACCGAGCGTCTGATTTTTGTCAAAAGGGTGTGTGCCAAGATCTTATCTTGCATACTAACGTTACACAATTGTCGTGCCACAAACATGAACGCAGTGACGTAGTACGAGGAATTTCAGCTCTTGAGCGCCACCCTTTGGGCCCCTTGATTCAGATCATGCGTGTTTGTACTTTCGACTTTTGTGTGACGGATCTGTGTACTGACCATACGAAAATCTGACGTCAAACCATTGTCCACTGAAAATTTATTAGCCTGTCATCCAACATTTGTTGGCCGAAAGTTGGACTACAATTGTCAAAAGGAGCGTACTAACGGTAAGATTTTAGGACAACAGTCTGTCAACAGACAATCCCCTGCCAACAATCGTACCGTGTGTATGAGGCTTTAGACATCAGGGTCCTCTCTGTCCTCATTATCTTGAAAATGAAATGACTCATATTTATCTAGTTCATCTGGACCAGCAAAATTAAGAAGAGTGTAAGCTTGTACCTTTTTTGACTTGTCCAAGAGTCCTGCTTTGCTGTACACGTCCCATTCTCTTTTGAATTTCAGCCAGTTGTTAGCAATGTCATTATCAAAGATTAGGGGTTATATGGCACATAGATTTTTTTGCTGTGTTGCCTCACTCTAGGTTGGATTGCTTTTGTGCATCCCAACTGTGTAAGACTTAAAGAGCCTGTCTTGGTAAAATCCTTTTCTTAGAGTACATTACAGGACACAGACCCTCTTCCCTAATTTTTTTTGTGATCTACCGCTCTCAGTGGTTGCTTAAAAAAACAAATGAGGCTTGCTGGGAGCGTTATAAAGGGTTTTCCTTACATGAAGGCAGCTGCATGTACATGGGTGCAGTGTGGTGTGGCGGCAGTAACACATACACAGTCCAGATGCAATAGAGAGAACTTGTATTGTAGTCAGAGTATAATAGTTCACTGCCGGTGGGAAGGCAGCCCAAATGGAAACACACATGGATGAACAGCCGATTGTAACACAGCAGATCTCACACAGCCAAACTGACATCATCTGTCTTGAGGGGTGGAATGTGGCCCGGCCAGTCTGTGCCCAAGCATGAAGGCTTCCATGAAGAATGGTGGATCCCTAGGCTTTCTCTCCTGGTCTGGGACCTTTCACTGCCGCTGTTACTGTCCCTGACAGACAGGTGACCTGTCCCCACACTACCCACATGTTAAATGTGCACCAAAACGCAGAAGCCAGTGTCTTAAATAGACTCTGCTCAACCCAAGATGGCTACCAGAGTCACATGGGCTGTCAGCATCCAAATGGATGGCTGCTCCAGTGACCCAGATAACCATAAATGAATCATCCTCCCATTGACTTTCTCTCCCTCTGCACTGCCACTGCGGTTCAGCGCCACCTGCAGTGGAGAACATAGACTGCACCTGCCTATGGCATAAGCCAATGATTGAAGGCTTAATGTGGTTGTAAAGCTCTGATATGAAAAATGAACAAAGCATACCCTTCTATAGTGTGTTCTTGCCTCTATCCAAAGCTCTGGGCATAATTTCTCTCTGGTCTTTCTCGCCTCGGAGTCATATCTAATAGTCTATGCTGTGACAACAGAATCTTGGGTGATGGCCCACCCCCCTCCAGCACACAGCAGGTGACTGACGGACTCAGCTGTGTATTTTTCCTTATGAATCTACACTATATTGGCAAAAGTATTGAGATGCCTGCATTTACACACATGAACTTTATTGGCATCCCATTCTTAGTCCATAGGGTTCAATAATGGGTTGGCCAACCCTTTGCAGCTATAACATCTTTAACTCTTCTGGGAAGGCTGTCCACAAGGTTTAGGAGTGCGTCTATGGAAATGTTTGACCGTTCTTCTAGAAGCGCATTTCAGGCACTGATGCTGGATGAGAAGGCCTGGCTCGCAATCTCCACTCAAATTCACCCCAAAGGTGGTCTATCGGGTTGAGGTCAGGACTTTGTGCAGATGGAATGAATTGGGATGAATTCGAGCAGAGACTGCGAGCCAGGCCTTCTTGTCCACATCGGTGCCTGAGCTTACAAACGTGCTTCTGGAAGAATGGTCAAACATTCCCATAGAAACACTCCTAAACCTTGCAGACAGCCTTCCCAGAAAAGTTGAAGCTCTTATAGCTGCAAAGGGAGGGCCAACTCAATATTGAACCCTACGGACTAAGACTGGGATGCCATTAAAGGACATGTGTGTGTAAAAGCAGATGTCCAAATACTTTTGACAATATAGTGTATATAGAGAGGGGTGTGTCCATTCCCTCAGTTTAGCTCTCAGATTACACTGAATCTCTGTGCTCTAGCTGTGCAGTGTGTGACCTCAGACCTCTGCTCCCAGCCTTCTACTGCTGAGAACTAGCCTTTGCTCCTCACTTTGGGTGAGGAGCACCCCACTCTCTCATTAAGTACCTCTCCTCATTAGTGTCCACTTGTGTCATGGGTGGAGACCTCAAAGTTCTCCAGTTCTCCCATATAGAGGAGTGTATGCTCTCATGGTTCAGAGAAGTAGGATCTCCCAATCTATGGATAGAGTAGGACCCACTAATCATGGGGTACTTTGTCGCAGTAAGTGGCTTAGCACCATATAGAAATATGGTGTGACCAAATCCCCATATTTTTTGATAATATTTTTTGAAATTGTCTAGGTGTTTTAAACTAGCCCTGCTGGAGGTAAATGTCTTTTTTGCATGTGTGCGCTGTAATATTTTGCTTTGCTGTATCGTCTTATGGCTGCACCAGTTTCAATGCATCTTTTAGGGTGTGCCCCCCAAATATCTTGTTTGTCCATCCCTCAATACTTCACATGGTAGACCTACTCATTTCCACGCATTCCTTAGGCACTTCCGTAAATCACTTCCGACCTATGGGTTGGTTGATAGCTGGAGAGTACTTCACCCCTCGGGAAGAGACTTTAGCTACTATTCTAAGGTCCACAATGTCTACACATGTATAGACCTTCTCTGTATTGACCACCCCACTTTGGAGCTCCTGCAGCACTTGTCCATTGAGCGCATTACTATGTCAGACCATGCACCGATCACGGTCACCCTCACCGTACCCGCAGGTGCCCATAGCGCCTGGTCTTGGCGATTAAATGAAAATCTGTTGGACCACTCTGTAGCTGCTTCAAAGATCTTGGACACCTTGACGTATTATTTTAAGGAAAACAGACGACCTTCGTGACGGGATGATCTGGGAAGGCCATAAGACAGTGGTAAGGGGAGAACTGATTTCCCCTCTAAACTAAAAAGGGAATGCCAAGCAGACTGTCACAGGGTACTGACCGCGCTACAACAAGCGGAACTCAAACATAAGAATGGTGGAGACCCTGAGGCTATACTAAAACCGAGGAAGATAAAGAAGCTGTTCTCGCGCTTGCTAGACCACCAGGCGCGGAAACAGCTATGGTACTTGTCACACAAGTACTATGTACATGGCAATAAATGCGGCCGTATGCTAGCTAGAGCTCTACGTATGAAACGTGCTCAGACATGCATGCATAAACTCTGCTTCCCTTCTGGAGAACTGGTATTTCAGTCATCCAAAATTGCCTCTGGGTTCCACGATTATTATGCATAACTGTATAATTTGGATGCTAACTTGACTTCCGACGCTAAGGCCACTAGGCTGACTGGGATTCGGGACTATTTGGCTACGACTGGCCTACCACCTTTGACCGACAACCAGCGGTCTGATATGGAATCTCCAATCACTGCAGCAGAGATCGAATCAACTCTGAAATCGCTGCCCAATGGGAAAAGCCCAGGCCCAGACGGGTTCACTAAAACATACTACGCAAAGTTTACCCCTTTACTGATAGGCCCCATGTGTAGGTATTTTAACTCCCTAGCGAACAGCAACAAGATCCCCCCCAGAGGCGCTGGTGGTTGATATCTCGGTGATACTGAAGGAAGGTAAAGATCCCACTGTCCCCCAAAGTTATCACTCTATATCCTTGCTAAACACTGACATTAACATATTGGCAAAAATCTTAGCGAATCGAATGAAATATCTCATGCCTCACATCATCCATCCTGACCAAACGGGCTTTATCACTGGGCATGAGGCCAGAGATAATTCCATTAGGGCAATTCAACTGATACATTGCGCTAGACATAGACAGGAGCTGCCTCCTTATTTGATATTATGCACAGACCCGGAGAAAGCGTTCGACCGCATTGACTGGGCGTATCTCCGTGGGGTGCTGGAAACCTTAGGGTTAGGACCAAATATCTTACTTGGATTCTGGCCCTTTATTCTGAACCCAGTGCACAAGTTAAAATCAATGGTATTTTCTCATCTAGGTTCTTGATCAGGAATACTAAGCAGAAAAAACAGACAGCGCAAAACCAGATTGATATAAACTCAGCAGCTGAACACTGTAGGCCAATATACAAAACCTAAAAGATAATTCACAAAATATAGCAGTGCAGCGCTCAATAAAAATAAAACATATACGCATGAAATGTATATATATATAAGACGTATGAGGCAAAGTCCCAAAGGTATCAAAAGTATCTTAATCCGAGGAGATGAATAACTGCCCACTTGTAGAAAGGGAATCCCTCAGTTGGTAAGAAAGGGTGCAGTGATAGGAAAAAATATGCATTCGTGTATCACCACCACTGTGTACCTCCACCGGGGGTCTAGGCTGCTCACCTTATTGAGTAGACCTTCTGTGCTAACAGCAAGGTCACTCATGCATTCCCTTCCTCAGGGTAAAATATATAGACGGAGGTCCACTTGCAGTATCCCAAGATCAATCTCATCGGTAGATATGTGTCATGTTAAAACAAAATAACAGGACATAGTGCTCTCCATACGAAAAATATAAAATTTATTGAATAAAACAAATATTACTCACAAGGATAGCTGTTATGCCCCTCACTACACGTGACTGAGGTGTATTCGGGCACACTGTTAACTCCTCTCATACCAATGCATTCCAGTAGGCGTAGAATCCTTTTGAACTTTTATTGATACAAGATAGAGTAAAACTGTAACAGATACAGACAAAATGCAATTAACAAAGATCATACAATTAGTGCCATCCTATCTATCTATCTAGCTGAAGATACAATTAGTAAACATACCGAAGATGAATCCGGATGGCTAACGTAGAGCTTAGCAGCAGATGTGTATGCTTCCATGATAGGAAAAGATGAAAATAGTGGAGGAAGCTGATGCAAGGCCTGATGGGATTGAAAGTACGGAGGCTTTCATGTACCAAATCTAACCTGCTATACTAAATGACTACATGAAATAGATATAGCGCAGTTATGCAAAATGGTCACTAGATGGCAGCATAGAGCAATCTAATTAAATCAAAGAGTCAATAGGAAAATCACAAGCCTTATTAAAGAAGGCATGACACTCCCCGCTTGGTTTCCCACGGATACCACACATCATGGCACTCTGGAGGAGAGTAACAAAATAAGTTCAGAAACAGGTCTGAGGAAAAGTTTAGGCTGGCCTTGCCTAATGACTTTGAGCTCAACTTTCCTGACGTTTCCATCTTCACTGGGAAACACTTGGGTTATCAGACCCAAAGGCCACTCGTTTCTCCTCAATTGAGAGTCTTTCATGAGAATGATGGCGCAAGGCTGTAAGGTGGGTTTGCTGTCTTGCCACTTGTTCCTGGTCTGTAGATTAGACAAGTGTTATTTCTTCCACTTGTTCCAAAAGGTGTCAGCTAACACTTGTACTCTTTTCCATTGACATCTGTATAAGTCCTTTGTGTCTAGATTGACTGGAGGAGCTGTGATCCCCTCAACTTTCTGAGTGAGCAAAGTGGAAGGTGTAAGCAAGAAAGGATCATCAGGATCATTAGGTATAGATGTCAAAGGTCTGGTATTCATTACAGCTGATACTTCAGCCATGAAGGTTGTCAGAGTCTCATGTGTGAGTTTTGAAGCAGTAGCTCTTTGTAAGGACTTCCAAGTGGAGAATTTGTGGAAGCGCTTGGATCCCAACAGTTGGTTAGAAATTGTTGTATGTAGTGTGGAAACCTGAGGACGGATATCTGAGTCAGATTCAGGTTCCAGCAGTACATATGTCTCCCTTACTGGAGTGGTAGGCACTGACTTGTACAGGAAGGGTGGTCCTGTGAGCCATGTAGTGTCTTTGAGACGGGATGCATGACGGGATGCATTGTAGCATGATCTGCTGGGTTATGATCAGTTGAGACATAACGCTACTGGGTGGGCTGTGTCGACTTCCTGATTCTTAGGACTCTGTAGTGTACATAGACATAGAATCTCCTACTTTCGTTGTAAATGTAACCCAACACTACCTTGCTGTCTGTGTAAAACTCTGTGTCCTCGAGTTCTAGATCCATCTCAGATGTAATAAGTTTTGCTATTTCTACTGCTAGTACAGCAGCACACAGTTCCAATCTTGGAATGGTGGTTTCAGGACATGGTGCTAGCTTGGCTTTGCCCATAACAAACCCAATATGAACTTGGCCCTCAATGTCTACTGACTTGAGGTAGGTTATTGCTCCTATTGCTTTAACTGAAGCATCGCAGAATACACATAACTTTGTAGACTGAACCCTTGTGGGAGGAAAGTTGGTGTATGGTCTATGTACATGTAGGTTGGATAAAGTCTTTAAAGAGTCTCTCCATGTTACCCATAATGTCTCTTTCTCAGGAGGTAGTGGAGAATCCCAATCACATGTGTCTGCAGTAAGCTCTCTAAGCAGAATCTTACCTTGGATGGTAATTGGTGCTGCAAACCCGAGTGGATCATACAGGCTGTTGATGGTGGATAAGACACCTCGCCGTGTGAAGGGCTTTGTCTCTTGGTCAACCTGAAAGGTAAGGGTGTCAGACTTGAGGTCCCAGTTGAGTCCTAGGCTGCGTTGCATAGGAAGGGAGTCTGTAGCTAAGTCCAGATCTTTGAAGTCACTGGCATAATCTTGGGAAGGGAAGGCCTCCATGACGACCTTGCTGTTTGATGCTATCTTATGCAGTCTGAGATTTGAAGAGGCAAGCGTGCTTTGAGTCCTCTTCAGTAGACTTATTGCAGCTTCAGGTGAAGAAAGTGATTTCAGACCATCATCTACATAAAAGTCTCTTTCAATAAACTGTGTAACGTCTTTCTCACCTTCTTGGGCAGATAGCTTAAGTCCATAGATGGCAACAGCAGGAGATGGACTGTTACCAAAAACGTGCGCTTTCATGCGGTATTCTGTAATGTTTTTAGTAGGGTCATTATTTTTGAACCATAGGAATCTCAAGAAGTTCCTGTGTTCTTCCTTGACTTGGAAGCTGTGGAACATTTGCTGAATGTCTGCAACTATGGCAACTGCTTCTTTGCGGAATCTGATGAGAACACCAAGAAGTGTGTTGTTGAGATCTAGTCCTTTTAGGAGGACATCATTTAATGAGACCCCTTAAAAGCCGTGAGCTGGAGTCAAACACTACCCGGATTTTACCTGCCTTCTTGGGGTGGTAGACACCGAAGATTGGTAGGTACCAGCACTCTTCATTGTCTTTTAGAGGTGGGGCTATCTCAGCATGGTCATCCTCAAACATCTTACTCATGAATGAGAAGAAATGTCCTTTCATTTCTGTTTTTCTTTGAAAATTGGATCTGAGGGAAGAAAAGCGTTTCAAAGCTTGTTCTCTGTTGTTAGCAAGACGGGGTCTCTGCGCTTTGAAAGGCAGGGGTGCCACCCAGCTGTTTTCGTTGGTTTTGTAGAATCCCTGTCTCATTATCTCCAAGAAGATATGATCTTCAATAGATGGGCCAATTTTGTGATCTTCTTTAGTCCCTTGGAAAACTGAGCACCCTAAATGATCTCTGTCTTCATGACAAAGAAGATTAGCGGTGTAAGGGTTGGAATGAATTACACTGGCAGTCTTCTCTCTTACAAGGAATCTGTTGGTGCAGATACTGCAGATGTTGGTGCAGATTTACAAAGACACTAGAAGACGCCCGCCTTCTAGTGTCTTTGTAAAGAGAGAGTTCACGCTGGTTGGTTTGTGAACACTCCCTAAGCATACGTTGCCTATGATGACCCATCCCAGATCTAGTTTCTGGGCATAAGGGGAATTGTGAGGACCATTGATTTGTTTTCTCACCTTGTGAACTCTGATGATGTCCCTCCCAAGGAGAAGCGCTATCTCGGCCTGGGGATCCAGTTCAGGGATGAGATGTGCTATGCCCTTCAGATGTCCGTGATGAAGTGCCACCTCTGGTGTAGGGATCTCCTCTCTATCCGTTGGGAACTGATTACACTCGATTAGAGTTGGCAGAGGCAGGGTTGTCTGACCATCAAAGGATTCGATTTGGTAACCAATGGCTCGTCTCCCAGTTTCTTCACTTACCCCTGTACAAGTCTTAAGTAAGTATGAAGAGCCGGCTTCCTTGATTTTGAAAGTGTCAAAGAAGGCTGAGCTGGCGAGTGATCTGTTGCTTTGATCGTCCAGGATCACGTATAGCTTCACTGCCTTTTCTCTGCGACCCGTGGGGTAAACTGTGACAAGACAAATCTTAGAGCAGGATTTGTTAGACAGACCTTCTCCACAGACTTGGGTGCACCGGGGTGTAACTACAGGAGGTACTGTGTCTTGTTGCTCCCCGCCGTGCTCTTCCACTGTGGGTGAGGGGGTAAGAGTCCATGGCGCTGGCCCTTGATGTAGAGCTGTGTTGTGCTCTGAGCTGTTGCACTCAGAGCAGTTGATGCTCACCTTACAGTCTTTCCCAAGGTGAGAAGTTGATGCGCAGCACCTGTAACAAAGTCTGTTTTCCTTGAGGAAGGTTCTGCGATCTTGGAGAGTCTTTTCTCTAAAACCTCTGCACTTTGACAACGAATGAGGCTTCTTGTGAAGAGGACAATCTCTGCTTGGATCCTGTGTTGGAGATACACTTGTTTTGCGTACTGCAACAGGTGCGTCTTTGAAGTTGCGGGTTAGAGCAGGCTTACTTGACCTAGGGAAAGCATAATCAGATGATGAGATGTCAAAACTAGGATCATTTTTAACCTTTGCTTGATAGCGAATAAAGTCCACAAAATAAGAGAATGGTGGGAAGGGGACGTTGTGCTTTTGCTTGTATTTGGAGCCTCGTGAAATCCAGGTTTCTTGAAGGCTGTAAGGTAGCTTTTGCACTATAGAGTTAACGCCACGGGCTGTGTCCAGAAAGGCAAGGCCTGGCAAGTCTCCTTCTGCTTTGGCTATTTGGAGTTCTGTCACTAGGTCGCTCAATTCTCTCAGCTTCTGGTAGCCTTTGTTAGGAATCCTGGGAAAGTCCTCTATTCTTTTAAAAAGAGAGTTTTCTATAACTTCTGGGGAACCGTAACATTCATCAACCCTTTCCCATGTCATGCTCAGCCCTCTGGTTGGGTAATTAATGTTAATGTCTCTGATTCTCCTTGCATGCTCTGACGACTCATTCCCCAGCCAATTGACTAAGAGATCGGCTTCTTCACTTGCATTTAGCTCAAGGTCTCTAGTTGCATTTCTGAAGGACGAACGCCATGCTCTATAACTTTCAGGGCGATCGTTAAACTTTGCAAGTCCCTTTGCTAACAGTTCACGTCGTGCTAAGAACTTGAAGAAATCTGACATACCTTGATCGTTGTGTGAGTAGCCAGGGGGCGCTCTGTTGTGGCAGGAACTTGGTGGGTATTTGCGATCATCAGAGATACAGCCGCTGTGTCTTTTAACCCGTCGTTCTCCATTTTCGATTTGGTCAACTGTGACGTAGTGTTTTGATAGCCTGGCTTCACAATGTGCTGAAAACTGACTGAGTGCGGGTTTACTTTCTTGCTTGACGTAAGGCCTGTGAATGGCAGGGGTTGATTCCGCTCTCGGTGCTGGGCAGTTGTCTGGTTCGGCGTGTCGCCGCACATATTCTGAGGTATGCTCTGTACCGTCGTCAGGAACAGATTTTCTTTCAAGTACGTTGCTGAGCCGCTCACTGGTGGGCTTTGCAAGTTCTTCTAAGATGTCTGCCTCAGCCGCAGCAGCCGCTGACTCCTTCTCTGCAGCTAGTTCCTCCAATGCAGTTTCCATACGTAACTTTTCTAATTTAAGTTGCATCTCGGCCACAGCTTTTATTTCTTTTTCGGCGAATGCAGCTTTTATTTTGGCCTCCTTTGCCGCAAAGTCAGCTTTTACTTTTGCAGATTCCGCCTTTGCGCGGGCAATGGCAATTGTTTCGCTTTTCACTGACCTCCTTGTGCTCATGGAGTAAACTTCTGACCTTGTTGTGAAGTGCTCTGACTTTGTCTGTGACATGGTGTCCAGCTATATGGAAGCTGATAACACTGCTGTATTACTGGCGTTCTGTATGATAGCCGTGCTTAGAAGCCTTTGCTTTGCTGCTGTTCTGTATGCCAGCCGTGCTTGGAAGCCTTCGTTTTACTGTTATGCCCCTCACTACACGTGACTGAGGTGTATTCGGGCACACTGTTAACTCCTCTCATACCAATGCATTCCAGTAGGTGCAGAATCCTTTTGAACTTTTATTGATATAAGATAGAGTAAAACTGTAACAGATACAGACAAAATGCAATTAACAAAGATCATAAAATTAGTGCCATCCTATCTATCTATCTAGCTGAAGATACAATTAGTAAACATACCGAAGATGGATCCAGATGGCTAACGTAGAGCTTAGCAGCAGATGTGTATGCTTCCATGATAGGAAAAGATGAAAATGGTGGAGGAAGCTGATGCAAGGCCTGATGGGATTGAAAGTACGGAGGCTTTCATGTACCAAATCTAACCTGCTATACTAAATGACTACATGAAATAGATATAGCGCAGGAGTATAAAGCATAAAAGTCGAACCAGATGTACTGATGTCACGAAGCCTCTCGCATGCGTATCGTCCGTATGGACTTCCTCAGCGAATCTTTCACGTCCATACGGACGATACACGTGCAGGGGCTTCGTGACGTCAGTACAGCCACCCATCTGGTTCGATTTTTATGCTTTATACTCCTGCACTGGGAATCAGTGCTATCCAGTGCTATCTCCACACCAAAGCCTTCAATACCCTCTCTGGACCTGGCTGAACATGGCAGTATGGTTAAATACGGGCGAGCGCCCATGGAATCCTCGGCACACCGTCTCTCTCAGTATGCCTGGGGATCTCAAGATGGAGGCGGCCATGAGGCAGAGGAAAGACACCACAGCAATACACAGCAGAGCGGACCAGATAAATCCCCTTCTCACTCTGGCAAGGTAAGCCCACTGCCTCCTAGAACTAAGGGAATGAGGAAAGGACTCTCCCTGGATGGGTTACCACAGATCTCAGAGATCTCCAGCTGGTCTATAGCATGTTGTATCCTGCAAAACTGAGAGTGGTGGATAGGGGAAAAGTTTCCTTCTTTAATTCTCCCACGGAAGCTTCTCGCTGGCTGGACACTAGGGGGCGTAATAGCCCTGAAGATAGACGCCGAAAGAAAGACACACATCCCTTTGATGTATGCCACTTCACAGGGATGGACTGACAACTTATGGGGCCCCTGGGCAATAGGAGATCATGGGGCCCCTGTGTCCCTGTCCACACACAAGCCACACAAAACACCACCTACTTATTGCACTGCGCCCACATTACATACGTTCGTCCCTTCCCCCTTTAGCTACAGTGGCTACAGCTAAGGATGTACAGATGCTGCAGCAGGAATTATACCTCCTGTTGCTTTTGGTGGGTGATTGTGACCCATTCAAGTAAATAGGGCCACTCTGCAAACACCCTGCAACTTTGTGCAATGCACGAAGTTGCAGCATGCTAGTGTGGGTCCAAGGGGTTAAAGCAGGTGATGAGAAGGCAATACAAAGCTTAACCCTTTTTTTCGCTGTAATGCACAAGGTTGCACGGCCTTCTGTAGAGCAGCCCCATTCACTTGAATGGGTTACGCTTGGCAGGCACTACACCTGCCAAGCGTAACAGCATGTAAAATTCCTGCTGCAGCTGCAACATGTGTAAACCCCTGGCCACTACAGTTAAAGGGGGTGTGGTTGGGGGTAAGTAAAAACAGGACTCAACTATGAGGTTTTACCACCCCCAAACTGTGAATGTAGACAAGCCCTAACTGTCCTGCGCCCCCTATCAGAGTTGGTGTTTGAGGGACACCTGGGATGAGGACAGAGAGGGACTCCTGAGATAAGGATAGAGAGGGACCCCTGAGATGAGCACAAAGATGGGCCCTTGGGATGAGGACAGAGATGGGCCCCTGGGATGAGGACAGAGTGGGGGTCCTGGGACGAGAGCAGAGAGGGGGTCCTGGGACGAGAGCAGAGAGGGGGTCCTGAGACGAGAGCAGACAGGGTGTCCTGGGACAAGAGCAGAGAGGGAGTCCTGGGACGAGAGCAGACAGGGGGTCCTGGAATGAGAGCAGAGAGGGGGTCCTGGGACGAGAGCAGAGAGGGAGTCCTGGGACGAGAGCAGACAGGGGGTCCTGAGACGAGAGCAGACAGGGTGTCCTGGGACAAGAGCAGAGAGGGAGTCCTGGGACGAGAGCAGACAGGGGGTCCTGGAATGAGAGCAGAGAGGGGGTCCTGGGACGAGAGCAGAGAGGGAGTCCTGGGACGAGAGCAGACAGGGGGTCCTGGGACGAGAGCAGAGAGGGGGTCCTGGGACGAGAGCAGAGAGGGGGTCCTGGGACGAGAGCAGAAAGGGGGTCCTGGGACGAGAGCAGAGAGGGGGTCCTGGGACGAGAGCAGACAGGGGGTCCTGGGACGAGAGCAGAGAGGGGGTCCTGGGACGAGAGCAGAAAGGGGGGTCCTGGGACGAGAGCAGAGAGGGGGTCCTGGGACGAGAGCAGACAGGGGGTCCTGGGACGAGAGCAGAGAGGGGGTCCTGGGACGAGAGCAGAGAGGGGGTCCTGGGACGAGAGCAGACAGGGGGTCCTGGGACGAGAGCAGAGAGGGGGTCCTGGGACGAGAGCAGACAGGGGGTCCTGGGACAGGAGCAGAGAGGGGGTCCTGGGACGAGAGCAGACAGGGGGTCCTGGGACGAGAGCAGAGAGGGGGTCCTGGGACGAGAGCAGACAGGGGGCCCTGGGACGAGAGCAGAGAGGGGGCCCTAGGGCGAGAGCAGAGAGGGGGCCCTGGGACAAGAGCAGAGAGGGGGCCCTGGGACGAGAGCAGAGAGGGGGTCCTGGGACGAGAGCAGAGAGGGGGCCCTGGGACGAGAGCAGAGAGGGGGTCCTGGGACGAGAGCAGAGAGGGGGTCCTGGGACGAGATCAGACAGGGGGTCCTGGGATGAGAGCAGAGAGGGGGTCCTGGGACGAGAGCAGAGAGGGGGTCCTGGGACAAGAGCAGACAGGGGGTCCTGGGACAAGAGCAGAGAGGGAGTGTTGGGACGAGAGCAGACAGGGGGTCCTGGAACGAGAGCAGAGAGGGGGTCCTGGGACGAGAGCAGACAGGGGGTCCTGGGACGAGAGCAGAGAGGGGGTCCTGGGACGAGAGCAGACAGGGGGTCCTGGGACAGGAGCAGAGAGGGGGTCCTGGGACGAGAGCAGACAGGGGGTCCTGGGACGAGAGCAGAGAGGGGGTCCTGGGACGAGAGCAGACAGGGGGCCCTGGGACGAGAGCAGAGAGGGGGCCCTTGTGCGAGAGCAGAGAGGGGGCCCTGGGACAAGAGCAGAGAGGGGGCCCTGGGATGAGAGCAGAGAGGGGGTCCTGGGACGAGAGCAGAGAGGGGGTCCTGGGACGAGAGCAGACAGGGGGTCCTGGGACAGGAGCAGAGAGGGAGTCCTGGGACGAGAGCAGACAGGGGGTCCTGGGACGAGAGCAGAGAGGGGGTCCTGGGACGAGAGCAGACAGGGGGTCCTGGGACGAGAGCAGACAGGGGGTCCTGGGACGAGAGCAGACAGGGGGTCCTGGGACGAGAGCAGAGAGGGAGTCCTGGGACGAGAGCAGACAGGGGGTCCTGGGACGAGAGCAGAGAGGGGGTCCTGGGACGAGAGCAGACAGGGGGTCCTGGGACGAGAGCCGAGAGGGGGTCCTGGGACGAGAGCAGACAGGGGGTCCTGGGACAGGAGCAGAGAGGGGGTCCTGGGACGAGAGCAGTAAGGGAGCCCTGGGACGAGAGCAGAGAGGGGGTCCTGGGACGAGAGCAGACAGGGGGTCCTGGGACAGGAGCAGAGAGGGGGCCCTGGGACGAGAGCAGAGAGGGGGTCCTGGGACGAGAGCAGAGAGGGGACCCTGGGACGAGAGCAGAGAGGGGGTCCTGGGACGAGAGCAGAGAGGGGGTCCTGGGACAAGAGCAGACAGGGGGTCCTGGGATGAGGGCAGAGAGGGGGTCCTGGGACGAGAGCAGAGAGGGGGTCCTGGGACGAGAGCAGAGAGGGGGTCCTGGGACAAGATCAGACAGGGGGTCCTGAGACGAGAGCAGAGAGGGGGTCCTGGGACGAGAGCAGAGAGGGGGTCCTGGGACAAGAGCAGACAGGGGGTCCTGGGATGAGGGCAGAGAGGGGGTCCTGGGACGAGAGCAGACAGGGGGTCCTGGGACGAGAGCAGAGAGGGGGTCCTGGGACGAGAGCAGAGAGGGGGTCCTGGGACAAGAGCAGAGAGGGGGTCCTGGGACGAGAGCAGACAGGGGGTCCTGGGACGAGAGCAGAGAGGGGGACCTGGGACGAGAGCAGACAGGGGGTCCTGGGACGAGAGCAGAGAGGGGGTCCTGGGAAGAGAGCAGACAGGGGGTCCTGGGACTAGAGCAGAGAGGGGGTCCTGGGACGAGAGCAGACAGGGGGAGATGGGGCGAGAGCAGAGAGGGGGCCCTGGGGCAAGAGCAAAAAGAGGACCCTGGGACGAGAGCAGAGAGGGGGCCCTGGGACGAGAGCAGAGAGGGGGCCCTGGGGCAAGAGCAGAAAGGGGACCCTGGAACAAGAGCAGAGAGGGGGCCCTGGGACGAGAGCAGAGAGGGGGCCCTAGGATGAGAGCAGAGGGGGTCCTGGGATGAGAGCAGAGAGGGGGTCCTGGGACGAGAGCAGAAAGGGGGCCCTGGGATGAGAGCAGAGAGGGGACCCTAGGATGAGAGCAGAGGGGGTCCTGGGATGAGAGCAGAGAGGGGGTCCTGGGACGAAAGCAGAGAGGGGTCCTGGGACGAGAGCAGAGAGGGGTCCTGGGACGAGAGCAGAAAGGGGGCCCTGGGATGAGAGCAGAGAGGGGGTCCTGGGACGAGAGCAGAAAGGGGGCCCTGGGACGAGAGCAGAGAGGGGGCCCTGGGACGAGAGCAGAGAGGGGGCCCTGGGGTGAGAGCAGAAAGGGGACCCTGGGACAAGAGCAGAGAGGGGGCCCTGGGACGAGAGCAGAGAGGGGGCCCTGGGACGAGAGCAGAGAGGGGGTCCTGGGGCGAGAGCAGAAAGGGGACCCTGGGACAAGAGCAGAGAGGGGGTCCTGGGACGAGAGCAGAGAGGGGGCCCTAGGATGAGAGCAGAGGTTGGTCCTGGGATGAGAGCAGAGAAGGGGTCCTGGGACGAGAGCATAGAGGGGGCCCTGGGACGAGAGCAGAGAGGGGGCCCTGGGACGAGAGCAGAGAGGGGGCCCTGGGGCGAGAGCAGAAAGGGGACCCTGGGACAAGAGCAGAGAGGGGGCCCTGGGACCAGAGCAGAGAGGGGGCCCTGGGACCAGAGCAGAGAGGGGGCCCTGGGGTGAGAGCAGAACGGGGACCCTGGGACAAGAGCAGAGAGGGGGCCCTGGGACGAGAGCAGAGAGGGGGCCCTAGGATGAGAGCAGAGGTGGTCCTGGGATGAGAGCAGAGAGGGGGTCCTGGGACGAGAGCAGAAAGGGGGCCCTGGGACGAGAGCAGAGAGGGGACCCTAGGATGAGAGCAGAGGGGGTCCTGGGACGAGAGCAGAGAGGGGGTCCTGGGACGAGAGCAGAGAGGGGGTCCTGGGACGAGAGCAGAGAGGGGGTCCTGGGACGAGAGCAGAAAGGGGGCCCTGGGACGAGAGCAGAAAGGGGACCCTAGGACGAGAGCAGAGAGGGGGCCCTGGGACGAGAGCAGAGAGGGGGCCCTGGGACGAGAGCAGAGAGGGGGTCCTGGGACGAGAGCAGAAAGGGGGCCCTGGGACGAGAGCAGAGAGGGGACCCTAGGATGAGAGCAGGGGGGGTCCTGGGGCAAGAGCAGAGAGGGGGTCCTGGGACGAGAGCAGAAAGGGGACCCTAGGACGAGAGCAGAGAGGGGGCCCTGGGACGAGAGCAGAGAGGGGGCCCTGGAACAAGAGCAGAGAGGGGGCAGCACAAGTCAACTGCTCTCCAAAAGCAACCCCCACCATCACTTCTCAATGTGTGCATCCTGACCCCCCCTTCCTGGTTACTGTGTCGGTCATGGTGTGTTCCCCTCCCCTATCAACAAACTATATACACACTGCAGATGAACAGCACAGCTCTTGCAGTGGATGTCTTTCCTCCCCGGCTCCTCCCACGTCCTGTCTGTGTACATCGGAGCCAAGGAGGGGGATCCTCTGTAAGCTCTTTCTGTGTGATGTGTGCAGGCTCAGTGGGGAGAGATGCCAGTGTCGGCTGCTAGTGCTACAGAGGAACGATCGCTGCGTGGGGAACCCGGGGCACCCTGCAACAGATCTGGAGAAGGTGTCCTGAGTGCCCACGCTAGCGTGCCCCTGTTGGACCAGTTACCGGAGCTCAGTGCTGGAACTTGTTATGGCACTGGGCTCCAGGATCGACACAGAGTACCAGGAGCCTGCTGGCCCCGGGCCCTCGGGCAGTGTCCGAGAGCCCTAATGGTCAGTCGCCCCTGCCACTGCAGCATACCTCTCCAATCTTCTTTTGCTTATCAGTCATGAGGCTCAAAATAGTGTCCTTGAGCTCTGACACCTCAATTACACCGTGCTTGTCCTGCTCGGTTCTACATGTTGGTTCAAAGTTCATTCTACTAAATTTCTCTTGGATACAAGAGGTTTTTTTCTCCTTCCTTTTATTATTTTACATTTTTTATTATTATTTTTTTCTTTGGGGAACTTTATTATCTACCCCCCTGAGAGGTACTGAACTGTGTATTGCCGGGAACTTGTACTTTTAAGATCCTTTTATACAGAAGAAGAGGAGGTGTTTTTTTTTCTCTTTCTTTTGCTTCTTTTCTGGGTTTTTTTGTCGCCGGTATTAGCTACAGAAATTGTTTCCCTAATACATACAGGGAGCGGTGGTTCACTCTTTTTGTTTTTCCCCTTACCACCGCAAGATTCACTACAAACTGGTAAGCAGTGGGTCCCCCCCGTGCTGAAGAACTATAACTTTAGAAATTGACCACGACCTATGACCCCCTGAGGTCGTCTATTATTGTTATAGTTATGGGATATGGGCGCACGGCATGTTGGGGCTGTGTGCAGGGTGGGAAGGGAACGAAAGTTATGCTCTGTTGGTTTGTGCTGTGTGCTGTTGTCTCTCTCTGTTTTAGTCCTCACACATTGAAGTGGCTGGCCAAAGGCTGGTTAGCCGATGCTCTCCTGGAAAGCGAGTTCTGGTATCACTCCTCTTTCAATGGCGGGTAAGATAAATATATTATCATGGAATGTCTGTGGTATGAACTCAAAGATAAAGAGGTCTCTTGTCTTTGACTTTATCCGAAGATATAAACCCCATATTGTCCTGTTACAAGAGACACACCTACAGGGGTCCAAAGTCATGGCGTTAAAGAAAGCTAACATTATGAGGGTCATACGTGCCGAATATTCAACATATTCTCGGGGAGTGGCCATCTTGGTTACTAAGAAAGCAGCGGCACAAATTATACAGGTCAAATCAGACCCTAATGGTAGATATGCCATATTAGTGTGTCAAATGTTTGGTATATGTTTAACTTTGGTGTGTGTGTATGTTCCACCACCGTTCTCCTTCCAAGCACTAGAAAGCATTCTAAATGAAACTGTGAAGATAGCACAGGTTCGCTATTGTTAATGGGCGATTTTAATGTATTGTGGGATGGGGATCTTGACAGGCATGGATGTGCGTCTGGTGTGCACCACACCCTTTCATCCTGGCTCGATAGTTATGCACTTATTGATGTATGGCGTCGCAATAACCCAGGAGTCAGAATGTATTCATGCCACTCGGAAACTCATAAGACACTGACTAGAATAGATATGCTCCTGTCCTCCATGGATGGTCTCCAAATTATATCCAGGGTCAGGTATCTTCCTAGAGCTCTGTCGGATCACTCTCCAATGAAAGTCACATTAAATTTGAATGTGCCCATTGGAAGACGACAATGGCGCCTAAAAACACAATGGTTACAGGAGGAATACGTGACACTTGGCTGCAAGACGGCTATTAATCATTACTGGAGGGAGAACGGTGCTGAGACCTCGATACATAATCAATGGGAGGCTTTTAAAGCCACCATGAGGGGGGTGTTCAATAAAGAGATGAGAGCTATTGCAAATGCCTTAAACTCAGATATTAAACAGGCTTAATGTGATGCTGCAACGGCTGAACAGGAATATATACAAAACCCCTCACCTCAGACTTATCAGTTTTGGCAAGACCTGACAAGGTAATTTAAATGACTTCTGACTGACCAGACTATGAAGAAACAACTACAACAAGCTAGATCCATATTTGAATTTGGCAACAAAAGTGGCCGCCTGTTGGCCTGCTTGGCACGTCCTCTGTATGCCCCCACATCGGTACTGCACCTTAAACAACCAGGGGGAGACTTGGTGAGGGATTCACGAGATATTCTGAACACGTTTGTAGACTTTTATGACAACCTATACCAGTCCCAATCAAGATGTACTGATCAGGAGCTTTCCTCCTATTTGGGGGACCTGAACCTTCCATCTTTGGCACCGGAAGATAGTGTAGCATTGGAACATTCCATTACCTCAGAAGAGATAGCTGGTGCTATTTCCTCCTTTAGGCCGGGTAAGTCACCTGGACTTGATGGCTTCCCGGCAGAATGGTATCAGCTACACAAAGAAAGCTTAATCCCGCGACTGCAAAAAGTGTTTGTAAATGCAGAAAAAAAAGGTATACTACCGGAATCCATGCATGAGGCCCTTTTTGTTGTGATACCAAAACCCGGTAAAGACCCAAGTGAATGTGAATCATATAGACCGATCTCCTTGATCAATACTGACGTCAAAATATTGGCCAAAATCTTGGCTGGTAGATTGCAGTCAGTAATCCTTAAATTGATCAACTCGGATCAAACTGGGTTTATCCCGGGCCGTTGTAGTTTAGTTTAGTTCTTTAACTTTATATATATATATATATATATACTTTTATATTATTTTTTTACTTTATTTTATGTTTATTACCAGATATTGGATTGCTGATAATTTGCATTACGATTACAGAAAATAACTGGTATTTTAGAGTTAAAAAAATTTCTACCTGTACTGTCCTTTATCATAGGATGTTTATCCGAAACTACCCTTGAATATTAATTATATTTTGACGGTTGCAACCGACAATATACCTTACATGCAATGTATGAACATCTGGCAAATAAAAACCTTTTTAAAAAAAAAGAATACTGCAAATGTATGTTAAGATATGTACTTATACCAAATAAACAAAATTATAAAAAAAATAAAAATAAAAAAAATAAAAGCAGTTACTAAAGTGATGAAAATTCTCTACGTAAAATTCAGAAGTGATGTAATGTATTGTATTGTATTTGTACTGTATTTTTGGACGACAACTGTACTGATTAAACGATCTGGTATCGTAAGAGAAAGATTTTCATGCTTCGGATAATTTTGCATGATTTGTCGTGATCGGCACTCGAAAGCTGTGTACTAAAGATCAAATTATCGTACGATTGCTTCAAAAGCGGTATTTTTTGTATGATTTTCTGATCCTGCGTACGAGCCATTAGGCTCCATTCACAGCTGGGCGTTTTGGGATTGCAACAGAATCACTGCAATTCTACCTGTGATCTCAAAACACACAATGACAAAACACAGGTTCAGGTGCCATTATTTTCAATTGCACTGTAATTTGCATTGCCTGAAGCTTGTCGCCCAAAAGAAGCTCCTGCTCCTTTTTGGGCGACAAGCTTCACATGATGCAATTTGCTGCAACTGTGCCATTGAAAATAATGGCACCCGAACATGTGTTTTGCCATTGTTGTGCGTTTTGAGATCACGGACAGAATCGCAGCAAATCTGCCGCAATCCCAAAACGCCCAGGTGTGAATAGAGCCTTATGCCGCGTACACACGTTCGGACTTGCCAACGGGACATGCTCCGTTGGCATTTCCGACGGAAAAATTTAGAGCATGTTCTCTAAGTCCGTCAGAAATGCCAACAGCAAAAGTCCGATGGGGCATACACACGGTCGGATTATCCGACCAAAAACTTCCATCGGACTTTTTCTGTCGGTAATTCCAAACGTGTGTATGCGGCATAAGATATTTTAGTATTTGCATAATTTCCAAAAGCCAACTCACTGCTTGCAGTGATGTGATGTTTGCAGGGAGAAAAATCTAAACGTCAGCCTTAACTGACCAAATCAACTCCGCCATTCCTGGTAAGGGAACCAGGCAGGTTTGCAAGTGCATGAGTTTACATCATCATCAGCCACCCAATGGCCAAAGAGGATCTCAGCAGGATCCAGAAGAATCAGCAACAGGGACTGTGGCAGCTGGGGACTCAGCAGTGATAGCTGCCTAGCCTAGACCCATCATTGCTGTAGGAAAGCATGTATCCACATGCAAGCAGGTGCTTTCTGAAAGTTTGTTCTGTTACGTTTTTTCTGTTTTCACTATTATGTTTTTACTGTATAGTGAGGCCCAGAACGGAAAGAAAAGAAGAAAGTAGTGCAGGGCCGGGCATGACAGTGTGCAAGGGGAGACAACAAAGGGTTAACAAAATGGTGAAACAAGAAAGTGTAACAGGAAGGGGTTGGAACCGTTTGAGAAAGACTGAGGAGGTAGAGCATTATTTAAGGAGGAGGTGGGGACTTCTGGGCAGCAGAGGAAGGGACAGAGAGGAGGAAGCAGTTTCCCACCCTCCCTCCCTGTGTGGTTGTCTTGTTCGTTTTGTCTGTCTGTTTTTATTTAATTTCAGGTTCAATGGAAATCAGTTCATCATAGCAGTGGAGTAACGGCAATATTTTTGGTCTTTGATGATGTCAGAAAACATACGAGTGCAAGTGTTGGGGGGCTCATCGGTAGTATGTGCCCCTCTGGTGTATTCCAGTAGAACAGTTAGCTGGAATACGGTAATGGTTGCACTGCGGGAAGGGGGTTGTCTCTGAGTTGGTGGTACGGCTGGAAGCCTATCATGGAAAAAGGTCCCGCAGTGTAGTGGTGGAAGAAGTGTTGCCAACCGTCCATAAGTTTAAGGATGGTTTGTAAATATCCATAGACAGAAGAAAAGTGCCCCTGTACGCACTTAGCCCCCCTCACACCTGTACACACTCAGCCCCTCCTCACACCTGTACGCACTCAGCCCCCCCACACCTGTACGCACTCAGCCCCCCTCACACATGTATGCACTCAGCCCCCTCACACCTGTACACTCAGCCCACTAACACCTTTAGATTGGGCATAGGGTGTGGCTTATATTCGCTTGTCCCACCACACAAAAAGAGGCCACACTCTGCAGTTCACATAGCAGAGTGACCTGTCACACCTGTACGCACTCAGCCAACCTCACACCTGTATGCGCTCAGCCCCCTCACACCTGTACACACTCAGCCCCCTCACACCTGTACACACTCACCCCCCTCACACCTGTATGCACTCAGCCCCATCAAACCTGTACACACTCAGCCACCTCACACCTGTACACTCAGCCCCCTCACACCTGTACGCACTTAGCCCCCTCACACCTGTACACACTCAGCCCCTCCTCACACCTGTACACACTCAGCCCCCCCACACCTGTACGCACTCAGCCCCCCTCACACCTGAACACACTCACCCCCTCACACCTGTATGCACTCAGCCCCATCAAACCTGTACACACTCAGCCCCCTTACACCTGTACACTCAGCCCCCCCACACGTGTACGCACTTAGCCTCCCTCACACCTGTACACACTCAGCCCCTCCTCACACCTGTACACACTCAGCCCCCCCACACCTGTACGCACTCAGCCCCCCTCACACCTGTACGCACTCAGCCCCCTCACACCTGTACACACTCAGCCCCCTCACACTTGTACACACTCAGCCCCCTCACACCTGTACACTCAGCCCCCTCACACCTTTAGATTGGGCAGAGGGTGTGGCTTATATTCGCTTGTCCCACCACACAAGTTGAGGCCACACTCTGCAGTTCACGTAGCAGAGTGACCTGTCACACCTGTACGTACTCAGCCCACCTCATACCTGTACACACTCAGCCAACCTCACACCTGTACGCGCTCAGCCACCTCACACCTGTACACACTCAGCCCCCCTCACACCTGTACACACTCACCCCCTCACACCTGTACACACTCAGCCCCATCAAACCTGTACACACTCAGCCCCCTCACACCTGTACACACTCACCCCCTCACACCTGTATGCACTCAGCCCCATCAAACCTGTACACACTCAGCCCCCTCACACCTGTACACTCAGCCCCCTCACACCTGTACGCACTTAGCCCCCCTCACACCTGTACACACTCAGCCCCTCCTCACACCTGTACACACTCAGCCCCCCACACCTGTACGCACTCAGCCCCCCTCACACCTGTACGCCCTCAGCCCCCTCACACCTGTACACACTCAGCCCCCTCACACCTGTACAAACTCAGCCCCCTCACACCTGTACACACTCAGCCCCCTCACACCAGTACACTCAGCCCCCTCACACCTGTACGCACTTAGCCCCCTCACACCTGTACACACTCAGCCCCTCCTCACACCTGTACACACTCAGCCCCCCCACACCTGTACACACTCAGCCCCCCTCACACCTGTACACACTGAGCCCCCTCACAGCTGTACACACTCAGCCAACCTTACACCTGTACACACTTAGCCCCCCTCACACCTGTACACACTTAGCCCCCCTCACACCTGTACGCACTTAGCCCTCCTCACACCTGTAAACACTCAGCCCCCTCACACCTGTACACACTCAGCCAACATCACACCTGTACGCACTCAGTCAACCTCACACCTGTACACACTCACATCTGTATATATGCAGGCCCTTCCCTACACACACACATCTGTAAATGCACACACAGCTCTGGCCCTATCTGTACACAAACAGCCCCCTCTATTCACTTGTACACACAACCCCTACTTGTGGAGGAGGTCCTCCTAGTCCCACTTCCTGTTTACACAAAACTGACACATGTCACTGAGACACAGAGAGGAGCTGGAGCCAAGCACAGTCCAGAATACAGTACAGGTAGCACACACACAAAGAGTGCAAATGTAGGAAGTAGCCTGGTGGAATTAATGAGCTCAATGTGAGCTCAATGACACAGAGCAGCAGCAGCTGCTGACTCCTCTTGTAGTGTACGTATACAGAAACCCAGCGCAGCCACGTGGCGCCCCTGCCTTCCCCCTGCCCTGCTGGGTGACGGGGCCCCTCGGGATGCCTGCGCCTCCTACATGTGTATAGGCTGCCCCCCCTGGTGGCGACCCTGATCTCAATTGGCGATGCTTTATAAACCTTTACAGCTCATCAGTTTAGAGTTAACTGTGAGCTCTGGTGCTAGAATTATTACTCTCACACAATTTGCAGCAATACCTCACATGTGTGGTGCAATCATGGTTTACATACACATGTGCACCCTGTGTGCATTTGCATATGTAGGTGTGTGCAGGGCAGTGGGGGTTATGGTTAATTTTTATTTTATACATTTTATTATAATTGTATGTATTTATTTTTATTTAACTTTACTGCCATCACAAGGAGTTAACAAACTCCCATGCGAAAGCATTGGTCAGATGAAAGGTACTCTTTATGGAGACATTGGGAAACTCTATTGTCCCCTCTGCTCTCCAAAGCATCTAACCAAGCACATGTCTTGCTTATGTAGCAGCCTACAGTGTGTGCTAGAAGTAGTTGTTAGTGTAGGAAAATTTAGCTTGGCTGAGGGCCAGGCTTGGGTTAAATCTGGGTCAGGCTTTAGTGGCTCACGGGGCTGGATGATTCATCCTGACAGCACTTCTGGTGCCTCCCCCTGTTTTCTGGAGCATTGGAAAATGTTCCACATGTAGCGGGTGGAAGCTCGGAGGGGCTGTCATGCATATTTATGAGGGCCCTGACCAATCCCCAGCAAAAAGATTCTTGAGGGCGGCAGGCCACCTCATAAATAAACATAAGTCATGCCAGTAGGGGCAGTTGGGTGGAAGATGGAGATGGAGTTTTAAGGAGGCTGTCGGTGGCCCTTGGGGTGCTCCCTAGTCTGGGGGGGGGGTGACCTGGAGCCTGGGTGCTGGAAGATTCCCCTAAAACACACTGAAGAAACCCTTCCTGGAGGCACAGGAGCCAGGAGAGAGGACAGCAGGAGCAGGTCAGCACATCTGGGAGATCTCGTGAGAGTCCTGAGTGTCAGTCTGGAGGATTGTGGATAGAGTGGCAGTCTGGAGGACTGTGGGAAGATGTTAGCCTGGAGGGCTAGTGAAAGGGGCAGCTGCAGCCAGGCCGGTTGGCAGCGCATGAAGAGGCGGTGCTGGGATCTGTAGCCACAGTAGGAATGTATGCTGGACAGTGAACATTTGGCTACACAACATATGGGCCTCGGGTTCCTGACTGAAATGGGCTATTGCTTCATCTAGCTGAGTGACTGTTGGATAATTCACAGTGTTCCAGCTGGGATCTGTAAGCAAGTGAGTGCTGGAGGAGGAAGAGGAGCTGTATATAGAGACTGTTCGGAAGTTTACTCAGAAGTCAAGTGGGCACTCCATAATATCTCATCCAAGTCATTGGATGGGATATCCTATCCAAGTTATTATCCCTCAATAAAACAAAAACAAAGTCATGGACTGTTCTATGGCTCTGAAGTGTCTGTGAAAATTTGGTGTGTTTGGCTGTGCAGGGTGGAGGATCCCAGTATTCTTGTGGCTCCTAAGAGGTTGCACTACACTTGGTTAGATGCTTGCCTGGCTGTATAAGCCAGGGAATGACAACTCAAAAACTAGAAGTGGAGAAATAATTGTTAATTCCATCTTCAGTCATTGCAGAGGAGATCAAGGAACGGATGTTTCAGTCAAATCCCTCTCGCCATCCTGAAACCAGAGGATGAGGTCCGGGGATCTCCCTCTCTTACCAGGAGAACCACAATGAAGGGGGAGCTGCGTCGCCCGCACTGTGAAAATGATCTGGTGGATACTGCTAGTAGCGGGCTGAGGAAAATGGGCACAAGCTGATGACTACTACTGCAGCCATCAGCTTTTGCTTAGCCCTTCACTCCTTGGACGTATTATGTAATCAGCTGTAATACTCCCTGTGCTGAAGTGACCTCAGTTAGAAGGGATACAATTTAAGTACCACAGGGATATCAAAAAGAAATACATTTATTTAAACTGTTCTGATGTTATGGGCTGGATGAAAAAAACAAGGTCCTAACCTGGGAAGGCAGGCTTATAGAGTTTCGCTGCACCGATTCCGGTATCGGTGTCGATACTAAGCATTTGCACGAGTACTTGACTTGTACTTGTGCAAATGCTCCGATACTAAAACTGATACTTTCAGGCTAGGTTCATATATATGCAATGTAAAAGCACACTGTTTTGTAGTGCGATTCAGCTATGCAATTTACCTATGGTTGTATATGAATACTAGTCCATTTTTGATGTGATTTTACAGCAGTGTTATTGGTTCTCTCTATGTGTGTGTAGCCAAGGGTTTGCTAATATAAGGCATTACAGTTGTTTTTGTTTCAAATGAGTTTGGCTCCCTCTATTGTCTTCTTAATGCTGTTAGGACTTTCTTTTAATTCCTGAGAAGGAACGCAGCAAGGCATTGTGGGAGATTTTGGAGGAGGAAGTGTCTCTGTTAGCTGTATCAGCCCTGAACTACAATATCAACAATGCAAAGCATGTAGCACTGCATGCTGGGAGCAGTAATAAAAGGAGCAGCGCGGCCATCTTTCAGCCTCTCTGGACGCTGGAGGTCTGTGTGTGTGACCAGAAGTGAGAGACTGCGGCCTGTACAGTGCGGAGCCGGATCGCTAGCCTCTGAGGTATTTCAGAGTACAGCCCTGCCAGCTTAGGAAGCGGATCGTTTGCAGTACCAGAACATCTGGAAGTTTCCTGCACTTCAGCCATCCGAAGTAGCGGTACAGCGCGGCAGGACCATCTTTTCATCAGACTGAGACATCAGGAGGGGAGTCCAGATGGAGCCTCACAGCCTCTGAGTCTGTTGTGGTGAGAGGGCACCTGCCCATTTCAGTAAAGTGCACTGTTTGCTGAGTGAGTTCTTTTACAGACTGCTGGTGAGACTTGTAGTTCCACGGATGTGAATCTACTTCTTCACAGGCAACATACAGCTGAACTCTGGGGTTTGTTGTGCCCTGCACTGTAAGGTCAGTACTGTATTACACTCACACATAAGGAGAAAGTTACAAGTGCCATATTTCTTCAGTTAAGCAGTTATCAACGTACCATTTATTCTACAGTTTGCGTTTTCTCTCTTTTGCCTTTTGGATTACAAATACTGCAGTTTAAACTACAGGCTAGCTGAAGATATCTGGAGTCAAGAAACTTTTATCATCTTCTGCAGAACATTACTGTTCTACTTGCAACTTGAACTTTGAATTGCAACCTAGGGGGAGCCATTGAGTACATTTTATATATTGCATTGTATAATTAAGTGTAAGTGACATTATATTGCAAATTGGTGTGTGTATTGAGGCCTCAGTGGGAAGGTGTATAATATAGGTATTGGAGGATATTGAACACTTGTCCCATTGTGCACCTGTCTACATATACTCCCTACGCTGATTATTTAATCCACAGTTTCATATCTGAAATTGTTTGTTACCAACTGTCATTTATTGTTTGTGTTTATTCACATGGTTCATTGTGTTTATTATTCACTCTAGTAAACTTTCTGAGTGTTTCAGTGACACTGTGTGAGTTTCTCATTGATAACATCCTATTACAGAATGGAAGGTGTCAGAGGTAAGAGAGGATCTGCAGAGTCGGGGTAGCCAGTGGGGTATAGAGTCAATCAGAAGCCCTCACGGGGGTACCGCTACATGTGCAAAGGGGATCAGGATAGAGGAGTCTGTCAGTAGCCATCAGAGGGATGTGTGAAGCTGCCAATCAACACATATTAGCAGAGAGCTGTGTTGAGGGATGGATTGTGGAATGCACCGCTAAAGGTCGCTGAAAGCCACAGACACCGTTGACCAGCAACAGCTTTGCTGATCCACAAAGGGCCTCATTGAAAAGATGGACCGGAGGAAGCACCACCAGAAGGAAGCTGAGGCAGCCGCTGGAACATAAACACCACCGACAGACTCTCTCTCTGCCACATAGCATCTTCTGCCTCCCCCAGGAAAGTCAGTACAAAAGACAATTCAAAGCAAAAACTCATTGATTTCTCAATAGACCCATTCTAATCTATAGAGTGCGATTTCAAATTGCACCGGACCAAACTCGCACAAGACTCTTTTTCTGAAATGCAATGTGAATTCGCCCGCATCTATCTGAACGGCCTCAATAGAAAACCATTCTATTTTACTTGTCATGAAAATTTGCACTATGAAAACGTACATGTGTGAACCGAGGCTGTCACATGACACTAAAACTAAGTATCGATAATTGGTAATGGCAAATACTTGAGAAAAAGTAATAGTACTTGTACTTGGTCTTAAAAAACTGATATCGGTGCATACAAAGATTTTTTTTATGGTTAAGTCTCTTAAAAATTTCATTACAATAGGTTTTCCTGTGGTATCCGTCAGTGCTGATTAAGCTGAGGCTTGGAACTATAAGCCAGTCTAAAGATTGTTTATTCTTAAAAGTAGTTGGGTCATCCCTCTCTGGATTTTGATGCTGTCTACTCCCAGTTAGGCGATCTTCTCTGACATTTTGTAGTTACATAGTTGGTAAGGTTGAATAAAGACACCAGTCCATCCAGTTCAACCTGTGTGGGTGTGCGTGAGTTTATGTCAATAAAAATTCCCATATCCCTCTGTTGCCATTGTTACATACCCATTTCACAGTTTTTTGAAACTATCGACACTACCCGCTGACACCACCACTTGTGGAAGGGAGTTCCACATCCATACCGCTCTGACAGTAAAGAACCCTCTATGCAGTGTAAGCTTAAACTGCTTCTTTTCTCTGTACCGGTATCAGTTGTCAGGCAGTGCAAGAGATAATAGAAAATCTCCTCAATAGGGACACAGACAGGATTTAAACAAGGCAGATATTTAACTCTTTACAGCCTTTTTATTTCATACAAAAATTGATTTTTTTGTGCGTATGTTTACAAACATCAAGACAGCATATGCAAAACCTTTACTATATGTACACATTGACACATAAAAAAAACAGGCTTCCCTTTTAAAGGTCAACAAGGTTAACGTGTGAGTGAATGGTCCACTACAACAGGTGTCTGGGGTCGTTGCTCCCAGTGTTTGTGGGTGAATCAACTGATGGGTAGATAGCTGGTTTTATTTATGGTTTATCTGGAAGAGCACCCTATATTTTTCATTCCAAAAGCCAGAAAGTTGCAGTCATCCTTTTTGCGAGAGGTTGTTACAGGGTCAGACATTTTTACTAGTAAGGCATAATCAAGTGAGCAAACCAATACCCATTTCCAGAACCAATAGTCTTTTTATATTCCACTTGTAATTTTAGCTTGTATGCAATGTCACAAAAAATATTATGCAGCCCACTAGGACGAATACATTGAAAGGTGTCAATTACAATTAGAAGACCTTCAACAACATTGCTTGAAAGCCACTATTATTGTGTTTTAAATCTCAAATGCATCACCTTATAAAGATCTTACATGCTTACCATTAAAGTCAAACTAATTTAGATTTTCCTGGGTATAAACGACTTTTAGTCTATTAGAGAGCTGGTAGGTGAACTCTTATTGTGCAGGGTAGAAAAACACAATAACAAACATATAATTTATGGAATGTAGAAGACATTTTCTCATTTACATAATAATTGCAAATGTCTTTTGAATGCATTTTAATATGTTAGTCATGATCTCGGGATGGCATTGGAGGGTCAAAGGACGGGGGTGGAATTAGTCACGGATCAGGCTACACGGCATGAGATTTGTATGCATTGGGGAAGTTGCTCTCATTATCATTCAGTAGGATGCAGCCGCTACTCTGCAAGAGTCATTCCATCAGAGTGTGGACCTCAAACTGAATCATTGATACCTGACAGGGCTTTCTTGTAATCTACTTTAGATTTCTTGGTGTGACAAGCAGATAAAACCATTCCATGAAGATCTTAAAAAGGGACACACTTTAAATGAGTTTAAGACATGCACATGTCCTCCATGAGATTAGATGTAGAACCATTTCACTGTTATGGGGCATATAGCTGCTCTAAGCAGTAAGATGAAACAAGTAAGCTCGAGGCAAACAACATGCTTTTGTAGCACTCCGTGTTTCTTTGGGAGAATGGTGGTTTTCCATGGTGATGTGACCAAGCATGCACGTCATTTTGAAGTGCAATTGTAATTTGCAAACTCACACAGCTACCAGAGAAGCACAACTCTGGGAATGCATCAAGGTAAAATAGCAGTTGTAAGTACAGCATCTGTGGATATTCCTTCTAAATAAATTCCAGTCAAACATGAAAGTTCAGCGTTTAAACTCAATCTGGGTACACTTTTAGTGGCTGTAGTTTTCATCTTGGCATTTAGCTGCTCGCTAAATCTCTATGATTGTTGGTAAACATATGGAAAAATAGAACGCTGGATAGCCGCACTCCAAAAAAGTTCACCTTTATTAAAAAATGAACATCAAAGCATCACAGGGCAATACAGACTAACTGCACCACTGTCACTTTGGAGAGGTGCACTCCCATGTTGGTAAACATAGGTTCTAAATGTCCCTAAGCCTAAACCTGTGATAGCATAGGCAAGGGGTGTCAAACTTAATTTCATTGCGGGCCACATCAGCAGTATGGTTGCCCTCAAAGGGATGGTTATATCTGGGGTGCGCTACATACAGAGTGCAGAGTTCAGGATTAGGCTATGTACAGAGTGCAGAGTTCAGAAGTGCATAATGTACACAGTACAGGGTTCAGGGGTGCGCTATGTGCAGAGTGCAGTTCCAGGGCTGTCCTAAGCACAGGGTGCAGAGTTCAGGGGTGTGCTATGTACAGAGTGCAGAGTGTAAGGAGGGTGTTACATACAGAGTACAGAGTACAGAGTTAAGGAGAACAACCCCAACTCCTCACCTCCCAAAGCTTCCTCGAATCTCTACTCTCTCCTACCTGGCCTGGCTCTAGTACCTCCCTGTGTAAGCGGCTCTACTACCCATGTATTCGGCTCTAATACCTCCCTGTGTAGGCAGCTCTGCCTTGCCTCGCAAGCAGATCATTCTCTCTCTCAGATTCTGGAGATTTGTCCCCGCTGTGCTTGTTTGCAGGGATCTGTTAGATCTGGGAGCCACTGAGAGCAAAGCTGTCATCCCTTGTAAACACAGAAGTCTTCTGTGTTTACAAGTGACAGCTGGGAGCGTGAACAAAAGGTGAGAGCCGGAGATGGTAGAATGGAGTTCCACCACGTTCCGGCTGCAAAACTGGGTGATATATAACAAGGCCTTGCAGACTGGATTTGAGAAGAGAGGTGATATCAGTAGTCATCAGACCACCCACAGAGGCTGCAGGCGCCCGCAGATGAGCGGGAGAGACTGAAGAACACCCACACTGCACCGGAGAACAGGTAAGTGGGACCCTCACTTGAGTATAAGCCGAGGTGGGGCTTTTTCAGCATAAAAAATGTGCTGAAAAACTCGGCTTATACACGAGTATATACGGTATGTCTTGCAGTTGGATTATGGACCAAATTCTGGAGCATTGATGTTTAGAGGATTGTCATAACCCTCTGTAGTTCTGGAAGCTGCCAACAACAAATCATATGATAAGACTGTAGTCTCATCCAAAAGTACTGGAAAATTATTATTTCAAGGAAGCTTGTTCAGAACAGTCCCTAATTTATCTGTGAGAAAAGAGTCTGGGAGCCTGCTGCTGCAAATATACGAAGGCACCTCTACGTGTCTGCACTCCATAACAATGGTTTGCCCCTCTTCCCCTTGGTGGCAAGGTTACATTTAGTATTGTAGTACCCTCCTGACCCCCAGAGTCATGATGGTACCCCCAGAGACAGGGTGGGCTGACATTTACCGCAGGGGTAGATCAATTAGGTGTAGTAGGTATATAAAGAAAGATGGCGCCAGTCACTTTTAGGTGAAACAAAAAAAGGATTTTATTACTTACAGTCCATGAAGGAGAGAGTTAGGGTTGCAGGTGCTCAGATTAAAGCAGATTTTTGTGCTTCATGCATCACTGCGCAGGACCTTCAATTTGAGGCAGACATCACTGGTAGCAACAGCATCCTTCTTGTCCAGGAGAGTCAACCCGCCTCCATCCTGAAGAACAGCTCCAAATCTATTTATTTTCATGCACCTTTAGGCCCTTTTAGGCAGGTGAGCCCAAAAGAAGCAGTACATGCACCCTCCCCAGGCCAGAGACTGAGGGGAAGAGAGCTTGCATCAGTCAGCCCCAAATATTTATACCCTTTACCATAATGCAATGAGTTTCAATTTGTATGCAATCAGGCAGGCCCTTGCACTACATGGTTTTGGTAAATCTGAAGACAAAAATCTGCAGAAAATCTTATAGTGTGTATGGGGTCTTAGAGGAAAGCTGAACAAGACACAGACTATACATTAGCATTAACTGACTGCAGCCATGCAGAACTAAATTTAGGCACTGCAAATTTAGAGTGTAGGGTATCTACAGTACATGAAAAAACAAATGAAAGTTATGCTGAGTGTTTAAAGTGGTTGTAAAGGCACAAGGTTTTTTATCTTCATGGATTCTGAAGGTAAAAAACCTACTGTGTGCAAAGCCCCTCCTAATATTTACCTGAGTCCCATCTTGATTCAGTGATGTTCACGAGAGCCTTGCCTCTCTGGGGACTTTTACTCCTGACTAGCTTTTAGCAGCGGGAGTCATTGGCTGTAAATCACAGCCAGTGAGCCAATCAGGAGATGGAGGGTGCAGGGCCGAGCTGCGGCTCCATGTGTGAATGGACACACAGACCCGAGATCCGGGAGCACGCCTGAGTCTGACACAGAGTCTGTGTGTTCAGGTCTGTGTACCTGTCAAACGTGGCGGGTGAGTCTGCATACTGCATACAGCTGGTGCATACATGTTCACTTTCTACAGCCTGCCTGGATGCAGCTCACTGATGGTAAAAAAAAAAAAAAATATATATATATATATATATATATATATATATATATATATATATATATATATATATATATAAATAACAGCTCTACAAAAAAAAAATTCTCCACTCCAAGCTGATCCTCCTCACTGCCACTTCAAACCTGGGTGCCGGGGATTATACAAGCCATCTCCGCTGACAGACCAGGTGCTAGGAAGAAAACGAACTCACACTGGAGGGATCACAGACGTCCATATTTATTAGAAAGGAAAACACTACACAGGGCTCAATGCCGGTCTGATCAAGCCCTTTACTGTCTATGACTTGATGTTGTGATGACAAGTGTTTCCTCGTACTGCTTTTGCAGGCTATGACAGCTAAAGGATTTTAAAGCTCTGTAGAGTCATGGGCTGGTCTCAACGCTAAACGATATGTCTGGTGGAAATCCAATACAGCTCACCATCCAAACGACACCATTCCTACAGTAGAGCATGGAGGTGGTAATATCCTGTTATGGGGTGTTTCTCTGCAGCGGGGACTGGAGCACTTGTCAGGATAGAAGAAAAGTGGATGGGCAAAATAACAACAAGCTCTTGAGGATCATCTGCTGCCCTCTGCCAGAAAGTTACCTTCCAACATGACAATGACCCAAAGTACACAGCAAAAATGACCACACAGTGGTTGAAGGAGAAAAAGGTGAATGTCCTTGCATGGCCCAGTCAGAACCCCGACTTAAACCCCATTGAAAATCTGTGGCATACTTGAAGTTCACAGTCCACAAATGGTCACCGTTAAATTTAACTGAAGTTCTGCAAAGAAGAGTTGGCAAATATTGCAACGTCTAGATGTGCAAAGTTAGTAGAGACATACCGTATATACTCGAGTATAAGCCGAGATTTTCAGCCCTTTTTTTTAGGCTAAAAGTGCCCCCCTCGGCTTATATTCGAGTCATCGCCGTCTGCCTACATAATCAGCGTGTCATGCAGACAGACGGCGACCATTCCACTGTTCAAAAGCCACGCCTCCTCCTTGTCTGTGATAGGCAGAACACTTAATTTCCCAGCAGTCAGTGTTCAGTCTATCACAGGCATCCGCTGATCCTCATACCACAGACGAGGATGAGAGGATGTCCGTGATAGGCTGAACACTGACTGCTGGGAAATTGAGTGTTCTGTCTATCACAGACAAGGAGGAGGCGCGGCTTTTCAACACTGGAATGGCCGCCGAATGTTATTATGAAACTCTGATCGGTAGATGCAGAGCGGCACACAGAGGATGCAGATCGCCACACGGAGATTGCAGATCACCACACGGAGGCATGCACAGGACACAGGTAGGCTGCATGCACAGGGACACATGCACAGGACACAGGTAGGCTGTATGCACAGGGACACATGCACAGGACACAGGTAGGCTGCATGCACAGGGACACATGCACAGGACACAGGTAGGCTGCACAGGACACAGGTAGGCTGCACAGGACACAGGTAGGCTGCACAGGGAGACATGTAGCTACAGATGGGCATTGTTGACCCTCTTTTTCCACTAATGCCACGTACACACGAGCAGACTTTACGGCATACTTTGCCCAGCGGACTTTTCGACGGACTTTACGGCGGACTTTCCAAATGAACGGACTTGCCTACACATGATCAACCAAAGTCCGACAGATTCGTACGTGATGACGTACGACCGGACTAAAACAAGGCAGTTCATAGCCAGTAGCCAATAGCTGCCCTAGCGTAGTTTTTTGTCCATCGGAGTAGCATACAGACGAGCGGACTTTTCGACCAGACTCAAGTCCGTCAGATAGATTTGAAACATGTTTCAAATCTAAGTCCGTCAAACTTTTGAGAAAACAAAGTCCGCTGGAGCCCACACATGATCGAATTGTCCAAGTATGCCGTAAAGTCCGATCGTGTGTACGCGGCATTACAGTAACTGCTGCATTTCTCACCCTCGGCTTATATTTGGGTCAATAAGTTTTCCCATTTTTTTGTGGTAAATTAGGGGCCTCGGCTTATATTCGGATCGATCTATACTCGAATATATACGGTATCTCAACAGACTAAAGGCTGTAACTACAGCAAAAGGTGGTTCAACAAAATACTGACACAATGGGGTGATCCTTTTCCAACTCAGTGATTCTGTTCTATTTTTTTCTGACATGGTGTGATATCTTTCACTTGGATGTTATAAGTTGCACTGAGTAACCTGCCTAAAACAAAAATAGTGTCTGTCTTCATTTCAGGTGGCAAAGAAACAAAATGTGATTATTTTAAAGGGGGAGCAAACTCTCATCTCTGACTTTTACCTATAGGTAGTGTAAATATCTCCTAAACGTTTACTGTTTAGGATATATTTACTGTATGAAAAAGAAGAAGAAAACTGCGCTAGAAACCTAAACGTGAAGCTGCAGCTATAAGTTAACCACACCAATAGTAAAAGAAATATATAAAATGCTGTGCATTAAAAAATGATAAATCAAAATCAAATTATTAATATATAGTCCTTGTGATTGAATGTCCAACACCAGATAAGGTGAATAAAAATAAATGGTGAAAAAAATTATAATGTGAAAAAATATTTTCAATATTCAGTGGCTGATAGTAGACGTTCAGGTAACGTAAATTCCTGTTAGATGAAATGCTTACTAGATAGCAAGCCAAATAAAACAGGTGGCTATAAACCCAGCCTGGGCCTTTGGGGAACCTTTTCGGAGACGTCCTGGACGAATCTCACTTGCAAGCCGAATCGGATCCACGAAGGTTGTACCCAAAATAAATTTTAGGATAACATAGCGTAATACTGACACAAATTATGTGGTATTTAAAGAAAAAAGGAGATTTTTTTATATATATGTGACACTCCACCAGTGATAAAATCATATAAATCATAAACCATCCAGTGCCTATAGGCACAAACGGAATTGTAAAGTGAGTGACATCAAACATGCAGTAAAGTGAAAAATCTCCTATATGGAGAACTGGTGCAGAAAACCTTCCAAAAAAGCCGCTTACCAGAGATAGAAACCAAAGAGGCATGTGATTGACCACCAGATGACAGATGGAAAAAAGGAAGGTATCTGGAGCCGCTTACCAGAAATTATGTAAAAATGGGCATATAACTGACCACCAGAGGATAAATGAAAAGGAATACCAAAGTGCAGCAAACCGCATGAAAGTCCTGCTTACCAGATAGCAGACTCTATAATGGCAGACTGATTTAATCACAGAACCGGCATCCTGGCATGGGGCTGGGGGGATCTATTAGACCTTCCATATCTCAGGCTCCGCAGTGCACATATGGTAAAGAATGATGGTAATAGTGTAATACATAAAGACTGTTTATTGTATATAAAAGAGTAACACTTATGCCCCGTACACACGGTCGGATTTTCCGACGGAAAATGTGTGATAGGACCTTGTTGTCCGTGTGTAGGCTCCATCACACATTTTCCATCGGATTTTCCGACACACAAAGTTTGAGAGCAGGATATAAAATTTTGTCGGACATTCCGATCGTGTGTACACAAATCCGACGGACAAAGTGCCACGCATGCTCAGAATAAATAAAGAGATGAAAGCTATTGGCCACTGCCCCGTTTATAGTCCCGGCGTACGTGTTTTACGTCACCGCGTTTAGAACGATCGGATTTTCCGACAACTTTGAGTGACCGTGTGTATGCAAGACAAGTTTGAGCCAACATCCGTCGGAAAAAATCCTAGGATTTTGTTGTCAGAATTTCCGAACAAAGTCCGACTGTGTGTACGGGGCATACAGTGTAGCAAACTAAAATCGCAACGCCGGCCGGCATACAAACAAACTCTCGTCCTCAATATGGCAACGTGGTGACGTCAGCACGTCCCTCCCAGACGCGTTTCGTCATAGGCTGACGTTTTCAATGGGGAACCTTCGTGGATCCGATTCGGCTTGCAAGTGAGATTCGTCCAGGACGTCTCCGAAAAGGTTCCCCAAAGGCCCAGGCTGGGTTTATAGCCACCTGTTTTATTTGGCTTGCTATCTGGTAAGCATTTCATCTAACAGGAATTTGCGTTACCTGAACGTCTACTATCAGCCACTGCATATATAGAAAATATTTTTTCACATTATAATTTTTTTCACCATTTATTTTTATTCACCTTATCTGGTGTTGGAAATTCAATCACAAGGACTATATATTAATAATTTGATTTTGATTTATCATTTTTTAATGCGCAGCTTTTTATATATTTCATTTATATTTACTGTACATGGGCTCTGAAGGAACGGCCACCTGGGGAAGGAGAAACAGCAGTACCTTGAGCTTCCCAGTGAAAGGCTGTTCCCCAGAGGGGGGATGTGTCAGGACAAGTCACCATTTGAGGAAAGCAGGCTGGGACCCCAGAATAGCTAGAGAACTGACCACAGTGTGTTCCCCTGTTTAGTGTGGTCAGACTTTAATAGGAAAGCTGTGGGACTGGCAGGAACACCAAGGATATCACACAAAGGAAGCAATACAAAGAGAACAGAATACTTTTTCATACAAGTACCTGGTACAGCAGGCATATATCAGGAATATGAAATGTTGGGTTTACATATTGGAGCACCCTCTAGCTAGGTGCTAGTGTACATAGTACAAAGCTAGGCCTAAGTTGAATCTATGTCAGGGCTGAGTGACTAAGGGAGGCTGGATGACTCAGCAAGCAGCACCTTTGGTAAATCCCCCTACTCTCTGGAACATTGGAGAAGCTTCCAGAAGTAGAGGGGGGACTCTAGGACGAGCTGCTTGGAGTATTGACGAGCGCCCCAGCCAATCCCCAGCAAAATAGTCTGTCAAGGGGTAGGCACCTCATAAATACACATGGGTCATGCCAGCGGGGGCAGTCGGGTGGAAGATGGAGAAGGGGTACTGAGGAGGCTGTCAGTGGCCCTTGCGGGTGCTCCCTAGTCTGGGGGGGTAACTTTGGGCCTGGGGCTTGGGTGCTGGAGGGGCCCTCTACTACACACAGAGGAAAGGAGTAGGGAGAGGATAGTGTGAGAGAGTCAGCACGTCCAGTTCTCCAGAGGAGTCAGCCGGTAATTTTTCTTCATAAATTTTGGCCAAAATTTATACTGCTATATATCTTTGGTAAAAATTCCCAAATTAATGTATATTATTTGGTCTTTGTGAAAGTTATAGAGTCTACAAACTATGGTGCCGATCACTGAAAATTGAAAACATGTGATCAGGCCTTCAGTACATCAGGTGAATCTCATTTCTTGAGGTACTAAAAAGTAAAAAAAGTACAAATACCCCCCAAATGATCCCTTTTTAGAAAGTATACATTCCAAGGTATTAAGTAAGTAGCATGGTGAGTTTTTTTAAGTTGTAATTTTTTCCCACAATTTTTTTTTTCTACAAAATTGTCACATTAACTGGTTATTTCTCTCACAGAGCATATGCATACAACAAATTACACCTCAAAATACATTCTGCTACTCCTCCTGAGTATGGGGATACCACATGTGTGGGACTTTTACACAGCCTGGCCACATACAAAGGCCCAACATTGAAGTAGCACCATCAGGCGATCTACGAGCATAAATTGCACATCTCATTTCTCAGCCACCTATTACACTTTTGAAGGCCCTGGAGCACCAGGGCAATGGAATTGCCCACAAAATGACCCCATTTTGGAAAGCAAACACCCCAACTTATAATCTATGAGGCATAATGAGTCTTTTGAACGGTTATTTTTTTTCCAGAAGTTTTTTGAAAATGTGGAAAAAAAATGAAAACGCTTTTTTTTACACAAAGTTGTCCATTTATAAGATATTTCCAACACATAGCAAATACATAGCAAAAATGACACCCCAAAATACATTCTGCTACTCCTCCTGAGTATGGCAATACCACATGTGTGGGACTTTTACACAGCCTGGCCACATACAAAGGCCCAACATTGAAGTAGCACCATTAGGCGATCTACGAGCATAAATTGCACATCTCATTTCTCAACCACCTATTACACTTTTGAAGGCCCTGGAGCACCAGGACAATGGAATTGCCCACAAAATGACCCCATTTTGGAAAGCAAACACCCCAACTTATAATCTATGAGACATAATGAGTCTTTTGAACGGTTATTTTTTTTCCAGAAGTTTTTGGAAAATGTGGAAAAAAAATGAAAACGCTTTTTTTTACACAAAGTTGTCCATTTATAAGATATTTCCAACACATAGCAAATACATAGCAAAAATGACACCCCAAAATACATTCTGCTACTCCTCCTGAGTATGGCAATACCACATGTGTGGGACTTTTACACAGCCTGGCCACATACAAAGGCCCAACATTGAAGTAGCACCATTAGGCGATCTACGAGCATAAATTGCACATCTCATTTCTCAACCACCTATTACACTTTTGAAGGCCCTGGAGCACCAGGGCAATGGAATTGCCCACAAAATGACCCCATTTTGGAAAGCAAACACCCCAACGTATAATCTATGAGGCATAATGAGTCTTTTGAACGGTTATTTTTTTTCCAGAAGTTTTTGGAAAATGTGGAAAAAAAATGAAAACGCTTTTTTTTTACACAAAGTTGTCCATTTATAAGATATTTCCAATACATAGCAAATACATAGCAAAAATGACACCCCAAAATACATTCTGCTACTCCTCCTGAGTATGGCAATACCACATGTGTGGGACTTTTACACAGCCTGGCCACATACAAAGGCCCAACATTGAAGTAGCACCATTAGGCAATCTACGAGCATAAATTGCACATCTCATTTCTCAACCACCTATTACATTTTTGAAGGCCCTGGAGCACCAGGGCAATGGAATTGCCCACAAAATGACCCCATTTTGGAAAGCAAACACCCCAACGTATAATCTATGAGGCATAATGAGTCTTTTGAACGGTTATTTTTTTTCCAGAAGTTTTTGGAAAATGTGGAAAAAAAAAAAAGCAATTTTTTTTACACAAAGTTGTCCATTTATAAGATATTTCCAACACATAGCAAAAATGACACCCCAAAATACATTCTGCTACTCCTCCTGAGTATGGGGATACCACATGTGTGAGACTTTTACACAGCTTGGCCACATACAGAGGCCCAACATCCAAGTAGCACCATCAGACGTTCTAGGAGCATACATTACATAGATAATTTCCTGGCAACCTATCATTTTTGAAGGCCCTTCATATTTCTAACACATAGCACGTACATACCAAGAATTACAATCCAAAATAAATTCTATTGCAGAAAGGGTAAAAAAAAAAGTATTACCTGTGCTTTTAGTAGTGTCCACAGAAGAGAGCACTGGTCCAGGCAGCAGTCAGGGATGTGCTTAGCGACAGCAATAGTAATTATCCAGGTAGCAGGCAGGAATATTGTCTATAGTCAGCACAAGGATATTGTCAGCACAACCAAAGCATTTGTCCATAGCAATTGTCCAGGCAGAGACAGCCAGCACAGCCATAATATTGGTCCTGGTACACTGTAGGGGTGCAACGGATCGTCACCGATCCGCGATCCGAACGGGCCAACCTGTTCGGATCGGCACACCCGCGATCCGCGGAGCGCTCCGCGGCCTCGGGTTTTAGGAAAGGCCGCGGCTTCGGCCTAGCTCCGGAGCCGCGGCCATCTTGGTACACCCGGCGGCGCTGAGCATCGTGCTGACGTCATCACCCCGCCCCCAACTCGTGGGTTTGTCGGCTTCTCTAAAGCAAGCAAGGTATGACTAACAGGCACAGCAGCACTAATGTATACTGCTGGAGTCTGTGTGGATATTACAGTGGGGGACATGGACTGCCTGGCTATATTACATTGGGGAACATGTTTTGGATTGGCTATATTACAGTGGGGACATTGATTGGCTATATTACAGTGGGGGACATGGACTGGCTATATTACAGTGGGGGACATGGACTGGCTATATTACAGTGGGGGACGTGGACTGGCTGTATTACAGTGGGGGACATGTGGACTGGCTATATTACAGTGGGGGACATGTGGCTATGTTACGGTGTGGGACATGTGGCTATGTTACGGTGCGGGACATGTGGCTATGTTACGGTGCGGTGTGGGACATGTGGCTATGTTATGGTGCGGGACATGTGGCTATATTACGGTGCGGGACATGTGGCTATATTACGGTGCGGGACATGTGGCTATATTACGGTGCGGGACATGTGGCTATATTACGGTGGGGGACATGTGGCTATATTACGGTGGGGGACATGTGGCTAGATTACGGTGCGGGACATGTGGCTAGATTACGGTGCGGGACATGTGGCTAGATTACAGTGGGGGACATGTGGACTGGCTATATTACAGTGGGGGACTTGTGGCTATATTACAGTGGGGGACATGTGGCTATATTACAGTGGGGGACATGTGGCTATATTACGGTGGGGGACATGTGGCTATATTACGGTGGGGGACATGTGGCTATATTACGGTGGGGGACATGTGGCTATATTACGGTGGGGGACATGTGGCTATATTACGGTGGGGGACATGTGGCTATATTACGGTGGGGGACATGTGGCTATATTACGGTGGGGGACTTGTGGCTAGATTACGGTGGGGGACAGGTGGCTAGATTACGGTGGGGGACAGGTGGCTAGATTACGGTGGGGGACATGTGGCTATATTACGGTGGGGGACATGTGGCTATATTACGGTGGGGGACATGTGGCTATATTACGGTGGGGGACATGTGGCTATATTACGGTGGGGGACAGGTGGCTATATTACGGTGGGGGACATGTGGCTATATTACGGTGGGGGACATGTGGCTATATTAAGGTGGGGGACATGTGGAGTGGCTATATTACAGTGGGGGACATGTGGAGTGGCTATTACGGTGGGGGACATGTGGCTATATTACGGTGGGGGACATGTGGCTATATTACGTGGGGGACATGTGGCTAGATTACGGTGGGGGACATGTGGCTAGATTACGGTGGGGGACATGTGGCTAGATTACGGTGGGGGACATGTGGCTAGATTACGGTGGGGGACATGTGGCTATAATACGGTGGGGGACATGTGGCTATATTACGGTGGGGGACATGTGGCTATATTACGGTGGGGGACATGTGGCTATATTACGGTGGGGGACATGTGGAGTGGCTATATTACAGTGGGGGACATGTGGAGTGGCTATTACGGTGGGGGACATGTGGCTATATTACGGTGGGGGACATGTGGCTATATTACGTGGGGGACATGTGGCTAGATTACGGTGGGGGACATGTGGCTAGATTACGGTGGGGGACATGTGGCTATATTACGGTGGGGGACATGTGGCTATATTACGGTGGGGGACATGTGGCTATAATACGGTGGGGGACATGTGGCTATATTACAGTGGGGGACATGTGGCTATATTACAGTGGGGGACATGTGGAGTGGCTATATTACGGTGGGGGACATGTGGCTATATTACGGTGGGGGACTTGTGGCTAGATTACGGTGGGGGACAGGTGGCTATATTACGGTGGGGGACATGTGGCTATATTACGGTGGGGGACATGTGGCTATATTACGGTGGGGGACATGTGGCTATATTACGGTGGGGGACATGTGGCTATATTACGGTGGGGGACATGTGGCTATATTACGGTGGGGGACATGTGGCTATATTACGGTGGGGGACATGTGGAGTGGCTATATTACAGTGGGGGACATGTGGAGTGGCTATTACGGTGGGGGACATGTGGCTATATTACGGTGGGGGACATGTGGCTATATTACGTGGGGGACATGTGGCTAGATTACGGTGGGGGACATGTGGCTAGATTACGGTGGGGGACATGTGGCTAGATTACGGTGGGGGACATGTGGCTATAATACGGTGGGGGACATGTGGCTATATTACGGTGGGGGACATGTGGCTATATTACGGTGGGGGACATGTGGCTATATTACGGTGGGGGACATGTGGAGTGGCTATATTACAGTGGGGGACATGTGGAGTGGCTATTACGGTGGGGGACATGTGGCTATATTACGGTGGGGGACATGTGGCTATATTACGTGGGGGACATGTGGCTAGATTACGGTGGGGGACATGTGGCTATATTACGGTGGGGGACATGTGGCTATATTACGGTGGGGGACATGTGGCTATAATACGGTGGGGGACATGTGGCTATATTACGGTGGGGGACATGTGGCTATATTACGGTGGGGGACATGTGGCTATATTACGGTGGGGGACATGTGGCTATATTACGGTGGGGGACTTGTGGCTAGATTACGGTGGGGGACAGGTGGCTATATTACGGTGGGGGACATGTGGCTATATTACGGTGGAGGACATGTGGCTATATTACGGTGGGGGACATGTGGCTATATTACGGTGGGGGACATGTGGCTATATTACGGTGGGGGACATGTGGCTATATTACGGTGGGGGACATGTGGAGTGGCTATATTACAGTGGGGGACATGTGGAGTGGCTATTACGGTGGGGGACATGTGGCTATATTACGGTGGGGGACATGTGGCTATATTACGTGGGGGACATGTGGCTAGATTACGGTGGGGGACATGTGGCTAGATTACGGTGGGGGACATGTGGCTAGATTACGGTGGGGGACATGTGGCTAGATTACGGTGGGGGACATGTGGCTAGATTACGGTGGGGGACATGTGGCTATATTACAGTGGGGGACATGTGGCTGTATTACAGTGGGGGACATGATGTGGATATATTACAGTGGGGGAGATGACGTGGGTATTACAGTGGGGGAGATGACGTGGATATTACAGTGGGGAGATGACGTGGATATTACAGCAGTGGGGGAGATGACGTGGATATTACAGTGGGGAGATGACGTGGATATTACAGCAGTGGGGGAGATGACGTAGATATTACAGCAGTGGGGGAGATGACGTGGATATTACAGCAGTGGGGGAGATTGTGGATAACTGGATTACAGTGGGAACTATATGGTGGTGGAATTTTCACAGGTTTTTGCAAATTCAATGAATTGCATTTTGCACATTTATCCAAATTGACTTTTAGATTCATATATTGTTCTAATTACTTTTCATATTTTTGGTGTTCTTGTCAATTCATGTGTTTACGTCGTTCACTATTGTAATATTACGTTTAGCGCAATCCTATTTTTTCTATATTTTTTTCCTTGTATTGGGGTTTTGCAGAAGGATTGCTGCTTCCACTGAGTCTTAGGCAATTTTCGGCCGCACAAGATCGCTTCTAGGTCTTAGCGCAGTTTCTTTCCTTTTTTTCCAGGTGAGCTCCCCTGCCTTCCCTGACTGGCGAGTCGGGCAAACGACTGCCCACTGTTTCGTCCTCCCCTGGAACGTCCTTCAGGCTACCGAAGCGCTTCCACATCCTGCCTCTACTTTGGGGAAGGAATCAGTCCACACACACAGTGTGGTCATGGCGAGCGGAGGAACAGAGGAGCTTGAACGCCCCACATCATTGAAATCCCCTGTATGGGAGCATTTTGGCTTCCCTGTCAAATATGATGATGAAGGAAAGAGGTTAGTGGATAAAACCGTGACGGCGTGTAGGCACTGTGGCACAAGAAAGCCATATGACACTGGAAACACATCAAGCATGGCTACGCATTTGAAGCGACATCACCCCGGTGTTTCACTGACAGCAGTGAAACTGAAAACGAAAGCTACTCAACAACCGCTTATCACCGCAGCATTTACGCAGCCACTTGTTGCACAATCAGACCGGGCTAAAGCCATCACAAAAGCCATCGGTGTGTTTATAGGTGCAGACATGAGGCCATATTCGGTTGTCCAAAACGAGGGCTTTAAACACATGCTGAAAGTGCTTGAGCCACGTTACAACATCCCGTCGCGTACCCACTTCAGCGAAAAGATTGTGCCAGATCTTTATGAGCAGGAGAAGAAAAAAGTTGTGGATGAACTATCCCGAGCATCCTCTGTTGCGCTAACGACAGACGGGTGGACATCCAGGGGAGCACAGAGCTATGTGACGATAACCGCTCACTTCATCACAGCAGACTGGGAGATGAGAAGTCCGGTGCTGCAGACACGTCCCCTCTACGAGAGTCACACAAGCACTCATCTTGCGCAGATACTGACTCAAGCAGTGGAGGAATGAAAGTTGAAGAGGCCCAGTACTAATATCCCAGTCACAACTGATAATGCCAAAAATCAAATAAATGCAGTGAATGAGGCAGGACTGGGCCCACATATAGGGTGCTTTGCACATGTAGTGAATTTGGCATCACAGAAGGGAATCTCAATCAATAGGATGGACCGCCTCCTTGGGAGGATCAGGAAGGTGGTTTCCTACTTCCACCGAAGCACAACAGCTGCTCATGTGCTTAAGACAAAGCAAGAAATGCTAAAGCTGCCTACTCATAAGCTCATACATGATGTCTCAACAAGGTGGAACTCTACTTATGATATGATGGAGCGTTATCTGGAGCAGCAGGCAGCTATATACTCTGCATTGACCGACAAGACCCTGAAGAAAAATGTCAAAGACATCATTACCCTGTCTGATGATGATGTGAGAGTGGCAGAGGAGGTCCTCCAGGTGCTTAAACCCCTCAAAACTGTTACATCTCTGCTGAGCACTGAAAGTTCACCATCTGTGTCAATGATCCTGCCGCTTAAAACAAGGATTCTACAATCCATGGCTCCAAGTGTGGAAGACAGCATTATCACTCGAGATGTCAAGACTGCCATTAGAGAGGACCTGCAGCACAGATACACTTCACCCCCTACTCTACAGGACTACCTTCACAGATCTACTGCCCTGGATCCGAGGTTCAAGTCCCTGTCTCACATGGACCCTGCCCTACGCCAGAGGACATACAGTGACCTCACCACTGAGATTGTGAGCAGTCTGGGCACTGAAGACTGTGATGAGGTAAAGAAAAAGAATATTATTTAAAAATCATAAATTTAAATCTAAATACATTTTTTATTTTCGTAATAATGGCTTTTTTTAGATGTTGTTTTTTTTTATGTTTCATAGACATGAAAAATGTGGCAATAATATTGCCACATTTTTCATGTCTATGAAACATGAAAATAAATAATAGGTTTAATTAATCAACAATTTTTTTTTCTGCAGGGTCAAGCTGCAGAACCAACAGGAGCAAACTTGGACTCATCATGTCCTCCACAAAAGAAGTCAGCGATGGCAGAGCTTTTTGGAGAGACCTTTGCCACTTCCAGCAAAGACAAGAAGACTCCTGCTGACATCATCAAAGAGGAGGTGGCATCCTACCTGGCAGCAAGCGGCATTACAGTGGATGGTGATCCGCTGACATGGTGGAAAAGCAATGAGTGTAGATACCCTCATATTGTCATGATGGCAAGATGCTATCTCGCTGTGCCAGGCTCTTCAGTTCCTTCCGAGAGAGTGTTCTCAACAGCAGGGGACATAGTGACTGCAACGAGGTCCACACTCTCCCCAGACAATGTAGACACCCTTGTCTTTTTGAAAAAGAATTTGCAATTATAAGCTCAGGAATGCTTTGCTTTCTTTCTTTTATTCTTCTTTGATGGTGTGGACATACTAGGCTTTCACACCATGTTTCAAGGAAGATGATGTGCCTTCTTATGTTGCACTTTAAGTTGTTTTTGGCTCATTGCCCATCGGTCCATGTTTGAAGGAAGGAGATATGCCTTTTTTTATGTTGCACTTTAAGTTTTTCATTATGTTACAAAGAAGAGATTATGCCTTGTGCACTTTAACTTGATTTTATATATTTTCAAGTAATGTAAAAGTGTTAATAAACAAGAAGACGAAACTTATGTTTATTTGTCTTGTGTTTTTTTTTTGATCCGAAAATGATCCGATCCGTGACTCTGATCCGAGGAACGATCCGAACCGTGAGTTTTTTGATCCGTTGCACCCCTAGTACACTGTTACCTGCAGACCCTCATTATTGTACCACTCTCCAGCCCTTCATAAACATACTGCCTTTTGCTACAGCTAATTATTTGCATAGCCCAGGTAGCAGGCAGAGGTGTGGTCCGTTTATACGGCAGGCAAAGGCATGATGGCAGTAAGTCAGCAGCAGGCTGAGAGCCGGAATCGGGTAAGACCTGTGCACAGGGGCACAGGGGTAGAGGCTTTAACCCACCCAAATCTCTATGAAGCTTCTGGACTCCAGACCCTAGTCCGGAAATTACAAAACTCGGAGAAAACAAAAAAAAATTGTTTTCTCCATCCGGAAAAACTATACTGGAGCCCCTCACATATGTAAGACCCCTGTGTACTACAGTAGCAGGGCAACAGATCAGTCCAAGCGGTAGGCAAAAGCATAGTCCATAAAACAGGCCAGGGTCAGTTTACGTGCAAGCAGTCCAAGCGGTGGGCAGAAGCATAATCACAAAACAGGCCAGGGTCAGTTCACGTGGAAGCAGTCCAAACAGTAGGCAGAGGCATAGTCACAAAACAGGCCAGGGTCAGTTCATGTGGAAGCAGTCCAAACGGTAGGCAGAGGCATAGTCAAAAAGCAGGCCAGGGTCAGTTCACGTGGAAGGCAGTGGCATGGTTATTTGGGGAAGCATGGAAAATGGTCAGCACAGATGATGAAAATGGGGAAAATATGAGCTTATATTTTAGGGATGTATGATAAAGTTGGAAGCATTCATCAATGCAAAGGCCAGGTTGGGAGGGACACTGGGAACAATGCAAGCTGGTATCTTTTCGAAATCCTCTTCTGCTGCACACGCAACATCTTTTTTGCTGTCTTCGGCCTGCTTCTGATGGTGGAATGTTGTACGGGAAGTGGCGTTTATGAAGTCGGCTAACAGCATCAGAGCGAAGGTCTTCTGGGGGGGTCTTTGTTGATAGATGAGGGACGTGACTACTACTTCTATGAATTTTAGGAAGGGGGCGGGGCTTTCTGTGGATTTTGTGTAGACTATGTAGGAATTATAAACAGACAAATGGATGAGATAAATTGCTACCTTCTTGTACCAGAATCGGGACCTCCTTATTGACAAATAGGCATGAATTATTTGATCATTGAAATCCACCCCCCTCCCCCATGTAGAGATTATAATCTTGGACACATGTTGATTTTTCAATGAGACCTCGTCTTGGCTGAACTACAACTGTAGTGTCATTGTGAATGATGGACATCATGTGCACATTCCTGTTAGCCTACCACCTCAAGGCCAGCACTTCATTGCATTTCAGTGTTGCTCTTTCCCCCTTTGCAGCTTTTTGTTTACTATGGATTGTGGGAAGCCCTTCCTATTTTTTCTTGAGGTTCCGCAGGCCAGGGTTTTTTCGATATACAGGTGTCTGAAAAGGGGCAGGCTGGTATAAAAGTTGTCATAGTATATATGATATCCTTTTTTCAGAAGTGGGTAAGCCAGGTCCCATACGATTTTTCCAGTTGTGCCCATGTAGGCCGGGCACTCGGGGGCTGGAGCTGGGAATTTCTTCCTTCATATATGCGGAACGCATACAGATATCCCGTGGCTCTCCCACAGAGCTTGTAAAATTTTACTCCGTATTTGGCCTTTTTGCTAGGAATATATTGTTTTATTCCTAGCCGGCCTTAAAATTGTACCAGGGACTCATCCACACATATATGCTTCTCGGGGACATAGAGTTCTGCAAATCGTTGAGAAAATAAATTTATCAGTGGGGGAATCTTATATAACTTATCGGAATTTGGATGATCGCGGGGAGGGCACTGGGTGTTGTCGTTAAAATGAAAGAATCTCCTAATCATCTCATATTGGGACCTGGGCATTGCGGCAGAATACATGGGCATATGGTGGATGGGGTTCGTGGACCAATAGGCATGTCCTTCATTTTTTTTGTAAGCCCCATGTTTAGGGCAAGGCCCAAAAACAATTTGAACTCCTCCAAATTCAGATCTCTCCACTCAAACGGACGGGCATAAGATGATTGGGAGTTGTTGGCAATATACTGCTGGGAATACAAATTTGTCTGGTCCACAATTAATTGCAGCAAAGTGTCGGGCTAAAACAGATGAAAGCAATCGATCTCTGTGAAATTTTGGGTGTTGGCCTGCACACCTGGCTGTGCTGTGAAAGGGGGAATAATTGGTGATCCCGAGTTGGAAGGCAGCCATGTTAGGTTGGCAAGACCATCTGGCATGTATGTAGCGGCCCTGACTCTTGGGGGGACGTGACACTCCAGTAGTTGGGGGAGTTGAATTTCCTGTGCTGGTACTCAGGTGTGATGTGGCAGCACTGGTACTGGGCCTGGGCATTTGTTTGTGGGGCCTATCGCTGGTGGCAGCACTGGTACTGGGCCTTTGTTCCTGGGGCCTATTTGTCAGAGAACTCACAATACTAGCTTCCGTCTCCGTGCAGCAGTGACTAACGGCCATGCGCGGTGTCCCCGACAGAGGCGATCGAGTTCCGGATCAAATGTGCACACCCACACACCCATACGAGCGTGTACCCACACACCCATACGAGCGGGTGTACGTCCTCACGTACGCACGTGCACGTCCACCAATCCTGGCGCTCAGCACCATATATAAACAAGGTCCTTGCCTGACACTAGTGCTGGATTGTCTTCAGCTAGTTCCTGAGTTCTTGATACCTGTGTGACCTGTTACCTTGCTCCTGACAACCGGCTTCCTGACTACTCTCTTGGATTTCCCTTGTCTGCTACCTACCTTTGTTGATCATACCGACCCCGGCTTGGACTCTCTACTACGGCTCTGCTTCCTGATTTTGTACCTCGCTGCCCACCCATTGCCAACCTCTGCCTGACCATGACTACAAACTTTGCCTGCTGTGTGGATACCTTGCTGCCAACCAGTTGCCAACCCTTGCCTGTCCTGATGTTGCAATTATCCTTGAAGCCATACCTACCTGCCTGGCTCCTACTGAACAGTTCTGGTGATTAGTCTTCTCATCGTCTCCTAGAAGATCCTGAATCTCCACGTTCCAGCTTCCAGCCGCAGGCACTTGCACCCTTCCGTGCCCCAGCACTCCCTGTCCTCACTACCAGGGGTGTTGGGACCGGAACCGTGCGAGAGGCCTCCCTCAGCATTCAGACTCCGTTGTAAGGTACGTGACAGTACGATCCAGCCAAGATGGAGTCTGAAAGGGGGACCTCACCTTTGGACGCTCTGTGCCAACAAATTTCGGCCCTTACCCAGGCAGTCCAGGGCCTACAAGATGGCTACCGGCAACTTGAGCTAAGAGTGGAATCATTGTCTCCAAATCCCTCAACTCACCAGGCGGCTACCGCATCTCGGCTTCCCAGCCCAGTGGCCTCAGCATCAGCACCTGCAATAATGGTGCCACCCCCAGAACCTCGAGTTCCCACTCCAGAGAGGTTTTCGGGAGATCTCAGCAAGTTCCGTGCCTTCAAGAATGCCTGCCAGCTATACTTCCTGCTTCAGCCCTGTACCTTCTCTTTGGAGAGCACCAAGGTGGGGTTCATTGTCTCGCTACTCCAGGGGGAACCCCAAACCTGGGCTCATCGCTTACTAGAGCAGGCCAGCCCACTGTTAGATATTATGGACTCTTTCTTGAATCAAATGGCCAAATTGTATGACGACCCTCAACGTGCCACCACCACAGAGGCCAGTCTTCATGCCCTCCAGCAGGGACGTAGGCCAGTGGAAGACTAAGTAACTGACTTTAGGCGGTGGAGTTCTGATACTCAGTGGAACGATGCTGCCCTCCGCTATCAGTTCCGCATCGGACTCTCTGAGGCACTGAAAGATGAGTTGGCCCGTGTTGGACTACCAGACTCTTTGGAGGACCTGATCCAATTGTCCATCCAGATAGACCGTCGTCTAAGAGAGCGGAGATCTGAGAGAACCAACCACATGCGGCCTATATGGATGTTGCCTAAAGTTCCCAGCAATCCTCCTATGTCCGCCTCCCATGTACCTTCTGCCACCTCTGAAGCTCCGGAGCCAATACAGATAGGTCTGCTCCGTTCACCACTGCCACCCGAAGAAAAGCAGTGTCGACACCAGAACAACCTTTGCCTCTATTGTGGGGAGGCTGGCCACTATGCAAACATGTGCCCAAATAAGACCCGTAAGTTTAACTCTCTGCCTCATGAACCTAGTGCATTACCTGTAACAAGATCCGCTCCCATTGCTGTCCCTGTTTCCTTGCAGCTTCCATAAGGAACACTCCGGGTCCGGGCCATAATTGATTCTGGCACCTGCAGCTGCTTCGTGGATCGTGCCTTTGCCCTGCAACATCACATTCCGTTAACACCCAAGCAACAACAACTCTCAATACGGCTAGCAGATGGGTCAAATATTAAATCCGGGCCTGTTACTCATGAGACTCAACCACTGCCTGCCAACATACTACCCAACCATCAAGAATTACTATGTCTGGATGTCATCTCTTCACCATTATTTCCAATCATTCTGGGAATGTCGTGGCTGCAAGCCCATAATCCTCAAATCAATTGGGTTACGGGTGAAGTAGTCTTCCAGTCTATCTATTGTCTCCAGAACTGCCTTAAGGTCATCCACCATACGACCCAGTCATCGGCTGTTTAAAATCTGCATCAGAATCTCAAGAACTGGTCCCATCTGTGTACCATAGCTTCCTGGATATGTTTGACAAACAGAAAGTGGACACTCTTCCTCCCCACCGGGTTTATGATTGCCCAATCAAACTTTTACCTGGAGCAGAAATTCCGTTTGGGAGGATCTTTCCTTTGTCGGAACCTGAACTTTTGGTCCTTAAGGAATACATTGACGAAAACCTCAAGAAAGGTTTCATCCGACATTCCTCTTCTCCAGCCGGTGCTGGAATATTCTTCGTCGAGAAGAAAGATCATTCCCTCCGTGTGTGGACTACAGAGATTTAAATAAAATAACGGTTAAGAATCGATATCCTCTCCCATTGATCCCAGAACTGTTTCAGAGACTTCGCTCGGCACGAATATTCACAAAGCTGGATCTGCGGGGTGCCTACAATTTGATTAGAATCCGTGAGGGAGACGAGTGGAAGACGGCTTTTCGGACACGCTTTGGCCACTTCGAGTACCTAGTTATGCCATTTGGACTCTGTAACGCACCGGCTACGTTCCAACATTTTGTAAACAACATTTTCAGAGATTTTTTGGACTCATTCGTAATTGTCTACTTGGATGATATTCTGATATTCTCAACCTCCCTAGAAGCACATCATGACCATGTGAGACAAGTTCTTTATAGATTAAGACAAAACAGACTTTTTGCCAAAGCCGAGAAATGTGAGTTTGAGCGCCAGACCATTCACTTTCTCGGCTTGGTAATATCAACTGGGGGTGTGGCAATGGATCCTCAGAAGGTCGCAGCCATCATGCCCTGGCTACCTCCAACCGATAAAAAAGGAGTGCAACTTTTTTTGGTTTCTCTAATTTTTACAGAAAATTTATTAAAAATTTCTCCAGTATTATAGCACCCATCACACAGCTCACAAGGAAGCAAAGCCATTTTCAATGGACCACAGCAGCCCAAGCTGCGTTTGACAAATTAAAAGAGTTATTTACCTCCGCCCCGGTGTTGAAACACTCTGATCCTGCCTTGCCTTATACCCTGGAAGTGGATGCATCAGAAAGTGCTGTGGGGGCCATCCTGTCCCTGCGCCAAGGACCCAAGGCCTTAATGCACCCTGTGGCCTTCTTTTCCAAGAAGTTGGGTATATCAGAGAGGAATTATGACGTTGGGGACCGAGAGCTCTTGGCGATAAAAGCGGCTTTGGAAGAGTGGCGGTATCTCCAGGAGGGAGCAGCGCACCCAATATTGATCTTCACAGATCATAAGAACTTAGAGTATCTCAGGACTGCCAATCGTCTCAGACAGGTAAGATGGGCTCTCTTCTCTTCTCGTTTCAATTTCCACCTTACCTACCGGCCAGGGTCTAAAAACATCAAACCAGATGCGTTGTCCCGCATGTTCACAGAGGCTGAGGTTTCTTCACCACCAGATACAATCCTGCAAGCTGGAAATTTCTTATTAACTCAATCTAGCTTTATATCACAAATCCGTCAGGCATCTCGAAGGACATCAATACCCCCAGGAACTAACCTCCAAGAAAAAGACGGGCTCTTCTGGCGAGGAAATAAAATTTTTGTCCCTCAAAATTTACGCACTACCACCCTGCAGGTCTGCCATGACTATCCTTTAGCAGGCCACTTTGGAGGTCACAAGACCATGGACCTAATTCAAAGGCATTTTTGGTGGCCCAACCTTGCAAAAGACTGTAGAAATTATGTCAATTCTTGCTTGACTTGTCTCAGGAATAAAAGTAGCAAAAATAAAGCATGGGGACTATTGAGACCACTGCCCATCCCTGAAAGACCCTGGGATAAAATTGCAATGGACTTCATTGTTGAGCTTCCTCCGTCTGAGGGATTTCCATCCGTCTTCGTGGTAGTTGACCGTTTTTCCAAAATGGCACATTTTATTCCCATGAAAGGGACCCCGTCGGCAACCGAGACTGCCAGAATTTTTATTAAGGAAATCGTTAAACTTCACGGAATTCCCAGTGACATTGTTTCTGATCGTGGAGTACAATTCACATCAAAATTTTGGAAATTATTATGTGAGGCACTAGGCATCAAACTTAGCTTTTCTTCAGCATATCACCCCCAGACCAACGGGCAGACTGAACGCACTAATCAAACGTTGGAACAGTACCTACGTTGCTTCTCTTCTTTTTCTCAGGAGTATTGGGCCTCATTACTGCCCTTGGCGGAATTCGCATTCAACAATTCTACGCACTCTACTACAAACCAGTCACCATTCTTCTCCAACTACGGGTTTCATCCCTCCTTTTTGCCAGTACTCATACCAGACTCTCCTGTACCCGCTGTCCAGGACAGAGTAAATTTCTTTGCCGCAAACAATCGGTTGCTTAAAGAAACTATCTCTAGGGCTCAGGAAGATAATAAAAAATCCTTTGACAAGAAAAAGGAGAATTGGATTTAAAGGTTGGTGACCGTGTATGGCTGGTTACTACAAACCTGAAGTTGACATGCCCTTCTAAGAAACTGGGACCCAGATACTTAGGGCCCTTCCGAGTCAAGAAAAGAATCAATCCAGTCGCATACGAACTTGAACTCCCCAATTCATTCAGGATCCACCCTGTTTTCCATGTTTCACTGCTTAAGGTCGATGTACCAAATTCCTTTCCGGATCGGGAGGTAGGACCCCCTGAAGCTATAATTGTGGATGGGGAAGAAGAATTTGAGGTGGGAGCCATTTTGGACTATAGGAAACGACAAGTCAATATTTAATCAAATGGAGAGGCTTTGGCCCAGAGGAGAATTCCTGGGAACCCAAAACAAATCGCCATGCTCAGAGACTCATACAGGCTTTTCACCGCTCCCGCTCAGAGGGTTCAGTTTCAAGAGGCATCCGGAGGCTGCCCTTAAGGAGGGGGCAATGTCAGAGAACTCACAATACTAGCTTCCGTCTCCGTGCAGCAGTGACTAACGGCCATGCGTGGTGTCCCCGACAGAGGCGATCGAGTTCCGGATCGAACGTGCACACCCACACACCCGTACGAAAGTGTACACGCACCCGCACACCCATACGAGCGGGTGTACGTCCTCACGTACGCACGTCTACGTCCACCAATCCTGGCGCTCAGCGCCATATATAAACAAGGTCCTTGCCTGACACTAGTGCTGGATCGTCTTCAGCTAGTTCCTGAGTTCTTGATACCTGTGTGACCTGTTACCTTGCTCCTGACTACCCGGCTTCCTGACTACTCTCTTGGATCTCCCTTGTTTGCTACCTACCTTTGCTGATCATACCGACCCGGCTTTGACTCTCTACTACGGCTCTGCTTCCTGACTTTGTACCTCGCTGCCCGCCCGTGGACAACCTCTGCCTGACCTTGACTACGAACTTTGCCTGATGTGTGGATACCTTGCTGCCAACCAGTTGCCAACCCTTGCCTGTCCTGACGTTGCAATTATCCTTGAAGCCATACCTACCTGCCTGGCTCCTACTGAACAGTTCTGGTGATCAGTCTTCTCATCTTCTCCTAGAAGATCCTGAATCTCCACGTTCCAGCTTCCAGCCGCAGGCACCTGCACCCTTCTGTGCCCCAGCACTCACTGTCCTCACTACCACTACTGTTGGAACCGGAACCGTGCGAGAGGCCTCCCTCAGCATTCAGACTCCGGTGTAAGGTACGTGACACTATTGCTGGCGGCAGCGCTGGTACTGGGCCTTTGTTCCTGGGCCTATTGCTGGCAGCAGCGCTGGTACTGGGCCTGGGAATATAATCCTGGTTGCTGGCGGCTGCCTGGTTTCCAGAGTGTCGTGCCCTTTTAGGAGGGACCCATTCTTCATCCGAATCATTACTACTCTCGATCAGGCCCGGATTTACTCCCTTTGCCGCCCCAAGGCCGGGTCCTCCAATGCCACCCCCCCACACACACACACCACGTCCTTTATCGATGACTTCTACAATAGATCAATTAAAAACATATCTCCATACACGAGAACACTGAAAATAACTGGCTTTAATTGTACAGACTAAAAATACTTCAGGGTAAGTGCGCGAGGGGTAAGGATTTTTCGCAGGCAAATTTTCAAGGCAATGGCTGGTGTTAGTGCTTCAATCATCCCCGGCACCATGGTTGTTATGGTGTCAGGATGATTGAAACACATTATTTCTATCATTACTTTGTAATATAAACTGAAATAGTTCAACTCACCATAATGCAGAATCATTGGGAGCCCTGAGCGTGTCACTTGCCACCATCTCTTGTCACTTGCCACTATGCCTGCCACCAGATGGGGATATCACTTGTCACACTGCCACCAGATGGGGATGTCACTTGCTACGCTGCCTGCCACCAGATGGGGATATCACTTGCCACGCTGCCTGCCACCAGATGGGGATGTCACTTGCCACGCTGCCTGCCACCAGATGGGGATGTCACTTGCCACGCTGCCTGCCACCAGATGGGGATGTCACTTGCCACGCTGCCTGCCACCAGATGGGGATGTCACTTGCCACGCTGCCTGCCACCAGATGGGGATGTCACTTGCCACGCTACCTGCCACCAGATGGGGATGTCACTTGCCACGCTGCCTGCCACCAGATGGGGATGTCACACTGCCACCAGATGGGGATGTCACTTGCCACGCTGCCTGCCACCAGATGGGGATGTCACTTGCCACCAGATAGGGATGTCACTTGCCACCAGATGGGGATGTCACTTGCCACCAGATTGGGATGTCCCTTGCCATGCTGCCTGCCACCAGAAGGAGGAGGGCGGAACAGCGGTGCGGGCAATGAGAGATGTCATCTTTCTCCCCCGCCGCCGCACCGCTGACATTACTTGCTACTACTTTCAAAAATGGCGCCGGGCGGCGCAATCACGCTACTGCGCATGCGCCGCCCGGCCGAGCGCTTACAAGCTTTCCCGAGCCCGGCCGGCTTCGGAACGGCGCATGCGCAGTTTCGTGGTCGGCTCGCGGCCATCTTTTCTATGGGCACTGGTGCCCATAATAGACTGTAATCGGCAGCACGAAAGGGGGGGCGGCCGCGAAGTCGCTGCAGGAGCGGCGCCGCCCCTAGACCACTGCCGCCTTGTGGCTAATCCGGCCCTGCTCTCGATCGGTTCAAATGCCGAATTTGATTCGGAATCAGAATTGGAATCTGATGAGAACTCCCCGGTGCTCTCATCAGTCATGGAAAGGATCTGGAACACCTCCTCACTGTTATATACTCTTTTGGACATGATTGTGTGGCGGGTAGCTGTGCGACCTGTAACAGATGGGTGGCAGGTGACGGTCACTGATGGGCTGTGCAAATGGGTGGCAGGTGACATTCACTGAGAGGTGATGATGGTGTGATGGGCGATGGTCACTGATGGGTGACAGGCGATGGTCACTGGTAGCTGACGGGTAATGGGTGACAGACCACGGTCACTGATGGGTGACGGATGCACCGCTGACGGTCACTGATGGGTGATGGGTTACAGGGCACGGTCACTGATGGGTGCACCGCTGATGGTCACTGATGGGTGACGGGTGACAGGGCACGGTCATTGATGGGTGACGGGTGACAGGGCATGGTCACTGATAGGTGACGGGTGACAGGGCACAGTCACTGATGGGTGACAGGGCACGGTCACTGATGGGTGACGGTTGCACCGCTGATGGTCACTAAAGGCAGTCACTTATGTGACAGGTGCACTTTTATGGGGTGACTGTTGGGTGACAGATGACAATGGGGGGGCGATGGGACAGGTGTGGTGTTGGTGCAGACACTACTAAACACAAATCTGTAACTCACTGCTCCTGGCTTTTCTCTCCTCACACTGGTAACGCTCTGTGTTTACATTTAGTGATCGGCTGTAAATGGATCACAGCCAATCACGTGGTCCACAGCCCTGGCCAATGGCTGTTTACTATCGTCCGTGACGAGTAGTGTTCCCGGGAACACGCCGCTACCGACGTGCACACGCAGCGCACTCACGATCGCGCGCATGTGCCGTGCAATGTGGGGAGTTACCATTCGTGATCGGCCGTGACTTCATCACGGCCGATCACGTGGTAAACAGCCATGCCCAGTGGCTGTTCACCCCTGTCGGTGACGAGTGGTGTCTCGGTGACACGCCGCCACAGATAGTACAGGGCTGCGTGCACACGATCGAGCGCATGCCCTGTTTAAACCGGCTCACGTCATATGACGTCCACCCAGAACTAGAGCCTTACCGTCCCGCCGTCATATGAAAGCAGGCAGTAGGCTAGTGGTTAAGGGGGTGCGCTACAATATTCTTCTAATGGTATAGGTCTGTTTTTGTGCATTCAGGTGCACTGCTAGCTTATTCAAAATGAACGGGCTGCCTTAAAGAGGGAGTCCCGGGAATTTTTTTTTTTTTAAGTCATCAACTACAAATACTGCAACTGCTGACTTTTAAAATAAGGACACTCGCCTGTTACCGAATCCAGCGGTGTCGGCACCCGAGGCCGAACCGTCCCTCGGTCCTCGGCAGCTGCTACCGCCATTCTCTGTGAGGGAATCAGGAAGTCAAGCATTGCAGCTTTACTTTCCGATTCCCTACTGCACATGCGCGAGTCGCGCTGCGCGTCCTAACTGGTCCCCGCTATCTCCTGGGACCCGTGTGTGTCCCAGCTGACAGCACGGGGGGACAGGAAGAGGCATAGACTCCCGTGGGAGTCTATGCCGGAAGTGGGTGCAAATACCTGTCTTAGACAGGTATCTGCACCTCCCTCTCCCCTCCCCCCTGAAAGGTGGCAAATGTGACACCAGAGGGGGGGGTTCCGAAAAGCGTAGGTGCTAGTAAGGGTTGTTTTACTAGGTTTGTTCAGCACAGGCAAATTTAGGCAGGTCTATGCTGCAAGCTAGGCCTGTCTGTTTTGTTTCTGGGGCTGGGAGTGGTTAGAGTAGCAGTGGGTGTAACCACCTGTGCTTCAGTCTGAGGTGCCTCCCCTGCTTCCAGTGAGAATGTTCTGGAAAAGGAGGCTGGGCCTAGAGCTGGAGAGCACATGTGGGAGTTCTGACCAGTCCATAACTGGCATTGGCAGGCCTCTTATATCTGCTGAGGTCACATGCTGCTGGGGAGGAGTAGTCAACTAAGTGACGTGAGGAATGGAGTGCTACACAGCCGCAGGATCACCCCCCCATCTGGGCGGGGGGGTGGGATTGCAGGAGGAGGGAATATTGCCTTTACACAGTCATTGGCAATGTCTCCACACGGTCGGTGGCAGGGAACTCCTAGAGCAGAGGGGCAGGAGAAGCTGTCGGAACGCATGGTCCGGGAAAGTTCCTCATCAAGGACTCAGGGCTGGAAGGTCGGTGAGTGTTACCACAGTGGATGGCTGGACGTGCCAGGGATTCTGTAAGGGAACTCTGCTTCTACATGGTCACTAGCAGAGTCTTTATCATGCACACGGTGGATGGTGAAGAGTCCTGGATCAGAGAAGATACTGTGGGGATGGGTGTGACAAATCAGTGTGGCCGGGGAACACATGATTTGCAAGTTGGGCTGGCTGGGAACAGTAGTCCATTTCCTAAAACATAGACTTTAACCTACTAGGCCTCCAGGGAGAGGTTCTGCAGGCCTCAGGCCTAGTAGCAGCGAGTCACCAGAGCCAGTAGAGGGGCTTATTCAGAGTGAGTTCTTCATACCCATTAGAAGAGGATGTGTTATACCCTAATGTAAATACAAGTTGTGCAGGAGGAAACCAAGTGTGCAAGGAGAAGCAAATTTGGGCAGGTGGTGAAGATAACTAAGACCATTACTTTTACAAGGTCAAAAGTTTCTGTCCCTCACACAGTGATGGATAGAGAACTCTTAGTAACAGCAGTCTGCATGAAAATTGCAGAGGGAGCAATAGTCTGCATGGAGATGCAGAGGGAGTAACAGTTTGCAGGGAGCTGCAGGAGAAGATTTCTACTTAGTCAAGTGTACACATTCAATCTTCAGGCTCTAAAAATGATCAAAGTATATTGAAACCTGTAAATATGATGGCAATGATTAATTCTATGGGCATCCCATATCCCAATCCCTATCCAAGTTGTACCCCCCAATAAAACAACAAAAACAAAGCTTGTAAATGACTGTTCATTGTCTCTGGAAAGGATGCATGAAGTCTGGCAGTGGGGTGATTTGGTGGATTCTTTGTCAGTAGTGCTAACACCATGGCTACAAATAAATACTCAAAAATAAAGCTCTTTCTGTCTTTCTGGAAAAAAAAAAAACATGTCAGTCAAACTATCACCGCACTAAAACTGAAAATGGCCTGGTAACAAAGGGGCATTACAGGCTAGTGTTAAAACAGTTTAGGTTACTAGAGTCAGTGCCAGGACAACCTCCTTTGCCACCCAAGTAGGGTGCCCACGTGTCCCGCAATTGCCATGTATGTCCCAGGTCCCGGGCACCTTCATTATATACAGAATACAGAATGAAATAGAGGACACAACCTGTCAGCCAGTACAGCCACCCTACAGTTCCTGGACTGGTTGCTAGGGCCGCCCCCACCTGGCATCTAGCAACAAGTGATGTCACAGACTATCAGAGTCAGACAGGCCAGGAGCAAAGCCCGCGCTTAGTGCTGCACAACCCTCTGCACCCACCTCGGCACCCCCCGGCCCCCACCCCTCCTCCTCCAGTCCCCAGCGGCATTTAGCAGGCACTGGTCTGGTGTGATCTTCACTCTCCAGTGTCAGCCCACACGCTCCGCTGTGTTGTCAATCTGCCCGCTGTCAGCTAGGAATGGATATGCCCGACTGCTGCTACTGCTCAAGTGACAGGTGGAGGGTGCGGCGATGGCATGAGAAAGCAAAAGTGGCAGGCTGGCCAAAGAGGAACATCGCATGCAGTGTCCAGACTCCAGTCCCGGATCTTCTCCTCTCCCCTCCTCCCTGCACTTCACCGCAAAGACCGAGGACATGTGCTGCAGGAAGTGAGTGACACCTACTACAAGGAACTGCAGTAATTCAGGTACAGATAACATGGGGACATACACCACAGGCTGGGCCGGGCTTATATCAGGGCTGTGGCAGGGAGTGAGCAACCAGGACTGGAATAGTGCAGCCATGAGGTGGGTGGTGTGCTCTGCTTTTCCCAACATTGCCCTGGCATGGATTAATGGCCATCACTCCTCAGGACTCTCTGCGGGGGGGCACTCTGGAGGTACTATCTGTGTGCCTCCAGAGTGCCTTCTTACTCCCCTTACTTTCCCCAGAGTGCCCCTTAGTACAGTAGTACCAAGGGGGCACTCTGGAGGGGGATGTAAAGGGGCACTCTGGAGGAGGATGTAAGGGGGCACTCCAGAGGATGTAAGGAGGCACTAAGGGGGCACCCCGGAGGATGTAAGGGGGCTCTGACTAAGTTAGTACCGCCAGAGTGCCCCCTTACACCCCCCTTACAACCTCCAGGGTGCCCCCTTAGTGCCTCCAGAGTGCCCCTTTACTTCCTCCAGAGTGCCCCCTTACATCCTTCGGAGTGCCCCTCCACCAAGGTGGTATAGCAGTGGCTGACAGACTATCAGGAGGTGGTAATGCACTCCTCTCCTGTACATATTAACCACCTCCATAGACTCCGCACTCCTCTCTTGTACATACTACCCACCGCCATACATTTTGCACTCCTCTCCTGTACATATTACCCACCTCCATACACTCCACGCTCCTCTTCTGTACATATTACCCACCGCCATACACTCCGCACTCCTCTCCTGTACATACTACTCACCACCATACACTCTGCATTCCCTATTTAACATTACCACATTCTGCACTATATAAGTCATCTCAGACTCTCTTTAACATCACCCCCTTTAAGCCAATATTTTGCACAATTTAACCACTTCAGCCCCATAAGAATTTACCCCCTTCCTGACCAGAGCACTTTTTGCGATTCGGCACTGTGTTGCTTTAACTGACAATTGCGCGGTCGTGCGACGTTGCACCCAAACAAAATTGACGTCCTTTTTTTCCCACAAATAGAGCTTTCTTTTGGTGTTATTTGATCACCCCTGCGGTTTTTATTTTTTGCGCTATAACCAAAAACAGAGCGACAATTTAGAAAAAAAATGCATTATTTTTTACTTTTTGCTATAATAAATATCCCCCAAAAATATATAAAAAAAAACCATTTTTTTTCCTCAGTTTAGGCCGATATGTATTCTTCTACATCTTTTTGGTAAAAAAAAAAAAAAAAATCGCAATAAGCATATATTGATTGGTTTGTGCAAAAGTTATAGCGTCTACAAAATAGGGGATAGATTTATAGCATTTTTATTTATTTATTTATTTATTTTACTAGTAATGGCGGTGATCTGCGATTTTTATCATGACTGCGACATTATGGTGGACACATCAGACAATTTTGACACATTTTTGGAACCATTGGCATTAATACAGCAATCAGTGCGATTAAAAATGCATTGACTACTGTAAAAATGTCACTAGCAGTGAAGGGGTTAACACTAGGGGGCGGTGAAGGGGTTAACTGTGTTCCCTGGGAGGTCATTCTAACTGAAGGGGGAGCGGACTAACTAGAGGAAGTGACGGATGGTGGTTCCTAGCTAATAGGAACACACGATCTGTCACTCCTGTCAGAACAGAACAGGGAAGTGTGTGTTTACACACACTTGTCCCTTTCCTATGTCTCCTGGTCACGATTGCTCGTGGCCGGTGGTCATTGCAACCGTCTGCCACGAGGATCGGCACCCCCTCTGTGCAGCGGTGTGCGTGCGCCTGCTATCTGGGCCCCGCGAGCCCACGTACAGTTACGTGGTTTCGCGCAGGGGAACCAACCTGCTGCAGTAAAATGGCTGTTAAGACATGTCCACTGTTTACCATGATGCGCTTTGTGCGCCATATTGTTGTTTTTCTTGATGCCTAGGGCCCACTTTTGATCTTGCACACGGGCTCGCTGATTTCATGATACGTCCCTGCCCCAAAAATCAGCAAAAAAAGATGTCAAAAATCATCTTTTTTTTGGGGGGGGTATCCTTGAATGGCAGTTTGGAAATGTGGTCGTCCTACACCCAAGGCAAGCATGTCAAAGTGAAATGTGATCACAATGAATAAAAAGCAATGTGGGGAGCAATAAGCGATGCTTATTGCTCCCCACATTGCTTTTTATTCATTGTGATCACATTTTATTTATTTTTTGTTATTGTGGTTTTAATAAAACCTACCTTTTTGATCCACACTATTGGAGCCCTTCCTCTCTTTTCTTTTTGTTATCGTTTTTGATAAGAATTGTCATTGATGTTAGTTGTTTCCTGGTCCGGTCGGGTCATCCAGATCCCCTGGAGTCTACTTTCAGAAGATTCTGAGCTTCCTTTCCATCTGAGAGTGCCACTTCTACTTCCATCTGAGAGTGCCATTGATTCAAGTCCTAAGCTTTTATGATTCGGTGTCGCTGACATCCAGGTCCACCGGCTCTGGTAAGAGTACCCATTAGTCTTCATATTCGGGATTCTGGTGTTATATATCATTGTTTTCACGTCCTAAGGAATCTCCCCCCACCCCTGGAGGACTATTTATATATTTTTCTATTTGGTTTGATTTGGCCAGAGACTCACTTCAATATCACTTCATATGTTGGACTTTATATACATTATCTTTATACTAATGCACATAACATTTGTTCATTCATTTTTATTAAGCGCTACATTGTTTTCTCACCCTTTGTATTGATTTTTGTCACATTTAGTGTAGCAGCTATTCATTATTGATACTGCGTGGTATTATTTCACCTTCTTGATATTAAGGGGAACCCTGCGTCAAATTTAAAACAACAAATGAACCTTCAGGTCTGGTATGGATTTTAAGGGGAACCCTGTGCCAAAATAAAAAAAATGGCGTGAGGTCCCCCTAAAATCCATACCAGACCCTTATTCGAGCACGCAACCTGGCAGGCCGCAGGAAAAGAGGGGGGCATGAGAGAGCGCCCTCCCCTCCTGAACTGTACCAGGCCACATGCCCTCAACATGGGTAGGGTGCTTTGGAGTAGCCACTAAAGCATCTTGTCCCCATGTTGATGGGGACAAGGGCCTCATCCCCACAACCCTTGCCCGGTGGTTGTGGGGGTCTGTGGGCGGGGGCTTATCAGAATCTGGAATCCCCCTTTAACAAGGGGACCCCCAGATCCCGCCCCCCATGTGAATTTGTAACGGGTACATTGTACCCCTACCATTTCACAAAAAAGTGTCAAAAATAGTAAAAAAGACAGGAGACACTTTGAGACAAGTCCTTTATTAAGAAATAAAAATTAAAAATGTCCCATGATGTCGCCGCCCGACGGACCGAAAAAAGGAAAAAAAAAAAAAAAAAAGCTGCAACAGCTCCACCTAGATGGGAGGCTCCCGCCGAGTGACACTTCTTCTTGGTGACAGCTGTTATATAACTGAGGGCGGGGCCACCTGGTGATGTAAATGGGTGACCTCGACCCCCTCTGATGCCACGTGACATTAAAGGAAGGCGGGGTCGCCCGTTTACGTCACCGAATAGCCCCGCCCTCAGCTATATAACAGCTGTCACGAGAAGAAGCAGTGTACCATTACCAATTCACATAGGGGGGAGGTCGGTATCTGGGGGTCCCCTTGTAGGCTTCCATATTCCGATAAGCTCCCCAACTGCAGACCACTGGGCAAGGGTTGTGAGGATGAGGCCCTTGTCCCCATCAACATGGGCACAAGGTGCTTTGGGAGCTACTCCAAAGCACCCTCCCCATGTTGAGGGCATTTGGCCTGGTACAGTTAAAGGGCTCTTGTCCCCCTCTCTTTTCCTGCGGCCTGCCAGGTTGCATGCTCGGATAAGGGTCTGGTATGGATTTGGGGGGGGACCCCCTTAAAATCCATACCAGACCTGACTCGGAGGCATCCACAACTTTCTTTTTGATGGCCTTAGAGATCTGATGACACCACACCCATCAATAGCAAAGAGAACACCAGACCCTAGACGTCTGAGGTTTAAATAAAACCGTTTCGACCTGTCCACCTAAGGAGGTTCCAGTCCTTGGCCGCACCGAATCCTTATTTTTTGGATTTGAAGTGTTGGTAAATACAGGCTTGTGCTTACCTTTTTCATATGGCAAGTCTGCATTTTTAATCATGAAAATGAATACACTATGTCAATTGTATGTGTCATTTGTTCAAATATATTGACTTTATCTATAGGTACTATTTGAATCTAATATTTTATCATTTATCTTATTTATTTTATCCTGCTATATTTACTTCAGAAACAAAATACAAAAAAAATCAAAAGCAGAATACATGAGTTGGAAAAAGGACCCCCTGTATTTTGTTGAACCGCCTTTTGCTTTAATTACAGACTTTAGTCTGTTGGGATACTCTACTAACTTTGCACATCTAGAAATTTGTCCACATATTTGCATTATGTGTCTTTGCAGAACTGCTCAAGTTCAGTTAATTTTGATGGTGACTGTTTGCGGACTGCAGTCTTCAAGTCGTTCCACTTTTTTTTAATGGAGGTTTAGGTCTGGGCTCTGACTAGGCCATGAAAGGACATTCACCTTTTTCTCCCTCAACCATTGTGTGTTCGTTTTTGCTGTGTGCTTTGGGTCGTTGTCATGTTGGAAGGTAAACCTTCTTACCTTTCCGGTAGAGGGCGGTGGATTTTCTGATGGTAATTTGCCCCATCCATTTTTCTTTCTATCCTGACAAGTGCTACAGTCCCTGCCACAGGGAAACACCCCCATAACAAAACATTACCACCTCCATGCTTTACTGTAGGAATGGTGTTATTGGGATGGTGAGATGTATTAGATTTCTGCCCGACATATCAACTGGTGTCAGGCCAGATAATTCAATTTTAGTCTTATCTGACCATAACACCTTTTTCCATGTGGCCCCAGAATCGTCAAGGTGTGTTTTGGCAAAGCTCAGTTGTGACAGCATGTGGCCTTTCTTGAGGAGAGTCTTTTTTCTTGAACCCTCCCATGCAAGCCACATTTGTGGAGAATTTGTGATACTGTTGTCACATGCACACAATGACCATGTCATAATTTCCTGCAACTGCTTCAGAGTTGCTGTAGACCTCTTGGTAGACCCTCTGACCAGTTTCCTCCTGGCTCTTTCATCCAGTTTGGAGTGATGTCCTGATCCAGAGAGGTTCTGTGTCAGGGGCGTACATAGAGGAGTTGCCATTGAAACCCAGCCCCTCTGTACGCCTGGAGAAGAGGATGGCGGCATGTAGAGAATCCTTCTGTGCAGCCACTAAATGCCCACATCTCCCCCTCTCTCTCCCACAGATATTGAGGGACTGCAGGTGGGAAATGGAGAGATTGGTTCCTCCCTATCTCTGTCCTGCTGCCCCTGGCCCCTGGCCCCTGTGTGCTTCCCTGACCCCCCACCTCTCCTCCGAAGCGCTGCTAGGTTTCCCCTGCCCACCACCTGCTGAAGGGGAATCTGTCAGGATGGAGAGCGGGGAAGGGACCGCTAAATGTGTACTGACCCCTTCCTTGTCTTAATGAACAGAGTTAGGGATCTGTAGTGATCACTAATTCTGTTTTAAAAAATATATACCGTGTATATACTCGAGTATAAGCCGAGTTTTTCAGCACATTTTTTTGTGCTGAAAGTGCCCCCCTCGGCTTATACTCGAGTCAAGCACTTTTCTGCAGCAAAAAATGTCATTTTCCGAACCGAATTTGGGGCCCTGTATCTTGGGGCCACTTGGTGCTTGAAACCCCAAATTTGGTGTGCAAACCCAGTGGAACTAGTACCACAACATATCCAAAGCTGGGGTTCCTAGCTACGGGGCCCCAAAGTTAGTTCGGAAAATGTCATTCTCGGATACAGAAAAGTGCTTGACATTTTCTGAACCGAGTTTGGGGCCCCATATCTCGGGGCCATTTGGTGCTAGGATCCCCAGCTTTGGAAATATTGTAGTGCTAGTTCCACTGGGATTACACACCAAATTTGGGGTTCCTAGCACCAAGTGGCCCCAAGATACAGGGCCCCAAATTTGGTTCAGAAAATGTCATTTTCTGCTGCAGAAAAGTGCTGTACATTTTCTGAACCAATATTTGGGGCCATGTATCTCGGGGCTACTTGGTGCTAGGAACCCCAGCTTTAAATATATTGTGGTGCAAGTTTCACTGGGTTTGTGCACCAAATTTGGGGTGCCTAGCACTAAGTAGCCCCGAGATACGGGGCCCCAAATTTGGTCAACTGTGTCCATCTGCAGCAATGTCATTTTGGGACCCTTAGGGTCCAGAGACCCCAAATATTGGCTGCATCTAGGGGGCATCTAGGAACCCTTAACTACCGAGTTTGAAGCTCGGGGGAACTATGGCTGCAAATGGGCACAGTGAGGCTTGCAAATGGGCAAAGTGAGGCATGCAAATGGGCATTGTTGACCCTCATTTCCACTTACAGTAGCTGCGCATTTCTCACCCTAGGCTTATACTCGAGTCAATACGTTTTCCCAATTTTTTGTGGTAAAATTAGGTGCCTCGGCTAATATTCGGGTCGACTTATACTCGAGTATATTTATTCATAGCTGGGGCATATTAAATTGTCTTTGCTATGCCTCAATTTATGAATGAACGGGAAGTTATGTATAGAGCTTTTCCTGTTCATTCTGTGCAGCTGAGGCTGCAGAGAAAGGGACTGATAAATCTGTTCTCTTTCTCAAGTCTCTGTCTCAAAAGTGAGACCTCAGGGGTCTGTTTAGACCCCTGATATGTCATCAAAGCCCCCAACGGGGGTCCTAAAAAATATGTAAAAAATAATTAAAAAAACACACAATTGTAAAAGAAATACAATTAAATAGTAATAAATATTAAAATAAAAAAACAAAAAAACTACCGATACCATTGGTGGAAATACCAGGGTCGCAAAGGTCGCACTTGTGACTGGGCTCTGGCGTTCCGCCACTGTGGGGGGGCCCCAAGATGGCAGGAAGGTGTTCCATAATGGAAGGAAAGGGCCCCCGAGATCAGTGGGAAGGGGGCCAGGTGGGCCCTTTATGGTTTCTTGCACCGGAGCCCTGAAGGTTCTAGTTACGCCTTTAGTCTGTGTTCTACCAAATACATTCCATTTCTCATTAATAGACTTCACTGTGCTTCTAGGCATCGATAAAGCCTTTGACATTTTTTTGTATCCATCTCCTGACTTGTGCCTGTCCACAACTTTATCCCGGAGCTCCTTTAACAGTGCCTTGTCACTCATTGTTGATTATTTGCTTCAGTTGCACTACCAGGGACTGATAGGCTAATTAAAATTACCACAGCTGATCGCAGTTGAAAGTCAAATGGCTTTGTGTGCCATTGAGAAGGTGATTAGCTACACCTGACTGAGTTTACAAGTCATTTTTAGGAGGGGAGTTTTCCAACTCAGTGATTCTGTTTTTGAATTTTTTTGGACATGTTTGTGTTATATCTTTCACTTGGATGTTATAATTTGAGTAAATACAGCTGGATAAAACAAAAACGGTGTGTCTTTATTTCAGGCTGCAAAGCAACAAAATGTGATTATTTTAAAGGTTGGTGATTCTTTTCTATACCCACTGCATGTGACAAGCTTCATCACCAACTTGTGCAAAGTCCCATCCATCCATACCTGGGCTTTCCTGGTGCTGGGTCACCATGCCCATCTCTGCTCGATGGCTGAAAATGGACACTGTATGTGTTTGGTGCTATTCTCTCGCTACAATGTCAGACATAAAGGCAGCAGTACAGAGGCACAGTACAGGACACAACTGGGCAAAGGGGCAGAAGAAACTCCTGACTCACCTGCACCCCTAGGTGGGTGCCCCCCTACACTCTTCCTTTTAAATGACACCAACAATTATGACCAATTACATCAACAATGGGGCAAGAATCCTGCCAATGACACCAACAGATGTTCCTAATGACTCCAACTATGGGGTACAATTCCTCCCTCTGACACCAAGGATGGGGCATTGTTTTTCCCCACTGAAGTCAGGACTTTTTCTATATATCTAAGTAGCCAATAATAGTCCCCCCTCCAATTGATGGTTTAGAGCTGTGGTTTCCAAACTGCGGCCCGGGGCCAGATGCGGACCTTTGCTTCCTTTTATCTGGCCCTTGGTGCACTATTTCATCCCCTGCTACAAACAATGGGGCATAATTCACAACCCCCCCCCGAGACAGTGATAGGACACAATTCCTCCCAAACGACACCAACATCCAACAATTGGGTCCAATGACACCAACAATGGGGCAAAAATCCTCTCAATGACACCAACAATTGTTCCTAATGACTCCAACGATGGGGCACAATTCCTCCCAATAACACGAACATTGGCGCACAATTCCTCCCACTGACAGCAATGATGGGGCACAATTCCACCCACTGACACCAAGGATGGGGCATTGTTTTTCCCCACTGAAGTCAGAACTTTTTTATATATATATAGTATCCAATAATAGTCCCCCCTCCAATTGATGGTTTAGAGCTGTCTCCAAAACTGCGGGCCGGGGGGGGGGGGGGGGCAGAAGCAGACCTTTGCTTGCTTTTATCCAGCCCGGACACAATTTCATCCACTGATACAAACAATGGGGCATAATTTCCACCCCTCCTCCCGGGACCAGTGATAGGGCACAATTACTCCCAATGACACCAACAATTGGGTCCAATGACACCAATGATGTGGCACACTGCTTCCCACTGACACCTACGATGGGGCACAACTCCTCCCACTGAAACCAACAAACGGCCACTCTTTCTCCTATGACACTAACATTTGTGACCAATGACACCAACAATTGGGCAAAAATCCTCCCAATGACACCAACAATTGTTCCTAATAAATACCCCCCCCCCCCCCCCGAGACCAGTGATAGGGCACAATTCCTCCCAATGACACAAACAACCAACGATTGTGTCCAATGACACCAACAATGGGGCAAAAATCCTCTCAATGACACCAACAATTGTTCCTAATGACTCCAACGATGGGGCACAATTCCTCCCAATAACACCAACGTTGGGTCACAATTCCTCCCACTGACGCCAAAGATGGGGCATTTTTTTTCCTCACTGAAGTCAGGACTTTTTCTACTCCCAGTGGCCACAGTCCGGCCTCCCGAAAGTCTGAAGGACAGTAAACTGGCCCCCCCTTTAAAAAAGTTTGGAGACCCCTGGTTTAGAGGATATTCTGTATGCTACATGTTCTAGGGATGAGGGCTACATTAGCACGATACTTCAACCTTTGTCCTAGCATTGATCAGCATTTATTAATGAGGCTGAACATGCCCAAAGTCTGCTTTGTATATATAGCTGTGTTTATAATCACATTTCTGCTTTTATTTTCTATGTATTGCTGTCACTTTGCACAATGCTGCAAATTAAATTGATCACAAGCTCTTGTTTGTTTAAAGTGGAGTTCCACCCAAAAGTGGAACTTCCACTCATCGGATTCCTCCCCCCCTCCAGTGTCACAGTTGACACCTTTCAGGGGGGAGGGGGGTGCAGATACCTGTATATTACAGGTATCTGTACCCACTTCCGGCATAGATAGCCGCAGAATCTGCGGTTATTTACGCCACTTCCTGTCCCCCCCCCTGCTGTCTGCTGGGAAACACACGGGTCCCAGAGACAGCAGGGACCATCCGTATTGCGCTGCGTGACTCTCGCATGTGCAGTAGGGAACTGGGAAGTGAAGCAGCAAGCCTTCACTTCCTGATTCCCTTACCGAAGATGGAGGCGGCAGCACCCGAGGACCGAGAGATGGTTCGGCCTCGGGTGTCGACATCGCGGGCGCCATGGACAGGTAAGTGTCCATGTTTTAAAAATCAGCAGCTGCAGTATTTGTAGCTGCTGACTTTTAAAAAAAAAATTTCGGCGGAGCTCCGCTTTAAGTTTACTTCAATTGAAAGTGTGCTGGCAAATAAAAAATCTTTAAACACCACCCTTTTCTTTCTCGCCTCGGGGCAGTGTTGCCAACCTAACAGATTGAAATTTACTGACACGACACCCAACATTTACTGGCACAGCCAAGTTTTTACTGGCATCTCCAAAAGTTAAAAAATTACCACCATTACTGGCAGGAGAAAATTGCCTGTTTTTTACTGGTTGCCAGTAAAAATACTGATGGTTGGCAACACTGCCTTGGGGCTTTTCCTGCATTCCTTTACAAGAAGGCACAACAGGGGCTGTAAACAACTGGCACACATGACAGGACTTGTCCTCCTCACTAGATGACTCTTCCTTTTGTTTATTACCTCTATAGGTACAGCTGTTCTGTTGTTGTTGACCCCACCGCTCGTTTAATCGATCGAGCAATCACCCACCAGCCAGCCTGCCAGCCCCGCACTTACCCCATCCAGGTTTTGTGCGGCTTTCCCAGCTTCTCCTCCTGGTCAATCCGGTTGCTTCTCCTCCTGACCAATCCGGTCTTAGGACCCGCTTCCTGTCCTGATTGGCCGGGAGGAGAAGCAGGAAGACAATAGCGAATGTTGATTCGCTAATGTCACAAGTGGGTGGGCTCAGGACGCAGTGCTCTGCGCCCCCCGAGCCCAACCATTTTGAAGCCAATTAGAGGCTCGGGCTCTAATCATGTGCTTAAAAAAAAACTAGTAGAAATCTATGCGTCTGGAGCCTAGGGTGACCACATTTCCAAACTGCCATTCAGGGACACCCCCCAAAAAAAAGATGATTTTTAACAATTTTTTGCCGATTTTTGGGGCAGGGCGTACGAAATCAGCGGGCCCGTGTGCAAGATCAAAAGTGGGCCCTAGGCATCAAGAACAACAACAATATGGTGCGCAAAGCGTGTCGTAATGAACTGTGGACATTTCTTAAATTGCACTAAATATTGGCTTAAAGGGGGTGTTCTTAAAGAGAGTCTGAGATGACTTGTATAGTGCAGAATGTGGTAATGTTAAATAGGGAATGCAGAGTGTATGGCGGGGGGTAATATGTACAGGAGAAGAGTGCAGAATGTATGGCGGTGGGTATAATGTACAGGAGAAGAGTGCGGAATGTATGGCGGTAGGTAATATGTACAGGAGAGGAGTGCGGAATGTATGGCGGTGGGTAATATGTACAGGAGAGGGGTGCGGAATGTATGGCGGTGGATAATATGTACAGGAGAGGAGTGCGGAATGTATGGCGGTGGATAATATGTACAGGAGAGGAGTGCGGAATGTATGGCGGTGGGTAATATGTACAGGAGAGGGGTGCGGAATGTATGGCGGTGGATAATATGTACAGGAGAGGAGTGCGGAATGTATGGCGGTGGATAATATGTACAGGAGAGGGGTGCGGAATGTATGGCGGTGGGTAATATGTACAGGAGAGGAGTGTGGAATGTATGGCGGTGGGTAATATGTACAGGAGAGGAGTGCGGAATGTATGGCGGTGGGTAATATGTACAGGAGAGGGGTGCGGAACGTATGGCGGTGGGTAATATGTACAGGAGAGGGGTGCGGAACGTATGGCGGTGGGTAATATGTACAGGAGAGGGGTGCGGAACGTATGGCGGTGGGTAATATGTACAGGAGAGGGGTGCGGAATGTATGGCGGTGGGTAATATGTACATGAGAGGGGTGCGGAATGTATGGCGGTGGGTAATATGTACAGGAGAGGGGTGCGGAATGTATGGCGGTGGGTAATATGTACAGGAGAGGAGTGTGGAATGTATGGCGGTGGGTAATATGTACAGGAGAGGAGTGCGGAATGTATGGCGGTGGGTAATATGTACAGGAGAGGAGTGCGGAACGTATGGCGGTGGGTAATATGTACAGGAGAGGGGTGCGGAACGTATGGCGGTGGGTAATATGTACAGGAGAGGGGTGCGGAATGTATGGCGGTGGGTAATATGTACAGGAGAGGAGTGCGGAACGTATGGCGGTTTGTAATATGTACAGGAGAGGGGTGCGGAATGTATGGCGGTGGGTAATATGTACAGGAGAGGGGTGCGGAATGTATGGCGGTGGGTAATATGTACAGGAGAGGAGTGTGGAATGTATGGCGGTGGGTAATATGTACAGGAGAGGGGTGCGGAACGTATGGCGGTGGGTAATATGTACAGGAGAGGGGTGCGGAATGTATGGCGGTGGGTAATATGTACAGGAGAGGAGTGTGGAATGTATGGCGGTGGGTAATATGTACAGGAGAGGAGTGTGGAATGTATGGCGGTGGGTAATATGTACAGGAGAGGAGTGTGGAATGTATGGCGGTGGGTAATATGCACAGGAGAGGAGTGCAGAGTGTATAATGGTGGGTAATATGTACAGGTGAGGAGTGTGGAGTCTATGGCGGGGGGTAGTTAGTGGAGAGAGGAGGAAGAGGAGTGCAATATCACCTCCTGATAGTCTGTCAGCCACTGCTATACCACTTTGGTGGTGGGGCACTCTGAAGGATGTAAGGGGGCACTCTGGAGGCACTAAGGGGGCACCCTGGAGGTTGTAAGGGGGGATGTAATGGGGCACTCTGGCGGTACTAACTTAGTCAGAGCCCCCTTATGTCCTCCGGGGTGCCCCCTTAGTGCCTCCTTACATCCTCCTCCAGAATTGCCCTGAATCTCTAGCAAAGTTCCCAGGATTCCAGACAGTACAATTGTCCCCTCAATAGCAGCCAGTTTGTCTTTGAAGATGGGGAAGGGGGCAAGTTGTCAAAGAAGAATACTTGCAGTGATTTGGGGGGATAAGAGCATGCTGTATGTGCTAGGGGGCACACTTTGGGAGGGGAGAGAAATTGTGCTGGAAGGGGGGTTAAATAAAAAATCTGACCCCCCCAGCACAATATATCTCCCCTCCTAAAGTGCCCACTAGCACATACAGCATGCTCTTATCCCCCAAAATCACTGCAAGTATTCTTTGTCTCTGTGTCTCCTTCTCCTGCAAGTGCCAAGCATTAATATTGTGTACAAACCTCAGATCAGCATGTCCCGTCCTGTTGAGTCCTGTGTCCATTCTCCTCCCCCTCCTTCTCCTGTCTGTGACATCCGAGCCGAGGAAAAGGGGGAGGGGACTTCAGTCCGTGTGTTAGTGTGAGGTGGGCAGGAGGGGGGAGGAAGGGAGAGGGAGAGATGCCGTACACACTAATCGCAGCGTGTGGGAATAGAAACACCACACACAAGCTGCAAGCCAGTCACTGGAGCCAAGTGCGGAGCTGAAAGAACCAGCAGTGACTCCCAGCAGCACTAGCACGGAGGAGGAAGTGAAATCCTCCTCCGCTTTCAATGCTGGGCAGTGACGTCACTGGTTGCCTGATGCCAGGCGGCTATAGCAACCAGTGATCAGGAGTAGGTGGAAGCGGAGCCAGAGCCAGCGCTATAGCGGCTCGGTCCGCCCCTGTTCCCAGATTGTCAGTTTCATTCCGGGACACTGTATTGTCCCGGAATGAAGGTGCCCGGGACCAGGGACAAAGAAGTGAATTACGGGATAATCCCGGGCAATCCGGGACACATGGGCACCCTACTGGAGTCCCCTCATGAAGATTAGGGGCCGGTGCATAGAGATTAGGGGGTTGTGCCCCTGCACCCCTTATGGACCAGCCACCGCTGCTATCAATCTGCCCAATGAGGGGGGAGACAGCGGCGAGAGCTCTCGTGCACATCGCTGGATTGGATCTGGCTCAGGTAAGGATGAGGAGGGGAGGCTGGAGGGGATTCTGCAGCACAGAAGGTTTTTCACCTTTTTCACTGTGTGTTCAGTCATTTAGCCGTGCCCGACTCTTTGTGACCTCATGGACCATAGTGCGCCAGGCTTTTCTGTCCTCCCCGGAGATTTCTTAACTTCATGTTCGTTGTTTCAATTATGCTATCTATCCATCTTGTTTTCTGTCGTCCTCTTCTCCTTTTTTCTCCATGTTTCCCAGCATCAGGGTATTTTCCAGTGAGTACTCTCTTTGCATTAGGTGGTCAAAGTATTCGAGTTTCAGCTTCAGGATCTGTCCTTCCAGTGAATATTCAGGGTTGATTTCCTTTAAAATTGACTGATTTGATCTTCTCGCCATCCAAGGGACTTTCAAGAGTCTTCTCCAACACCATAGTTCAAAAGCATAAATTCTTTAGCGTTCAGCCTTCCTTATGGTCCTAATTTCACAGCCATAGGTTACTACTGGGAATACCATAGCTTTGACTATATGGCATTATCAGTATTTTTCACCTTAAAGTGTTACTAAACCCACAACAGTAAAAGCAGTCTGTATGTGCGGTAAAACATGGTTGTTATACTCACTGTGGAACCTAAGGGGTTAATCCTCTGCATTGTGTAAAAGGGCTGTTTGATCCTTTCTTCTCTAATCCTCCCCTTCTTCCACAGTCCCTGATCTGTCAGCTAATAGAGCAGAGCCTTCAGGACAAGCTGCACATGCTCATTTTGGTGTGTATTGCTACAGAGGTTTTTTTTCCTCGTAGAAGGATGCATGTGATCAGCACAGGGCCAAACAGCACTGTCCAGACAGAGGGTCAGGGGTCCTGCAGCCTCACAGGACAATCAGAGGAGAATGAAAACTCCTCCTACACGCTTTAATCAGGCACTGATAGAAGTCACAGGACTGCTATATACTGCTGATGAGAAAAGTTATTCAGTGGGCGGTACACCCCTCCACTACTGCTTTTGCAGCTTAGAGGGAAGCAGTTGTGGGGTGGTAAAGCACACATTTTTTACTATCTTCCAACTGCAAGTATAAACTGGTCTTTAGAGCAGACCAATAAAGTGTTACTAAATCCACAATAGTAAAATCAGTCTGTGTACGCAGTAAAGCATGCTTGTTATACTCACTGTGGAACCTAAATGGTTAATCCTCCGCACTGTGTAAAAAGGCTGCTTGATCCTGTATGCACAGATCCTCCCCTTCTTGCACTGTCCCCCTGGAGCCTTTGGAGTCAAGCTGCACATGTTCAGATTTGGTGTGTATGGCCACCGCTCAGGAAGTCCCGCCCATAGGGACGATACGCGGGCGGTAGGACGAGAGGACTCCGTAACATCATCCGCAGCCACCTTTCTCTGTCTCGATGAGACGTTTGTATCCTAGCACTGGGATATCAGTGCTCTGTTTGTGAGTAAATCTTTTATTAACCAATAAATGATGGTATTAGCCAACCAGAGAGCACTATGTATATTTTATTGATCTTTCATGGTCGTCATGTTCCCACCTGTTATCTGTGAGTGAGGTATCCCGCTGCTGTTGTGGAGGGGCAGGATTTCGGCTCTTAGATCCCTTAAAAGGCATTAATCATCTTTAACCGCTTCAGCCATGGAAGATTTGGCTGCTGAATGACCAGGCCATTTTTTGCGATTCAGCACTGCGTTGCTTTAACTGACAAGTGCGTGGTCGTGCGGCACTGCACCCAAACAAAATTGACATCCTTTTTTTCCCACAAATAGAGCTTTCTTTTGGTGGTATTTGATCATCTCTGCGGTTTTTATTTTTTGCGCTATAAACAAAAAAAGAGCGACAATTTTGACAAAAACACAATATTTTGTTATTTTTGTTTATAATAAATATCCCCATTTGTTTTTAAATAAAGCAATTTTTTTCTCAGTTTAGGCCGATACGTATTCTACTACATATTGTTGGTAATAAAAATCGCAATGAGCGTATATTGATTGGTTTGCGCAAAAGTTATTGTGTCTACAAAATAGGGGATAGATTTATAGCATTTTTATTATTAGTTTTTTTTTTTACTAGTAATGGCGGCGATATGCGATTTTTATCGGGACTGCAACATTATGGCGGAAATATTAGACACTTTTGTAACATTTTTTGGACCATTGGCATTAATACAGCGATCAGTGCTATAAAAATGCACTGATTACTGTAAAAATGTCACTGGCAGGGAAGGTGTTAACACTAGGGGGTGATCAAGGGGTTAACTGTGTTCTCTCTCTGTGTTCTAACTGAAGGGGGGATAGGACTGTCTAGGGAGATGACAGATCGCTGTTCACACTTTGTATGAACAGACGATCAGTCTCTTCTCCCCTCAGAGAACCGGGATCTGTGTGTTACTTGGTGTAACACTAATAGGGCGTACACACGGTCGGACTTTGTTCGAACATTCCGACAACAAAATCCTAGGATTTTTTCCGACGGATGTTGGCTCAAACTTGTTTTGCCTACACACGGTCGCACAAAGTTGTCGGAATTTCCGATCGGCAACCACGCGGTCACGTACACCACGTACGACGAGACTAGAAAAGGCCGGTTCAGAACCAAGCGCGGCACCCTTTGGGCTCCTTTTGCTAATCTCGTGTTAGTAAAAGTTTGGTGAGAGACGATTCGCGCTTTTTCAGACTCGTGACTTTCAGATCGTTTTCTGCCGTTCAGTTTGTGCTTGTGGGTTTGTATCTGCTCTTCAGTGCGTGCAGTCAGTTCGTATCAGAGTTTTCTGTGTGATCTTGCCTGCTCGTTGCTGTTTTTCAGGTCGCTCTTCACAGGCCTTGCTGTTCTTCAGTGCGTTCTGTTATTTCATTCTGAGCAGCCGACCGTTTTCTAGCCATGTTTCATATGTGTACTCCTCGTAGAGTTCGTGCTGTGCGGGGGCTTGGTGTTGGGGTCCTTACCTTGACACAAGTCCAGTCCATGAACAGGGTGGGGAGGAGTTCATGGACCAAGAATTGGTTGCTTCAGCGTGACCAGTTCTCTCATATGCCTTTGCTCCGTGAGATCCGTGAGAATAATCCTGATGATTTCAGGAACTTTCTCAGGATGACGGACCCCGTGTTTCACCGTCTGTTGGCTTCGCTGACCCCCTATATCAGCAGGCAGGATACCTGCATGAGGCAAGCCATCACTCCAGAGCAGAGGTTGGTCGCTACCCTGCGGTATTTGGCCACAGGGAGAAGTCTGCAGGACTTGAAGTTCTCGACAAGCATCTCCCCCCAGGCTCTGGGGATCATTATCCCAGAGACCTGTTCTGCCATCATCCAGGTCCTGCAGAAGGAGTATATGAAGGTAAGATTTTTATCCTTTAACATCACATTTTATTGTATTTAATGTTTGATAATGTTATGGAAATGATTAACCACTTGAGCCCCGGACCATTATGCTGCCTAAGGACCAGAGGTCTTTTTCCAATTTGGCACTGCGTCGCTTTAACTGCTAATTGCGCGGTCATGCAATGCTGTACCCAAACGAAATTTGCGTCCTTTTCTTCCCACAAATAGAGCTTTCTTTTGATGGTATTTGATCACCTCTGCAGTTTTTATTTTTTGCGCTATAAACGGAAAAAGACCGAAAATTTTGAAAAAAAATGATATTTTCTACTTTTTGTTATAAAAAAAATCCAATAAACTAAATTTTAGTCATACATTTAGGCCAAAATGTATTCGGCCACATGTCTTTGGTAAAAAAAATGTCAATAAGCGTATATTTATTGGTTTGCGCAAAAGTTATAGCGTCTACAAACTAGGGTACATTTTCTGTAATTTACACAGCTTTTAGTTTATGACTGCCTATGTCATTTCTTGAGGTGCTAAAATGGCAGGGCAGTACAAACCCCCCCCAAATGACCCCATTTTGAAAAGTAGACACCCCAAGGAAATTGCTGAGAGGCATGTTGAACCCATTGAATATTTATTTTTTTTGTCCCAAGTGATTGAATAATGACAAAAAAAAAATAAAAAATTTACAAAAAGTTGTCACTAAATGATATATTGCTCACACAGGCCATGGGCCTATGTGGAATTGCACCCCAAAATACATTCAGCTGCTTCTCCTGAGTATGGGGATACCACATGTGTGGGACTTTTTGGGAGCCTAGCCGCGTACGGGGCCCCGAAAACCAAGCACCGCCTTCAGGATTTCTAAGGGTGTAAATTTTTGATTTCACTCTTCACTGCCTATCACAGTTTCGGAGGCCATGGAATGCCCAGGTGGCACACAACCCCCCCAAATGACCCCCTTTTGGAAAGTAGACACCCCAAGCTATTTGCTGAGAGGCATATTGAGTCCATGGAATATTTTATATTTTGACACAAGTTGCGGGAAAGTGACACTTTTTTTTTTTTTTTGCACAAAGTTGTCACTAAATGATATATTGCTCACACAGGCCATGGGCATATGTGGAATTGCACCCCAAAATACATTTAGCTGCTTCTCCTGAGTATGGGGATACCACATGTGTGGGACTTTTTGGGAGCCTAGCCGCGTACGGGGCCCCGAAATCCAATCACCGCCTTCAGGATTTCTAAGGGTGAAAATTTTTGATTTCACTCTTCACTGCCTATCACAGTTTCGGAGGCCATGGAATGCCCAGGTGGCACAAAACCCCCCCAAATGACCCCATTTTGGAAAGTAGACACCCCAAGCTATTTGCTGAGAGGCATGGTGAGTATTTTGCAGCTCTCATTTGTTTTTGAAAATGAAGAAAGACAAGAAAAAACATTTTTTTTTTTTCTTTTTTCAATTTTCAAAACTTTGTGACAAAAAGTGAGGTCTGCAAAATACTCACTATACCTCTCAGCAAATAGCTTTGGGTGTCTACTTTCCAAAATGGGGTCATTTGGGGGGGGTTTGTGCCACCTGGGCTTTCCATGGCCTCCGAAACTGTGATAGGCAGTGAAGAGTGAAATCAAAAATTCACGCCCTTAGAAAGCCTGAAGGCGGTGCTTGGTTTTCGGGGTCCCGTACGCGGCTAGGCTCCCAAAAAGTCTCAAACGTATCCCCGTACTCAGGAGAAGCAGCAGAATGTATTTTGGGGTGTAATTTCACATATTCCCATGGCATGTTTGAGCAATATATCATTTAGTGACAACTTTGTGCAAAAAAAAAAAAAAATGTCTCTTTCCCGCAACTTGTGTCGCAATATAAAATATTCCATGGACTCGACATGCCTCTCAGCAAATAGCTTGGGGTGTCTACTTTCCAAAATGGGGTCATTTGGGGGGGTTTTGAACTGTCCTGGCATTTTATGCACAACATTTAGAAGCTTATGTCACACATCACTCACTCTTCTAACCACTTGAAGACAAAGCCCTTTCTGACACTCATTGTTTACATGAAAAAGTTTTTTTTTTTTGCAAAAAAATTACTTTGAACCCCCAAACATTACATATTTTTTTAAAGCAAATGCCCTACAGATTAAAATGGTGGGTGTTTCATTTTTTTTTTTCACACAGTATTTGCGCAGCGATTTTTCAAACGCATTTTTTGGGGAAAAAACACACTTTTTTAAATTTTAATGCACTAAAACACACTATATTGCCCAAATGTTTGATGAAATAAAAAAGATGATCTTAGGCCGAGTACATGGATACCAAACATGACATGCTTTAAAATTGCGCACAAACGTGCAGTGGCAACAAAATAAATACATTTTTAAAAGCATTTAAAAGCCTTTACAGGTTACCACTTTAGATTTACAGAGGAGGTCTACTGCAAAAATTACTGCCCTCGATCTGACCTTCGCGGTGATACCTCACATGCATGGTGCAATTGCTGTTTACGTTTGAAGACAGACCGCCACTTGCGTTCGCCTTAGCGCGAGAGCAGGGGGCGACAAGGGTGCTTTTTTTTTTTTTTTCTTTATTATTTTTTTGCTTTTTTATCTTATTTTTAAACTGTTCCTTTCATTTTTTTTTTTTTTAATCATTTTTATTGTTATCTCGGGGAATGTAAATATCCCCTATGATAGCAATAGGTAGTGACAGGTACTCTTTTTTGAAAAAATTGGGGTCTATTAGACCCTAGATCTCTCCTCTGCCCTCAAAGCATCTGACGACACCAAGATCGGTGTGATAAAATGCTTCCGCAATTTCCCAATGGCGCTATTTACATCCGGCGAAACCTAAGTCATAAAATGCTCGTAGCTTCCGGTTTCTTAGGCCATAGAGATGTTTGGATCCACTCTGGTCTCTGATCAGCTCTATGGTCAGCTGGCTGAATCACCGGCTGCATTCTCAGGTTCCCTGTTGAGACAGGAGAGCCAGAGAAAAAGACGGAAGACGGTGGGGGGGGGGGCATTCCCTCCCACAGCTTGTAAAAGCAGTCTAGAGGCTAATTAGCCGCTAGGATTGCTTTTACATGGCTGAAAAGAATGATACCAAGATGATACCTAAACCTGCAGGCATCATTCTGGTATAACCATTCAAAGTCGTGAATGGCGTACCTGAAGACAAAAAAATGGTTAACAATAAAGCACAGTAAATGGTAAAGTAAAAAAATTTAAAAAAGTATTAAAAAATTGCATACCTGAAAAGCAAACATGATAAAACATAATAACAATAAAACATTGCAGAATAGAATACAGTAAAAAAGAGCAGAACAATAGAGAGAGAGAATAGAGAGAGAGAGAACAATGAAACGACAACTATTTTTTTTTATTTTATATATATATTTTTTTTTTTTACACTTTTTTTGTAACTAACTTTTATAACGGTAACCGGTTCCAGGTTCGGGTCTCTCAAAATGCGATGGCATCTTGGGAGACCCTGTGAAAGTGTGCCTAGTCTGTGCAATGCTGTACCCTACGCTAATACTCAACTAGTGAATGGTAGATTTCAAAACATTCACCAATGCAAAGACCAGGATTGTCAGGACAGGAGGGACAATAATAGCGGGTGTCACGCCTATATCCGCACTTGCTGCAGACACAACATCTTTTTTGGGGGGGTTCGTTGGGTAGGGGTACTCGGGAGAACATAAAAAAAATGCCTCTCATGCAGCCGACTGCATTTGGTTGGGGATGTGAATGGGGGAAGTACGGGCGCTGCAGAAGCGGTGGGTTCCCAATTAGGATTGGCGAATGCAGCAGGAAGGGCACTATGGGCACGACGGGCCTGTGTTTGTCTTCTTGGTGGCAGCGCAACACTACTTGTGCTTGCCACCTCACCAGCTTGAACTGCACTTATGGGACTCGCCACGTCACCAAGTGTTACTGCAGTGCTGGTTTGACTACGACCGGGGTGTACTAGGCCGCTGGCGCTTGCCAGTTCAATAAAAAGCTACCAAAAAAACTGTTAGCGATCGCAGGGATCAGGCCTGACTCTGCGAACGCTGCAGTTATGCGTTAAGTGTTTTGTAAGTGACAGTGATCGATCGATACTGCACTTGGGTGGGCTGAGCTGGGCCGGGCGGAGGGGCAAAATGCAGGTGCTAGCAGGTATCTGGGCTGATCCTGCTAACACTGCGTTTTTGGGAACCCTAAACTGCTGGGGACGCCAGTATAGATCTGATCCGATCAGATATTGATCCGTTCAGATACTATACCATTAAGGGAGGCGTATGCTGCGTGCGTGGGTGTTAGCGGTACTGGCGCTAACCTGACGCTGCTTGGGGCTGGTGCTTGCCAGTTCACCAAAATACTACCAAAAAAACTGTTAGCGATCGCAGGGATCAGGCCTGACTCTGCGAACGCTGCAGTTATGCATTTAGTGTTTTGTAAGTGTCAGTGATCGATCGATACTGCACTTGGGTGGGCTGGGCTGGGCCGGGCGGAGGGGCAAAACGCAGGTGCTAGCAGGTATCTGGGCTGATCCCGCTAACACTGCGTTTTTGGGAACCCTAAACTGCTGGGGACGCTAGTATAGATCTGATCGGATCAGATATTGATCCTATCAGATACTATACCACTAAGGGAGGATACATTGCGTGCATGGGTGTTAGCGGTACTGGCGCTAATCTGACGCTGCCTGGGGCTGGTGCTTGCCAGTTCACCAAAATGCTACCAAAAAAACTGTTAGCGGTCGCAGGGATCAGGCCTGACTCTGCGAACGCTGCAGTTATGCGTTTAGTGTTTTGTAAGTGACAGTGATCGATCGATACTGCACTTGGGTGGGCTGGGCGGAGGGGCAAAAAGCAGGTGCTAGCAGGTATCTGGGCTGATCCCGCTAACACTGCGTTTTTGGGAACCCTAAACTGCTGGGGACGCTAGTATAGATCTGATCGGATCAGATATTGATCCGATCAGATATTATACCACTAAGGGAGGCGTATGCTGCGTGCGTGGGTGTTAGCGGTACTGGCGCTAATCTGATGCTGCCTGGGGCGACGCATATCACCGCCGGGCGATCAGGGGGCTAAACCTTTATTCGGTAATAAACGGCGGGTGCCCTGACACTATAAAAAATAAACAAACTAACCAGCGTCAACCGTAACACTTATACGGTGATCAGTGGTGAAAGGGTTAACTAGGGGGCAATCAAGGGGTTAAAACATTTATTCGGTAGTATATGGGGGTCCCTGTTGCTGACGGCGAACCTAAATATTTACGTCCCTAACTAGCGTCACCAGCGACACTAATACAGCGATCAGAAAAATGATCGCTTAGCGACACTGGTGACTGGGGGTGATCAAGGGGTTAAAACTTTATTAGGGGGTGTTAGGGGGGTACCCTAGACCTGAAGGGGGCTAACAGTAACTGACCTAACACTGTAACTGTCACAAACTGACACCAATACAGTAATCAGAAAAAAAAAAAAAAATTTTGTGACGGGGGGGGTTGGGGTGACGGGGGGGGGTGATTGGGGGGTGATCGGGGGGCGATCGGGGGGGGGATCAGGGTGTTTTGTGTGCCTGGCATGTTCTACTGTGTTGTGTAGTGTGTTTTCACTCACAGTGATGTCTTCTCCCCTCGGCGCTGGAACGGAAACTACCGAGCCGAGGAGAGATGACATAATTTCCTTTGCTGCTGTTTAGCATACAGCAGCAAAGGAATGTTCCCATTGGCCGGCGGCGATCGCGAGGGGGGGGGCCACGAACGGATGGCCTCCACCTCACCTCCGATCGCCGGGGAACAAAAGACGACCGCCCCCCACCCGCGGAAGGCAAATCACGTACATGTACGTGACTTTGCCTGTCCGTGCCGCCTTGCCGACGTACATCGGCGTGAGGCGGTCGTCAAGTGGTTAAGAGCTCCAATCGAGCCCAAGGTTATCTGCTGCTGTCTCTAATTGGAAAGTGTGGCTATGCATGCATATAAAAGTAAACACTCTGAGAAACGCTCAGCTCCGTTACTTTTTACACTTCTCATTTATTGAAGGCGGTGCTAATGTTTTATACACACAAATACGTCATTGCTATGTTAGTCTAATAGGTACATCTCATTGGTTAGGATAGAAAAGAAGATGGAGAATCTTCATAACGAGGTTTGGCTGTCCTTGGTTTTGTCTTCAGTTCCGCGTTCTTCTGATGTGTGGGATGTAGGGGGTACCCGCCATTTTGAGAAAAATATAGGAACAGAGCTAATCTGTATACTTATATAATGAGTAAGGAGAAAAATATGTATGCACATAAGAAAATAGACATTTTCAGATTATTATTATTATTATTTACATCACATTCCTTCACAATCCCCCCTAAAATGACTATTTTCTCTTTTCTGTCCCTAATACTAAAGGTCTCACTTTGGCCTGGCCCTTCTCCTCAGCAACTCTTTTAGGCTGTATATAGAATTGGGCAGCAACTGTTCACTTCCCTCCTCGATACAGCTGGAGAGGTGCAGTCAGGCGCTATCTATCCCTAAAACCCTATAGGATTGTGAGATTATGGACAGGGAGTGACTGTAGGGGAGTGGAGGGTTTGTCATCTTCCATCATAAGGAGGTCCTCTTCTTCTTGGTGGAGAAATGTAGGTGTGCTATTGTCTACAGCCTTGCTCATTAACTTTTTACGAAAGGTAGAATACAGCATACAATCAGGGCTAAAAGAACCAGGATTATTAATACCCTTACCCGTATCTGGGCGAGCACCTTCTGCCACCCACTCATCCAGCTAAAATATTGGTCCCATGGGTCTGTGATACCTGAGTTCTTCTTCAACTCCAGTGACAGATCTTCTAATTTCTTTATAGCTAGAGTAACCTTACCATTTGGGCCAATATTATCAGGAATTTATGTACAACAGGTTCCCGTTTTTTCCTATGATTTTACAAAACACCTCCTTTCCCAGCTAGCACCATGTCTAAGGCCATCAGGTCCTGGAATGTCATGTAGGAAGTGGGGGCTAACTGGTCAGCAATTCCCTGGAGGGCATCTTTAGAGTAATTTACAAATCTCTGTTGGTTATAATATGTGTAGTGTCAGGTCACCTAGAGGCTGGGTGACAGATGCACACCGTTGGGATCAGGAGTGCACCGCAAGGTAGTGGACCCTACGGCTGACTGCTGCGGATTGAACCCTGGGAGGTTCAGGAAGCAGGTCTACTGGATCACTGACACAGATCCCACTGGGAGCCAGCAGGTGTTCACCAGAGCCTTTAATGGTAAGGATGGACTGCGCTGCAGTCTGGCTCCAGGTCGCGGCCCCCAGGGTCTCACAGCTCACGCTCACGGTAGACTACAGGAGAAGAGGAAGGAGGCAGCAGGCTAGAACAACAAGGAAAGTAAGGGACAAGCCAAGGTTCAGGGTCACAGGCAAACAGGGATGGTCGGGAACACGCCAAAGTCGGTAACAGGAATCAGATGTATGAAACACAGCAAGTACACACAGAGGCTAACACACAATGGTTGATCAGCACTGCTGGCTTGCGGTGCACAGGTTAATATAGGGTTCCCTGATAGGGCCTGGGGTGGGGCCATGCTTAGAGGAGAGGTTACAAAAGCAGTCAGGTGAGGGTCAGCTGGTCTCTAGAGATGAACACATGGAGACAGGTATGCTGATCGACAAACTCTATTGCATAACCATGACATGTAGTTAATCCAATCTACATTCTTGCTGACAGTTGTTATGGGGATCAAAGACTCAAAACCAGCTTTTACCTGATCCCTGGCTTTAAACTCATCAGGGACCCCCCTTGTAACCCTTATGACATGTATGTATACATGAGGATCAAAGCTTCCGGAGAGAGCTGCTCGCTTCCTCCTCTGACTGTGTGCTGGGTCAGTGTATGTATTAGGGGTATCTTTGGTTAGGATATGGGGGCTTTCTATTTTCATCTTTTTTGTCTAATGCACTCTGTGGTCGCCCAGTCTGGCCCTGTGTTCCAACCCACTGGCCCCCACAGAAACCACAACTCTGTCCCCAGCAACTGTTTGTGTGGCATACATATATGTCCTTACCGTCAGGGATATCACTGTACCAATGGCATCACCATGAAGGGTCAAACGGACAAGGTACTATGTCACAGTAATCTAAGGTAAAGGTGGTCACATGTGTACCTGAAGAGTTACACCAAAACGTAATTATGTTATCATTTTTGTGATGGCCACCTCCTGGGCCCCTCCCCCCTAGATCAAACAGAAAAAGGATATGCAGCACCCGAAAACACGCTCTCCTGCAGTGATAAGCGTGCATTCAGGTGTTCTTCCTGGCCAACTTGACTGAGTTGGCTGTGGTCAGCAAAACTTGGAATGGACCATCATAACTTGGCTCAAGTATCTCCAGACAGTAGTTGGTGTGTTCCTGTATCTAATTCAGGATCTGGAATGGAAGAAAACACCTGGACATGCATTCAGGTTAATTCTCGTTATAATGTGGTTACATAATTAGTCAACACATCAGACTGCAACTGTAACTGTTGTGGAAAGTAACAACCAAGTCTGGGAGCTGAACCAAACAAAATTTCATTAGGGTATAGGGCATGTTTCCCCCGGGGGTGTGTCTGACACTGAACAGGGCAATGGACCAACTCATGTTAGTCTCTTGAGCCATCTTTAACATCCTGTTTTTAGTGTCCCATTCATCGTTTCTACCTTCCCGCTACTTTGAGGGTGGTATGGGATGTGTAGTGCCAACTGAACCCCCAGTGCTGCCCAAATCTCTTTAGTAAGGGTTGCTGTTAAGGCTGGGCCCTGATCTCTCAATATCACCTCTGGGACCCCAAATCTACATACTATCTCACTCAGTAGTTTCTTAGCTGTGGTCCTGGCAGTCATGACCACTTCCACTAGGGCGTTTTCGAATCTGCCACTTCTTGGCACTTGAGAATGATCAATTTGCATCCTCTGGAATGGGGTATAGGGCTTTTGCCAGGTGCTTCTTCTGTGTATCCTGGGTTACATTTGGTGCAGATAATGCATGATCTGCAGAAGTTGTCGGTCAGTGGAGTAACTCTTGGTGCAACACTTGTTGATAAGAGAGTTCATAAAAGTCTTTGTCAAGTGGGCAGCTCCATGTGCCCATTGCACCACAGCTGGGTACATACTCCTGGGTAGACAAGGCTTCTTGTTGCACTCGAATAGTCCATTTCTGAGAGTTGCTCCTCTCCGTTTCCAGCTTTCCTTCTTATCCGGACTTGTTGTTTCCTGTAGTTCTTTTAGATAAACTCTGTCCACTGGGAAAGTCTGTAAGGTAAGCACGGGGTGGTCTTCTTCTACCACCCTGCTGTCCACTTCCTGTGGACCACCAGCTGTCTGTTTGGCAGCTGAATTGGCTAGATGATTGCCTCGAGCTTCCTTTGAGTTCATTTTGTCGTGTGCTTTTACTCAGAATAGTCACTTGGGTTGGGAGAAGCACGGCATCAATTTTTCACAGGTGTTCCTGCAGCCGTCAGGAATCCTCTGTCCTAGATAACACCATAATCATGGGCAATGCTGAAAGCATATCTTGAGTCCATATGAATGTTGGCTCTTTTTCCCTCTGCCCATTTACATGCTGTAGTAAGTGCTTACAGCTCTGCCTCCTGTGCAGACATCACCGGTGGTAAGGCTTCAGCTTGTAGAACAGTGTTTTCAGTGGTGACCGCGTGTCCTGTGTGGTCATGGGGTGACAAGTCAAGACTCTACTCCTCCTCCTCCTTTCCCCCCTCGAGAAGTGGAAGAAGGGTGGTAGGGTTCAGTGTTTGACAACTTAATAGAGTAATGCTGTCCAGTAGGAGGGAACACAGGAGTCTCAAGTGTCTGGTAGTGGACAAGTGTTTCGGCTGGATCTTGGTTGAATATGGCAACAACGTCATGGGGAGCAAGCAGAACGAGGCAGTGTCCGAGGACCAAGTTCAAAGTTTTGTCAAGCAAGGCTTGTGTAGCAAAGCCAGCTCGCAGACACAATAGGCCTCCTCTTGCTACCGCATCCAGCCGACAGGAATAATATCCTATGGGGCGTAGGCTGATGCCGTGTGATTGGGTGAGTACACCTGCAGCATGTCCCAGACGTTTGGATACAAAGAGCTTGAGCGTTTTGTCGTAGGCTGGGAGCCCTAGCGCCGGGGGTGGCGCACTTAAGGGCTTCAAACTTTAGATATTTCTTCAGGAGACATCTGGAAGGAGTCTGATTGCAGAGCATCAGTAGGAAGGCTTCTGGAATCCATGCTCTGCACTAGGAAATTAGTCCAAGGAAGGCATGAAGGGATTTCTGACCTTGTGGCAGTGGGATATCAGAGATTACTTGCACCCTGTCTTCAGTGGGATGTCTTGTCCCATGGGACAAACAGTGTCCAAGGAAAATGACAGGTGTTGAGCACCACTGCAATTTGGGCTTTGAGACTTTGCACCCCTGGTTGGCAAGATAGCACAACAGGCTTTCTGAGGTGACTTCAACAGGGGGTAAGTCAGCTACACAAAGGAGAAGGTCATCAACATGTTGGAAGAGAATCACTTCCGGGTGTTCCTCTTGTCATGTGTCAAGGATGATAGCCATAGCCTTTGCAAACTGGCTTGGAAAGTTCTGTGCCCCTTGCGGCACAACTATTTAGGTATGTTGCCGTTTCTTTCCGTGGATGAATGCAAAAAAAAGGTACCAGCAGGAGGGGTGAGGGTGGACACTGAAGAAAACGTTTGTAAGGTCCACCTCTGTGAGGTATTTTGCAGTCAAAGGCATCCACAGCAGGTACCTGGTTCTCCTTTAGGGGTTCTCTTCTTGGGGTTATTGTGGTTTCCGGGGCAATGAAACGCCCTCTTTTAGCTTGACTGAAACTGGTGGCACCTTTAAGTGACCATTGTCTTCCGGTCCTGTGGACCATAAGCACACAGGGATTCTGTTAAGTACTTCCTGCAGTATTGAACTTGAAGTTTTTGCTTCATTAAGTGTCGTCAGGAGAGGCAAAAAACACAAAGCAGATGAGTCTTCCAAACATAGGGGAGTATGTAACTTCATCCCCCCTTCAGGCGTGTCCTGATTGAGGCCTGTAGTCTGGACAACACATTAGCTCCTAGTAGATTCAAGAGACATGTAGAGGACACCACAAATCTGGCAAGCAAATCAGGAAGTGGACTGGAGCGGGGCACCCCATCCATTCCCACGCAGGAAACGTGTGTGTCTCTTTTCATAGTGGGAGAAACTCAGATCATCAAAGGCCTGAACGAGTCTAGCATGATACTTCTTCACAGACTCCCCTTTATCTTGGGTAATATCTTGGATTGTGGTGGTCTGATCCGTCAACTTCTCCTTTGCCCAGTCGTGGAGTTGTGCACAGAACTCCACGCCTGAGGTGTAGGAAGTGGCACTTGTCAGGCAGGCATCATTGAAGGCTGTCTGCATAACTGGCCAAAAGACATATCCTGCTTTGATTTGGCATAGGCTGATCAAGTCTCTCCAGGCAGCTGAGTAAGTTTCTTGTATCTGCACTATCCTGTGGTAGAAGGGAATTGGCTGCTTCTCTGGGTCAGGCAGACTTGTCACTAAGGCCGCTGCTTGTGATGTAGTAAAAGCGACATACATCACTGGTGCCCCTTCTGGTAACCGAGACTGTTGTTGGGGCGGGGGCTGGCAAGGGGCACTGTTCTTCACGGTTGCCAGCATGTGTTTGAGATCCTCTCGGAACTGTGAGTCCGGAGCCGGATTGGGGGTTAAATCAGTGGGTGGCCTTGCTGCCTGCTGTTGGGCCTCCCACTCAGACGCTTCTTCATCATTAACATATCCGGCCTGGGAATGTGATGCTTCCGTATTGGGGAAGACAGGTGTGTGGTATGAACCATCCTGGTTTAAAACAGGGAGGGCTGGGTACAGGCTGTTTAAGCTCACTGGGTGTACCAAGATGGCCGCCGGCAAGAAGTGCACTGGGCTGGGTAGAAAGTGAAGGCATGGGTGCACTAAGATGGCCGCCGGGCTGAGTTGTCACAGTGGGTTGTGCTTGTGTGGTAAGAAAGGAGTGGTTGTTAGACGGAGGGCAGTGCTGTCCCTCCCCTCCTTTTGTTTCAAGTTCCAACATAGCGTGGTAATTTCACATACTGTATCATCAACTCTGTGATACACATACATAATACAATCGCCATCTTTCTTAACTTCCTTTATCCAATTTTCTTTATCACACAGGATTTTTCTCCCTGTTTCTTTAGCAACATAACTTTCGCCACTTCTTTCAACTTTGTTAACTATTTCAACATCTTATCTCCTCTTCACTATCACTTTCTTTTCTCTCTCTGTTTCTCGGCTAACGGCTTGAGAGGAGAATACGTACAACCAAGGGGTTAATATTCTTTCTCAGTGTTCTTTATCAACAAATTCCTTGGGTGGGGGCACATAAGGCTGCGCTCCTAGCTGCTACTGTCTGCTATAACCCTGTAATGTACGGTTAATCTCAGAACAAGAACAAACACATCAGGGGTAATGGGGAGCTACGGCCCGCAACCCAACAGATCACCCGGGTAGCCCCCCCTCCGACCTTAACCAGTCCCCACCCCAACCCCTCTCGTGTATAGCAAACAATAAACCACAAATACACTTACGACAGGACATTACACCTGCCACTCTTCGAACTGCAACACTTCAGCAGGCTAAGATAACCACAAGGGCAGACCACCCTGCAAAAATTAACCCGTTTATAGACGTCTATTACAGCTCTACACCAAGAGGCCGACAGCTCGTCTTGGGGTGAGACATCTGTAACACTTTCAGACTGCAAAGCCAGCAGCTGAGATAACCCTCAAAGGTTCGACAAACCCAGAGTAACCCATCTATAAACGTCTGCTACAAGGGAAAAAATCTCATTCCAGAGGCCGACAGCTCATCTGGAGATGAGACCAAACATTCACACATGTAGCACTTTTAGACCGCTGAGTTTCGTAGCCCAAAGAATGGCAGACAGTGAACAAAAAATACAGTCAGCAGAAACCCATTGGCAGGTTCGTTAAAACAACCTCAGGCGAGGAGATACCTGCCTCTAAGACAGTCTCAGCATACCGACAGAATCCAGCGGTCAACCGAAAGATAAGAAAGTCGTACAGTGGTAAGAATATAAATCAACTTACCGGTACTGTTAGGGCTGCGCAAACCCCACTCTTATCAATCAATTAACGCTCAAATCCTTATCGCGGTCTGGCTTCGACTGTAGCCTGAGGTCCCGGGTTTCGGCACCAGCTGTTATGGAAATGATTAAGAGCTCCAATCGAGCCCAAGGTTATCTGCTGCTGTCTCTAATTGGAAAGTGTGGCTATGCATGCATATAAAAGTAAACACTCTGAGACACGCTCAGCTCCGTTACTTTTTACACTTCTCATTTATTCAAGGCGGTGCTAATGTTTTATACACACAAATACGTCATTGCTATGTTAGTCTAATAGGTACATCTCATTGGTTAGGATAGAAAAGAAGATGGAGAATCTTCATAACGAGGTTTGGCTGTCCTTGGTTTTGTCTTCAGTTCCGCGTTCTTCTGATGTGTGGGATGTAGGGGGTACCTGCCATTTTGAGAAAAATATAGGAACAGAGCTAATCTGTATACTTATATAATGAGTAAGGAGAAAAATATGTATGCACATAAGAAAATAGACATTTTCAGATTATTATTATTTACATCACATTCCTTCACAATAATATATTGTATTTCTTTCCTCATTCCCTAATTACCATGATTGTAATATGCTGTGAATGTCCCCTTTGTTCTCATGCATGCTGGATTGTTATGTAATTATTATTTTAGGTCCTTCATACATATTTGCCCTTCAATAACCTCCCCAGCATGGTGTCTCCTGGCCTATATTCACCTCATGTAGTCACTTAACAATGTATTTTATCAGCTCCATAGTAGTGCTTTACCCCAAACACCCCCTAAAATGTTTGTAAATGTTATTTTTGATTTAAATTCAGGCAGAGTGGCAGAGGCTTTTTTTGTGGTGTCCCCAAATAATTTTTAGTAACCCTCCCTCCCCCCAACTGCTAAGTCAGCTGATCCCAATTCTCTATCCTCAATCATCTATCTGCTGACTTTGCCAAACCCATACACACTATACCCATCTCTTTTGTGCTCTGATTTATGGATGAATTCCCCAAAGCATGTAGTGCAAGGGCCTGCCTGTATACTTTCCAATGGTACTGTTTAAAGTTTTTGTATCCTATTATTATCTTGATAGGTAATAGCAGAATGTCCAAATGTCCTCAAATGTGTACAATGTGTATTTATATCTTTGTATTATGACACTTCTTACCTGTCCAGTGGTCTGCCAATAGTGTAACTAAGGAGGGGCTGTTCCAAGTAATACCCATTATTTAGGCATTCATCTCTCAATGAAGTGAAGAGGGTTACCTGTCCAACAGTTCCCCCCCTATAATGTTAGAAATGGCCCATGAGGGGGGGGGGAATATGATAGTTGTACCTTATACTTCGGCCTTGTTAAATTCCCCTTAATAAATGCTATCTGGAGGTTGCCCCAGAATGTTTGTGTCTAATCTGCTTGCCATGTTTCTGTGAAAAAATAGTAATGTTTATTGTTTTTTCCTCAACAGTTTCCTTCCACGCCACAGGAATGGCAGACTGTGGCCTCCCACTTTGCCCAGCGGTGGGACTTTCCTAACTGCGGAGGGGCAATTGATGGGAAACACGTCCACATCGTCCCACCACCTAACTCGGGGTCGTACTATTATAATTACAAGGGGTTTAATAGTATAGTGATGTTGGCGGTGGTGTCGGCTAATTACGACTTCTTGTATGTGGACGTGGGGAAGAATGGCCGGATGTCCGATGGTGGAGTCATCGCCCAGACGGAGTTCTACAGGCGTCTCCAGAATGGCAGCTTGGACTTGCCAGCTCCAGAGGACAATGTGGAAGGTCTCCCATTTGTGTTCGTTGCTGATGAAGCGTTTGCGCTGGGGGACCACCTGATGCGGCCATTCCCGATGAGGACCCTCACCCCGGAACAGAGGGTTTTTAATTACCGGCTGGCCAGAGCCCGAAGAGTGGTGGAGAACACATTTGGAATCCTGGCCAGCCGGTTCCGACTATTTCTGACACCCATCCATATGGCGGAGTATAAACTGAACCATATAATACTGGCGTGCTGTGTTCTCCATAATTTTTTAAGAAAACATTCTGCCAACTATGCTGGCTCAGTTGGGCCTGAGGCCAGAATCCTACATCCAACAACACTGACGGCGCTTGAAAGCGGCCGTCCTGGCTTGCCCTCCCTGAGTGCCCGTGATGTCCGGTTACGATAACTGGAGTTCTTTGCGGGTAGGGGGGCTATCAATATGCCAGACAATATGTGAAGCCTTTTTCAAATAAAAAAAAAAAAGAAATTATTTGTGGACATTTACTGCTTGTGTTTGTTTTAGCTGACCCTGACAGAAATGTTTTGAGTGCAGAAAATGTTGTGATTAGGTAACCTTATACAAAGCACTGTTGGCTGGTATTTCCTAAATGCAAAAACACATTTCACTACAAGTGCACTTGCAACTGCACTGAAACTGCACTTGTAGTGCAAAGTGGATTTGCCCTTAGGAAATAACCCCCACTTTTGCATAAAACAGCTATTAAATCACCCCAAAAGTATTGTAGTGTTGAGACAATAATCCACACATTCTTGAGTAAGCCACTTTTTTATACCTGCACAATCACATGTGCATTTACCCAAGGTTTTTAAAACAAACCAACATGTTTGTTGTATAACAATTTTTGCAGTAGCATTATCAAAAATCGAAATATCCATTTCAGATAAAACAGGCCTGTGTAAAACCAACAAGAAAGCCAAAAAACTAGAACTTACAAAGTTCACATTAGGTAAAACCTGAAGGCTATATCAGACATCAGTATTTAGGAACTGGGTTTGATATAGCGTTCAGATGGGGGGAAATCACCCCTGGAAAAGCCAAATTTGGAAGATGCACACCAATTTACGAATGTCAACATGTGCTATCTGCCATCAGGGGGGATCAAGGGACGTGTTTTGGGGGAGCAAGCCATTCCTCAATGCGACTTTATAATTGAGGAAGGGGTTGCACCCCCAAAACGCGTCCATTGATCTCCCGTGATAGCAGATAGCACATGTTGGCACACTGTGTGCATCCTCCAAATTTGGCTTTTCTAAACATTGCAAAAAAATTTAAAAGATTGAACCACAATACAAAAAGTGATTTTGTGGGGTTTAAATTCGCCCCAAAACATCAATGATGTTATTATTTTTTTTAATAACATCATGGATTTTTTGCTGGATGTTTTGCAGTTCGGCATTACACCCCATGATCTCCCCGATCAGGATCTGGGCACTTTCAGAAGTAAAGCGTTGGGGATCCACAACCTCACAATCACCTAAAAAGAGATAAATAAAAAAAAAATAGGTCTCAAAAATCTGCCACCATCCATCTCTTTTACCTGAGTCTGTGGTCGCAGACACTCACCTGTTGTGGTGCCAATCTCCACCACATCTTCTTCTTCCTCCTGCTCAGCTTCGTTTGGGGGTATTTCACCTTCTTCCATAGGTGGGGGGTCTCTGGTCTCCTCGGATGAGGGGTGTCCTCCGAGTCTTTTCTCCCCTATGTAAAACAAAAATGGTATAATTAGCACACAGATATTTGATGGCAGAACTAGAAATAGGAAACATTGCTTGGAAGTGGGGTAAAATTGTCTATTTTAGCAGAGTTCCAAGATGTATATTTTTTATTGGCCTTTGTCAAGCTGCAATACTTTACCTGTTTAGTACAAGCTTCACAGATGTAGCCCCCCTATAGTATACACTGGAGCACCTGTGTGGCCCCCCTAATAAAAATGGTGTTCTGGGGTCCCACACTAGTGCTCCAGTGTCCAGATGTGAAAACAGCTGCTCAGTGTCCTCTCCTTACACACAATCTAGTTGGCATTTCATTCTAGTAACAAACCCATCTACACAAACAAATATTTGGCATCCAAGTAGGCCCAAAAAAAATGTGTGAAAATGCATATGGCCTAAACAATGGTGTTCTAGAGGCCGAAAGAAAAATGTTTGATACGAACGAATAATGGGCCCATGAACATTAAAGTTGCCCTTTTAAATGTTACAATTAATAAAAGCATATGGAGCAGAACGAACGGAATAAAGACAGAAAGAATAGGAACACAGCACAACTACTTACTTTTTTGCAGCACTCTCCGGATCTTTCGGTACTGCTCTGGCTCTCTCAACTTCAGGTCCGACCACCGCTTCCTGAGCTGATCTTTAGATCTTCGTACCCCGAAATTCCTGTGAAGGCTTTTGACCACTTTAGCAATGATTTTGGCCTTTCTGATGTTGGGGTGGGGGTAAGGCCCATATTTTCCGTCATAGTCGGACTTCCTCATGATGTCGACCATCTCCAACATCTCTCCAAAGGACATATTTGTGGCCTTAAAACGTCTCCTTCTGGATCGGGACGTGCCTGGATCCGGGCTTTCCTCCTCCTCCTCCTCGTTGCTATAATTAGCACGCACCTGCTCTGACTCCGCCATGTGCTCTTCACCCACTGCGCCGAACGAAAAGGGGCGGGGAATAGACTAGAAAGAATGTCAGGGGCGGGCGGAGTTACACGCATGCGCAGTGTGTATAAAGCGTAACACGCGTGCGTATTACGTACGATCTGTGAGCGGAGGAAGGAGTATTGGACGCGCCGATCGTAAGAACGAAGGTAAGAGACAAACTTGTGCCTATACTGCTTCTACATTGAGGCCTATATTGTAACAAGATTAGGAGAGTTTTGTCTGACATTAGGCTTTGTCTTGTGTTGTGTCTTGCAGTGAACATGGATATGGTACTCAAAGATAATGACTTCATGTCAGTATTCATAGAGATGCTAAGGGAGCTGCCCTTTCTGTGGGAGATTAAACACCCCCATTTCAAGAACCAAGCAAAGAGGAAGGCAGCACTGGAGCAATTGTGTGAAATTGTGAAGCAGGTGATCACCACGGCAGACATCACTTATTTAAAGATATTAATTGGTTGCCTGAGGAGTACATATCTAAGGGAGCGCAAGAAAGTCCTGGATTCACAGAGATCCGGAGCAGCAGATGACATCTATGTCCCCAGGATGTTGTACTACGACAGGCTGCATTTTCTGGCAGGCCAGACTGAACCCAGGTCATCCCTCTCCAGTCTTCCTTCCACGCTTCCTTCCCCCCCGGCTGAGGCTTCTGACGCCCAACCTGGGCCTTCCAGGCCACATGTGGAGGAGCCCAGATTGAGCCAGGTATAGCATTCCTCTAAATATTTCTGCTTGTCCAATCAATGATGTTAACTAGATGTTAGTTGGGAGTACTAATTTAGGATTGGGATTGATGAAGCAACAACTAAAACCATGTCCTTTTTTCATACACAGGGAAGTCTCAGCCAGGAGGTGGCCGGGCCGAGCCGGCTGCCTGATATGCCGGTCCCTCCACCCCCCCTGAAAAGAGAAAGTGGCAGTAGGAGGAGTGTCCTAGAGGAGGCTGCTATAGGATTCTTTTGGAGGGCTACAGAGGTCCTGGGAGCACCCCACACCATGGAGGAGAACATTGCTGCCTTCATTGCATATAAAATGCAGAGGATGGAGAAGGGCCAGAAAGTAATGTGTGAGGCCCTCATATCGGAGGCTCTGGAGAAAGGTATGAGGGGCCAAATTACACCTCAGAGACACCTTCGCGATGGTCCTCCTCCTCCTGCAGGTCCTCCTCCTCCTCCTCCCTCTCCTCCAGGTCCTCCCAGTCCTCCTCCAGGTCCTCCCAGTCCTCCTCCTCCTGCAGGTCCTCCTCCTCCTCCTCCTCCTCCTCCAGGTCCTACTCCTCCTCCTGCCACATCTCCAACTGCACAGCCACAGCCGGGAATGAAGCGTGAAAGGAAGACCAGACAGTGATTGCCCTGGGTTCAGTCTGGTCGGCCAAAAAATGCAGCCTCTTGTGGTACCACAGCCTGGGGACATACATGTCATCTGCTGCTATCCGGATCTCTGCGAATTCTGGACCAGACTGCCCTCCCTTACATATGGACTCCTCAGGCCACCAATTTTGATGTTGAAGAATTGATGTCTGCCGTGGGGGTCCCAGGCTTCGCTAATTTCTCCTGTTGATCCAGTGTTGCCTTCCTCTTTGTTTGGTTCTGATCCCTTAATAAAGGATTTTTGTTTTGAATTATACTCTCCTATGTGTTTTACTTCAAAAATGACAGTTGGTTTGTGAGGATTCAGGTACATTTCAAATATACAATGTGAAATGAAAAAGGGACACCAACAACAAACAATCTCCTGGAGATTAAATAATATAAGATATCAATGGTGTTGGGGTAACTTGACACACAAAACACACCCAAAAATATTCAGGAGTAAAAATAAAAATAACATTGAACAAAGATCAGCCTTGGAAAAAATCCAAACATTAAAGAAAAAAAAAGGCTGAAAATCCAAAAAAAAAAAAAAATATAAAACTGTCAGATGTGACAACTAATAACAATATATTCAGGGAATCCTACTAAAAAAACACAAATAAAACTTTGTGAGAAGTGTGTGTGAATATGAGCAGTAAAACGACGTAATTCTTGTCACATTATAAAGATAGGACATTTTCCATCGGAAAATCCGACCATGTGTACGGGGCATAACAATCGCAGGAGCCCTCGCATTGGCACTCACATCAGCTCCGGGGGCAAACAGCACGAGAGCCCCTAGTGGCCACAGGGGAAAGCGACGTTACATAACATCGTTTCGCCCAGCCGTGCCATTCTGCCGCAGTAAAACTGCGGCGGCTGGTCGGCAAGTGGTTAAATACCCATGTGAGAAAGCTTGATTGACCTATCTGTTGATTCAGAGGTCCATACTTTGAGGTGAGCGGCCTGCATTTATGGTGGTGGAAGCACTAATACGGATTCACATAGAGGATATTTCTTTGAGCACCCTGGTCACCACTGAAGAGGACTAAACTTGTCTTTCTGGTGTTGCTTCTCTGCATGTTCTTCCATTTCTCATCATCCACAGTCCCTGATCTGTCAGCTAATAGAGCAGAGCCTTCAGGACAAGCTGTACATGCTCATTTTGGTGTGCTACAGAGGTTTTTTTCCTCGTAGAAGGATGTATGTGATCAGCACAGGGCCAAACAGCACTGTCCAGACAGAGGGTCAGGGGTCCTGCAGCCTCACAGGACAATCAGAGGAGAATGAAATCTCCTCCTACACGCTTTAGCCAGGCACTGATAGAAGTCACAGGACTGCTATATACTGCTGATGAGAAAAGTTATTCAGTGGGCGGTACACCCCCCACTACTAAGCTTTTGCAGCTTAGAGGGAAGCAGCCGTGGGGTGGTAAAGCACACATTTTTTAGTATCTTCCAACTGCAAGTATAAATTAGTCTTTAGAGCAGACCAATAAAGTGTTACTAAATCCACAACAGTAAAATCAGTCTGTGTACGTAGTAAAGCATGCTTGTTATACTCACTGTGGAACCTAAATGGTTAATCCTCCGCACTGTGTAAAAAGGCTGCTTGATCCTGTATGCACAGATCCTCCCCTTCTTGCACTGTCCCCCTGGAGCCTTTGGAGTCAAGCTGCACATGTTCAGATTTGGTGTGTATGGCCACCGCTCAGAAAGTCCCGCCCATAGGGACGATATGCGTGCGGTAGGACGAGAGGACTCCGTGACATCATCCGCAGCCACCTTTCTCTGTCTCGATGAGACGTTTGTATCCTAGCACTGGGATATCAGTGCTCTGTTTGTGAGTAAATCTTTTATTAACCAATAAATGATGGTATTAGCCAACCAGAGAGCACTATGTATATTTTATTGATCTTTCATGGTCGTCATGTTCCCACCTGTTATCTGTGAGTGAGGTATCCCGCTGCTGTTGTGGAAGGGCAGGATTTCGGCTCTTAGATCCCTTAAAAGGCATTAATCATCTTTAAACGCTTCAGCCCCGGAAGATTTGGCTGCTTTCTGGTGTTGCTTCTCTGCATGTTCTTCCGTTTCTCATCCCTCCGATTGGCTTTTTTACTTATATGAATTAGGACTTTTTTTACGGTTCTCTTTTGCCATACATGACTATATTATATTTTAGTGTTTTTTTTAGTGTCGTTTCATTTAGCGCTGCACTGTTTTCCATTTTTATGCACTTGTCCAAGGATTGTTATATTGACCTTGAGTGTTCAGCTGCTTAGGTTAGAAGTTTAGTTTTGGTTTTGCACTGACTGAACCTTTATTCCATTTATGGCTAGAAAGGTTTTTTTTTTCTTGAGAGAGTTCATGTGATCAGCACAATTCCAATCGGCACTGTCCAGACATATCCAGAAAGAGGGTCAGGGGCCCTGCAGCCTCATAGGACAGTCAGAGGAGAATGAAAATGCCTCCTACAAGCTTTAACCAGACACTGATAGAAGTCACAAGACTGCTATATACTGCTGATGAGAAAAGGTATTTAGCAGTTTATATTTACTAAAAAAACTGCATTTCCATATTTGTGCCAGAGATTTGATAAAATCGGGGCTCATATCTCAGAAATTTACACCATCTTGACTAGCTCCCCTATTAAACAGGGCTACATGAAAAAATGGAAAGCGGACCTTCAGGAGAGTATTGAGCTGGGCGAGTGGCACAACATAGCCCAGGGGGCCTCGCGGTCACTCATAAGTACTTCTATTATAGAAGCGAATTATAAAGTACTTCTAAGGTGGTACATGGTCCCCACTAGGCCGGCATCCTATGTACCGGACGCATCTCCTTTGTGTTTCCGAGAATGCGGACAGGAGGGAATAGTGTACCATATATGGTGGTGATGCCCTAAGGTAAGGCGGTATTGGATTAGGGTGTATAACTTTATTTACACTCTTACCCAAATTAACCTTGTCAAATCTCTGAGATAGGCGCTGCTAGGCTGTAATATAGAGACAGCGTCAAAATCTCAGAGAAGCCTCATAACATTTATCTTTGTATCAGCCAAAATTATAATTGCAAGATCATGGAAATCGGCCGTAGTGCCCTTTGAATAGCTTAAACATAAACTTTCCTGGATCTTGCTTAACGAGCGTATGACAGCGATCTTAAATGATAGAATGAAGATGTTCGAGAAAGTCTGGAACCCATGGGTCAGGTATCTGTCTGGAGATCCTAGATCTTTGCCTGATGAGAGCGACTTCTGAGCTGTGGGACTCCTCATTCCTTACTCTCTTCTTCCAACTTCTCTTCTCTCTCTCTTTCTCTGACCGCTCTCTCTTTTCTTGTTAGTCTTTGTTGCAGTATACAAGGGTTTTTGGGCCTAGTCCCTAACAATCCTGAATGGGGATTGTCCCTATCTGGGATTAAGTCTGGTGTGGTGTGGGAGGAGGTCCACTCTCTAAGGAGATGTGGATCCCCTCCTTTCGCACATACGGTGAATCATACGGGCACCTACAACCCACGGAGAGTTTTAAGTTGACATTTACTTTGGTAAAGGTAGAGATATTACCGCCGATAGTATATGTGCATTGTGGTGGTGTTGCATTAAGATTAATAAATGGGAATGGGGGCTCCCCTATGGAGACACAGTTAATATAACCAACGAAAGTCTCCATTTGGAGGAATGCCCACTGTAGGTGTAACATTCTGCCTAAAAATGTTTGAATATCCATCCCTATAGCATATATTTTATACTGTACATGTTCTTTTCAAATACTTTGTACACTTTGTTTTGAGAAAAAAAAATGAAAAAAAATATTGAAAAAAAAAATTTCACTTCCATGTTCTGTGTACTGTGGGAGACCAGATATAGTGAATGCAGGCTCCTGAATGGGGATTGTCCTTATCTGGGACTGAGTCTGATGTGGTGAGGGAGGAGGTCCACTCTCTAAGGAGATCTGGATCCCCTCCTTTCGTACATATGGTGAATCATACGGGCACCTACAACCCTCGGAGAGTTTTAAGTTGACATTTACTTTGACTTTGTTAAAGGTATTACCGCCTATAGTATTTATGCATTGTGGTGGTGATGCATTAAGAATAATAAATGGGAATGGAGGCTCCCCCATGGAGACACAGTAATATAACCTATATCACCAACGAAAGTCTCCATTTGGAGGAATGCCTACTGTAGGTGTAACATTCTGCCTAAAAATGTTCGGATATCCATCCCTATAGCATATATTTTATACTGTACATGTTCTTTTCAAATACTTTGTATACTTTATTTTGAGAAAAAAAAATATTGAAAAAAAAAAATTGCACGTCCATGTTCTGTGTACTGTGGGAGACCAGATATAGTGAATGCAGGGTCCCGGGTTTAGTAACACTTTAATGCAATCTATTTATTAAAAGTAATACAGTATTCATCTGCCTCCTTTTTGCTTTGTTTCCCCAGTCCATGCATTCAGTCTCCCATTAATAACCCCCCTTTCCCCCATCCCCCCCGTTCGTAAACCAGCTCCGCCTTTTTTTTTATCTCATTGACTTCTTCCTCTTTCTTCTTCCTTCTTCTTGACCAACCTACCAATGGCGTTGGTGCATCATCTCATGCATGCAGTGCAAAACATTTGAATCATTCGGGAAAGAAAAAGAAACTTGGAAGATCTCGGTTTGAAGGCTTTATTCAACAGGTGAGTGTAATGTTGGTGCTATAAAAGTACCTATAGAAAAAAAATGATGTTTCTAATACAACACCTGTCATGAAAAGCTCATGAAAGAGGCTGCTTTGGGGACAGAACAAACATAAGAATGGACCCCATGGTGATAGAAATACCAGGATAGTAGTAACACCATAAAATAAAAGTCAAGTTTAAATGTCTAGTACCAAGCAATACATTGGCTACGCAGTGGAAATGCCACAGTATGTGTTATAAGGCAAGGGGCACTGCACACAATGCAAAAACAGGCAATCTGGGATTATGATTAATTGTTATGAGGTGTACATATTTCTATCAGAAGTCATAAAACCACAAAGGATAGGATTTTTTAGCCGGCAATATTGAGTATTTAGTTAGTGCCACATCCAATAGTTAAGGAGAAAAGACAGAATCCCCTTGTAAACGCACAATATATTTGCAAAAGTATTTCAAGTTTCAAAAATATTTATTAAATATGATATGTAAAAAACATGTAAAAACACGGAATGCTTAACATATCTACAACATTGTCACCATTATTTAAATGTAGTACAGTCTATAATTCTTGCACCCGTCGCGTTTCAGAGTACAGGTTGTCTCTTTCTTCAGGGGTATATATTAGCCAGAATAATTTATATTCTAAAATAGAGTATTGAAAACAAATGAATGCACAACACTGTAACAGTGTCTATAGATATACATGAAATTAAATATAGTTTATGAAGGTTTAATTACATACATTGTGACGGTATGGTTAACAATCCGATATGTTATACTTAAAAACATGTGATAGCACAGTATGGTTTCAATTTCCCAACCCAGAAATTCTTTAGTAGCGTTCTTTTGGAGAGATGTCCATATCAAGCCCAAGAGACAAACGGCTCACCGCTGACCTAGCCCCCCTCTTCTACCCCAAAAACAAAGGGACAAAAAAAAGCCTGGGGGCCCACTGGGGCCAGAGAAGAGGGAAGTCCTGTAAACGTAAAAAGATCTATAAATGTATGAAAAATTTGAAAAAATTAATGAATAAATCCAATAAATGGAATTATTATATATATTTATTATTTATTTATTTTTTATAAATGAATTGCTAAATACATGTAGATGGTGCGTAATGTCACAGGGATGTGTGGAGGGTTGTGTTGTAGAAAACCACTAACCACAGCTAAAAGAAATAATTTAAATTTGTTGACTATTTTAAAGACAAAAATGTGTAAGCAGATTCTTCTATAAGGGCATTATTTTAGATATTAATATATATTACATATCATATTAAATAATTTTCAATGTTTTAATATTTGTTATAACAGAGTGCTTAAAAATGTATGCTTACACATGGCAGTAAAAACTAGATTGGTATGATCCTATTAAAGGTTAGTATTTATATTAATAAATCATTGACACCTTTGGCATAACATTGTATGTCTAGCTTAGAAATTGCCATAGGAAAACAAATAGTCCAATTGCAGGCTATCGAGAAGATTCAAAAAGAGTCCTTACCTTTTGATTAGTTTACTTGTGACCACTCGCCTCAGCATTCAACAACTGAATGAGGTGGATGTCAGGGCGAGTGGACACACAGATATAAGTACCCCTCCCTCCCCAATCAGTCGGCATGAGCACAGCTGATCCAAATGGAGATGGGAGGAGAAACAGGGCTAGTCTCCTTGGCCCCCCATGCCGTGTACGCGCCGCTCCGTCCCAGCGCGCCAACGTGACCGTCGCACGCCAGAACGGGGCCACGCCCACACCACCCGCCAACACACAAGGCTTCACCGGCGGACCACGCATGTTCGCCGGGGAAACAAGATGGAGGCCAGACGCGATGGATACAGCGTCTCTGGTCTCACAAAACGCCGCCGCAGGTTAGTTTAACCTGGGCGGCTTTGTGTGCCAGGCGATCCTCAGACATGCCCACGTCGGGGGGGCAACGGGAAAACGTGACCATGCGTCTATAAGGCAGACATTGATACATCAATAAAATTATTTTGTTGCAACAAAGAAGAGGATTTCTGCGGAGAGAAAAGAAGGAAAAAGAAAACATAAGATGAAATTAGTATTAACAGGTATTACATTACAATGAATAGATTGTAATCGGGGAACATTTTGACAAAGGAACATAATATGTATAAAGGGTATATACAAACAATGGTAATTAAACATCAAAGTACATACAAGACATGACAGTAATAGGACAAGGTGTAATTTCTAAAGACCTATATGGGCAAATGCATGTGCACCTCTGGAGAAGCCATAGGGGTTCCATGAAACTCTGGTTAAGAAACCCTGGTCTACACAATCATGCTAATGAATTGTATGACTCTTTGCTGATTTGGACAAATCTGCTTTCATAGTTGGGCAAATCAGAAAATCTGCAATTCCTTAGTTGGCCTCATAAATTGATATGCACATCCGAAGGTCTGATGAAACTTTTAAAGTGGAGCTCCACCCAAAAGTGGAAGCTCCACTTATTTGCCTATTTAGTGCCAGTAGTGCTCTTTAAGAGATCTGAGGGGCAATACTGTCACTCTCTCCTGCCCCCTTCCCTGGCTCTCCCATTCCACCAGGGAGCCTAGGACAGAATTGGCCGGTCGGCAAACCATTGATATGAAGGAGGAACTTCTGTTCCTTGATCATCTCTACGATGTATGAAAGTGGAAACAACAATGATTTTATCACTTCCGATTTTTAGTTTGTTGTTTACAAACTATTACTGGCTAGTATAATGGCATAGTTGGGCAAATCAGAAAATCTGCAATTCCTTAGTTGGCCTCATAAATTGATATGCACATCCGAAGGTCTGATGAAACTTTTAAAGTGGAGCTTCACCCAAAAGTGGAAGCTCCACTTATTTGCCTATTTAGTGCCAGTAGTGCTCTTTAAGAGTTTTGAGGGGCAATACTGTCACTCTCTCCTGCCCCCTTCCCTGGCTCTCCCATTCCACCAGGGAGCCTAGGACAGAATTGGCCGGTCGGCAAACCATTGATATGAAGGAGGAACTTCTGTTCCTTGATCATCTCTACGATGTATGAAAGTGGAAACAACAATGATTTTATCACTTCCGATTTTTAGTTTGTTGTTTACAAACTATTACTGGCTAGTATAGCATCTGATCGAACCGATCTCAGCTTTGATTGGAGGTTTTTAAGGGCAGAAGAGATAACTGGGGTCTAATAGACCCCAGATGTCTCAGTAAAGAGTACCTGACACTGCCCTAGATAACACAAGGGAGGCTGTTCATCCTTTGTTATAGCACTAAAGTTGATAGTGCTCACGTGCAAATGGAGACATAGGTCCCACACACGTGAGTGAGAGCAATAATTCTAACATCAGACCTCCTGCTCAACTCTTTTTTTTTTTTTAATCAGAAAGGTTTTTATTGAACATTTTTGGTTAATACATCTTCCAATGTCACACATGTCAGTGTCATACTTATACAATGTATACAGCACAAGTTCGCAGCGTTTCCCTGCGCAGCAACCGCATGCCGGAGCTGTAAATATGAATAATACATATTATCTGGAAGATTAAATGTAGCCTGCAACTCTGCAAAGGACATCAGTCTACCATGTCTAAATATGTGAAACAGCATGGTCACTCCGTGAGACCTCCATCTGGGCTCACGCTGTAACTTAGCCAGCTCCACATAAGTACGGTTTCCCCATATTGGACTGTATTCTGTAAACCCCTGCACCCCCTGGAGTTGTCTTCCTTTGTTCCAAACTTTCTGCACCAGGGATAGTGTAGGAGTTTTTTTATTAGACTTTGCAAACATTTGTGCCTCCAGACCCAAAGGAATGGTCTCAGCACCCGTTGCAAAAAGCATCAATCGCGCCGCGGAGCCCCTTGGTTCGTGTGTCATAGAGCCTACAAGATGCTGCAACTGTGCCGCAATATAGTACAGCCAAGGGTTGGGGACCGCCAACCTTCCGCCGTCTTTGGGGTACTTTAACTGCTCTAGCCGAACTCTGGGCGCTTTGTTGTGCCAAAGCAATCGCCTGAAGAGAGTATTGACTACTCTGAAAACTTTTAGATGTATCACTACTGGTGAGTTGTGGAGGAAATATAAAAATTGGGGCATTAAAATCATTTTAATTAAATTTGCCTTACCAGCTAGTGACATCATAAGGTTGTTCCATGTATTTATTTTGTCGCGGAAACAGGATAATAATGGGAATATATTTAAAGAACAGTAGTCCCCAATGTTTGGTGATATCTGGATATTTAAAACTGGTGGTGACTGGAATAGGACAGGAGTCGGGCAAACTCACATCCCGACTCTCGTCCAACATCATCAGGGCCGACTTAGACCAATTTATAGTTAAGCCTGAGAAGTGTCCAAACTGCTCTATTATAGCCATCACTCCTACTAACGACTGACTAGTGTCTCCCAGGAAGACCAGCATGTCATCAGCATATAACATGAGCTTTTCATGCAAGTCACCATATTTGAATCCCTCTATCTGTGGACTATCCCTTATCCGAGCCGCCAGAGGTTCTATAGCGATCGCAAAGAGCAGGGGGGACAGCGGGCATCCCTGCCTCGTCCCCCTGCCCAAGGCGAAAGCGTCCGACATCCTGTTTGCTACTCTAATATTAGCCTGGGGAGCCGCATACAGCAGTTTTATCCATGCTATAAACCGCTGTCCAAAGCCAAATTTATCCAGTGTCGCCCATAAGTATCTCCAACTGACGCTGCCAAATGCCTTGTTGGTGTCCAAAGATAGGAGAGCTCTGTGACCCTCATTGTCAGCTTGTATTTGCATATTCATATATAACCTTCTAAGATTTGTGGCTGTGGATTTTTGTGGCATGAAGCCAGCCTGGTCTGGATGTATGATTGAGGATATTATCCCATTGACCCGGATCGCCAAGACCTTGGCAAGGATCTTTACATCACTTTGGAGCAAGGATATGGGCCTGTAGGACCCCGGGGCAACAGGGTCCCTCCCTGGCTTAAACAACAGGATCACGTTTGCTCTGGTCATGGATTCTGGTAGTCTACCTTCAGTTATGCTGGTGTTGAAAACCTTTAGTAGTTCTGGCAACAATTTCTCTCCATATTGAGAATAGACCTCCATTGGGAGACCATCATCCCCTGGTGCCTTACAGGTAGGGAAAGAACTCACCGCCGCCTGGAGCTCTTCAATAGTTATTGGAGCGTCCAGTTGTTGTCTCGCCTCAGCAGACAATGTGGGTAAATTAATGTTAGTCATAAAAGCGTTAAGATCTTCATCAGAGTAAGTCTCTCTGGACTTGTATAAGTCCCCATAAAAATTGGCCAGCTCGGAAATGATAGCATCGGGAGTGTTAACTATCTTGCCACCGGCAGCTTGAATGGCTCCTATGGCTGGTGATTGTTGTTGTGATTTCGCGATTTTAGCTTGGAGAAGCATGAAAACTGCTTATGGTTTGGGTTACGAATACGCCATAAATCAGTCCATCCTATTTCCGTCAGGAGACGACTAAGGGAAGTTCCCCTACCTCCCTTGGGTGGTATCATAGGGGGGTGCCTATCTATTCTGGGGTCTAGACAGCAGTTAAAGTCCCCCATAATTAGTAGCGGAATGTCTGGTTTATTGGTCATATATGATACCAGTAATTGCAACACTTCCCGTGAGAACGGGGGTGGTATGTATACAAACGCCAGTATCATGGTAACAGTATATATTTTACAGTGGAGAAAGATAAATCTAACCAGATATATCTATCAGAGAGTCTAACTCTTGGTATGCTATGGTCTTGTGTATCAGTACGCTCACTCCACGAGAAAAGGCAGAGTAAGTGGAATGATATGCCTTCCCCACCCATGCATATTGCAAGAAGCTAACCGTATTGTCCTGCAGGTGGGTCTCCTGCAGGCCAGTTATGGTGGGGTGGATCCTTCGCATGACCGCAGATATCATTCTTCTCTTCAATGGATCATTTCCCCCCGCACATTCCAAGACATTATAGGTGTACAAGACATGACATACCGTTATAAATCAATCTATACATGTAAAACACTGTTGCAACTTCAAATATATTTCCCTTATCCTCCCTGTTGGGGACTATATTGAGGTCAGAGGAAGTCATCATGTAGCGTAGCAACCTTTGGGCTATATTAAAGTAGCACGTGCACTGGAGATGCAGTAGAAAACTGGGGAACAAACATTTGCGCCTCTGCGCATACCTGTGAATATGCTGTTGAACCAATAAGTGGGGTACAATCTGCGATTCTGTATTTACCAACGTGGCAGAATAAATGATTCCCAGCAGCCACAGGGTTTGACCATTAACATTCAACTTTTTGCCAACTGGGCAAAGATACCTGTGCCATATCAACCCGAACAGTAGGTTGAAAGTGCACATTGCACTTACGTTCTCGCCGCATGGGCGGTTAAACTTGTAAGTAAACAAACACAGATTGCAATTGGACTTCCATTCGCTGATATTGGAATTTTAGTATAAGTCCTCTTTGAGCCCTGTAAAAAGCTGCACAAGTAGTGGGGCGCCCTTCATGCCCAACTGATGTTGATACGACTTTGTCATCCATCTCCATTTTCTCGTCTTGGTCGTTGGAGGCTCTGCTCATTACGGTCCAGCCAGTCTGCTGCTTCTTGGGCATTTTCAAAGAAGTGGTTTTGATCACCTGCTGTAATGCGTAGCCTGGCCGGGAAGAGCATGGCATACTTTAACTGCAGACGTTGTAACCTCTTCTTGACATCCATAAATTTAGACCTTTTGCGCTGTACTTCTGCAGAAATGTCTGGGTAAAAGGATATTTTGGCGCCATTGATGTGTACTGCTCCCTTTTCCCTGGTCAAACGGAGCACCACCTCACGATCCCTGTAATTCAGGAGTCTGGCAAGCACTGACCTCGGGGGCGGGAGAGGACGCGGCGGCACCCGATGCGCTCTTTCCACGCGTATAGGGGTGAGAACGCCTCCTTTCCAAATACTTCTTGCAGCCAGCCTTTAATAAATGTAGTGGGGTCCCTCCCCTCCACCTTCTCAGGGAGCCCCACTATGCGGACATTGTTGCGTCTCAGATGGTTCTCGATGTCGTCCATTTTATCGAACGCCTGGTGGGCCTGCTGAGCTGCTACTCTCACTTCCCTGCTCAGATGGGGCATATGATCCTCCATGTCACTCACTCTCCCTTCTACCGCGGTGGTTCTCTCTCTGATTTTTTGTAGATCATGGCGTAATAAAGAGACTGTCTCCCTCAGCCCCTCAAATTTCTCTTTAAGATCATCCACCGATGCTGTGCATTTATGTACAGCCTGTAAAATATCACTCAGTGATGGTTGGGGACTGTCCTCCATCTGCATATCAAACAAAGCAGGCATAGGGTCAGGAACAGACTCCATGGAATCAGTGTCTTCCAGCCTGCCTGTGTCATCTCTGTCTGCCTGCACCGCAGACACTGCTGTGTGCTGTGAAGCAGCCTGTGTCACTTCCATAGTTCCTGCCAGTTTTTGGGCATAATAAATCATGTCTCTGGGCTGGTCTTTTGTCTTAGGGAGTTTTGGTAGCTTACCCCCTTGCTCTGGCTTCTTGTCCTGGCCTCGTGGTGTCCTCTGAGGCTGAGGGTGCCCGGCGCCATCTTGGAATTCCTGGGGGGCTGAAGCTGCAGCGTCTCCTCGGTTCCCCCAGGTCATCATACCCGATCTAGCTGCCGTTTTGAGGTCTGCGGGTGTCTGGAGGCTGTTAGGGGTTGTTTCTAGGTGTTTGCGGGCGCTGTGTGTGGTGAGGAGAGGATTCTCTGCAGGATCAACAGCGGTAGCTCCGTCGAACAAGACTGTTCACATGCCTCATCAGGCCACGCCCCCCCTCCTGCTCAACTCTAAACTGGTAACCTTTTAAATACTTTTAAAGCATTACCAATAGAGATTTTTAGATACTGTAGATTGTACGGAAACTACATTAAACAATACTTTTAAAAGCTGGGACACCTTGACCACAATGCCTCTCAATTTTAGACAAAAGGTGAACTTGGCCTTTAATACTCATTGAGGACCGATTCACACCAGACCATGGTTCGGGAAAGGGGCGTTCCTTCCACGTATTCCACGACGCATTCAAAACACACTGCCTTTGCGATTTTCTCTGAGTGCCAATACATTGTTAACAGCATCCCAAACTCAGATCGCAAGCATAGTGCATTTGTGGGCACCAGATTGCATGGTACCGCAGTACTATGCAATTTGATGCAGCGCATTTTTTTTAAAAGTAGTGGTGCCAAACTGCACTATAGGAGAATGCACAGGAATCGCACAAGAACGCAAACATTATGGTTTGTACAGCATGTGTAAATACTTAAATGTCCATAGCCTGGCCACAGTTATATTTTAAAACCTTCTTTAAACTCTCCTCCCTTCATTTTAAAAACAGAACTCATTATGTTTTCCTGAAATGGTATCTGTATTCTCACACAGATGGAAAAGAAGACAGCAAATATATTTAGCAGAAAAGCTAAGCAGGTATGTTTACAGAGCATGGCGTCACATATGTAAATGTGCACATCACAAGCCAGAAAAACCCTGTTACTAAGATAGATAATGTGCCTGTTCTAGAATTGCAGATAAAAATGTCATATTTAGCATTTGTCACCAGGTGGTGTAGCCCAATGCAAGGTCTGGTCTCTGATGTGTCTTTTATTTTATTTTTTTTAGGTCTCATTCACAGGGGTGCAGAGGCCTATACATTGAGCAGAGCCGATTGTTTCTGGAGCTGTGTGCAGACAGCCTCTGTTAGTCAATAAAGATGCAGTGGCTGTACGGAGTCCCGTGCACATCCAAGCTTCACAAGTGTGCAGGTATGGGTGTGCACGGCCCAGGATGGCACAGCCGTCAAATTGGGGGCAGCCGCTGTGTCCCAGCTCACATGAATGGGACTGCCTGCACAGGGATCCATGGAACACCTCTGCATCTCTGTGGGGGAGAACAGGGCCCTCGATGTACTCTGTTGTACGCTACGGTACAATCCTCATTGACAATTGCCAGCATTTCCACTTGCTCCTGTCCCAGATTTGTTTTTTATATCGCCTGAATCTACAAGCCACATAGCTGGAGATTGCCAGTTAATCTAGATGGGTGAAAATTTGGTCTGCCTTCCATAATTAAGCTCCTCTGTATAGGATTTATGATTGTAGCAGGGTTGAAACATTATTGTACTATATTGACAGGATCAAGCCTCAACCATCAAATATCTTTAGCCAGTGTCTGTGTACCTCTATAGAACTTCCATATAAGCTGTTTTAAAACTTTAGCTGTCAGTACATCTCCAGTCATATTTTTTTTTATTTTTTGGGGTTTTGGATTGTGTGGTAAAAGGTGAGAACCTCTGTCAGGTTTGTATTACTGTCTGTGCCCTTGCCGAGATGTACCTTCTCTATTTGTCCTAGTGACCATTTTTTGATCAGGAAAAAAGTGTCGGTCCAACATTTCACAGGCAGTGAGGGGAAATCACCCCAAAGGGACACAGACGCAGAGAAAACCCTGGTAGAATTCCGACTATTCCTTATTCTATTCCAAGGCTGAATACAAAAACCTTTGTCTAGAGCAGTGTCTATTTTTTGATTTTTTATTCATTCATTTTATTTGCATAATTTGCAAATATTCAGGTGGCGGAGAAAAAAAAATCAGGGAAAATTTATATCAAATACTTACCGTAATTTTCCTTTCCTGATGGACTCCATGGTAGCCTACGTATGAGTTAATCCCGCCTGTCATACCTCATAGGACCCCACTCCCATCAATCTTTGCATCTAGACAGAAACCGTGTTCCGTAACTTAGCCTACTCCAGCAAATGGGAGGGAATTCCTGCTGCCATGGAGTCCATCAGGAAAGAAAAATTACGGTAAGTATTTGATATAAATTTTCCGTTTTCCTAACAGACTCCATGGCAGCCTACGTATGGGAAATAACTAGCCATACACACCCGGGTGGGCAATTTCTGGTTAAAGAAAAAAAAGGTTTAATTGGCACCAGCAACAGATAATACGCGCAAACCAAAATTAACCGAAGACAAAGAAGCCGGTTCTACGCAATAGTGCGTCATAAATGTGTTAATCGATGACCATGAGGCCGCTTTGCAGATTACTTCCGGAGATACATGACGGGACGCTGCCCACGATGTAGAAACGCTCCTGGTAGAATGAGCGGTCACTGCCTCCGGAGGAGCCAAACTCTTATGCCCCGTTCACACGGTCGGACATTGATCGGACATTCTGACAACAAAATCCTAGGATTTTTTCCGACGGATGTTGGCTCAAACTTGTTTTGCGTACACACGGTCGCACAAAGTTGTCGGAATTTCCGATCGCCAACAACGCGGTGACGTCAACCACGTACGACGAGACTAGAAAAGGCCAGTTCAGAACCAAGCGCGGCACCCTTTGGGCTCCTTTTGCTAATCTCGTGTTAGTAAAAGTTTGGTGAGAGACGATTCGTGCTTTTTCAAAATCGTGGCTTTCAGATCGTTTTCTGCGGTTCAGTTTGTGCTTGTGGGTTTGTATCTGCTCTTCAGTGCGTGCAAGCAAGTTCCGTGTGACTTAGTCATTGTGTTCTTGTTCGTTCGTTACTGTTTTTCAGGTCGCTCTCCACAGACCTTGCTGTTCTTCAGTGCGTTCTGTTACTTCGTTCTGAGCAGCCGACTGACTGTTTTCTAGCCAAGTTGCGTATACGTACTCCTGGTAGAGTTCGTGCTGTGCGGGGGCTTGGTGTTGGGGTCCTGACCTTGACACAAGTCCAGTCCATGAACAGGATGGCGAGGAGTTCATGGACCAAGAATTGGTTGCTTCAGCGTGACCAGTTCTCTCATATGCCTTTGCTCCGTGAGATCCGTGAGAATAATCCTGATGATTTCAGGAACTTTCTCAGGATGACGGACCCCATATTTCACAGTTTGTTGGCTTCGCTGACCCCCTATATCAGCAGGCAGGATAACTGCATGAGGCAAGCCATCACTCCGGAGCAGAGGCTGGTCGCTACCCTGCGGTACTTGGCGACAGGGAGAGGCCTGCAGGACTTGAAGTTCTCGACATGCATCTCCCCCCAGGCTCTGGGAATCATTATCCCAGAGACCTGTTCTGCCATCATCCAGGTCCTGCAGAAGGAGTATATGAAGGTAAGATTTTTATCCTTTAATATCACATTTTATTGTATATAATGTTTGCTAATATATTGTATTTCTCTCCTCATTCCCAAATTACCATGATTGTAATATGCTGTGAATGTCCCCTTTGTCCTCATGCATGCTGGATTTTTAGGTAATTATTTTTTTAGTCCTTCATACATATTTGCCTTCAATTACCTCCCCAGCATACTCTCCTGCCCTATATTCACCTCATGTAGTCACTTAACAATGTATTTTGTCAGCTCCATAGTAGTGCTTTACCCCAAACACCCCCTAAAATGTTTTGACATGTGATTTGTGCTTTAAATTCAGGCAGAGTGCCAGAGGCTTTTTTTGTGGTGTCCCCAAATCAAATCATTTTTATTAACCCTCCCTCCCCCCAACTGCTAAGTCAGCTGATCCCAATTCTCTATCTATCCTCAATCATCTATCTGCTGACTTTGCCAAACCCATACACACTATACCCACCTCATTTGTGGTCAGATATATGGATGAATTGCCCAAAGCATGTAGTGCAAGGGCCTGCCTGTATACTTTCAAATGGTACTGTTTAAAGTTTTTGTATCCTATTATTATCTTGATAGGTAATAGCAGAATGTCCAAATGTGCTCAAATGTGTACAGTGTGTATTTATATCTTTGTATTAGGACACTTCTTACCTGTCCAGTGGGCTGCCAATAGTGTAACTAAGGAGGGGAGTGTTCCAAGTAATACCCTGTATTTAGGCATTCATCTCTCAATGAAGTGGAGAGGGTTACCTGTCCAAGATTCCCCCCCCCTATAATGTTAGAAATGGCCCATGAGAGGGGGGGAGGGGGAATATGATAGGTGTACCTTATACTTTTGTGTTGTAAAATTCCCCTTAATAATTGTTATCTGGAGGTTGGCCAAGAATGTTTGTGTCTAATCTGCTTGCCATGTTTATGTGTAAAAATACTAATTTTTTTTTTTTCCTCAACAGTTTCCCTCCACGCCACAGGAATGGCAGACTGTGGCCTCCCACTTTGCCCAGCGGTGGGACTTTCCTAACTGCGGGGGGGCAATTGATGGGAAACACGTCCACATCATCCCACCACCCAACTCTGGGTCGTACTATTATAATTACAAGGGGTTCAATAGTATTGTGATGTTGGCGGTGGTGTCGGCTAATTACGACTTCCTGTATGTGGATGTGGGGAAGAATGGCCAGATGTCCGATGGTGGAGTCATCGCCCAGACGGAGTTTTACAGGCGTCTCCAGAATGGCAGCTTGGACTTGCCACCTCCAGAAGACAATGTGAAAGGACTCCCATTCATCTTCGTTGCGGATGAAGCATTTGCGCTGGGGGACCATCTTATGCGGCCATTCCCGATGAGGACCCTCACCCCGGAACAGAGGGTTTTTAATTACCGGCTGGCCAGAGCCAGAAGAGTGGTGGAGAACACATTTGGAATCATGGCCAGCCGGTTCCGCCTATTTCTGACACCCATCCATATGGCGGAGTATAAACTTAATCATATAATCCTGGCGTGCTGTGTTCTACATAACTTTTTACGCCAACATTCTGCCAACTATGCTGGCTCAGTTGGGCCTGAGGCCGGAATTTTAAATGAAACAACCCTGACGGCGCTTGAAAGTGGCCATCCTGGCTTGCCCTCCCTGAGTGCCCGTGATGTCCGGTTAAGATACCTTGAGTTCTTTGCGGGTAGGGGGGTCATCAATATGCCAGACAATTTGTGAAGCCTTTATCAAATAAAAAAAAAAGAAAAAAATACATCTTTGGTGACATTTACTGCTTGTGTTTGTTTTAGCTGACCCTGACTGAAATGTGGGTAGTCCTGAAAATGGCGTGATTGTGTAACCTTATCCAAAGCACTGTTGGCTGTTATTTATTAAAGGCAAAGACACTTTGCACTACAAGTGCACTTGAAACTGCACTGAAACTGCACTTGTAGTGCAAAGAGGATTTGCCCTTAGGAAATAACCCTTATTTTCACAGAAAGCAGCAATTACATCACCACAAAAGTGTTGTAGCGTTGAGACAATAATCCACACATTCTTGATTCACAGTCTTTTTAATACCTGCACAATCACATGTGCATTTAGAAAAGGTTTTTAAAACAAACCAACATGTTTGTTGTATAAATCTTTTTTTGGAGTGGCATTATCAAAAATATAAATATCCATTTAAGATAAAACAGGCATGTGTAAAACCAACAAGAAAGACACAAATCTTGAACTTAGAAAGTTCACATTTGGTAGAACTTGAAGGCAATATCATACATGAGTATTTAGGAACTGTGTTTGATATTGCGTTCAGATGGGGTGAAGTCAACCCAGGAAAAGCCAAATGTGCAAGATGCACACAATTTTGCCAATGTCAACATGTGCTAGCTGCCATCACGGGGGATCAAGGGACGTGTTTTGGGGGAGAAACCCCTTCCTCTCAGCTACTTTATTATTGAGGAAGGGGTTGCACCCCCAAAACGCGCCCATTGATCTTCCGTGATGGCAGATAGCACATGTTGGCACACTGTGTGCATCCTCCAAATTTGGCTTTTCTAAAAATCGCTCAAACATTTTTAAGATTGTAGCACACAAAAAACTAAGGGATTTGGAGTGGTTTTAAACTCGCCCCAAAACATCAATGATGTTTTTAGTTTTTTGAATAACATCATTAATGTTTTTCTTGAGGTTTTCCAATTCTAAATTACACCCCATGATCTCCCCGATCAGGATCTGGGCACTTTCTGATGTGAAAGGATCTGGATCCACAACATCACGATCACCTAAAAAGAGAGAAACCAAACAAAAACAGGTATCAAAAATATGCCGGCATCCATCTCTTACCTGAGCCTGTGGTCGCAGACACTCACCTGTTGTAGTGACAATTTCCACCACATCTTCTTCCTCCTCCTGCTCTGCTTGGGTTGGGGGTATTTCCCCTTCTTCCCAAGGTGGGGGGTCTCTGTTCTCCTCGGATGAGGGGTGTCCTCCGAGTCTTTTCTCCCCTATGTAAAATAGAAATGGTATACTTAGCACACAGATATTTGATGGCAGAACTATAAATAGGAAACATTGCTTGGAAGTGGGGTACAATTGTCTATTTTGGCCGAGTTCCAAAATGTAGCATTTTCAGTGTCCTTTGTCAATGCAATACTTTTTACCTGTTTTAAACAAGCTTCACAGATGGAGACACCCCTATAGTATACACTGGAGCACCTGTGTGGGCCCCCTAATAAAAAGGGTGTTCTTGTGTCCCACGCTAGTGCTCCAGTGTCCAGATGTGAAAACAGCTGCTGAGTGTCCTCTCCTTACACAGAATCTAGTTTGCATTTCATTCTAGTAACAAACACATCTACACAACCAAATTAGTTTCATACAAGTAGGGCGTCAAAAATGTGGCCAAATGCATATGGCCAAAACAATGGTGTTTTATAGTCCGAAATAAAAATGTTTGATACGAACTAATAATGTGCCCATGAACATGAAAGTTGCCATTTTAAAATGTACACTTTTAAGAAAAGCACATGGAGCAGCATGAACGTAATAAACAGAAAAAGATTAGGAACACAGGACAACTGCTTACTTTTTTGCAGCACTCTCCGGATCTTTCTGTACTGCTCTGTGTTCTAGTAATTTCAGGTCCGACCACCGCTTCCTGAGCTGATCTTTCGATCGTCGTACCCCGAAATTCCGGTGCAGACTCCTGACCACTTTCGCCATGATCCTGGCCTTTCTGACATTGGGGTTGGGGTAAGGTCCATACTTCCTGTCATAGTCGGCCCTCTTCAGGATGTCGACCATCTCCAACGTCTCCCCAAACGACATATTTGAGGCCTTAAATCGTCTCCTTCTGGATCCAGACGTTTCAGGCTCCGGCCTTTCCTCCTCCTCGTTCCTGTAATTAGCACGCACCTGCTGTGTATCCGCCATGTGCTCTCCCCCACTGCGCAGAACGAAAAGGGATGGAGAATAGACTAGAAAGAACGTCGGGGCGGGCGGAGTTAGACGCATGCGCAGTGTGTATAAAGCGTAACACGCGTGCGTATTACGTACGATCTGTGAGCGGAGGAAGGAGCATCGGAGGCGCCGATCATGATAACGAAGGTAAGATCTAAACTTGGGCCTATACTGCTTCAAAATTGAAGCCTATATTGTAACAAGATTAGGAGAGTTTGGCCTGACCTTAGGGTTTGTCTCGTGTTGTGTCTTGCAGAGAAAATGGATGGCTTCAATGACCACAACTTCCTCCCCCTGTTCATAGACAAGTACAGGGAGCTGCCCTGTCTGTGGCAGGTGAGCACCCCCATTATAATCATAAACAAAAGAGGCAGGCAGCGCTGGAGAAACTGCTGGAGTTGGTGAAGCCGGTGGTCCCCACAGCAACCATCCCCTATTTAAAAAACAAAATTGGTGGCCTGAGGAGCACTTATCTTAGGGAGCGCAAGAAGGTCACGGATTCCCAGAGATCCGGAGCTGCAGCAGATGACATTTATGTCCCCAGGCTGTGGTACTATGAGAGACTGCGATTTCTGTCAGACCAGACTGAAGTCAGGGAATCCCTCTCCACTCTTCCTTCCACTCTTCCTTCCACCCCAGCTGAGGCTTCCAATGACCAACCTGGGCCTTCCAGCCAGGAAGAAGTGGAGGAGCCCAGCTGGAGTCAGGTATAGCATTCTTCTACAGATTTCTGGTCAAGAAATAAATGATCTTTACTAGATGTTATTATTGATCACTACTTGGTGATTTAATAAAGTGTTTGACATATCAATAGACAGTAGTGGGCACCCAAAATTGGGACAAGAATGAAAAATGCTGGGCTCAGAATGATAGTCTGTTATATTTGTTCACATTCTATTTGCAACAGTCAGAAGGAGAAAATTGTGTGTGATTGATGAAACAAATACTAAAACTGTCCCTTTTTCATACACAGGAAGACCTCAGCCAGGAGGAGGCTGTGGAATGTGGCAGCCAGGAGGAGGCAGGGGTTAGTGGCAGCCAGGAGGAGGCGGGGCTAAGTGTCAGCCAGGAGAAGCCTGGGACAAGTCGAAGCCTGACCGAATCGCAGGTTCCTCCCCTCTGCCTTCCATACAAAAGACCCAGGAAGGGGAGTCACAATCAGGATTCTGCACTCAGGCTCATTCAGGAGGCTTCTGCGTCCCTCAGAGCCTTACCCACTCCTGAAGAGGCCTTTGCCTGCATGGCTGCCACAAAACTGCAGGGCATGCAGGAGGGTCAACGTGTCCTCATGTATGAGCAACTTATTTATAAAGTCCTAACTAAGGGGGTGAGTGGCGAAATAACACCCAAGACCGACGTGATTGAGTTGGACCATCCTCCTCCTCCTGCTGCCACAACTCCACCACCACAGCCACAGCGTGGAAGGAAGCGTGGAAAGAAGACCAGAGAGTGATGGCCCTGGGTTCAGTCTGGTCTGACAAAAGCTGCAGTCTCTTGTATGACCACGGCCTGGGGACACAGATGTCATCTGCTGCTTTCCGGATCTCTGGGACTTCTGGACCAGACTGCACTCCCTTATATATGGACTCCTCAGGCCACCAATTTTGATTGAAAATAGTTGATGTCTGCCCTGGGGGTCCAAGGCTTCACCCATTTCTGCTGTTTCTCCAGCGTTGCCTCCCTCTTTGTTTAGTTGTGAGCCCTTTATAAATGAAATTTTTTGGAAAATTAGACTCTCCTATGTGTGTTTTCATCCAAAAAGGACAGTTGGTTGGTGAGGATTCAGGTACATTTTGAAAGTACAATGTTAAATTAACAAGAGACAACAACACCAAACAATCTCCTACAGATTAAATAGAACAACATATCAATGGTGTTGTGGTAACTTGACACACAAAACACACACAAAAATATTCTGGAGTAAAAATTAAAATAAAATAAAACAAAGATCAGCCTTGAAAAAAAGACAAACAAACAAAAAAAAATCTGCCTTAAAACCAAAATAAAAAAAAAAAATAATAATAATGTTGTCAGATGTGACTAATCCAAATATATTGAGGGAATCCCGATAAATAGTAAAGAAATACGTTTGTGAGAAGTCTGTGTGAATATGAGCAGCAAAACTACTTAATTCTTCTCACATTATAAAGAAGAAGAGAGTGCGCTGTATTAAACCATTTTTAACATTGCAGCCTGACGAAAGCTGTTCCGTCTCGGAATTTCTTCTGAGCATGCGTGGCACTTTGTGCGTCGGAACAGGCCACACACGGTCGGAATTGACGCAATCGGATTTTGTTGTCGGAAAATTTTATAGCCTGCTCTCAAACTTTGTGTGTCGGAAAATCCGATGGAAAATGTCCGATAAAGCCCACACACTGTTGGAATTTCCGACAACACGCTCCGATCGGACATTGTCCATCGGAAAATCCGACCGTGTGTACGGGGCATTAGACTTATAAGCCCACTGAATGGCCTGAACAATCCATGCTGCAATGGTTCTAGAGGAAGCACGCAATCCTTTGTTTTTACCATGGAAGAGAACAAACAGGTGATCAGACTGGCGAAAAGAAGCTGTGGCTTCTAAATATTGTTTTAGAACTTCTCCAACATCTAGAGGATGAAAATTAGAGTCCTCAGTAGACCTGAACGTAGGAAGAACAATCTCCTAATTGTCATGGAAGACAGTTGTTACTTTGGGATTTGAACCTAACATAGAAATCAAGACTACTCGATTTGGGAAGAAAGTAAGGAATGGTTCTTTGAATCCTAAGAAACCAATTTCGGAGAACCTCTTAGCCGATGTTATGGCTACCAGAAAGACCACTTTGAGAGAAAGTTCTTTAATAGATGACTTGTATGAGAAAAAATACAAGACAAGAGGAAGTTCCCACTTGGAGAATCTTGGTTTACTTTGAGGTCTGAGCCTTATTGCTCCTCTGAAGAACTGCCTAGTAAGAGGGTGTCTGGCCCATGATATGCCTGTGAAGGCAGAGATTGCAGAAACCTGAACTCGTAAATAACTAACCGATAAGGACAGATCCAGGCCTGTTTGTAGAAAACCCAGAATATCCTGTATCTTTGGGTCATTACAGGAACCATTAGTGGAAACAACAGAAGCAAAATGATACCCCAGCTCCACTGCCAATATGATGATCTATGAACTGTGATCCGGTACTCTAGCCAGGACGTTCAGGCCCCAAAATGCAGTACTTGAATCAGAAAAGGGCTGGCGACTTGGACGCTCTTGAATAAAAGTCCTTTATTGGGTTACATGGGTACACGGGTACAGGCTATGCTGACGCGTTTCGCTAAGAAGCCTTCATCAAAGCATACATGTTTGATTTAAAAACTGATATTTATAACAGAGTAAGCACTCCAAATAGGGTGGGTGCATCTTATTCAGATCAATCAAAACAATTAAAAACACATGGAGAAAAGAAAGAGAAGTACAGCAGGCATATGAGAAACATATCATGAACAAATAAAGCATATTCAAAATGGTGCGATAAATGTATCAAACAATGCGACTGTGTTGAAAAATGCAATTATGTTAAAAAAAGATTTATATCCATCCTGTCGTTCAAACCATACGGTTTTCTAGTATTGAGGGTATGTATCCACCATACTTCACGCTTGAGCAAAATATGATGAGTGTCACCTCCTCTTGGGGGTTTTTTAACCTGTTCAGCACCAAAAAAGGAAAAAGTGTCAAGATTACCATGATGGAATTCCCGGAAATGTTTTGACACATTTGAGATATTTTTAGCATTAGTATTTGTAGTGTCATTCGCATGTTCCGAGATTCTAACTCTGAACGGGCGTATAGTGCACCCAACATATTGTAAGCTGCAGGCACTACACTGAATAACATATACCACCGATTTAGAGTTGCAGTTTATATACTGTTTGATGGTATATGATTTCTTGGTAGAAAAAGAAAAAACTGAGGTGCTTTTTTTATGTCTATGACACTGCCTACAGGTGTTGTGGCCACACATTTAGGAACCTACAGTGGAAAGCCAGGTTTGCGATTTGTTTGACTTCTGGGAGCAAAACAAGCAGGGTGACAACATACTTCCCAGACTGGGGGCCCTTCTACTGGAAAATTGACAACCGCCCTGGATAACAGAGTACAAATCCTTGTCAGCATACAAAATGGGGAGATGCGCTTTAAGAATCGCAACGATTTTGTTGTATTCTAAAGAGAAAGTAGTGACAAAATTAACTTTATTTCTATTGTAATCCCTACACTGTTTGTGATTATTTGTGCCACTATTCTGAATCATCTTCACCCGATCTCTATGAAATGCTACATTTTGACTTCTAGCTATCGATCGTGTACTATAGCCCCTTTTTTTGAGTAGTTTTTGAATCGCTGTGCATTCTTGCAAGAAATCCTTATCTGTACAGCAGTTTCTCCTGGCCCTGATGAATTCACCAGTAGGCAAAGACTTGATGGTGTGACTGGGGTGACAGCTATTGGCCAATAAAAGGGAATTTCCTGCTTAGGGCTTTCTAAAAGTTCTGGAAGCCACTGTGTTGCTATCTGGGTGCCCCATCAAGGTCAAATCCAAATAGTTTATTTGCGTCGGGTGGTGCACACAGGTGAACTCCAGGTTTAGGGAGTTGGTATTAATATATTTCATAAAGTCAGCTATGTCACCACTCGATCCATGCCACACCACAATCAGATCATCAATGAAACGACCATACCAGGCGATGTTGGTTTTGAATGGGTTACCATGGGCAAATAAAGTGGATTCTTCCCACCAGCCCATGTAAAGATTCACCAAAGAGGGGGAAAATTTAGCCCCCATGGACGCACCTTGACTCTGAATGTAGTATCGTTCATCAAACATGAAGAAATTGTGTGTCAGAAGAAACTCTACTGCTCTACAAATAAACTCACGTACATTAGGACTGTAACCACTGTAGCATGAAAGATGATGTTTGATGGCTAACAGTGCTAGAGAGTGAGGAATGCAGGAATACAGAGATCTAACATCTATGGTGATCCAAATGCATTCTGTGGACCAAAACATTTCCTGCATGTGGGCTAACAAATGTCCAGTGTCCTTTATGAACCCAGGTAGTCGGACAACAAGCGGTTGAAGAAACTGATCAACCCATTCTCCTAATCTCTCCAATAGTGATCCTATGCCGGCAACTATAGGACGACCTTTCACTGGATTATCTTGTTTGTGCACTTTGGAGAGATGGTGAAAAACCGGAGTGATGGAATGTGTGACCATGAGATAATCTACAGTTTTTTGATCTAAAACACCAATCTCCTTGCCTTCATCCAATAAGTGTAACAATTTTTGTTGTATAGTAGCTGTGGGATCAGAACTGAGGGGGTGATATGTGATGTGATCTTCCAGCTGCCTGAGTGCTTCCTGTTTGTAACTAGCAGTATCTAGGATCACTACAGTACCCCCCTTATCTGCCTGTTGAATCACTATGTCAGATCTCATTTTCAAGGCTTTTAAGGCTGTGGTTTCTTGCTTGGTCAAATTAATTTTATTTCTATTATTGTCTTGTTGACACAATTCCTGCAATTTAACCAATTCTGATTCCACAATATTCTGAAACGAATCCACAATGTCATTCCTGTTTTGAACAGGGTAAAAATATTTATCCCCCATATTGATGTTTGATTCCTTTATGCCAAAAGATCCCCCCTCTGATTCTGCTTGCAGACTCTCCAATGCAGACCTTGCTACTAAATAATCAAATCTGAAGGAGGTGGTCTCATTTTGAACATTGCGACACACTGTGGATTCACTATCAGAAGGTATATCCTTGAAATGTTTCCTAAGCATTAAATTTCTTACAATACGATTGATATCCAGTATGGTGGAAAAAAGACAAAAATGTGTACTAGGGACAAAAGACAAGCTTTTAGACAAAACAGAAAGTTCATGCTTGGCTAATTCAATGCCTGACAGGTTCAATACATTGTTAGAAAAGTCTGTACCTAGTTCTGTGTCTTCTTGGCTTTCCTTGGATATCTTCTGTAGCCTGTGTTGTTTGTATGATGACCCCCGCCTCGTCCTCTTTTTCCTCTTTGATCTGGTGGCTGTGTTGATGTTTGAGAATTTGTTGCAGGTTGCTGTAATGGCTCCTCTCTGGAAAAAACCGAGCTGACTGAACCTCTTGAGGAGACAGGAGACTTAGTGGAAACAACGTAGTCCACAAACTTTGACCAAATTCTTTGGTAAACTCTGTTGGTGCAGGCTTTTCTGGCATTCAGCAATGTAGCAATAGCTGTACTTGGACATCCTAGCGCTTCCAGCCTTCCCCTCTCAACCACCAAGCCATCAGGTGGAGATGAGATGGGCATGGGTGAAGAGACATTCCCTGCAACAGGAGATCTGGTCTGGAAGGGAGAGGAACTGGATCCCGGTAACTGAGCTGATTCAGGAGAGGAAACCATAGCCTGTTGGGCCAATACGGAACAATTGCCACTACTTCGGCTTCTTCCCACCTGAGCCTCGATAGAAGCAGGGAATGACTGGAAGCAGGGGAAAGGCATAAGCCCTGTGGAATCTCCACTGGTCCGTCAGGGCATCCACTCCGAAGGCCTGGGGACAACGACATCTCGTGTAATATTTCTTCAGTTTGAAGTTGCAAGGGGATGCAAACAGGTCTACCTCCGGCATCATTCCCAGAGACAGGACCCAGTTGAAAACTTTGGTGTGGAGAGACCATTCGTTGTTGTCCAGGGAGACCCTTGAAAGGAAGTCTGCCTGGACATTCTGAATTCCGGGAAGATAAACAGCCGTCAGATTTGTCAAGTTTTCCTGGGCCCAGGACATGATCGGACTTACTTCCTTCATTAACGAGAGACTGCGGGTGCCCCCCTGTCTCTTGATATATGGTACTGCGGTCGTATTGTCTAGCCTTAGGAGGACTGAGGCCCCTGATGTCAAGTGGAGAAAAGCTTGAAGAGCACGAAAGGCAGCTTGGAGCTCCAGATCATTTGAGACTACCACTTGGGATGGGAAATCCCATTTGCCTTGGGCTACCTCCGTCAGACAGAGAGTGCCCCAACCTCTGTTGCTGGCATCCATTGTCACTGTGATCCAGGAGACAGGTGCTATGGAATGGCAATTGAGGAGATTGTTCCGTTGCAGCCACTAGGGGAGGTTCTCCCGCATGGAAGGGGTTATCCAGACAAGATGGTCTCGAGACCCTGGATCCCACTGTTGGAGAAACCCTTCTGAAAGGACCTCATCTTCCATTGCACCCATTTCACCATGGGAGCTGTGGCTTCCATGGTGCCGATTATCTTGAGAGATTGTGAGGGTCTGAGAAGAGATGATGGCATTGCAAGATGAATTCTTTCCCGGATCACCGGAATTTTCTCCAGAGGCAGGGAGATGGTACTCTTCACCATGTCAAATTGGGCTCCGAGGAATATTAGAGACTGTGTCGGGTCTAGATGACTTTTCTCCCTGTTCAACAGCCAACCAAACTCTGTCAGGGTAGAGATGACCTGATCTGGATGTGACAACAGCTGTTCCCTGTCTTGCAAAAGCAGGAGTAGGTCGTCCCGATAATGGTGTAACCAGATACCTCTGACCCTGATTAATGCCACAATAGCCAATAAGAGCTTCGAAAACATGTCAATTGGAGATGCCTCTGGTCTACTGCAAATCGGAGATACTTCTGGAATTCCCTTGCAATCGGCACATGAAAATAGGCGTCTTTCAGATCTATGGAGACAAACCAATCGCCTGGTTGTATTGTCTGACGTATTGCTAGCAGTGTTTCCATCTTGAATTTTTCCTTCTTCATGAAGGAGTTCAGGTGTGTCAAGTCGATGACTGGCCTCCAGGAGCCATTCTTTTTGAGGACCATGAAAAGGGGGGAATAAACCCCTTGAAATCTTTCTTCTGTTGGTACCTGAATGGCGGCACCTTGAGCTATCAGTGAGACTGTATATGACAGAAGAACTTGTTTCTTCTCTTCTAAGTGTGGTAGGACTGTGGGAACAAACCGGTGTGTGGGTGGATTGCTTAATACCCAAGTATGACCTGAGGAGACTGTTTTGACGGTCCAGTAATCTCGAATCGAGGCTGCCCAGACGTGCTGGAAATGGAGTAAACAAGTCCCGACTCGCTCCATCTGGACAGGCTCTATATCAAAAGGATTTTGAAGCTTCTCGTACCCCAGAAGAGGCTGTCTTTGAGGATTTCTGTCCCGAGGGTTGATTTCTCTTTCAGTTCTTTCTGAAATTGCGGCCAGGCCTGTATCGATGTGCATCTCTAGCACGCTCCGGATCTTGTCTGGGTTGAGTTCTTCTCTGACCCAAAAGACGGCGGTCCTGGGGTAAGAACCCTGATTTACCCCCTGTAGCATGGGTAATGGCAGAGTCAAGCTTATTCCCAAAGAGGGAGGAGCCCTCAAAGGAAATTTTACACTATGCCTGTTTAGAGGCAGGAGCTGCAACCCACGGGCGCAACCACAAGGCGCGCTTAGCTGTGACCGAAGAGAGCATGACACGTGCCACAAGGCGAATAATATCAAGGGATGCTTCTCCCAAAAAGACTGACACCAGCTTCAGCTCGTGTACTGGTGAGTTCTTGACCAACTCTTCAGAGATCTTTCCTAGCACTGCATCCATATCATCCATCCATGCTTCCATAGCTTTAGACAAAGCTGCAAGAGTCAGGGCTGGTTTACAAATCATGCCTGCCGTAATATAAATGCGCTTGAGGTCAGTGTCAATCTTCCTCTCTAAACCATCTTTGAAAGAAACGGTGTCTTCCAGAGGGAGTGTGACATGTTTCACCAACCTCATTAAAGCCGCATCAATGAAGGGAGCCGATTCCAGATGCTTTACCTCCTCACATTTGAATGGATACATTTTTGCTATTTTGGAAATGAGTGAGTTTTTCCTCTCAACTTTACTCCATTCATCTGAAAAAATTTCTCCAAGTTCACCCAGGAAGGGGAAGTTTGGGCATTCTTTCTTGAGCTGCTTGAAGTACTTCCTCTGTTTAGAGGGTGCTTCTACTGGCTCTTCCCATCTCGATGCGTCTTTAACCGCTTTAACCAACTGTGGAACCAAGGAGAAATCAAAACCTGTACTGGATTCTTCCACCTCTGCTTCGCTGTCCGAGGAACCACTTAAAGAGAGACTACGTCGAGAAGGACCTGGAATCCCAGGGTTGACCCCGTCAGAAACTGGTGCTGGAGCAGCAGGAGGGCTGGTTGTACAGACGCAATCCCTCCTGTTCAGAGATTCTTGAACCACTCTTCTGACCAGAGCTTCCACCTGTTGGTCTCCAGCTCCTCTTTCCTTTACAGCTCCAGAATAGCATAATTCACAGAGATATTTACCCTCTGGGACCTGAGCTCTACATCCCCAGCATGCTTTTTTTTCAGAGCGGCTGGAATGGCGGTGAGAATAACGACTAGACGTGGACCATCTGCAAGATGATCTAGGACGTCTAGAACTTGACGTTGAATGACGATTTTGTGATCTAGAATTGTCATTAGCGTCATGTGCCGAAGGTCGGTGTTGTAATAATTCCTGCGACCCATGCAGATTCTCGACCCACGTCACTTCCTGTGTGGCTACGTCAGAACACAGCTGACGGCGGGGCTTTACTGCGCATGCGCAACTTCACCGCGGCTTTACTGCTCGTGCGCAGCCTCTGCTTTCGGTCGAGGAAAATTTTAGACTCGAGTGGGCAGCTACGTCAGAACACAGCTGAGGGCGGGGCTTTACTGCGCATGCGCGAGGACTCGAGCGGGCAGGCGGAGGTGGTGCAAGTACATTATCATTAAATTACATTATCGTCAGCACGGCCTCCAGCCCCGCCCCCGCCCCTAATACGTCCCTAGCCTGCTCTGGAGAAGGGGGGCGGGCATGGGACAAGGTTGAGATAAAATATAGAGCTGCCCCGCCCCTAGCCTGCTCTGCTGAAGGGGGGCGTGCCCATTTCCTGCATAGCACAATCTATATGAATGGGGCAAAGTCGAATGCAGCCATTTGTGCCCATCATATGCAGCCATTGTGCCCATCATATGCAGCAATTGTGCACATCATAAGCAATCATTGTGCCCTTCAAATGCAGCCACTTGTGCCCATCATATGCAGCCATTTGTGCCCATCATATGTAGCCACTGTGCCCATCATATGCAGCCATTTGTGCCCATCATATGCAGCCATTGTGCCCGTCAAATGCAGCCACTTGTGCCCATCATATGCAGCCATTTGTGCCCATCAAATGCAGCAACTTGTGCCCATCATAAACAGCCATTTGTGCCCTTCGAATGCAGCCATTTGTGCCCATCATATGCAGCCATTGTGCCCATCATAAGCAGCCACTTGTGCTAATCATATGCAGCCATTTATGCCCGTCAAATACAGCCACTTGTGCCCATCATATGCAGCCATTTGTGCCCATCATATGCAGCCATTGTGTCCGTCAAATACAGCCACTTGTACCCATCATATGCAGCCATTTGTGCCCGTCAGTCAGAATATCCTCGACTTGATCAACTTCCGTACAGGCTGTGCTGCCACTCATAGCAGGCCGGGGGAAACCCACAGCAAATGACTGACTGAGAAAGATGAGGAACAGAGGGCGCACCTTTGCAACCATTTTATTATTAAAATTGTGTTACAAATATATACTTGCAAATACTGGTAAGAATCAGATGTATCGAATACAAGAGAAGCTCCAACTAGCCTGTAAAAGGGCTTACCTATAGGTAGTGTAAATATCTTCTAAATGTGCACCGTTTAGGAGATATTTACATTACATGCAGCCAGTGGTTGCAAAAAAAAAAGGCCAGTGGTTTACAACCGCTTTCACCACACTGGATGGAAAATGAATGGCTGGACAGTGACTGCATCCTATCAGAAGCAATCACTGTTTGGGTATTCAAACAGCTGCAGGTGCTGTGGCTGTCGGAATACAATAGCCGTCCATGTATTTCTCTGTCCACAGTGTTTATCATGGATGAAGGAATCTATTGAATTTATCTTGTTAACTCTATGGGATGAAAGGGAGAAATCTAACGGTGTATGACTGGTCTTATAGTGTATAAGCAAATTATTTGCAAAAGCTTTCCATCACAACCAATTAGCTTGCCTATTAAGAAAAAGCAAGAATCAGGTTGGTATGGGCAGCTGTTCAAGTTTTTTGTTTTTATCCTTCAAAAATTGTCTCAACCATGCTTTTAACTTTTTTTATTTTATTTTTTTTTTTTTTTGCACAGCTTGAATTCTTTAAGAAAAATGTTTCCTGCTCATCAGAACTTGAACAAAGTAATGTTTTTGAGTCGCAAGTGTTTGGTCTGTAATATTGCTCTGGGCTTGTTTGACTGAATCCTGTAAATAGAATTACATTATCGCCAGTATTTTCATTGCCTGCTATTACCAGGGATACCAGCTGCACAGAAATGTATAGATTGCCATGTAAAATGCAGACAAAAAAAAATTTAAGTTGTTCACAAAGCTAATAGGGGAAAAAAATCTGGTTGTACTGAACGCAACAGATGGATGAATAATCCACAATTTACGATGATCTGAAAACATCATACCTAAAGCAACACAAGGTTTTTGGACAGATATTGTGTCTGCATTTTCTAATGCATGTTTTTGTGTCGTCAATGATCACACACGTTTGGCTTCCTTTTTTTATTCTATAGACTCACGCACTTAGGTTTCTTTATAGAGTCTCAACTCTGCCTCCAGACACACTCTGCTCCTTTTCTGACCTTTGCTGTGCTGTCTCATCATCTGCCCCACCTGATACCGGTGAATGTGCACTTTTAATGTGCATTTTTTTTTTTTTAACTAAATGGAAGTGTGTGTATATTTTCTTATTAAACAATAAAATGAATGTGATATATTGTACAATCTTAAATGTGTGTTGATTACTTATAGTTACACTTTGTCAAATGTTAATACTGTTTTGTGTGTGTAGCACCCAGATGTTTAGGCAGGGTTGCTAGTAAATTTACCTGCCAGGTATAGTTGCCTTGGCAATTGATAGGGGATCAATTGATTCCACCCTAATTCTGGAATTGCTGCACTTCTCTCTTCTGTCACTAGATGGCCGGGTATCTGGTGGCATTGGATAAGACAAGGGCATTGCAGGGACAGATTAGGAAAAGATAGGGTGTCTCAGCCAATGGGCAGGGATCTTCTTGGGTCCCTTAGCCTGCTGGAAGAGCCTATTTATTTGGGTGAGGTCAGGTGATTGGGGTTGCCACCTGGATGGCTGGTACAGGAGCAGTATTCTCACCAACTGGGGACAGTGATGAATTGGGAAACTCCAGCAGGTGTCAAGCCAGGGACCCAGCCAGCGGAGGTGATGCTTGCAGAGCAGCCTTGTGTGTCAAGCCAGGGACCGAGCAGGCCAGTGGGGTGATGCTTGAGAAGTATCATGGATGCCAAACTAGGAACCCAGCAGGGTTCCGGGGCTGAAGCTTGAGGAAGATACTGAGTGAGAAGGTTGGAAGAGCTCAGGGGATCCAGTGGCAGTTGATCAGTAAGTTTAGTAAGAGAGACTGGGAGCTCAGTTGAGTCCCTGGCTTAGGAGATTGTAGAGGAAGTAAAAGAGTTCATTGTAACCTTTTGTTAGGAACTGTTCAAGATTGCTGCCATAGGAGACAGCGTGTCTACACATGCAGATGTGATGTCCGGCTGGGTGCCTTTCCCTGCATGGCTGTCTACCTAATAGAAGTCTCAGAGTCTGACAAATAACATTGCAACTACTAAAGGGTGTCCTGGCCCTAAACCCTCTCTCCCACGGTTCTGTTAAGAGAAGATAAATCTTTGCATCCAAAAAGTGTCTAGCGCTCATGTATCTACCTTGCATTACACCCACCTGCCTCGTAATCCACTCTACATAGGATGTCAGCTGTCCCTGACTCTGGAGGTTCTCATTAGACCAAAGGGGACCTGGGACTTGGCTACATATGTGGTAGTAAATTTATAGTATAATGTAAATAATAAAATGTGTATATACATCTCTGATTGTGTTAATTGTTGCCACATACATACTATAGTCTACAGGTATACACACAATATTTTTAATACTATAGTCTACAGTATTTATTTTGTCTTATTCTTTTCAAACTTCAAAGTGTGGAATTACCCTGTGCGAAATTATTAAAAATGGTATTCTCTTTGGACAAAGATTCAGGATCTTCTACAAACATTATTATCTACACCCATACCTTTGAATCCCATGCATTTCCTTCTAGGCCTCCCTCTCCCAGGAATATCCAAAGCGTCATGGAAACTTCTGTCCTTTATCCTTTTGACCGCAAAGAGAGCTGTCCCTAGACATTGGCTCTCCACTTCTCCCCCCACATTCCATCACTTTCTTTCCATAATGGCTGATATACGTGGGATGGAACACTTGACTGCTAAAATTGAGGACACACTACCCTTCTTTTATAAAATATGGAAGACATGGGACGACTCTGCGTACCCCCTTGAATCTGATAACCTTCAAGCCTCCTGAATCTCCTGGTGTCATCTCCTGATTATGTTGTACCTTGCTTCCTTTTCTCTTTTGTATTGTTATTATTCAAAACTATACATTCTTTTCTCATTTTGTTTACCATATGATACGGTATGATAACTATATTTGAATGATCCATTGCTGGAAGACGCTTGTATGTGAACATACCTCTATCTACGTCCAGTTCCACAAGTTTATATATACAATGCTCTGTACTATCAAGAGTTAAATGCTTTCTCTTTGTATTGCAGTGTATAATTTTTGAAAAATGTTATAAATAAACAATCAAAAAAAAATGGTATTCTTTACAGAAGTGGTGGGCTGCTCCATAGCCATCCATGGCATTCTTCTGTTTTTGATCGCATGGGGAAGGTTTAAAGCCTCTGTAAAATGTTATTGGTCTTTGTTGCTTTAGTTTTAATTGTGAACCTGTAAAGACATAGGGGTAAATTCACTAAGAGTTAAATAATGACTGAAAAAATGTGATAAAATAACGCATGTGGTAAATCATTTTCAAATGTGCTAAGAATTTTGTGGTAAATAACTCATGTGGTATAGAGTCTGTAATGTGATAATTACTGACACTTTTGATGCAAAGATTAGGAGCGGGTGGTAGATGGATTTTAAGGAGCGGGGCAAGAAGTCAGCCGTTGCATCCTTAACCGATGACTCCTCAGCTGACAGCTGAATGTAAACAAAGGAATTTCTGGCAATAAAATATGAAAAAAAAAAGAGTGTGAGGGTCCCCCCAATAAATTATACCAGACCCTTATCCCAAGCATGCAGCCTGGTAGGCCAGGAGGGGGGGATGAGCGAGCGCCCCCCCTCCTGAATCCTGAACCATACCAGGCCACATGCCCTCAGACGGGGGGGGGGGGGCATATGGCTCTCCCCCCCCCAAAGCACCTTGTCCCCATGTTGAGCCTCATAGCGTGAATCCAAAAAGGTATAGGTTTATTAACAATAAAATCTTAAAAACTGGAGCTTACAATGCTCCACCGGCTGGCTCAAAGCCAAACACCTCAGCAACAACGTGGTGGTGGCGTGCGTGGAACACCTATACCTTCTTGGATTCACGCTATGAGGCTTCTTTTCTCTCATCACATATGGATATATTCCGGTGGAGTACACTAAGAGGACAACAGTGATATACGGGGAGAGGAGACCAGGAAATCGCAGAGAGGAACACCGATCGATAAGGAACACCGCTATTGGATCCACATTTACATGCCTATTACCCCTGCAGGGGTTGGGCGTTCCGGTGAGTGAGGGCACAAATGGGGGTACAATAGAAGACGGATAGCACCAGTCACAGCATTAATCAAGACTTCTATGGAATTTTTGGATGCACACACCGTTAATTTATCACAGACATTTCTTTCACATTCATAGGACAACTTTCATTGGATTATTTTGATGCACATATCGTTATTTTACCACAGACTTTTTCCACTGAAAGAATTTTTACATATTCAAACCAAAAATTTTTTGTTTTTTATTTCACGCACTTTTTTATTATTTTTGGGATTTTCTTGTTAAAATTAGAGAATCAAAAGATGTTATTTTGATATATGGTGTCACATTGTTTTGAACTTTTAATATTTGGACTTTCACTGTGGATGCAATTGATGTCTTATTTTCACTATTTTTTGTGATGTTTCGTTTGAATACAGCCTTTGTGGTACACACATCTCATAAGTTCTAGCACCTTATAGGACTTTTATTTTTGATTTTTTGATTTGTTGATGCACTTTTATGCACACACACCTTTTACTTTTAGGATATATAGATTTCTTGAACAGCGCCAATTCCCCTATTAGAGTTTTTTTTCTAAAATACACCTTTATCACACTATACCATAACATGAAATCAACCCATTACCATAATATATACATATATACCTATGACCCATCAGATTACTCATCCCGCTCCCAACCTCCTATAACTCCTCAGTGTAGATACGGGCCGGGACTAGGCAGGTTCGCTCACAATGGCCTTTCCTACCGCAATTGTGGCATGTCAGTTGTATTGCAGGGCTCTGATTTGGCAGCAAAGTCTCTAACTTGTACGCAGAGACCCTACCGTCACTTTGTCCCTTCACTTGCATAGACAAATGGGAGACCCTTCTATATAAATATCGAGTCTAACAACACATATAAATCTGCAACAATGACAAAACCCACACAATTCCATCCCTGTGCCTGGATTTAAGAGACCGTGCCCAGGGTATACCATGCACCTCTACCTATAGTTAGGTTCAAGGAACCTTCTAGTTCCATGACTAACGTTACATCAGTATTCTTTAGGACAAAGAAACAAACTCGTCTATGTCTCAAATAATACCCAGGTGCTTCCTTCCCAGCAATGATCTCTCCATCCCGAACACAGAATGAAATATCTTCCCAACATTTTTCGCTCACCACCATGTATTGACCTGGCCTACAAAGGACATCATGGTCATGCTTCCGACCGAGGGAAGTATCAACCTGCCTCCAGCTTCCATCTTCTCTGATCATATGTGGGCAACAGCCTCAAATGCAACAAGATAGAATCCCCAGTCAGTAAGCCCACTGATGCCCCCAAATATACAGACCGAGTCTGCACTTCTGTATATGGGATCATACAGCATAACACCTTTCACGATCCAAACTAGTACAGCCCATCCAGGCATTCGACCACCACTTTGGATTAGTGTAAGCGATGTGTTTTGGCAAAGTCTTACTGAGCGGTGATCCTAACTCATCAGGCCACTGCCCCTCATACAGAGACTGTACAATCAGCTTAATGCTGGTTGATAATTCCGCCTGTCGCTGTGTGCACGCCAGAGCCAATGACAGATTTCTGTCCTGTACCATCACACTCTCTACCAACCTCCCAACACGGTTGAGAAAATCTGGAGCTACTTTACCCTGGGTATTTATGTGACTTTGTTGAATGTTATCAAGGATGCCACCAATCTCTCTGAGTAACAAAGCCCCGCTTATTCTCTGAATCTATGGCTGTGAGTTTGTTCCTCAGGAGGCCGATGTCCATTCGATTAACAACACCCATCCCAGCTCCTATTCCCCCAATATAGTGCTGAATACATCCCTCCTCTTTTGGGTTACTCCTCAGAAATAAGCATCCTGCATGAACCTCATTCTGTGTCTGCACATCTCTGCGAGTAAGACACCGGTACAATGACTGCACTTGATTCAGTGTATATTCAGCACATATAGGGTAATAGGTTTTTATCAACCACTGTGAGATGTTGCAGCACCATGTGGTGAAGGCATACTGTACCCTGGTAGCCAGTGTTTTGTTCCCTTTATCTAACGGAGCATGCTCCTGTGTGTTTTCACTGGCCTTCCCTGTGCCGAGTTTCAACTTCTCAGGTGAGACATCAACCAGGCGTGTCCCCCCCTACAAGGAAATTTTCACCCCATTGATGTGTCACCTGGCCAACCGACACCTTATTATGTATAAGCGCCAGTCTCCTGGGTACCTGCACCATATTACTTCCGTTACATCAATACATGTCATACATTAAAGACCTTTTCTTTTTTAACTTTCTTTTTTAGCTGTTTACCCAATAATCTGTTATTATGTTGCTGACACTGGGACAATAGTACCTTACACTGGCTTTTAAGAGGTTCATCTGCACATGAATGATAATTGGCAGAAGCGTACTTTTTAACATATGTATACACAAGTTCCATTTCACAACCATACAATCCACACAATACACAATTCTATTTGTACTAACTTTCCAACACTGCACTGAGTAATAAACCAAACTCAATTATCGTTAGCTCTTACAACTCACGAAAAAAAAAAACAAATCGCTCTTCTAGTATTCAATATTCTTCATTCATTACCACTTTTACCTGATATCATTCAAAACAATTAAACTTTTGCATATCCGTAGAAAAGACTCACCACACTTATGCCCCGTACACACGGTCGGACATTGACCGGACATTCCGACAACAAAATCCTAGGATTTTTTCCGATGGATGTTGGCTCAAACTTGTCTTGCATACACACGGTCACACAAAGTTGTCGGAAAATCTGATCATTCTGAACGTGGTGACGTAAAACATGTACGTCGGCACTATAAATAGGGCAGTAGCCAATAGCTTTCATCTCTTTATTTATTCTGAGCATGTGTGGCACTTTGTGCGTCGGAGTTGTGTACACACGATCGGAAATTCAGACAACGGATTTTGTTGTCGGAAAATTTTATAGCCTGCTCTCAAACTTTGTGTGTCGGAAAATCCGATGGAAAATGTGTGATGGAGCCTACACACGGTCGGAATTTCCGACAACAAGGTCCTATCACACATTTTCCGTCGGAAAATCCGACCGTGTGTACGAGGCATAACTGTGGCATTATCGGCTGCTTTGTATATGAGCACTTCTGTCCTGTAGGTTCTATGCAGCTTTTTTAGGATTACCACATGCTCCCTGGGTAATATCCATTGATATGTTAATTTGCAACTTAGCCTGCACTGAAGCTCGTCTGACCTGTTTTTACCACAGTTGCTTACAATGCATAGACAAACAAACAAAAAAAACCTGATACAAAGCCATTTAAACCTAAAAGTGACTTGTAGTTCTACAGCCTACAAGAAACAAGGCACATTTGTCCACACTAGAGATGATTTTCTGTTCTGGGTGTATTTGAGAATTTATGCTTACAGGGACTCAAGACAAAAAAAAAATACAATAGGTTTTTGTGGATCCTGTGTAAAAATAAAATTCACACGCTTTTCTGGGGTGCCAATTAAAGTAATTAATATAATAATTAATATTACATCTGTGTATTAATTTGTCTAGTCCCTATAATTAGTTGGTCTAATAAACTCTGAGCACGTTATTGTTAATATCACAATAATACCAGGTTAGCGATGAAACCAAACGCACGGTGCTGCTAGTAAAGCTTATTTATTTCCCAAGTGATTAAGAAACTAACACTAAAGTATTAAAAGGGTATTACAATGTTACGTAGCTTACAATCAGAACACAATATACTAAACAGCATATCTCTACAACATATAACAACACTGAAATATCAAAGATACTTATCACACATGGTTTCATCTGCTGGTTCTGGATGATAAAAGGGGTCTGGGCCACATGGAATTTCGGCCCAAGCCCTCAGTCAGAACTCTCTGTAACAATCCTTTTTACAAGCTCACTCATCACTCATTCAAACTCCCCCCATCGCCAGTCCCTTTTGCTTTGGACCAATCAGTGTTTACATGACAATCCTCCCCATATTATTGACTGTTCTGCCATACTTGGCTCTGGGGGCAGTATTGCAGTCCATGCGCCCTGGGCCGTCTCTGTAATCAATCTCTTTGAAGCCTGTAATCACACATATCACTGCAGGTGGGCTTGAGCCAAGCCATTGTTCTTCTGACTACAAAGCTTTGATGTGTTTCAGGAAGTGAAATACCAGAAGTAAGATATTAAATCATGTTGCTATCCAACAGTTAGTAATGCAGCGCTGTAAATAGCCATTTATCAAGTGATTATGTATTATTACTGCTAGATACAACTGTGCCCATCATATACAGCCTCACTGTGGCCGTCAATTACAGCCTCACTGTGGCCGTCAATTGCAGCCTCACTGTGGCCGTCAATTGCAGCCTCACTGTGGCCATCAATTGCAGCCTCACCATGGCCGTCAATTGCAGCCTCACCGTGACCGTCAATTGCAGCCTCACCGTGGCCTTCAATTGAAGCCTCACCGTGTCCGTCAATTGCAGCCTCACCGTGGCCATCAATTGCAGCCTCACCGTGGCCGTCAATTGAAGCCTCACCGTGGCCGTCAATTGAAGCCTCAACGTGGCCGTCAATTGAATCCTCACCGTGCCTGTCAAATTGCAGCCTCACTTTGCCCGTCAAATTGCAGCCTCACTGTGGCCGTCAAATTGCAGCCTCACTGTGGCCGTCAAATGCAGCCTCACTGTGCCCGTCAATTGCAGCCTCACTGCCGGTCAATTGAAGCCTCACCGTGGCCGTCAATTGAAGCCTCAACGTGGCCGTCAATTGAATCCTCACCGTGCCTGTCAAATTGCAGCCTCACTTTGCCCGTCAAATTGCAGCCTCACTGTGGCCGTCAAATGCAGCCTCACTGTGCCCGTCAATTGCAGCCTCACTGCCGGTCAATTGCAGCCTCACTGTGCTGGTCAAATGCAGCCTCACTGTGCCCGTCAATTGCAGCCTCACCGTGGCTGCCAATTGCAGCCTCTCTGTGGCCATCAATTGCAGCCTCACCGTGGCCATCAATTGAAGCCTCACTGTGCCCATCAAATTGCAGCCTCACTGTGCCCGTTTAATTGCAGCCTCACTGTGGCCGTCAAATGCAGCCTCACTGTGCCTGTTAATTGTAGCCTCACTGACGGTCAATTGCAGCCTCACTGTGCCGATCAAATACAGCCTCACTGTGCCAGTCAATTGCAGCCTCACTGTGCCGGTCAAATGCAGCCTCACTGTGCCCGTCAATTGAAGCCTCAGTATGCCCGTCAAATTGCAGCCTCACTGTGGCCGTCAAATGCAGCCTCACTGTGCCCGTCAATTGCAGCCTCACTGCCGGTCAATTGCAGCCTCACTGTGCCCATCAATTGAAGCCTCACTGTGCCCATCATATGCAGACCCACAATGCCCCAGCCATGTTCATTGCACGAACTTGCAGGGTATTTGTGGTGCACCCTATTCATGGTGAAATGCCATTACATTTTTGCCACTGAACAGCACTGAGTGGCTGCATCTCTTTTTAGGTGGGGTGGTCGGGGGTGGTAAAACTTCAACTCAACTGCCTACTTGTACTGCCCCTCCCAGCTGTGTGAATGAGCCCCTAAAGTCTTCTTTACAAGTGTGAATCCTCACCGTGCCTGTCAAATTGCAGCCTCACTTTGCCCGTCAAATTGCAGCCTCACTGTGGCCGTCAAATGCAGCCTCACTGTGCCCGTCAATTGCAGCCTCACTGCCGGTCAATTGCAGCCTCACTGTGCCGGTCAAATGCAGCCTCACTGTGCCTGTCAATTGCAGCCTCACCGTGGCCGTCAATTGAAGCCTCACCGAGGCCGTCAATTGAAGCCTCACTGTGCCCGTCGAATTGCAGCCTCACTGTGGCCGTCGATTGCAGCCTCACCGTGGCCGTCAATTGCAGCCTCACCATGGCCGCCAATTGCAGCCTCACTGTGGCCATCAATTGCAGCCTCACCGTGGCCATCAATTGAAGCCTCACCGTGGCCGTCAATTGAAGCCTCACTGTGCCCGTCAAATTGTAGCCTCACTGTTCCCGTTTAATTGCAGCTTCACTGTGGCCGTCAAATGCAGCCTCACTGTGCCTGTCAATTGTAGCCTCACTGACGGTCAATTGCAGCCTCACTGTCCCGATCAAATGCAGCCTCACTGTGCCAGTCAATTGCAGCCTCACCGTGGCCGTCAATTGAAGCCTCACCAAGGCCGTCAATTGAAGCCTCACTATGCCCGTCAAATTGCAGCCTCACTGTGGCCGTCAAATGCAGCCTCACTGTGCCCGTCAATTGCAGCCTCACTGCCGGTCAATTGCAGCCTCACTGTGCCCGTCAATTGAAGCCTCACTGTGCCCGTCATATGCAGACCCACAATGCCCCAGCCATGTTCATTGCACAAACTTGCAGGGTATTTGTGGTGCACCCTATTCATGGTGAAATGCCATTACATTTTTGCCACTGAACAGCACTGAGTGGCTGCATCTCTTTTCAGGTGGGGTGGTCGGGGGTGGTAAAACTTCAACTCAACTGCCTACTTGTACTGCCCCTCCCAGCTGTGTGAATGAGCCCCTAAAGTCTTCTTTACAAATGTGGTCTCAGATCTGGGCATTCCTCTCTAGGGGTCCACATACACTATTGACTGTCTGCCTGACACCTGTCCACCTCAGATTACTTTTTATCTCTTTTACCTGTTCAGCAGTTCAGTACATTCTCTGAAATCATTTAAGGTGGCCATAGAATAGATGGTTCCTTTTATTATTTAATTCCTAGTATGGCTACCTTAAATGAGTGCAGAGAATGTACTGAGCTGCTGAACAGGTAAAAGATAAAGTAATGTGGGATGGAAAGGGTGTCAGTCAATGATGGAAATGGTCAGATCTGACACCGGAGGATGCAGGGTGTGTGTGAGCAGTGTAATAAAGTAATACTTTAAAAGATAATGTTGTGTCACACTGTGCCCATTAATGCAGCCTCACTGAGCCATCAATGCAGCCTCATCAGTGACAACAATGCATCCTCACTGTGCCCATCTGCAGCCTCACTGAGCCATCAGTGCAGCCTCACTGCCCCCACCACCAATCTCATTGCACACAATGTATTGTAGCACACAGTGTTGCACCATGCACACCACTACTCACCTCACATCCCCCACACTGCTGACCTCTGTATACTGTGTACACATTCACACCTCCAGGACAATTGAAGAAATTCACCCAATGGCTGGGCACACTCACTAATCTAATAATAAAACAATTATGTAATGAGTCTTATATATATAATAGTGATCAATCCATGTATACACCCCGAGCACACACAGGTGGGTACAAATATCCATTCACAGACACAGCTCGTATGAATTAGTGAGTGGGGTAGCAGTGGAACTACAAGCACCAGAGCACACTCATGTCACACACAAGCCATGAGTATAAATACATGATGTCACATGTCCCGCCCCTGTACCTTTCTCCTCTACACCAATAACCCGAGAGGGGCTCAGCGACTGACAGCGACTTCCGGGTACAGGGGCAAAAGCCAATGCCCCCTGCTCACCTGCCCTCCAATCAGCGTTCAGACCAGTCTGACTTTGGGCCAACGCGGCGCTTTCTACTGCTTGGTTACCATCGCTAGGAGGTTTCTGGCGGATGGAAGCCTGTTTGAGTCCATATTAGTTTTCTTTCTGAGCTGTGACATGGTTCAAAGTCCTGTATGATGATAGGCAGCTGATATAGTCCATATCCTGTGGTACCCGGCCCTACTCCAGGCTGAGTGGCAGTGCAGGCTCAGCCGGGAGATCGTGCCGCAGTCGCGGGTGAGCCCGCCATCAAATATGGGAATATCCTGCAAACCGCGGGAGACTTGAGATGTCTCTGAGGGGAGAGCAAACGGCAGAAAGTGAAGGAGTGGGGAGAGGGGGGAGAGGGGATGATCGGTGTGATTGGGAAGGTGTACAGACTTCCATTACACGGAGAGAGGGGGAAGTAAAGTTGGAGGTGAAAGGTGTTGCTGTAGCAGGAGTCAGGAAAGTGACAATAGCATGGCAGGTGCCCCTTCCTCCCCCCAGTCCTGGCCCTGCATGTACTGTACCTTCTCTGTGTGTTTCCAGGGATCCCTCTGTGTGCACTGCTGGCTGTCGAGTCTGTCACAGGGAGATGGATGAAGGACATGGACTACTGCACGGACCTGAGCATGCCACCGTTCTTCTCCTGCTGATTCCTTCAGCACTTACTTGCCGAAGGGGGCAGGCAGTGTGTGAGCCGATTCACTCCTCCGCCAGCAGCACAGGGACAGAGAGAGACGGGACTTTAACCACTTCAATACAGGCACTTATACACCTTCCTGCCCAGACCAATTTTCAGCTTTCAGCGCTGTCACACTTTGAATGACAATTGCACGGTCATACAACACTGTACCCAAACCAAATTTTTTTTCATTTTATTCTCACAAATAGAGCTTTCTTTTGGTGGTATTTCATCACCTCTGGGGTTTTTATTTTCTGCTAAACAAATAAAAAAAAGACTGAAAATTTTGAAAAAAAATATTTTTTTTGTTTCTGTTACAAAACTTTGTAAATAAGTTTTCTCCTTCACTGATGGGCACTGATGGGGCTGCACTGATGTGCACCGATGAGGTGGCACTGATGAGGTGGCACTGATGATGGGCACTAATATGCAGCACTGATGGAGCACTGATGGGTGGCACTGATGGGCACTGATAGGTGGCACTGATATGCAGCACTGATGGTACACATGGGTGGCACTGATGGGCACTGATAGGCGGCACAGTTGGGCACTGATAGGCGGCACAGATGGGCACTGATAGGTGGCACTGATGGGCATGGATGGGCACTGATAGAGACACTGATGTACACTTATTGATGGCACGGATGGATGCCAATCAGTGCCCAACAATAATGCCTGCCAATCAGTGATGCCCATTGTGGGCACTGATTGGCATCCATTGTGGGCACTGATCCCCTGGTGGTCTAGGGTGGCATACCTAGTGGTGACATCCCTGGTGGTCCTAGTGGTGTCCCTGGTGGTCCAGTGTGGGCATCTGAGGGGGGCTGCTCTGATAATCAATCAGCACAAACCTCGCTGTAAGAGGAGCACCTGATCGGCTCTCCTATACTCGCGTCTGACAGATGCGAGTGAGGAAAAGTAGATCACCGGCTCTTCCTGTTTACATCATGATCAGCTGTGATCGGACACGCCTGATCACATGGTAAAGAGTCTCCGTCAGAGACTCTTTACCTAGATCGGAGTTGCAGTGTGTCAGACTGCCACACCACAACAACGATCACCACCCCTGGGGGCGCGCAGCGGCTTGATATCCTGCTGGACGTCATATGACGCCCGGTCAGGATATTGAAACCACTTTGCCAACGTCAAATTGCTATATGGCGGGCGGCAAGTGGTTAAACTTATTATCGGCAAATGCGGCCAGTGTGAATCCGCATAGGAGCCGAAATAGAAAAAATAGTCCCTCCAGTTACAGTCTCCCGGCTCTCCCGATGAACTTATGCCCCCCCAGCCAAGTGGTCCCCCCTTATCAGCAGCCCTGGATAGAGCACTGGATGGATGGCCAGTTGGCCACCTACCTGTATGCAGGCTGGGCAACGATTGTCCTGGGCACTCCACTGACCAATCCTGTGTTCTATGGGCTAGGTAGCAGCAGGCGGGGAGGTGTCTGATGGCCAGTCAGCCAACTCAGAGAGGCTCAATCCTTGTGTTCCGCCACCATGGGACCGGGAAAAGTTGACCAGCGATACCGGAAGTGAAGCAGCTCAGCTAAAAGCACCGCCCTATGTCCTCCATGGCTCCGCCAATCACAAAGAATAATTGTATAGTGAGAGTGTTGGGGCGCACGGCTCTGCGCCCTGAGGAAAGGCTAAAGGAAGCCAATCAAGTTTCCCAGCTACAATCACATGATTGCAGAAATGTCATGCTTCCCATAGACACCTGTGTGTACCACATCACACTGAGACCAAGCAATTTCATTAAGAAACTTCTTAATGCTGCCACTATTTTGGTAGTTTTATGATATTTATATTTTGATGTTTTGGCAGCAATACATGTATTAAAACTAAAATCCAGGTATGATCTTAATTGCATATTTATATGGGTCCATCTTGGACCAATTAAAGTATGCATATTTCATACCTGACAGACTGCTGTGGAAGCTGACAATCTTTATAGTATCTGACACGATTACAGTGATAGTCACAATCTTCTGGGTCCTGTTTTGAGCAACTGCCCCATGCATACATTTATAGAATGTCTTGTATTTTTCTAACCAACCTTCCTTTCCACCTCCTCTAATCAGAGATCACCTTGTATTTGTTGAAAAACAAAAAACAAGGCATTCTGTGAATGCTGCCATTAAGCTACAGCACCCATGTGAATGAGCCCCATGACCTCACTCACATACGCAGCTTTATTTAACTCAATGCAGCTTTATCTTTCAGATTTAGCAGGGATTTTGTAAGTTATGTTGTGTTTGTGTCCACTAATAACAATTTTATTGTAATTTTTTTTTTTTTTTTTTGAAAAAGGAAATTATGACAAAATAGTCAGAAAATTCACAGGAAAAAAAGCTGCTAAATGCAATATGAGTTTAAAAAAAATGCAGGTAAATGCAAGAGCCTCCATATGAGTTTTTCTTGCATTTTGTATTCACACAAGTGTGAACAGTGGTTAGGCATGTTTTGTATTCCGATAGACTTGTAAAGGAATACACCTCAAACAAAATCCCATGGACACAGGCCCTTCATCTAGTGGTCAGAATATCTTTACAGGTCATTGATGAGCCTCAATTCACTCTCTATTTTTAGACTGCTATTTTAAAATCTAAAATGCAAATAATGGTTATTTTTTTAGAAAATAATAATCCTTTCGTGTAACCCCCTTATCCCTAGTTGTATTGCAAATGTAACCCTCTCCATTTTATTTTGTAAGGCTCTGCGCAAACTGTTGCCATAAAAAAAAAACAGCTGGTGCCATTAAAAAAAAAAATAGCAAATTCTTTGCTATAAAAATGTTAGTTGTGTGAACTGAGCCTTTTCAAAATTCATATTTGAAAAATCTCTGTTAAACTAGAAAAAAAATGTTCATTTTTACAGTTTCATAAAGTTGGTTGGTAAAAAAAAACCTGTCAGTTGGAAAGTCCTCTGTGATGTCATCACCTGCAGGAATAAACAAGCCAGCCAGCGCAGTGCTCAGATGCCTAGTAGGAGCCACACTGAAAGCATTGCTGAGGTGTTTCTCCTGCGATTTTCAGATTGTTATTGTCTTTAGTGAATTTATTCACACACATATATATATATATATATATATATATATATATATATATATACATATATATATATACATTAACATCTAATAGGCATCTAATAGACATCTAATATTACCAAGATGTCAAGAGAAAATACAAGCTATTCACGACGCATCAACCTTGAAAGGCCATCAGAAAGAGAGAGATACCCATATCCATATGTAAGTCATGTGATCAATTTCAATATTATCATTTTCACTTATCAAAATGTACTTTTAATTCATTTTCTAATAGTAGTTTTTAGATTTGATGACTCCCAAAATGAAAATAGTTATTCTCATGAAAGAGAAAGTCAGTAATGAGTTTTCAATCAGATCTAATTTATAGGAAATAGAAGTTTAAATCTGTAAAACTAGTGGGAAGAATGGATTTCTTCAGAGGCTCATTTCGTTTGCCCTTAGACCCCTTTCACACTGGGGCGTTTTTCAGGCGCTTTAGCGTTAAAAAAAGCGCCTGTAAAGAGCCTGAAAGGAGCCTTATCTGCAATCCCAATGTGAAAGCCCGAGTGCTTTCACACTGAGACCCCTTTCACACTGGGGTGTTTTTCAGGTACTTTAGCGTTAAAAAAAAGCGCCTGAAAGAAGCCTCATCTGCAATCTCAATGTGAAAGCCCGAGTGCTTTCACACTGGGGCGCTGCGCTGGCAGGGCATCAAAAAAAGGCCTGCAAGCAGCTTCTTTGCAGCGCTTTCATGTTTCTTTTACAGGCGTTTTTTAATGCTAAAGCGCCTGAAATACGCCTGAAAAACGCCCCAGTGTGAGAGGGGTCTAACACAAGCAGAAGGCGATCTATTTTTAGACATGTAACGGTTTTTATTTTCAAATCTCACTGGATGACTCAGCAGAAAATAACTGTCAATCCTTGGAAAACATCCTGGTGTGTTAGCTTTGTGAATAGAGCCTATGGCTAATGGAGCCACATATTATGGATGTAATCTTTCATATAAGATATGCAGATCCTTATTACAGAGCAATCACATAGGTGAAATAATTATTTCATATTTTAAATTGACAATTCTCAACATTTTTACCCCAGAGGAAGCCTTGAAATAACCTTTAGGTCTCAAGGAACCTCTGCTAACAATACAGATAAACACATCCTCCTAACATACCTCTCATATAGATAGAGCTTCATATATATATACATATTACTGGATCGTATTTATGATGGAAATCTGGTTAGAATTATAGAAGATTGGCATATGTGTGTCCTGTATTAGGTATTCTGCAGGAGAGTCCCTACACTGGAGCTCCTCCCTTCACACTTCTATGGCAGCAGTTACAGAGGGGTGTTTATTGGGGGGGGGGGGTATTCTCTGTTTTGTATATTAAATACATATGGGGGACATTTATCAAATAAATTAGGAACACAATTATTCACAAATCAGGCTACATCTCTTTCAGCAAAGTCTCTGCGACTTTATTTGGTTTATTGACTTGTGTGACTATATTCCTGGGCAGCCAAGTGCAACAGTTTGCAAAGTTCACGGATAGATTTATTACTGAGGATAAGACAGATTTTCACTAAAAACAGACACAGAATTAAGAAGTGATCAGGGTCAGGATTACTGCAGTCGCAAGTGCAGCCAAAGAAGGAGTTTAGGACTAATGCCGTGTACACACGGGCGGACTTTTCGACCTGACTGGTCCGACAGGGCGAATCCGTCAGTCAATCCAACCGTGTGTGGGCTTCATCGGACCTGCAGCGGACTTTTTCGGTCGCAAATCAGACGGACTTTAGATTTGGAACATGTTTCAAATCTTTCCCGACGGACTCGAGTCCGGTCGAAAAATCCGCTCGTCTGTACTCTAGTCCGACGGACGAAAACCGTCGCTAGGGCAGCTATTGGCTACTGGCTGTCAACTTCCTTATTTTAGTCCAGTTGTATGTCATCATGTACGAATCTGTCAGACCTTGGTGTGATTGTGTGTAGGCAAGTCCGTTCGTCGAAAGTCCGTCGGAATGCCATCAAAAGTCCGTCGAAAGTCCGTCGGAAAGACCGTCAGACCTTTGAAAAGTCCGCCCGCGTGTACACGGCATTAGGTTATAACCTTGTAATAAATCTCTTTCATGATTCATCTCATTGCTCCTGTTTAGCACTGCTTTACCTTGCAACAGGATTGAAAAAAAGAAGTTTAAAGAATATTATTTGGAATTTGTCTTTTAACCACTTCAGCCCCGGAAGGATTTACCCCCTTCCTGACCACTTTTTACAATTTGGCACTGCATCGCTTTAACTGCTAATTGCGCGGTCATGAAATGCTGTACCCAAACAAAATTTGCGTCCTTTTCTTCCCACAAATAGAGCTTTCTTTTGATGGTATTTGATCACCTCTGCGGTTTTTATTTTTTGCGCTATAAATGGAAAAAGACCGAAAATTTTGAAAAAAAATTATATTTTCTACTTTTTGTTATAAAAAGAATCCAATAAAATCAAGTTTAGTCATAGTCCATGGAATATTTTATATTGTGACACAAGTTGCGGGAAAAAGGCAAATTTTTTTTTTTTTTTTTGCACAAAGTTGTCACTAAATGATATATTGCTCACACAGGCCATGGGCATATGTGGAATTGCACCCCAAAATACATTTAGCTGCTTCTCTTGAGTATGGGGATACCACATGTGTGGGACTTTTTGGGAGCCTAGCCGCATACAGGGCCCCGAAAACCAATCACCGCCTTCAGGATTTCTAAGGGCGTAAATTTTTTATTTCACTCCTCACTACCTATCACAGTTTTGAAGGCCATAAAATGCCCAGATGGCACAAACCCCCCCCAATGACCCCATTTTGGAAAAGTAGACACCCCAAGCTATTTGCTGAGAGGCATGTTGAGTCCATGGAATATTTTATATTTTGACACAAGTTGCGGGAAAGTGACAATTTTTTTTTTTTTTTGCACCAAGTTGTCACTAAATGATATATTGATCACACAGGCCATGGGCATATGTGGAATTGCACCCCAAAACACATTTAGCTGCTTCACCTGAGTATGGGGATACCACATGTGTGGGACTTTTTGGGAGCCTAGCCGCATACAGGGCCCCGAAAACCAATCACCGCCTTCAGGATTTCTAAGGGCGTAAATTTTTAATTTCACTCCTCACTACCTATCACAGTTTTGAAGGCCATAAAATGCCCAGATGGCACAACCCCCCCCCAAATGACCCCATTTTGGAAAAGTAGACACCCCAAGCTATTTGCTGAGAGGCATGTTGAGTCCATGGAATATTTTATATTTTGACACAAGTTGCGGGAAAGTGACAATTTTTTTTTTTTTTTGCACCAAGTTGTCACTAAATGATATATTGATCACACAGGCCATGGGCATATGTGGAATTGCACCCCAAAACACATTTAGCTGCTTCACCTGAGTATGGGGATACCACATGTGTGGGACTTTTTGGGAGTCTAGCCGCGCACGGGGCCCCAAAAATCAATCACTGCCTTCAGGATTTCTAAGGGCGTACATTTTTGATTTGACTCCTCACTACCTATCACAGTTTTGAAGGCCATAAAATGCCAAGATAGCACAACCCCCCCCCCCCCAAATGACCCCATTTTGGAAAGTAGACACCCCAAGCTATTTGCTGAGAGGCATGGTGAGTGTTTTGCAGCTCTCATTTGTTTTTGAAAATAAAGAAAGACAAGAAAAAACATTTTTTTTTCTTTTTTCAATTTTCAAAACTTTGTGACAAAAAGTGAGGTCTGCAAAATACTCACTATACCTCTCAGCAAATAGCTTGGGGTGTCTACTTTCCAAAATAGGGTCATTTGGGGGGGGGGGGGGGGGGTTGTGCCACCTGGGCATTCCGAAACTGTGATAGGCAGTGAAGAGTGAAATCAAGAATTTACGCCCTTAGAAAGCCTGAAGGCGGTGCTTGGTTTTCGGGGTCCCGTACGCGGCTAGGCTCCCAAAAAGTCCCACACATGTGGTATCCCCGTGCTCAGGAGAAGCAACAGAATGTATTTTGGGGTGTATTTCACATATTCCCATGGCATGTTTGAGCAATATATAATTTAGTGACAACTTTGTGCAAAAAAAAAAAATTTGTCTTTTTCCCGCAACTTGTGTCACAATATAAAATATTCTATGGACTCGACATGCCTCTCAGCAAATAGCTTGGGGTGTCTACTTTCTAAAATGGGGTCATTTGGACTGTCCTGGCATTTTACGCACAACATTTAGAAGCTTATGTCACACATCACCCACTCTTCTAACCACTTGAAGACAAAGCCCTTTCTGACACTTTTTGTTTACATGAAAAAAATATTTTTTTTTGCAAGAAAATTACTTTGAACACCCAAACATTATATATATTTTTTAAAGCAAATGCCCTACAGATTAAAATGGTGGGTGTTTCATTTTTTTTTTTTCACACAGTATTTGCGCAGCGATTTTTCAAATGCATTTTTTGGGGAAAAAAAACAGACTTTTTTCAATTTTAATGCACTAAAACACACTATATAGCCCAAATGTTTGATGAAATAAAAAAGATGATCTTAGGCCGAGTACATGGATACCAAACATGACATGCTTTAAAATTGCGTACAAACGTGCAGTGGCGACAAACTAAATACATTTTTCAAAGCCTTTACTAGCATTTACAGGTTACCACTTTAGATTTACAGAGGTCTACTGCTAAAATTACTGCCCTCGATCTGACCTTCGCGGTGATACCTCACATGCATGGTGCAATTGCTGTTTACATTTGACGCCAGACCGACACTTGTGTTCGCCTTTGCGCGAGAGCAGGGGGGGACAGGGGTGCTTTTTTCATCGCAGGGAATGTAAATATTGCATATGATAGCAATAGGTGGTGACAGGTACTCTTTTTTGAAAAAATTGGGGTCTATTAGACCCTAGATCTCTCCTCTGCCCTCAAAGCATCTGACCACACCAAGATCGGTGTGATAAAATGCTTTCCCAATTTCCCAATGGCGCTGTTTACATCCGGCGAAATCTAAGTCATGAAATGCTCGTAGCTTCTGGTTTCCTAGGCCATAGAGATGTTTGAAGCCATTCTGGTCTCTGATCAGCTCTATGGTCAGCTGGCTGAATCACCGGCTGCATTCTCAGGTTCCCTGTTGGGACAGGAGAACCAGAGAAAAACACCGTGGGGGGGGGGCATTCCCTCCCACTGCTTGTAAAAGCAGTCTAGAGGCTAATTAAGCGCTAGGATTGCTTTTACATGTACTGAACGAAAAAAAGAGATTGATTGGTGGGTATGCCCACCATTAGAATACCTCCCTTCATCCACCCACTAAAGATGGGCATACATGCACCATTTATATATGCCGAAGCATGGGTGCATCCACCCCAAAAGTTAGGAGCAAATTGCTCCTCCGCCCCTGCTGCCCCCATGCTTCGGCATATATCACCTCCGCTGGAGTCACGGCTTTATATATCGTGGGAGCAAACGCTGTTGCTGTCAAGATAAATAATTTCGCGCTGCAGCTGAATGGCGTACCTGAAGACAAAAAAATGGTTAACAATAAAACACAGTAAACATTAAAGTATAAAAAATTGCATACCTGAAAAGCAAACATGATAAAACATAGTGACAATAAAACATTGCAGAATAGAATACAGTAAAAAAAGAGCAGAACAATAGAGAGAGAATAGAGAGAGAGAGAGAACAATAAAAGGACAACTATTTTTTTTTATTTTATATATTATTATTTTTTTTTACACTTTTTTTGTAACTGTAACTTTTATAACTGTAACCGGTTCCAGGTTCGGGTCTCTCAAAATGCGATGGCATCTTGGGAGACCCTGTGAAAGTGTGCCTAGTCTGTGCAATGCTGTACCCTATGCTAATACTCAACTACTGAATGGTAGCGTTCAAAACATTCACCAATGCAAAGACCAGGATTGTCAGGACAGGAGGGACAATAATAGCGGGTGTCACGCCTATATCCGCGCTTGCTGCAGACACGACATCTTTTTTGGGGGGTTCGTTGGGTAGGGGTACTCGGAAGGACATAAAGAAAATGCCTCTCATGCAGCCGACTGCATTTGGTTGGGGATGTGAATAGGGGAAGTACGGGTGCTGCAGAAGTGGTGGGTTCCCAATTAGGATTGGCGAATTCAGCAGGAAGGGCATTATGGGCCTGTCTTTGTCTTCTTCTTAGTGGCAGCGGGACACTACTTGTGCTTGCCACCTCACCAGCTTGAACTGCACTTATGGGACTTGCCACGTCACCAAGTGTTACTGCAGTGCTGGTTTGACTACGACCGGGGTGTATTAGGCCGCTGGTGCTTGCCAGTTCACCAAAACGCTACCAAAAAAACTGTTAGCGATCGCAGGGATCAGGCCTGACTCTGCGAACGCTGCAGTTATGCGTTTAGTGTTTTGTAAGTGACAGTGATTGATCGATACTGCACTTGGGTGGGCTGGGCTGGGCGGAGGGGCAAAACGCAGGTGCTAGCAGGTATCTGGGCTGATCCCGCTAACACTGCGTTTTTGGGAACCCTAAACTGCTGGGGACGCTAGTATAGATCTGATCGGATCAGATATTGATCCGTTCAGATACTATACCACTAAGGGAGGTGTATGCCGCGTGTGTGGGTGTTAGCGGTACTGGCGCTAACCTGACGCTGCCTGGGGCGACGCAGACCCTATCTGATCCTAAAACCTAAGTTATATCACCGCCGGGCGATCAGGGGGCTAAACCTTTAGTAGGTAATAAACGGCGGGTGCCCTGACACTATAAAAAATAAACTAACTAACCAGCGTCACCCGTAACACTTATACGGTGATCACTGGTAAAAGGGTTAACTAGGGGGCAATCAAGGGGTTAAAACCTTTATTAGGTAGTATATGGGGGTCCCTGATGGCTGACAGCTATAAAACGCTGACGGCGAACCTATATATTTACCTCCCTAATTAGCGTCACCAGTGACACTAATACAGCGATCAGAAAAACGATTGCTTAGTGACACTGGCGACGGGGGGTGATCAAGGGGTTAAAACTTTATTAGGGGGGGTTAGGGGGGTATACCAACTGTACCAACTGTCACAAACTGACACCAATGCAGTAATCAGAAAAAAAAAAAAACTGCTTGGTGTCACTGTGACGGGGGGGGGGGGGTGATTAGGGGGTGATCAGGGGGTGATGGGGGGTGTAAAGTGTGCCTGGTGTGTTTTACTGTATGTGTGTGTTCTGCACTCACAATGATGTCTTCTCTCCTCGGCGCCGCAACGGAAAATACCGAGCCGAGGAGCGATGACATCACTTCCTCTGCTGCTGTTTACTATACAGCAGCAGAGGAAGATTGCCATTGGCTGGGTGCGATCGCGAGGGGGTGGCCACGAATGGATTGCCTCCCCCTCAGCACGGATCGCTCGGGGACAGAAGCTGACCGCCTTGGGCACCGAGGGGGTTCCGATCGGACCCCCCGCCTGCGGAAGGCAAGTAACGTAACCATGCGTTACTTTGCCTGCCCGTGCCATTCTGCCGCAGTATATCTGCGTGAGGCGGTTGGCAAGTGGTTAATTGTTATTATCTTGTTTATTGTTATTGCAGGGCAATATTCTCCAATACCTCAAAGGAGAAGATCAAGATCGCCACTGCGGGACAGAGAGACTGAAAATCAGTTTCACCGGAGATGTCACAATCGCATCACCCAGAGATGCAGAACTTAGTCATCGAACATGACTGAAGATCAGCTGCTCCAGAGACATCAGGACCCTGACGTTCCAATGGAATTCACGCCTCCTGAGGTTGATCAGAACCAGCCAGATCCGGGGAGCATCCAAAGCCCCCATCTTCATGATCAGCAGAGGGAGGAGCATCCTACTTGCAGTATCTGCCAACAGCAATTGGAAGAGGGAGCAGAAATCCATATCCTGTTCCCACCAGTTTCATGCCCTTTGCGTCTTCAGATGGGCACAAGAGAGGGATTCCACCTGTCCCATCTGCCAGGAAAGGTTCCCTTGGTATATGACAGTAATGCCTTGTTTCCACAGAGCGGATCGGTTCGGATCGGTACAGTTTGAATGGCCTAGAATGGTCTGGTCTATTCTGGTGAGCGTTTCCAGTTCAAGTGGGACCACAAGGGGCCATACAGGGTTTAGAAAAAATGCCAGCAGAGAGTTTTCTGTCAGCCAATCAGTGGAATGTATCGTAGCTCCGCCCTAACCGAACCGTTCCATTTTCTATGGCCCCACATCTGAAGCAGGACCCTGAATGGAACGGTTCGGTTCGGTTGTATGGACCACTTTCATAATGAAAACACCCGAAATAGTGTACCGTACCGAACCGAACCGATCCGCTCAGTGGAAACGAGGCATATGTGTCTTACATCTGTTTTTTTTTCTCCCAAATTTTAAAGGTGATTGTTTTTATTAGCTGGATAAAATGATATAAACTTATTTAGTTGATTCTGAATTTTACCTTTGGGAAACTCTTAATAAATGTAATTTCTCTCTTTTCACCTACATTGTACAATTGTCATAGAGAATTATGGAACCCTGAAGTTAATGATCCCTGGCTCACTCTGGGCCAGCCGGGCCTCATTTTCCATCGGCTTTGACAACAGAGAGCCAACTATACAAGGACTGCCAGGTAAAATATTAATACAATTTTTGTTGGGTTAGCGGGAAAAAAAGCCTTCTGCTGTGTGAAGGAAGCTTGGGTTGGTTACAAAGTGAAGAATAGCTTTGTAATCATTCAGCAGGAACCGACCGACATTCGGTCAGTGTGTACAGCAGTCTGTCCTACAGATCATTAGACTGGCTTTTGTCGAAGGGACATTCTGGCAAACCAGCATCCAATAGCCCTCACAGCCAATCAGCTGATCAGTGTATTCTGCCGGTGGGGGAGATGGAGTCCCCATGTCAGAATACAATAGCACAGTGGGGGAGGTTGCCGCACCAATGTCGCTTGTGTTAGTACGGCAATCTGTCAGTTTTTTTTTTTTTTTTATTCAACCTGCTGGGTTAAATGAAAAAAAAAATGGAGTACCGGGCATAAGAATCATGTCTGCTGCCTTATTCAAATTGTCTACTTAGCTGCCAGACAACATGCAGCTGTTAAAGGGCTAGTCCACACAAAATTGATATCTAAGTGAAGAGGAGTGAGTAGAATTCTCGCTACTGGTTCCCCAAGAAGCAATAAAACGCCACATACATGGGGATCAATGCATCTTCTATATAGATATACAAATGAGTATATCATCTGCTGATGAACATATTTATTATGAAAATTAGGTTAGAATTGCAGATAATTGTCCTGTGTTTGTCCTGCCCTGAAGTTCCTTGCTCTAAACATCTGTAGCAGCAGTTACAGAGGGGGGTATATTCTCCATATTGGATACAAAATATATTTAATAACATACAGAAAATAATAGAAGGACATTCTGCCTGGCCATTCTCCTGCTACTGAGGCCAATGTCCTAAGGTCACCGCTGTGACTTTACACAAATGAAAAAAAGGTTAAAAGTAAAGAAATAACATTTGGAATGTGTCTTTAGCATTAGACAGGAGGGAAGCATCTCCAATCTACTAAACACCATTGTTTTCCCATACATCATATCAGAGAATCCAAAACATTAATGTGGGCCAGTTGGCCTGAAGAACAACTGCTCCAGAGTTCCAGAAGAGACCAGAACACTGACAGAAATGGCTCTACGGTGGACCAGAACCAGGCAGAACCGGGGAGTGCCCAGACTTCACCTCCTTGTAACCAGCACAGCGATGAGCTGCCTGAATGCAGCGTCTGTTTGCTGGAAATAGAAGAGGAAAATGAATCCTCTAGACTACCCTGTTCCCACCAATTCCACAACGACTGCATCACCAGGTGGATGGAACAGAGCAGAACATGTCCACTCTGTCAGGATGGGGTCAATCATCATATATGGGTAAGTGTCCTACATCTGTTAATCTTTTCTATTACTTTTACTATTTCTGAGTACAAGTGATTGTTTTTTAATATCTGGCAAAAACATTTAGAAATTATTTTGTTCATTAAGAACATTTTCTTTAAGTAACCCTTTGATAAATCTAACTTTTCTTCTCTCACCTACAGTCTGCATTTGATCTACCAAATTATGGAAGGATGGCCGTTATCATCCCTGGACTATTATCATCTCTACAGCCACCAGTTAGGATGGACTTTGATCATGAAGCACTAACTTTACGAATTCATACACCCACCAGAGATGAATAAGGGAACAATTTCAGCAGCAGCAGGTAAGCCATGCCTGATAGAAGGATAGATTTCCCCCATTAGTTTTCTTTCCAACTAACAAAATGATCACTTGTTGGAAAATAGTGATCCTCATCCTTGTGTGATAGCTTTGTGAATAGAGCCTATTGACACCGAATCCTGTTATAGTGAATGTAATCTATGAGGCTTGCTATAATGCAGATCCTTGTTACAGAGCGATTAGATGGATAAAATCTATCAATAAATTGGTGAATCAGATAAATAAAGCCTTCTACTCTGTGAAGGAAGTTAGGGTAGTTACAAAATGAACATTAGCTTTGTATTTGCTCAGAATCAACTGATTTGGATTGTCTGCTTAGCTGCCAAAGGCTATAAAGCTCTTACAGGGCTAATTCACTTAAATTTGATACCTCAATTGTTAGTAAATGGTGGAGGTACGAGTGAAGCTCCTGGTGTCACCGAGAAGGACATGTGTAGTACCCATTCGTTTCCCATTAAGCAATAAAACCTAACAGAGCTTTCCCTGCTCTATGGAAAACAAAAAAAGAAAATATTTTATTGGATGATTCATTAGCTGCTGTGGCTGAATCAGAATATGAATGCAAGAGACGAGAACCTGTCCACTGTGACGGCAGAGGGTTACTTGGCTAATTCCGATTTGTGTCTTTTCTCCCAAAACAGCCTCCTTGACCATTGCTGGGGAGCAGTGATTGTTTTGTTAGCTGGTAGAATTATTTAGAACATTTCTTTTGCTGGTTATTTATACTTCTTTTATGAAATCCTTAATACATGTTTCTTCTCTCCCCACAGATACAACTGCTGAATTGTGGACAGATGATCATAATCACTGCGGACCAAGCCATTCGTTTTCATAGATAGATCGCTAGATAGTGTGTTTGTTGTGTGTGTTTGTTGTGTGTGTTTGCGGTGTGTGTGTGTTTTTGCGGTGTGTGTGTGGTTTGCGGTGTGTGTGTGGTTTGCGGAGTGTGTGTGTTTGCGGTGTGTTTGCGGTGTGTGTGTGTGTGTGTGCGGTGTGTGTGTGGTTTGCGGTGTGTGTGTGTGTGATTTGCGGTGTGTGTGTGCGGTGTGTGTGTGTGGTTTGCGGTGTGTGTGTTTGCGGTGTGTGGGTGTGTGTGTGTTTTCGGTTGGTGTGTGTGTGTGTGGTTTGCGCTGTGTGTGTTTGGTACTCATTAAATACGGGCAGCACAGTGGCATAGTGGTTAGCACTCATGCCTTGCAGCACTGGGTCCTTGGTTTCCTATTCCAACCAGGATATTACCTGCATGGAGTTTGCATGTTCTCCCTGTGCTTGAGGGTTTTTTTCGCCGGGCACTCCGGTTTCCTCCTACACCCAAAGACATGTTTTAAATCGTATGGTGAATGATTAGATTAGATTAGAGTAAGGACTGGCCAGAGAGGGATTACTTTGACGCAGTTGGCCAGCTTAAACATACATTGCAATGTGTGTGTGAACTAAAAATCCCTGTTTTTATGCAAAGTGTATTAGAAAGGGTGTATAGCAGTGTGCAGAGTGTTCATTCAGAATTTTCAGTGTTAACATGTGGTCACACCCCTTTATCACCTGAGATATATATATATATATATATATATATATATATATATATATATACAGTGGGGACGGAAAGTATTCAGAACTCCTTAAATTTTTCACTATTTGTTATATTGCAGCCATTTGATAAAATCATTTAAGTTCATTTTTTTTCCTCATTAATGTACACACAGCATCCCATATTGACAGAAAAACACAGAATTGTTGACATTTTTGCAGATTTATTAAAAAAGAAAAACTGAAATATCACATGGTCCTAAGTATTCAGACCCTTTGCTGTGACACTCATATATTTAACTCAGGTGCTGTCCATTTCTTCTGATTATCCTTGAGATGGTTCTACACCTTCATTTGAGTCCAGCTGTGTTTGATTATACTGATTGGACTTGATTAGGAAAGCCACACACCTGTCTATAAAAGACCTTACAGCTCACAGTGCATGTCAGAGCAAATGAGAATCATGAGGTCAAAGGAACTGCCTGAAGAGCTCAGAGACAGAATTGTGGCAAGGCACAGATCTAGCCAAGGTTTCAAAAAAATTTCTGCTGCACTTAAGGTTCCTAAGAGCACAGTGGCCTCCATAATCCTTAAATGGAAGACATTTGGGATAACCAGAACCCTTCCTAGAGCTGGCCATCCGGCCAAACTGAGCTATCAGGGGAGAAGAGCCTTGGTGAGAGAGGTAAAGAAGAACCCAAAGATCACTGTGGCTGAGCTCCAGAGATGCAGTCGGGAGATGGGAGAAAGTTGTAGAAAGTCAACCATCACTGCAGCCCTCCACCAGTCGGGGCTTTATGGCAGAGTGGCCCGACGGAAGCCTCTCCTCAGTGCAAGACACATGAAAGCCCACATGGAGTTTGCTAAAAAACACCTGAAGGACTCCAAGATGGTGAGAAATAAGATTCTCTGGTCTGATGAGGCCATGATAGAACTTTTTGGCCTTAATTCTAAGAGGTATGTGTGGAGAAAACCAGGCACTGCTCATCACCTGTCCAATACAGTCCCAAACAGTGAAGCATGGTGGTGGCAGCATCATGCTGTGGGGGTGTTTTTCAGCTGCAGGGACAGGACAACTGGTTGCAATTGAGGGTAAGATGAATGCCGCCAAGTACAGGGATATCCTGGACGAAAACCTTCTCCAGAGTGCTCAGGACCTCAGACTGTGCCGAAGGTTTACCTTCCAACAAGACAATGACCCTAAGCACACAGCTAAAATAATGAAGGAGTGGCTTCACAACAACTCCGTGACTGTTCTTGAATGGCCCAGCCAGAGCCCTGACTTAAAGCCAATTGAGCATCTCTGGTGAGACCTAAAAATGGCTGTCCACCAACGTTTACCATCCAACCTGACAGAACTGGAGAGGATCTGCAAGGAGGAATGGCAGAGGATCCCCAATACCGGGTGTGAAAAACTTATTGCATTTTTCCCAAAAAGACTCATGGCTGTATTAGATCAAAAGGGTGCTTCTACTAAATACCGAGCAAAGGGTCTGAATACTTAGGACCATGTGATATTTCAGTTTTTCCTTTTTAATAAATCTGCAAAAATGTCAACAATTCTGTGTTTTTCTGTCAATATGGAGTGCTGTGTGTACATTAATGAGGAAAAAAATGAACTTAAATGATTTTTTTTTTTCAAATATAATTTTATTCAACAACTGGAGAAGGCACATCAGCATAACAACTTATACATATGCAAGTGAGAAATGGTGAGGACGCAGCCTCTATTAGCAGAAGAGAAAATGAGGACACAGCCTCTGCCATTGTAACATTTCCAAATCTATCATTTGAAAACTTATAACAGACATGCGTGATCATAATGCCTTATATTGAGGTGCTATATGAACCATTAGTGCCCTCCCACTCCATTTTCCATTTTCCAAAAGCTTAAAATTCAAGGAAAATAATTGTGAAACAGGAAAAGAGGATATGGACAGGAGAGTATAAAAGAATAGAGAACGTAAAATAGAGTGATAGCAGAAGTCCAAAGGGGTAAGGGAGATGTAGAAAATTACGAGAGCAGAGGGGGGAAATTGGGGGAGTATAGTGGGGAGGGGGGAAGAGAGGAGCAAGGGTAAAGGGGCGCATGGAGGCAGCAAGTGCACCTACTCAGACCACCGAGATCCTCCCACCATCCCTCACAGAAAGGCTAAAAGGAGATACAGTACATATGCTAAACTAGAGGTCCATCTCTCAGGAGGTTCTGACCCTCATCTGAGAATATGAACATGTTCCATCCGGACCAAGTCCTGGAGAACCGCTCATTTTGGTGTCTGGCCGTGAGAACTAGGTCCTCCATTTTTTTAATATCCTCCACTTTTCTTATCCACATGGTGACAGTGGGAGATTGTGTGGACTTCCATAATAAAGGAATGCACGCCTTGGCGGCGTCAAACAAGTGACGCAACAGCGATTTTTTGTAGGCCTTGCTGGGTATGTGAGAGGCATGAAGTAAGAAAATCGCTGGGTCTGGTACTAAAGATCGCTCAGTGAATCTCTGTATTGTACCTTGAACGGTCTTCCAAAATTGCTCCAGCTTAGGGCAGGTCCAAAAAATATGAAGTAAAGTTCCCTGTTCGCTCTGACATCTCCAACAAAGATCTGAGACAGATGGGAAGATAATATATAATTTAGCAGGGGTGTTGTACCATCTAGTAAGAATTTTATAATTATGCCCCGTACACACGGTCGGATTTTCTGATGGAAAATGTCCGATCGGAGCGTGTTGTCGGAAATTCCGACCGTGTGTGGGCTCCATCAGACATTTTCCATCGGATTTTCCGACACACAAAGTTGGAGAGCAGGAGATAACATTTTCCGACAACAAAATCCGTTGTCGGAAATTCCGATCGTTTGTACACAAATCCGACGGACAAAGTGCCGCGCATGCTCATAATAAATAAAGAGATGAAAGCTATTGGCCATTGCCCCGTTTATAGTCCCGACGTACGTGTTTTACGTCACCGCGTTTAGAACGATCGGATTTTCCGACAACTTTGTGTGACCGTGTGTATGCAAGACAAGTTTAAGCCAACATCCGTCGGAAAAAATCCTAGGATTTTGTTGTCGGAATGTCCGAACAAAGTCCGACCGTGTGTACGGGGCATTAGTCTCCTGCGTCTTCGTACAAATCGAGGATCTGTAGGTGAAATGTATGATATTTTGTTTTTGACGGGGCGTGAAGGTACATTGCAAATCCCGTTCCCACCCTTCTATACATTGTAAACGAGGGCTCTCTAAAGGTGTGCTCAGCAATTGGTATGTGGCAGAGATGGTGTGAGACATTGGGCCCTCTTCCGAACAGTACGTTTCGTAAGTGGTCAGTGTTGGAGGAAAACTGCTGGGAGTAGGGAGTGACTTGAGAAAGTGGCTAAGTTGGCAAGCTCTCCAGTAATCCAGCCAGAATTGACCTTCCGAGCTCATGAGTTCTTCTATGGTGGGCCAGAGACCCTGCTTGAGGAAATGGGAAGCTTGGAAATAATTAGAGTTTCTTAGAGAGAGAAAATTTCGGTCTGTACAGCCTGGTGAGAACTCTGGCGTTCCCAGGATCGGGCGGAGCAGGGAATTCAATGATGAGAGTCGGAAACGTGTAAATAAGGATGAGCATGTACGCACTGTCAGGCCTATTAAGGGATGATTTTTGAGTGTTCTAGGCAAAACATGGTATATCCATGGTGTTCTGTTCAGGGGTATGTCACACTGAGATTGTTCCAGTCTGGTCCACTGCTTAGTGGGCAGATGGCGGTTCCAGTCAATGAGTCTGGACAAGTGGGTCGCATAGAAATATTTGCGGAGATCAGGTACTGCCAGTCCTCCAAATGATTTAGGTAGCATAAGTTGACGTCTATTAAGTCTGGGCCGTTTATGAGCCCATATGAAATCAAAGAAAAGGGCGCTGGTTTGGATAAAATAAGAGGAAGGGATGTGGATCGGCAGAGCCTGCATAAGATATAGAAATTTAGGAAGAATACACATCTTCAGTATGTTACATCTGCCAAACCATGAATGTATCCCTGTATTCTATTTGGCAAGCAGGGCCCGTACAGCAGCTAGTAACGGAGGGAAATTTAATGCAAATATCTGAGAAATTTTGGGGGGAATAAATGTACCTAAGTATTTTAAAGCCGCCGTAGTCCATTTAAATTTAAAACTGTCTCTGAGTGTTGAGAGAAGACTTGGAGGGATACCTACCCCCATTGCTTCAGACTTGTCAAAGTTAATTTCCATATTAGAAAGACTACCATATGTCCTAAACTCCTGCAGGAGGTTTGGCAGAGAAATGACCGGGTTAGTAAGAGCAAACAGCATGTCGTCCGCATAAGCTGCGATCTTCTGCTGAGAGCCTCCTACATCCACCTCAGATATGTCCGGATTGGAACGTACCATGCACAGGAAGGGCTCCAACGACAGGGCAAAAAGGAGTGGGGACAAAGGACACCCCTGACGAGTTCCGTTCCTGATCACAAAGGCATCCGATAAGACACCATTAGCACGTACCCAAGCTGTGGGTTCAGTGTAGAGTGAACTTATCCAGGTCAACATCCTGTCACCAATTCCCACGTGATTCAGGACGGAGGTCATAAATTGCCAATTCACCCGGTTGAAGGCCTTCTCTGCATCTGTGCTTAAGAAGATACAGGGGACCTTGTTCTGATTTACTAAATGTAATAAGTTAAGGACTCTAGTGGTATTATCTCTGGCCTCTCTAGTTGAGATAAATCCCACTTGATCTTGATGGATCAAAGATGGGAGGTATTGTTGGATTCTAGTGGCTAGTATTTTAGTAAAAATTTTTAGATCTATGTTGAGAAGAGAGATTGGCCTATAACTCCCACATGCAGTAGCATCCTTCCCTTCCTTGAGTATTACTGCAATATGTGCAGAGAGAGTATCACGGGGGATATTCCCCCCCGTACCCAATGAGTTGAAGAATTTGCGCAGATGTTCCCCGAGATAAGGTATCATGGACTTATAATATTGGGCCGTGAATCCGTCTGGACCCGGGGCTTTCCCCAATTTAATAGCACCTATCACTGATTTTATTTCGTCAATGGATATGGGTTCGTCCAACAAGGCACTGGCCTCAGCGGGTAATTTGGGCAAACCAGACTTACACAGATAGGCTTCTATTTGGGATCGTGGGGAAGCTGGCTTCTGTATGTTATAGAGGGAGGCATGAAAATCTTTGAATTTCCGCGCTATCGATCATGGAAATGTGGTCTTCTGTCCCGAGGACGACATAATGTGAGGGATATAACTCGCAATCGTCTGCTCCTGCAGAGAGTTGGCCAGAAGTCTACCACACTTATCCCTGATTCATAGGACACACGCCTACACACCTGCATCGCCGCTTTAGCTCGAAACTGCATTATATCAGTAATTTTGGCACGTAATAGAAGAAGTTCTGCCTCTCCCTCAGGAGTTTGAGCATGTTTATGTCTAGCTTCTGCTTTATGTAGGTCATCTAGAAGCGATGTCAGTTGTATTGAGCGTTGTCTCTTAATCCGTGCGCCATGTTTAATTAAGACTCCGCGTATCACCGCCTTGTGGGCTTCCCACACCAGGCCGGGATTACTGTCAGAGGTATCATTAGTCTTAAAATAATACTCCACCTCCTTTACTACATCCTTGAGAGTCTCATCGTCTTGTAGAAGACTTTCATTTAATCTCCAAGTCCGTTCCCACAGTCTGTTAGGGCATAGGACAGTAGGACCGGGGCGTGATCAGACCATGTGATAGATCCAATCGAGGAGCTGCGTACGGCGTGTAATTGGGTATGGGGGATTAGGAAGTAGTCAATCCTAGAATAATGCCTATGTGGAGTCGAATAGAAGGTGTAATCTCGTTCAGTCGGATGTAAGAGTCTCCATACGTCAATCAGTTGTGAATTGTGTAATGAACGTGCTATGCGTTTCCTGGCTGTCGGTGTGATTGAGGAATTTCCAGATGAAGTGTCCTCTGAGGGAATCAGTGAAACATTAAAGTCACCCCCTAGAATCAACTGACCCTTTGTGAAGCTCTTCAGAGTGTCTAATGTCTTGGCAATAAATTGATCTTGTTGATTGTTGGGAGCATATATGTTTGCTAGTGTCACTTCTACTCCGCCAATGTCACCCCTGATGAACAAATATCGTCCCTCTGAGTCAATTTTCACATCTGCACACTTCCATGGCACAGATCGCGAAATTAATATTGACACCCCTCTAGATTTGGTGGGACCAAATGTGGAGTGGTACACAGTCGGATAGAATTTATTCTTCAATATCGGTAAATTACCTTATTTGAAGTGAGTCTCCTGTATGAAAGCCAGATTAGCTTTATGATGATGTAGGTCCCCCAGCAACATGCGTCGTTTTTCAGGAACGTTTAGCCCCTTTGCATTTAAAGAGAATACAGTCACCGCCTCCATGGCCCCCCTGTATAGATAAGATTCTGGGGGCAAAAGTAGCTAAGATAAAAAGGGAAAGATTTGGGATAAGGGAAAGAAGGTAAGAGGAAGAGGAGTAAGAAGAAAGATGAGTGAAAGAGAGAGAGGAAAAGTAGTGCTGAGTTACCAGCAAACAGTAGTATTAGAAATAGTCTAATTTGGTAGCACAATGGTGCTTTAACGCTCACTAGTTGAGAACTAGTAATCGAGCGCAGGCCTATGTGGGAGCACGGAAAGAAACAGCCAGTGAAGAGGTCTCTGGCTCCCCCCCTCTCCCCCACCCTGTATTGACATGTATTTTCAGTATAATAATAATGACGGCTAAAGCGCACAATAAGAAAGAATACATTTAAATAGAGGTTACATGAACTTTCTTCTGTAAAACAATACGAAAGCATTTAACAAAAATATACCAGTGTGACCTGATGCCTAATCAGAATATCCTTTAAACTCTTAAACACCCCCTGCATACTGCGTCCCTCAACTGAACGGTAGCTCGACCTTCGACCAAGCAGATGGGATGACATCGCCCCCTCCCCCTCCGAGGATCTCCTAATTCTACCTGATGTAAATTATCTAGTTCTACTTTCAAAGTTCCCTCCCTCTCCCGCCGTAAGCAATCTCCCAGAGTTAAATTTTCTTCCAGGTCTCCCCCCCAAACCCTAATCTGTGAGGCATTTTAAATAAAAAGCTATACCGTGCAGTATTCTGACATCATAATGTGGGCTCTTCCCTCCACGTCCCCCCCCCCCCCCCCCGCGGCCTGGAGGTCGAGAGGTGGTGCTGGAAAGGTATGTCTTCAGGACCTCGTGACCCCTAGTGACCCTAAATATACCGGCAGGGGCTCGCAGAGGATATACAGTTATATCCCACCTCCCCTCTCTCCATAAAAAAAAAAAAAAAAAACCCTCCTCCAAGTGAGCAGGATGACCCGGGAGAGAAAAGAAAAAGGGGGGGGGGCCCAATATCGAAAACAATAAATATCCCTACTGCATGACAGACAGAAGTAAGATACCTGCACTTTCTCACTAATGCTAATAAAGCCATCATAAAGTAAAGCACCTGGCGGCATCCACTTACTTACAGTCTCTTTAGAGCGGCACAAACACTTCTTCATATTATTCACCGGAAGACCGCTTAAGAATCGGAGAGTGCTGTAGCTTAGAATCATAGGGCCCCTCTTTACCCTCGTGGGGGGATATTATTAAAGACTCTGGGATTGGATAATAGCCTCCAGCATAAGATTCAACATAGACCCGGCTCTGTCCATGAAATTCTTGGTGGTTTCCCATCATAAACCGTGGGCACAAGAGGCAGCTCTGGGCGGTATGCTAACCTCGTGACCAGGACCGTTCATACTGAGGTCGGGAGGAAAGAGAGATCCGTGAAGGGGTTAGACTGTCAGAACCAGATCTCAGTCAAATGAGCAAACATCCTCAGTACTAAAACGGGGGAGTGAGACCCATACTTAGGTCGGCTTGAAGGGGCTAACCAACAACGGCAATCACAGGGGGGCAATAAAAAACAGAAACAAAAACAAATTTAAATGTGATCAGGCATTAGTGTAAATCAGAGAGGGACTTGGAAGTCATGACTCACATGGACCCTCCGCGGAAGCTGCTCGCTGCCTCCTTCTGGAGCGTTGTTGCCGAGGAGGTTGGTAGCTCCGTTGAGTGGAGGATCCCGGGTGGCCCACAAAACGAGGGATAAGAGCCAACCAATTCGGAACCGAAATTGGCTCCTCCCCCAGAAAGTTGAAGAATGCAGGCAGGTCCGCTGGGGTACGCAGGGTAAAAGTAGAAGAGCCATTGCGAAAAGTCACCGCTAATGGGTAACCCCAGCGGTATGTGCAGCCCCGCCGTCTTGCTAGATCCAGCGTTGGTCTTAACAGAGCCCTGCGCTGTAGTGTGGCTCTAGAGAGATCTGGCAGAATCTTGATAGACGCTCCATCGAATTCTACTTCCCCATGATCCCAGGCTTTACGTAGTATAAGTTCCTTCTGTGTGTATCTGTGAATCCTGCATAACACATCCCGAGGTCTGTCTGGGTCTGGTGATTTAGGTCCCAAGGTTCTATGCACTCGGTCTAACTCCATACTTGGTGGTGCGGTGTCCAGTACCTTCTGGAAGATGGCCACAACCGTCTCCTCCAAATCTTCCGAGCCAGTAGCCTCAGGGAGGCCCCGCAGCCGCAGGTTATTGCGGCGACTGCGGTCCTCTAAGTCCTCCATGTGTAGTTGCAAGTCCACAGCGGTGGCTGTCTGGGATTCCTGGGCCCGCTCCAGCGCCGAGATCCGTTGTGTAAGGACTGTAATCGAGCCCTCCCCGGAGTCCACACGATCCGAGATCACCTGTAACTCAGCCCTGATCTCCTGTATATCGTGTGCTTCCTCCACTCGGAGGATGAGGGTTTCAATGTCCGACTTAGAGGGAAGAGCCTCTATGTCTGCCTTAGTGGGGAGAGCTTGTAAGATGGCACGAAGGTCTTCAGGCATGCTGCTTGGTTGTAGGGAAGAGCTAGCCATGGTAGATCGAAAGGCAGCTGGAGTCTCCGGGAAGCAATCCGGTGTATTAGACAGAGTCAGGGAGCTAGATAATTCCAGCGGTTCAGGCTCGTCCATGTACTGCACAGGTGGCGCTGTCGCAATGGCGCCCGGTGAGGTCCTCTGTGAATCTCGAAAATATCTTTGAATTCCGCTCCGCGGGGTAGCAGTCTGGTTTCCTCTGGTCAGCGATCGTGTCCTGTACCTCTTAGAGGCTATCATTCCTCGTTTTCCTGTGAAAAAGCCGTCACAATTGTGGGCGAGAGAGGGTACTGCCAGGAGCACTCGGGAAACACTTCTTTACACAGCCATTGCTAAGACTCGCCCCCCCGAACTTAAATGATTTTAGCAAATGGCTGCAATATAACAAAGAGTGAAAAATTTAAGGAGGTCTTAATACTTTCCGTCCCCACTGTATATATATATATATATATATATATATATATATATATATATATATATATATATATATATAGAGGAACCTCGGATTACGAGCATAATCCATTCCAGGAGTATGCTCGTAATCCAATGTACTCACATATCAAAGCAAGTTTTCCCATTGAAGTCAATGGAAACGAAAATAATTTGTTCCGCATTGACTTCAATGGGATGCAATACCGCATGCGGCCAGAGGCGGGGGGGCTCTGGAGAGCCTCAGAAACGGTCGAAAAAGACCCGAGGGACACTTCGGCGAACCTCAGCAAACCTCGGAAAGACTCAGTTCACGAGCCTTTCCGAGGTTTGCCGAGGTCAGCCGAACTGTCCTCGGGCCTTTCTGTGCACTTCCGAACGGCGCCGATCAGCGACTTTCGGCTCTGCTCGGCTCCGGCACCCCCCACCTCAGGCCAAAAGAGGTACTGCACACCGCTTTTGGCCTGAATCCTGCTCGTTTTGTGAGTCAACACTCGCAAACCGAGTTAGGAATTTTAGAAATACAGTGCTCGGTTTCCGAAACACTCGTTAACCACTTGCCGACCGCCTCACGCAGATATACTGCGGCAGAATGGCACAGGCAGGCAAAGTAACGTATGGGTACGTTACTTGCCTCCCGCGGGCGGGGGGCCCGCTCGGACCAAACAGTACCTTCCCAGCAAGCGTGCCAGATACGGGGTCAAGATGTATAAGCTCTGTGACAGGGCCACAGGTTATACATGTAGTTTTATGGTTTACGAGGGCAAAGATAGTCACGTAGAGCCGACAAACTGCCCTGACTACATAGGAAGCGCTGGCAAGATTGTGTGGGACTTGGTGTCACCCTTATTCAGAAAGGGGTACCATTTGTAAGTGGACAATTATTACACGAGCGTGCCACTTTTTAGTGGCTTTAGTGGCTTTTTTGTGGCACCGTGCGACCTAATCGCCGGGGCTTTCCCCAGCGGCTTGTAGATTCCCGTCTTAGGCTGGAGGAGAGAGCCTGCTTCAAGTGTAATAACTTGCTCACTATGAAGTGGAGGGATAATAAGAATGTTTTCATTCTTACCTCCCTTCATGCAGACACGACGGTCCAAATTCCTACGGTGACTGGTGTTGTGGAGAAACCCCTCTGTGTCCACGAACATAACCTTAACATGGGAGGGGTGGACCTCAACGACCAGTTGTTGGCGCCGTACCTAGTTGCCCGTAAGGCCAGACTCTGGTACAAAAAAGTGTCTGTTTATTTATTTCAGTTGGCTTTGCAGAACGCTCATGTGCTATACAGAGCTTCAGGATGGACTGGATCCGTCCTTAAATTCCAGAAAGAGATCGTCAGAGCCCTTCTGTTTCCAGATGGTGCTCCACCTCACCTTCCCCAACCAAATGCAGTAAGCCGGCTGCATGAGAGGCATTTTCCATATGTCCTCCCGAGTACCCCTACCCAACGAGCCCCCCAAAGAAGATGTTGTGTCTGCAGCAAGCGCGGATATAGGCGTGACACCCGGTATTATTGTCCCTCCTGTCCTGACAATCCTGGTCTTTGCATTGGTGAATGTTTTGAACGCTACCATTCACTAGTTGAGTATTAGCGTAGGGTACAGCACTGCACAGACTAGGCACACTAATACAGGGTCTCCCAAGATGCCATCACGACGAGACTAGAAAAGGCCGGTTCAGAACCAACGCGGCACCCTTTGGGCTCCTTTTGCTAATCTCGTGTTAGTAAAAGTTTGGTGAGAGACGATTCGCGCTTTTTCAGACTAGTGGCTTTCAGATCGTTTTCTGCCGTTCAGTTTGTGCTTGTGGGTTTGTATCTGCTCTTCAGTGTGTGCAGCAAGTTCCGCGTGACTTTAATTAGTCATTGTATTCTTGTTCGTTCGTTACTGTTTTTCAGGTCGCTCTTCACAGGCCTTGCTGTTCTTCAGTGCGTTCTGTTACTTCGTTCTGAGCAGACGACCGTTTTCTAGCCATGTTGCGTATGCGTACTCCTCGTAGAGTTTGTGCTATGCGGGGGCTTGGTGTTGGGGTCCTGACCTTGACACAAGTCCAGTCCATGAACAGGGTGGGGAGGAGTTCATGGACCAAGAATTGGTTGCTTCAGCGTGACCAGTTCTCTCATATGCCTTTGCTCTGTGAGATCCGTGAGAATAATCCTGATGATTTCAGGAACTTTCTCCGGATGACGGACCCCGTGTTTCACCGTTTGTTGGCTTCGCTGACCCCCTATATCAGCAGGCAGGATACCTGCATGAGGCAAGCCATCACTCCGGAGCAGAGGTTGATCGCTACCCTGCGGTATTTGGCGACAGGGAGAAGTCTGCAGGACTTAAAGTTCTCGACAGGCATCTCCCCCCAGGCTCTGGGGATCATTATCCCAGAGACCTGTTCTGCCATCATACAGGTCCTGCAGAAGGAGTATATGAAGGTAAGATTTTTATCCTTTAATATCACATTTTATTGTATTGATTGTTTGCTAATATATTGTATTTCTTTCCTCATTCCCTAATTACCATGATTGTAATATGCTGTGAATGTCCCCATTGTTCTCATGCATGCTGGATTTTTATGTAATTATTATTTTAGGTCCTTCATACATATTTGCCCTTCAATAACCTCCCCAGCATGGTGTCTCCTGGCCCTATATTCACCTCATGTAGTCACTTAACAATGTATTTTTTCTGCTCCATAGTAGTGCTTTACCCCAAACACCCCCTAAAATGTTTGGAAATGTTATTTTTGCTTTAAATTCTGGCAGAGTGCCAGAGGCTTTTTTTTGTGGTGTCCCCAAATAATTTTTAGTAACCCTCCCTCCCCCAACTGCTAAGTCAGCTGATCCCAATTCTCTATCTATCCTCAATCATCTATCTGCTGACTTTGCCAAACCCATACACACTATACCCATCTCTTTAGTGCTCAGATTTATGGATGAATTCCCCAAAGCATGTAGTGCAAGGGCCTGCCTGTATACTTTCAAATGGTACTGTTTAAAGTTTTGGGATCCTTTTATTATCTTGATAGGTAATAGCAGAATGTCCAAATGTGCTCAAATGTGTACAGTGTGTATTTATATCTTTGTATTAGGACACTTCTTACCTGTCCAGTGGGCTGCCAATAGTGTAACTAAGGAGGGGAGTGTTCCAAGTAATGCCCTGTATTTAGGCATTCATCTCTCAATGAAGTGAAGAGGGTTACCTGTCCAAGATTTCCACACACCCCCTATAATGTTAGAAATGGCCCATGAGAGGGGGGGGAGGGGGAATATGATAGGTGTACCTTATACTTTGGCCTTGTTAAATTCCCCTTAATAAATGCTATCTGGAGGTTGCCCCATAATGTTTGTGTCTAATCTGCTTGCCATATTTCAGAGTAAAAATAGTAATGTTTATTGTTTTTTCCTCAACAGTTTCCTTCCACGCCACAGGAATGGCAGACTGTGGCCTCCCACTTTGCCGAGCGGTGGGACTTTCCTAACTGCGGAGGGGCAATTGATGGGAAACACGTCCACATCGTCCCACCACCCAACTCGGGGTCGTACTATTATAATTACAAGGGGTTCAATAGTATAGTGATGTTGGCGGTGGTGTCGGCTAATTACGACTTCTTGTATGTGGACGTGGGGAAGAATGGCCGGATGTCCGATGGTGGGGTCATCGCCCAGACGGAGTTCTACAGGCGTCTCCAGAATGCAGCTTGGACTTGCCAGCTCCAGAGGACAATGTGGAAGGACTCCCATTCGTGTTCGTTGCTGATGAAGCGTTTGCGCTGGGGGACCACCTGATGCGGCCATTCCCAATGAGGACCCTCACCCCGGAACAGAGGGTTTTTAATTACCGGCTGGCCAGAGCCCGAAGAGTGGTGGAGAACACATTTGGAATCCTGGCCAGCCGGTTCCGCCTATTTATGACACCCATCCATATGGCGGAGTATAAACTGAACCATATTATACTTGCGTGCTGTGTTCTCCATAACTTTTTAAGGAAACATTCGGCCAACTATGCTGGCTCAGTTGGGCCTGAGGCCGGAATGATACATCAAACCACACTGACGGCGCTTGAAAGTGGCCGTCCTGGCTTGCCCTCCTTGAGTGCCCGTGATGTCCGGTTACGCTACCTGGAGTTCTTTGCGGGTAGGGGGGCTATCAATATGCCAGACAATCTGTGAAGCCTTTTTATAATAAAAAAAAAAGGAATTTTTTGTGGACATTTACTGCTTGTGTTTGTTTTAGCTGACCCTGACAGAAATGTGTTGAGTCCAGAAAATGTCGTGATTGTGTAACCTTATTATACAAAGCACTGTTGGCTGTTATTTACTAAATGCAAAAACACATTTCACTACAAGTGCACTTGCAACTGCACTGAACCTGCACTTGTAGTGCAAAGTGGTTTTGCCCTTAGGAAATAACCCCCATTTTTGCTGAAAACAGCAATTACATCACCCCAAAAGTGTGGTAGTGTTGAGACAATAATCCACACATTCTTGAGTAACCAACTTTTTTATACCTGCACAATCACATGTGCATTTATCAAAGGTTTTTTAAAACAAACCAACATGTTTGTTGTATAACAATTTTTGGAGTAGCATTATCAAAAATAGAAATGTCCATTTAAGATAAAACAGGCCTGTGTAAAACCAACCAGAAAGACAAAAAACTTGAACTTACAAAGTTCACATTAGGTAAAACCTGAAGGCTATATCAGACATCAGTATTTAGGAACTGGGTTTGATATAGCGTTCAGATGGGGGGAAATCACCCCTGGAAAAGCCAAATTTGGAAGATGCACACCAATTTACGAATGCCAACATGTGCTATCTGCTATCACGGGGGATCAAGGGACGTGTTTTGGGGGAGCAAGCCCTTCCTCACCGCTACTTTATAATTGAGGAAGGGGTTGCACCCCCAAAACGCGTCCATTGATCTCCCGTGATGGCAGATAGCACATGTTGGCACACTGTGTGCATCCTCCAAATTTGGCTTTTCAAAACATTGCAAAAAGATTTAAAAGATTGGACCACAATCCAAAAAGTGATTTTGTGGGGTTTTAAATTCCCCCCAAAACATCAATGATGTTATTATTTTTTTTAATCACATCATTGATTTTTTGCTGTATGTTTTGCAGTTCTACATTACACCCCATGATCTCCCCGATCAGGATCTGGGCACTTTCTGATGTGAAAGGATCTGGATCACGATCACCTAAAAAGAGAGAAACAAAACAAAAACAGGTATCAAAAATCTGCCGGCATCTATCTCTTACCTGAGCCTGTGGTCGCAGACACTCACCTGTTGTGGTGCCAATCTCCACCACATCTTCTTCTTCCTCCTGCTCTTCTTGGGTTGGTGTTATTTCCCCTTCTTCCATAGGTGGGGGGTCTGTGTTCTCCTCGGATGAGGGGTGTCCTCCGAGTCTTTTCTCCCCTATGTAAAACAAAAATGGTATAATTAGCACACAGATATTTGATGGCAGAACTAGAAATAGGAAACATTGCTTGGAAGTGGGGTACAATTGTCAATTTTAGCCGAGTTCCAAGATGTCTTTTTTTTATTGCCCTTTGTCAAGCTGCAATACTTTACCTGTTTAGTACAAGCTTCACAGATGGAGACCCCCCTATAGTATACACTGGAGCACCTGTGTGACCCCCCTAATAAAAATGGTGTTCTTGTGTCCCACACTAGTGCTCCAGTGTCCAGATGTGAAAACAGCTGCTCAGTGTCCTCTCCTTACACAGAATCTAGTTTGCATTTCATTCTAGTAACAAACCCATCTACACAAACAAATATTTGGCATCCAAGTAGGCCAAAAAAAATGTGGGAAAATGCATATGGCCTAAACAATGGTGTTTTAGAGGCCGAAAGAAAAATGTTTGATACGAACGAATAATGGGCCCATGAACATTAAAGTTGCCCTTTTAAACGTTACAATTAAGAAAAGCATATGGAGCAGCACGAACGGAATAAAGACAGAAAGAATAGGAACACAGCACAACTACTTACTTTTTTGCAGCACTCTCCGGATCTTTCAGTACTGCTCTGGCTCTCTTAATTTCAGGTCCGACCACCGCTTCCTGAGATGATCTTTCGATCGTCGTACCCCGAAATTCTTGTGAAGACTTTTGACCACTTTCACCATGATCTTGGCCTTTCTGATATTGGGGTTGGGGTAAGGCCCATACTTTCCGTCATAGTCGGACTTCTTCATGATGTCGACCATCTCCAACATCTCCCCAAAGGACATATTTGTGGCCTTAAAACGTCTCCTTCTGGATCGGATCCGGGCTTTCTCCTCATTGCTATAATTAGCACGCACCTGCTGTGTATCCGCCATGTGCTCTTCCCCCACTGCGCCGAACAAAAAGGGGCGGGGAATAGACTAGAAAGAACGTCAGGGGCGGGCGGAGTTACACGCATGCGCAGTGTGTATAAAGTGTAACACGTGTGCGTATTACGTACGATCCGTGAGCGGAGGAAGGAGCATCGAAAGCGACGATCGTGATAACGAAGGTAAGATCTAAACTTGGGCCTATACTGCTTTGAAATTGAAGCCTATATTGTAACAAGATTAGGAGAGTTTGGCCTGACCTTAGGGTTTGTCTTGTGTTGTGTCTTGCAGAGAAAATGGATGGCTTCAATGACCACAATTTCCTCCCCCTGTTCATAAACAAGTACAGGGAGCTGCCCTGTCTGTGGCAGGTGAGACATCCCCATTATAACAATAAACAAAAGAGGCAGGCAGCGTTGGAGAAACTGCTGGAGTTGGTGAAGCCGGTGGTCCCCACAGCAAACATCCCCTATTTAAAAACCAAAATTGGTGGCCTGAGGAGCACTTATCTTAGGGAGCGCAAGAAGGTCACAGATTCCCAGTGGTCCGGAGCTGCAGCAGATGACATTTATGTCCCCAGGCTGTGGTACTATGAGAGACTGCGATTTCTGTCAGACCAGACTGAAGTCAGGGAATCCCTCTCCACTCTTCCTTCCACCCCAGCTGAGGCTTCCGATGTCCAACCTGGGCCTTCCAGCCAGGAAGAAGTGGAGGAGCCCAGCTTGAGTCAGGTATAGCATTGTTCTACAGATTTCTGGTCAATAACTAAATGATGTTTACTAGATGTTATTATTGATCACTAATTGCTGATTGAAAAAAGTGTTTTACATATCAATAGACAGTAGTGGGCAAAAATAATTGGGACAAGAATGAAAAATGCTGGACTCAGAATGATAGTCTGTTATATTTGATAACATTCAATTTGCAACAGTCAGGAGGTGAAAATTGTGTGTGATTGATGAATAAAAAACTAAAACTATGTCCCTTTTTCATACACAGGAAGACCCCAGCCAGGAGGAGGTTGTGGAATGTGGCAGCCAGGAGGAGGCAGATCTAAGTGTCAGCCAAGAGAAGCCTGGGACCAGTCGCAGCCTGACTGAATCGCAGGTTCCTCCCCTCCGCCTTCCATATAAAAGAGCGAGGAAGACGACTCCCGTGCAGGATTCAGCGCTCAGGCTCATTCAGGAGGCTTCTGCGTCCCTCCGAGCCTTACCCACTCCTGAAGAGGCCTTTTCCTGCATGGCTGCCACCAAACTGCAGGGCATGCAGGAGGGTCAACGCAAGCTATGTGAGGACCTGCTTTATAAAGTCCTAAGTAAGGGGGTGAGTGGAGAACTAACACCCAAGACCGACGTGATTGAGTTGGACCATCCTCCTCCTCCTCCTCCTCCTCCTGCTGCCACAACTCCACCACCAGAGCCACCGCGTGGCAGGAAGCGTGGAAGGAAGACAAGAGAGTGATGGCCCTGGGTTCAGTCTGGTCTGACAAAAGCTGCAGTCTCTCGTATGACCACAGCCTGGGGACACAGATGTCATCTGCTGCTTTCTGGATCTCTGGGACTTCTGGACCAGACTGCACTCCCTTAGATAAGGACTCCTCAGGCCACCAATTTTGCTTGAAAATAGTTGATGTGTGCCCTGGGGGTCCAAGGCTTCACCCATTTCTGCAGTTTCTCCAGCGTTGCCTCCCTCTTTGTTTAGTTGTGAGCCCTTAATAAAAGTTATTTTTTGGAAAATTAGACTCTCCTATGTGTGTTTTCATCCAAAAAGGACAGTTTGTTGGTGAGGATTTTTTGATTTGGTGAGGATATTTTGATTTGTCACATCTGACATCATTATTTTGTTTTTTGTTTTTTTTTGGTTTTTAAGGCTGATTATTTTTTTTTTGGTTTGTATTTTTTTGAAGGCTTATTTTTTGTTTTTGGGATTTTTCGGGAGTACAAATAAAAATCCCAAAAACAAAAAATAAGCCTTCAAAAAAATTCAAACCAAAAAAAAAAATAATCGGCCTTAAAAAAACCAAAAAAAACCCAAAAAACAAAATAATGATGTCAGATGTGACAAATCAAAATATATTGAGGGAATCCCGATAAATAGTAAAGAAAGAAGTTTGTGAGAAGTGTGTGTGAATATAAACAGCAAAACTACTTAATTCTTGTCACATTATAAAGAAGAAGAGAGTGCGCTGTATTAAACCATTTTTAACATTGCAGCGTGATGAAAGTGCTGTATCCATTGTGAACGCTATGTTTACCAGACCGAGCTGTTCCGTATCGGAATTTCTTCTGAGCATGCGTGGCACTTTGTGCGTCGGAACAGGCCACACACGGTCGGAATTGACGCGATCGGACTTTGTTGTCGGAAAATTTTATATCCTGCTCTCAAACTTTGTGTGTCGGAAAATCCGATGGAAAATGTCCGATGGAGCCCACACAAGGTCGGAATTTCCGACAACACGCTTTGATCGGAAAGTCCGACCGTGTGTACGGGGCATTAGAAATCCTGAAGGCGGTGCTTGGTTTTCGGGGCCCCGTATGCAGCTAGGCTCCCAAAAAGTCCCACACATGTGGTATCCCCGTACTCAGGAGAATCAGCAGAATGTATTTTGGGGTGCAATTCCACATATGCCCATGGCCTGTGTGAGCAATATATCATTTAGTGACAACTTTGTGCAAAAAAAAAAAGTTTGTAATTTTCCTGCAACTTGTGTCAAAATATAAAATATTCCATGGACTCAACATGCCTCTCAGCAAATAGCTTGGGATGACTACTTTCCAAAATGGAGTGTAATGATGTAATATACTATAAAGAAAAATAGATATTGATAGTTAAAGATGTCCTCTGGAAAAAGAAGATTTCAGCAATATATATTTCAATAACAAAAGGTAAGAGGGTATCAGCACTAAGAATGAAATGGCAAAATATAAAATATTCCGTGGACTCAACATGCCTCTCAGCAAATAGTTTGGGGCGTCTACTTTCTAAAATGGGGTAATTTGGGGGGGGGGGGGGGGTTGTGCCATCTTGGCATTTTATGGCCTTCAAAACTGTGATAGGTAGTGAGGAGTGAAATCAAAAATTTATGCCCTTAGAAATCCTGAAGACGGTGCTTGGTTTCGGGGCCCCGTACGCGGCTAAGCTCCCAAAAAGTCCCACACATGTGGTATTAACAAAAGGTAAGAGGGTATCAGCACTAAGAATGAAGAAGACAAAATGTGTATATAGCAGCCAGCAGAATTTGTTGATCACCCAAACTTAGTAAAATATAGTCCAATATGCAGCGCTTATTCCAAGTTGAAGTTCATTCATTGAAGCAGAAGGGTATGTAAAAAAGAGGAGAGCCTTCCACCACTGATAAGGAGAACCCTTTCACCACTTCCAATATGTGAGAAGAAAAGGCACACAACATCCAGGTGTATCAAATCTGCTTACCAGATGACAATATGAGATGAGCAAAATTCATAAAACCAATAGGTATTGTCACGAATTCGCACGCCCAAGGCGACTAACTAACCGCGACGTGCGTTCCATGACGGGGGTATATGAGGAACTAAGGGAATAAGGGGGAACTTATACTGCGCATGTAAGACCGGCTGCGCTACTTTCACAGCCTACACTACCTTTGGCCACCACTAGAGGGAAACTCCACTCAAAATAGTCTAAAATACAACAACCTCTCCAGAGATATGAGTCCTAGCTTAGTACACAAAAGTCACTTATTCATTTTATCATTTAATATCCCGAAAGTGGGCAGTGCATATAAGATATACAAAGAAAAAGGATTTACCAAAAAAGATACAAAAAATGCAGAAAGACACACAATTGGCAATTTGCTATGAAAATAAAAAGGGATAAAAACAGAAATAAACTTTACCCAAGTCTATTTGTTAGTAGAAGCATACTGGAACATGTGGGAACTCCCCAGTTTCGAACTGGCTTCGTGGAAGAACAATGTCCATATCTCAGGCTACCCAATTTATTGAAATATGGATGTGGGGTGGACTTTAGCCCTTGGCCAATCAACCGTGGGGGGTGTTACTGTCTCAGCCCACAAGAGGTTTTGTGTTCTGAATTTACCAGAGTGGAATTGGCCCAGAATGGCGCTGATTGCTGGGTCATGGATAGGATTTCCGATACCAGCGCATCAGTCCGATCGCAACAGTACCAATCACCGCCTGCCTGGTGCAATCAGGCACCATATAACGGTTTGTGTGGTTCTCTAGGATTCCACACCTGCTAAACATACAGAGTTACATGTACACGTAACCCATCAAGTGTACGATCAAAAGGAATTATTTTCATCTCTCTGCCGTTAATATTTTAGCTTTTATGAGAGATAAAATAGGTTCCTTAGATCTCTTGATATTAATCAAAGCTTACAGACTGTCCGGAGCCTTGTGAATGCCCCCTGGCCAAGATGACTAGCAGTTTTTCTTTGAGCCTCAGGAAGGTGGCAATCTATGTTTACTCTAATGGGAACTTTTATTGGCATCTAGGTGTCACTTCGATCCTAGAAAAAACTGTCTCTGTCCTTTTCAAATGCTAATGAAAGAACATATGTGCATGACTGACATAGAATACTATATTTTTAATAACCCAGAATTAAACTACATCTACAATTACACTACTTCTACAGATCGCACCACATCTTGTTAAGGCAAAACTATCCTACGCTTATATTTTCGTCACATCTCCCCCTTCCAGATGACGCACAGCTGAGCCTAAACGGGTCAGCTAACGCGTCTGCATGGAAGATTCCTTAGGTTGGGGGGGGTGAAGGTTCCCCCAATTGAAGCTTGGCACCGCTGACATTTCAGCCTGTCCCTTTGCAGATAGGAGAGGGCGACCGCACCCCTCTCTGACTGATCCTAACGGGTCTGGATCAGGATTGGCCAGTAGATTGCCCTGCGGATCCACTTCATCCACTGGCCACTGACTACCTACTGAAAGGGTACAGGCAAATTTGTCATTGTGTGTTGTCAGCATTCTCAGCCATTGGCCCTGGCCATCTGGTGGTACTCTATGAGCTACCACACCCAGATGTTTGAGCCTGGCATAAGGCCGTCCCTGGGTGATCTGGGCCTGGTTCCATGACCTGGGTACCAGGGCCTCCACTCTTTGGCCTGTCTCCCACACTTTTTCTCGTTCTGCCTCAACAGAAGGCCTGCCAGCACAACCCCTGAATTCCTCTACGCTGACACCAAACATATCAGCCTGTAGGAACGCAGTGCCATCAGCTGCAGCCTCTGAGAGAGCAGATTCAGATGGGGTCAGTTTTCCCCCATAATTCTGTGGTTCTTCCCCTGTTATGCACAGCAACGAATCCTCAATCATGATACTCATAGCTGTGGGTACAGAGGATAAAGCCACAAAAGACTTTATTCTGCCAGGGGTCATGCTCTGACCCAGGTCACACTCTCCTACTCTGTCCTCCTCAGCAGAAGGCCTGCCAGCACAACACCTCAGTTCCTCTGGGCTAACATCAGACTTATCAGCCAGAAAGTAATCAGTGTTGTCAGCTGCAGCTGCTGAGATGGTAGCCCCTGATGGGGCCAAATTTGCCCTGTCACCCTGTAATATTCCCTCAGTGACACACAGCAATGAATCCGCAATAGCAGTACTCGCAACTGTGGTGACAGAGGAGAAGATCACAGAAGACTGAATTCCACCGGGGGTTGTCCTTTGACCCACATCACATACTCCTACTCCATCCTCAGCAGAGCACCTGTTGGCACAACACCTGAGTTCCTCTGGGCTGGCAACAAATGTATCAGCCCCTAAGAACTCAGTGCTGTCAGCCGCAACTGCCAAGGGAGTAGAGTCAGATTGGATCAGATTTGCTCCCTCACCCTGTGGTCTTTCCTCTGTGATGCCCAGCCCAGAATCCACAATGGAAGTACTGGTAGCAGTGATGGCAGAGGAGCAAACCACAGAAGACTTTGCCTCACATAAGGTTACAAGCACACCTTGCTTGTCCTTACCAGGATCTACTGAAACACAGTTTTCCTTTTCAGCAGGAACTTCAAAACATTCCTTTTCTTTACAAGTGGTTACAGAGTCACAGTCCTGTTCCCCATACACCCTCATCCCGCCATCCCCAACTGGCAGTCCATCAGCCAGACCTCTGTACTCCTCCAGGCTGATGTCAATTTTAACAACCTCAGGGGACTCAGAGCGATCTGCCACAGACGCCAGGGAGACAACAGTGTGAGGGGACCTCAGGCCTGCTTGACTAAGTTCACAAGGGTCTGACCCAGTTGGATTCGGCCCTTTCACAGACAGTCCCTTTGTAGCAGTGGGCAATGACCAGGCCCCGGGAGTCACCACTGCAGCAGAGGGAATGTCTGCACTGCACAGATCATGACTTTTTACATCACACAAAACATTATCAATTTCAGAGTTCATTCTGACTTTAGTTTCCTCTCTGGGCTTTGGCTCCAGAAACCCATTAGGGCCTGGACCTGGCACACAGTCACTAGTCCCCTGACCCTCCCCAGAGTTCCCAACGTGCACTGAGTCACCCAACAGTACTTTACGTGAATCCGGGGCTTCAGGTGGAGATGCAGGTTCCAGGGGGGCTGAATTTGGCTCATAGCGAGCTACCAACTGCACCTGGTCAGTACCCGATAGTACATTACTGGCATCTGCTATGCCTACTTCTCTCACTTTGCTTTTTGATCCTCTGAGCAAAGCAACACAAGCTGTTGGTAACACAGGGATGACTCCTCCAACCCCTGTGATAACTGGTTTTCTTTGGGACCACATCCTCATGGCTCCTCGATCCTGAAAGAGCTAGGACATCCGTGGATCCCGTATCTCGGAGTCCGACTGAAACATTATTACCTGTGGTAACCAGCTGCAGGGTATCCGCACGGCCTCCTACATTTGTGGGATCTGCTCTGCCCACTTCTTTCACTTGGCTTTCAGATTCCTGGTTCAACGAAACACAAGCCATAAGCATGACAAGGATGGCTCCTCCACCTCCTGTGACAACCATGGCTTCCCCTGGGATCACATCCTCACCGCTCCTCAATCCTGGAAGAGCTAGGACATCCTCTGATCCCATAGCTTGGAGTCCGACTGTACCACTGTTATCTGCGGTAACCAGCTGAAGGCTATCCGCATGGCCTCCTACATACGTGGGATCTGCTCTGCCCACTTCTTTCATTTGAATTTCAGAGTCCAGGTTCAACGAAACACAAGCCATAGGCACGGCAGAGATGGCTCCTCCACCTCCGGTGACAAACATGGCTTCCCCTGGGATCACATCCTCACAGCACCTCAATCCTGGAAGAGCTAGGACATCCTCTGATCCCATACCTCGGAGTCCGACTGTAACGATGTTACTTGCGGTAACTGGCTGCGGGTTATCCGCTCGGTCTCCTACATTTTCCCCAACAAGCAACACAGTAGGGGGAGCACTTTTCACACTTGCTGGTGGCCTAGGCCTCCTCCTCTGTGAACAAAGGCTTGAGTAATGTCCACCTTGGTTACAGACAAAACACTTCAAGGTTTCCACAGATGTAGGTCTGGCTCTTGTAGTTCTTGATGCAGATGGAGGTGATGTTGCATTTCCAGGCTGGATTTGGGGACTGTTCAGTTTGTACTCTCTCTCTCTTTGCTTTATTCCACTCTGGTGGTCATCTCTTTCTATTTGCTTCATCTGCTGTAGTGATTTCTTCCGCTGAGAGGGTTTGAGAACAGAGTCATGCTGTCTCGCACAGTACTCTGGAGTGGCACAGTCTCTGGGTTTAGATGCCATGGTGAACTGTTCATGGTCATCCTCTATCAACGCACATAAAAGCTGGGTCCTTGTCTTGCCGACTGTACTGATGCCTCTTAGCTCACAGAGGTCAATCGCGGTCTCTTCGGATTGCCTCTTGTACCAGCATATCATCTCGTGGGTTACCATCTCCAAGTTTTTTGTCCAAATAAAAGATAGAAAAGAAAAACAAGAGGGGTGGGGAGCAAATAGCCAAGTATGTCTTCTACAAAACAAAAATTATGCACTGAGTGAGCTTCTGTAGGTCAGTTGCTTCTAACAAGCTTCCAACCTTTAGTACACAGGTTAAATGAATAAACCATGTACTAATGTACTAAGCAAATCCCGCTCGCTGCCGCCAATCTGTCACAAATTCGCACGCCCAAGGCGACTAACTAACTGCGACGTGCGTTCCGTGACGGGGGTATATGAGGAACTAAGGGAATAAGGGGAAACTTATACTGCGCATGTAAGACCGGCTGCGGTACTTTCACAGCCTACACTACCTTTGGCCACCACTAGAGGGAGACTCCACTCCAATCCAGCTAGCTGACCACACACAGGCAGATACAAATCTTACATACAATCTGGTGCACTCTAAGGGTTGAGGAACAGTCTAGCAATTACTACACACTTCTAGGTTTCCTCCAGCTATTCTGCAAGCTTGAACCCCGGTGTTAATCACTCCTCCCACTGTTCCCACACCCACACACCAGACACACAATAAACGATAGCCTGCCACCACCCAACAGTTTGTCCGCAGACTGGTCTGCTGAGCCACCACACACACAGATCTCCGTCTGGCAGATCTGTTAGCTTACAATCTGCATGCAATCTGCCAACACACAGTTGCATACCGATTGGCACATAACTTAAACCGAGTACTTAGGCACTAAAATACAACATATATGTAAAATTATCCTTCGCGCTAGTGGATATAAATGGTGAAGTGCTCAGATGAACTAAAGTGCTGTGTACGAAATTAATATTGCTGCAAAATATGGGTGTTCACACCAAACACTTAAGTCTAATTAAATGGGATATAAATTTCGCGCAATATTAAGTAAAAATAAATTCAAATAAAAATGAGGTGTATATATATGTAATGTGGAACACTGTTGTCTGTCAGGTGGTAGTGTAAAAATCTCTCTGGTCTGCTGGAAAATTCGCTGTTTTGGTTTAACAAGATGAGGTTAAAATGGCAATATATACTACATTAATCCTCATACCACCCGTACCTAACATGCATAAATAAATATGACATAGTGCATAATAATTGTGCATATGAATGTTTCCAGTAGTGATTCGTGTATGGTCTTCTCAAATCCACTATCCAAAAATGTGCAATAAGACTAAAAGTGCAACCTTAAAAATTATATATAGTGTAACATCTAAAAAATATATATATATATAAATTCCAATAATGTGCAAAGTCCGTTATGTTGCTTTAGTAATTTGTCGATTTTCTAGTGTCCAAGTGATAAAGTTTACTGAAGGATAAGGAAACCTCAAAAAAATAAACTAATAAAAAATCAAAAATAGAAAATCAAAATACAAAATAAAAGTAAAAATAAATATAAAAATGAAGATGAAAATAAAAATAAAAATAAGAATAAAAATAAAAATAAAAATAAAAAATAAAGAATCAAAAATGGAAAATAAAAATAAAAATAAAAATAAAAATGAAATAAAATAAAATAAAAGTAAATAAAGAGGTGAGTCTTAATAAGAAAAATATCTGTGAATAATTCTTCTGGTGTTGAAAATTTTATCTTTCTGCTGCTGGTGTCCCTCCGTATGGTCTCACAGAACTCTCACCTTGCATTAGTAGTAATCAGGCATTCTGTGATATGTCTTTAAGGTGTGGGGATAATCTCTGGCAGCTTTCTCTTTCTCTGTTGTTTTCCCTCCTCCAACGCTCTCTTTCTCCAGCTCCACTCTAGTAAACTCAGTGTGGGAGAAATAGAATAGGGAGGGGGGAGAAGAAAAAGGCTCCACTAGTGCATTAAACTTTTAAAATCAGAAGGGGGAATATTTATTAGCTGTTGCTCTTACATTTCTCATATTTAAAAACAGGCAGAGTGAATAAAAACGATCTGGCGTTCTCAGCGCCCTCTCACTTGTGCTTCAGATTCGATGTGTCGTTCCAGCCAATCCCTACGCGTTACGACACCGTCACGTGTCTTCATCTGGGGAACCGGATTGGCTGTCTACTGTGTGCTTATATGTGATAAAACCGGAAGTTGCGGAGCCGCCATTTTTGTTATGGTCAGTGTAATTTTGGTTCGGCGGCCATTTTTCTTTAGTCTTAGGAGGATTCTTTCTCTATAGTTTGGGCTTTAGTGTGTGCGGCCATGTTTTTGGTGGTATTCCTCATAATCAAGTGTATTGCCGCTATGTAATATTGCAGACATGGTTGTATTATGGAGTAATGCAAACGGTGACTGTTTGTATTGCCAAAGTGTATGCTATTAATGTTTACAAATGGAAGTTATAACTACTATATGGTAATTTAATGTAGTCACCTTCTCGAATAAATGGGATTAATATAGTATTCTTTTTATACTTATATGAAGCAGGTACGAGAGTGCTCTGCTAACTGTGCCAGTTAATATTATATACAATAAATACAAGTACATTTTAATTGAACCATTTTTACATATCCATCACCACTATATTCATTTATAATTTAATTACTCATTATCCTATGGTACTGGCTAGTATGTATTAATGAGTATGATAAATATAAATTAGACTGATGTACTTAAAATAGAACATTAAGAAATGAAATATTATTAAATTTAAAAAATGTGCCTTTCATATAAAATAGATCTTATATTTATATAAAATGTTTAAAAATTAATTAAAAATTATTTAAAAAACAATTTAGATCGAACTCCACGTTCAATCCCCCTGGCACCAGAGTACGTAAGGAGTGTATCCATTTGGATTCTTTGCGACTAATGTCTCGAACTAAGTGACTACCTCTCCAAGACGGTTTGTATTTTTCTATACCCCAAAATTGGAGGTGTGCGGGATCTTTGTCGTGTACTAGTGCGAAATGCTTTGACACGTTGTGTTTCGGGAAACCCGATTTTATGTTTTGTACGTGTTCCTTAATGCGTGTTTTCAATGCTCTTTTAGTTCGGCCCACGTATTGTAAGTTGCAGCTGCATTGTAGCACATAGACTACTCCTTCTGTGTGACATCCTATAAAATCTTTAATATTGAAATTTTGTCCTGTACTGGTGGCTGTAAACTCTTTACGCTTACCCTGAAATTTCTTTGCATGGCGGCAAGCGTAGCAATTGCGGCAGGGATAAAAGCCTTTTCCAGAAAAAAATGTATATTCAGGCTTTGAGGGAGGATCAATTACTGACTTTACTATTAGATCTCTTATGGTGGGTGCTCTTTTATATACTATATTTGGTTTCTCTGGTAGTATTTCTTTGAGGTCTTTGTCATTTTTTAGGATGTGCCAATGCTTTTGAATCACTTTTGCCACATCTTTATGCTGTGTGTTGAAGTCCAATATAATGCTGGGCACTTCTGATTGGAATCTTTTTTTGGGGCAGTCTTCTAGCATTTTCTTTCTTTCAATAAGATTCACATGTTCTATTTGGTTTTGTATCCAATGGCTATCATATCCTTTCACTTGAAATCTCTCTCCCATCATTTGTGCTTGGCTCTGATAGTCCTCTTCTTTAGTGCAGTTTCTTCGAAGTCTTGTGAACTGACCTTTAGGGATATTGTACAGCCACGGTTTGTAGTGGCAACTGTCTACTGACAGGTAGCTGTTGGCATCCACATTTTTAAAGTGCGTTTTAGTTATTATTTTCTGTCCCTCCAGGCTTATATTTAGATCTAGGAAGTCAATTTCTTTGTTTCTTAGTTCGAGACATTAGTCGCAAAGAATCCAAATGGATACACTCCTTACGTACTCTGGTGCCAGGGGGATTGAACGTGGAGTTCGATCTAAATTGTTTTTTAAATAATTTTTAATTAATTTTTAAACATTTTATATAAATATAAGATCTATTTTATATGAAAGGCACATTTTTTAAATTTAATAATATTTCATTTCTTAATGTTCTATTTTAAGTACATCAGTCTAATTTATATTTATCATACTCATTAATACATACTAGCCAGTACCATAGGATAATGAGTAATTAAATTATAAATGAATATAGTGGTGATGGATATGTAAAAATGGTTCAATTAAAATGTACTTGTATTTATTGTATATAATATTAACTGGCACAGTTAGCAGAGCACTCTCGTACCTGCTTCATATAAGTATAAAAAGAATACTATATTAATCCCATTTATTCGAGAAGGTGACTACATTAAATTACCATATAGTAGTTATAACTTCCATTTGTAAACATTAATAGCATACACTTTGGCAATACAAACAGTCACCGTTTGCATTACTCCATAATACAACCATGTCTGCAATATTACATAGCGGCAATACACTTGATTATGAGGAATACCACCAAAAACATGGCCGCACACACTAAAGCCCAAACTATAGAGAAAGAATCCTCCTAAGACTAAAGAAAAATGGCCGCCGAACCAAAATTACACTGACCATAACAAAAATGGCGGCTCCGCAACTTCCGGTTTTATCACATATAAGCACACAGTAGACAGCCAATCCGGTTCCCCAGATGAAGACACGTGACGGTGTCGTAACGCGTAGGGATTGGCTGGAACGACACATCGAATCTGAAGCACAAGTGAGAGGGCGCTGAGAACGCCAGATCGTTTTTATTCACTCTGCCTGTTTTTAAATATGAGAAATGTAAGAGCAACAGCTAATAAATATTCCCCCTTCTGATTTTAAAAGTTTAATGCACTAGTGGAGCCTTTTTCTTCTCCCCCCTCCCTATTCTATTTCTCCCACACTGAGTTTACTAGAGTGGAGCTGGAGAAAGAGAGCGTTGGAGGAGGGAAAACAACAGAGAAAGAGAAAGCTGCCAGAGATTATCCCCACACCTTAAAGACATATCACAGAATGCCTGATTACTACTAATGCAAGGTGAGAGTTCTGTGAGACCATACGGAGGGACACCAGCAGCAGAAAGATAAAATTTTCAACACCAGAAGAATTATTCACAGATATTTTTCTTATTAAGACTCACCTCTTTATTTACTTTTATTTTATTTTATTTCATTTTTATTTTTATTTTTATTTTTATTTTCCATTTTTGATTCTTTATTTTTTATTTTTATTTTTATTTTTATTCTTATTTTTATTTTTATTTTCATCTTCATTTTTATATTTATTTTTACTTTTATTTTGTATTTTGATTTTCTATTTTTGATTTTTTATTAGTTTATTTTTTTGAGGTTTCCTTATCCTTCAGTAAACTTTATCACTTGGACACTAGAAAATCGACAAATTACTAAAGCAACATAACGGACTTTGCACATTATTGGAATTTATATATATATATATTTTTTAGATGTTACACTATATATAATTTTTAAGGTTGCACTTTTAGTCTTATTGCACATTTTTGGATAGTGGATTTGAGAAGACCATACACGAATCACTACTGGAAACATTCATATGCACAATTATTATGCACTATGTCATATTTATTTATGCATGTTAGGTACGGGTGGTATGAGGATTAATGTAGTATATATTGCCATTTTAACCTCATCTTGTTAAACCAAAACAGCGAATTTTCCAGCAGACCAGAGAGATTTTTACACTACCACCTGACAGACAACAGTGTTCCACATTACATATATATACACCTCATTTTTATTTGAATTTATTTTTACTTAATATTGCGCGAAATTTATATCCCATTTAACTAAAATACAACAACCTCTCCAGAGATATGAGTCCTAGCTTAGTACACAAAAGTCACTTATTCATTTTATCATTTAATATCCCGAAAGTGGGCAGTGCATATAAGATATACAAAGAAAAAGGATTTACCAAAAAAGATACAAAAAATGCAGAAAGACACACAATTGGCAATTTGCTATGAAAATAAAAAGGGATAAAAACAGAAATAAACTTTACCCAAGTCTATTTGTTAGTAGAAGCATACTGGAACATGTGGGAACTCCCCAGTTCTGAACTGGCTTCGTGGAAGAACAATGTCCATATCTCAGGCTACCCAATTTATTGAAATATGGATGTGGGGTGGACTTTAGCCCTTGGCCAATCAACCCTGGGGGGTGTTCCTGTCTCAGCCCACAAGAGGTTTTGTGTTCTGAATTTACCAGAGTGGAATTGGCCCAGAATGGCGCTGATTGCTGGGTCATGGATAGGATTTCCGATACCAGCGCATCAGTCCGATCGCAACAGTACCAATCACCGCCTGCCTGGTGCAATCAGGCACCATATAACGGTTTTGTGTGGTTCTCTAGGATTCCACACCTGCTAAACATACAGAGTTACATGTACACGTAACCCATCAGGTGTACGATCAAAAGGAATTATTTTCATCTCTCTGCCGTTAATATTTTAGCTTTTATGAGAGATAAAATAGGTTCCTTAGATCTCTTGATATTAATCAAAGCTTACAGACTGTCCGGAGCCTTGTGAATGCCCCCTGCAGATCCGTGTGGCCAAGATGACTAGCAGTTTTCTTTGAGCCTCAGGAAGGTGGCAATCTATGTTTACTCTAATGGGAACTTTTATTGGCATCTAGGTGTCACTTCGATCCTAGAAAAAACTGTCTCTGTCCTTTTCAAATGCTAATGAAAGAACATATGTGCATGACTGACATAGAATACTATATTTTTAATAACCCAGAATTAAACTACATCTACAATTACTTCTACAGATCACACCACATCTTGTTAAGGCAAAACTATCCTACGCTTATATTTTCGTCACAGGTTTAACGTTCCATCCAATGTAAAAAATCCTTCCAAGAATCAATCAATTTCAATTGATTAAAAGTGGTCTCACAAGATAGGAGTAGGAGCAATCAAACTTCCAGCGTCAGCAGTCCAGCATTTACATATGACATGTAAGGCAAAAGCAAGGCACAAAAAATAGTGAAGCCCGTAAGGTAAAAACACAACTTTTTTTTTTAACTGACAATTTTTATTAATATTTTTTCACAAAAATATACAAATCTGTAGCATTGGGTACAGAAAATAGAGTTCGTAATATCACAGTTCAATTTGACAGACAATCAGCTGACCGTTGAACGATAAAGCCGTTCGGTACCAACATTTAGTGATTAAACAGGATGAGTTTACTGGATTATTATACATCTCAGACAGTATATCCATTAATACCCTTTGCATAAGTGTATAAACATATAGAAGAGAGAAAAGGAAAAGAGTAGAGAAAAAGGGAGAGGAAAAAAGGACAGCTACCCACCTCCAGAGCCCAGGACAGCCCGAGAAGGAACGGGCCATACATACGCAAATGACACAAAGCGTTAGATCGCAGGAGTCTCCAACAGGACCCAGGGTTCCCAAATACGGTTATGTTTATCAAGAGTGTCATTTAAAGAGGCCGTAAGATATTCCATTCTTTTAACATCTCTGAGTAGACTGAGTAGTATCGCCTCCAATTTGTTCCTGTTCGCAACCTCAACCAAGTCGATAACCCTCCGGGTGTTATTTCCGGCCTGCCGAAAAGGGATAAATCCTACTTGGTCTCTATGGACCAGGGACGGCATGAAGTTGTTTAATCTGTTTGCTAACAGTTTCGTAAAAATTTTTAAGTCTGTATTGAGGAGTGCTATTGGTCTGTAATTGGACGAGAGAGTGTGGTCTTTTCCTGGTTTTGGGATTAGTGTCAGGTAGGAATTTTGCATATCTCTGGGGATGGGTGTATCAGAGAGAAATTAATTAAAGAGGTTTGTCATATGAGGGAGTAAATGTGGTAAGAACGTCTTGTAGTAAAGGTACAGTAGTCCATCAGGTCCAGGGGCTTTATTATTTGGCAACAGTTTAATCGTTTCTGTTACTTCCTCCTCTGTAATGGAGGCATTAAGAGTCTCCAGAGCAGAGGAGGTGAGCTTAGGGGTATCCGTGTCTGCTAAATAGGTATGGATGGCCTGGGACAGGTCAGGAGGGGATGGGTTATGCGGAACACTTGGGTCATTGTACAGGGTAGAGTAGAAATCATGAAAAAGCTGTGCTATTTTGTCAGGGTGAGATTGAAGGACACCGTTTTTGTCTCTAAGATGTGTAGTGGTAGTTGTTGCTGCCCTGTCGTGAAGCTGTTTCGCCAAGAGCGTATGTGGCTTATTGGCCCTGTCGTAATAAGTCTGTCTAAGCCTAATCAGCGCCTTTTCTATCTTACCCAAGTCAATATCTCTCAATCCCACCCTAACACTAACGAGTTCTCTAAGGATCGCTAGGGACGGGGATGAGAGCAGACGCGCTTCTAAATGCTTACGTTTATCTAAAAGGGCGCAGCGTGTTGCATTAGTGTTCCTTTTCAGGGCAGTAGAAAGCGAGATACATTGGCCTCGGCAGACTGCCTTATGGCCCTCCCACAGAGATGAGGCGGAAATCTCAGGGGAACAATTTTCCGCAAAGTACAGCTTCAGGGTTTGTTCCAATTCTACTCTAGATCGGTCATGTTTAATTAGGAAGTCGTTCAGACGCCAATGGCATTTACGAAAGGAGCTTGAGGAGAGTGCCAGGGAGAGTGTAATCGGGGCATGATCCGACCATGAGATAGCCTGGATATCTGAGTCCATGCACGTTCGCAGAGTCGGAGCATTGACAAAAAAGTAATCTAGTCGCGAGTGGGACTTATGGGGATGGGAGTAGAAAGTAAATTGCTTAGCTGATGGATAGGTGGTACGCCATGTGTCGAACAGAGCATATTTTCTAGTTAGTTGGCGAAATTGGGTGGCTTTTCTATTGATAGTTACTTGGGTTTTCCCCTGACCCACAGAATGTTTATCAAGACCTGGAGAGTGGATGAGGTTAAAATCCCCTCCAATCACCAGGTATTGATGGGGGGCCTCAAAAAGGTGATCAAAGACCCTAGACAAAAAGGGAATCTGATTCATGTTTGGGGTATAGACATTGCATAAAGTGAGATTAGCACCTTTCCAAAGGCCTCGGAGGATGAGGTAGTGTCCCAATGGGTCTGAATATAGAGATTGTAACTGGAAGGGGGAACCTTGCTTAAAAAGGATTGCTACCACTGCTTGTTTATGTAGACCTGTGTAGAGGCCTGGTATATTTGAGGATAGTGTCTTCTCGCAAATGTCATGGTGCCTGTTTTAGCAAGATGTGTCTCCTGAATGAGAATAATGTCAGCCTTAGACCGTTTAAACTCTCGTAGTGCTAGGCTTCTCTTAACAGCAGAGTTAAGGCCTTTTACGTTTAGTAAAAATATGTCAATCATGGTGGGTACATTGGGGGGGGAAATAGTAGCTTACCTAGTGGATTTGGTAGAGCCTCGGTGTACAGGAGGTCCACGAAGCAGATCTCCATGGTGGGTGTGGTTTGGAGGTCTGCGACCCCCCAAGCAAGAACCGGGTCCCGGAGATGGATGGCGTCCAAAAGGTTGAGAGGGAGAGAGACGAGAGGAATGGAAAAACAGTAGGAAAGAGGCAGAGAAAAAGGTACAAAAAAAAACACAAAAATTAGTACAAAATTAAGGTTAGTTAACCATTCACAGTATAACCCACCTACATGAAGTGGTAAACTGGGAAACTCCGGAGGCCCCCCTCTGACATAGGAGGCAGAGGTGCCACCGTCAGAGAAAACGGAGAGGGGATCCATTTGGAGATCCCCGGGGGGAGGAGAGGATGGACCCAAGAAGGGGGTGACCCTCTTCCGGGTCTGCCTGCATCAAAATTCATAAAAGAAAAACGAATTAACAGAAGAAACATGGAACCTGCATTTATCAACTGATAACCGTCATATCTATAATCATAACTATGACCCAAAAAAAGCTGATGAGACTATGGATTCGGGGAATTTTGAGCAATAATAAAATGTAGTCTGTGAATTCAAAAGCAGTGATATAGAGTTACAAGGGTTTTCCCTCTTCGTAATGTTCCCCTAAAGTTTGCCCTTAAACAGAAGGAAAGAAAAGGGGGAGGGATATCCTTCCCAACCAGCCATGTCCCCCCTTTGGGGCAGGAGGGTAAGAGGGTGGGGAGGGAGGGGGAGGAAGGGAGCAGAAATAGGTAGATAAAAAGGGGGGGGAGAAGAGGGGGAGAGGGAAGAAGGGGGGGAAAGGTAGGGAAAGAGAGTGTGTGTGAGAGAAAGGAGGGATGAGGGGGAGGGGGGTGGTATATCCCGGTTAGCTGTACGAATTCTATCTGCTACTTATAGTCACAATCAAACAAGTATTGCTAACATAAAAGAAAACCTTCTTGCTAAATAGGCCCATACTGTGGATAAATAGGATGAGCAAAATATATCTACGGGCTCTCAGGTAGTAAAACAGAAAATGGACGGAATAAGTCTGATATCAAACATCAAGGTGGAGAAGGGATTTAAAGAAGCAGAAGTTCATCTCTGACGAGGTGGTGGGGAAGGGCCCGCAGAACCTGGTCTCGTACGTTTCCGGCCAGTGACTTGGATCCAGGGGTCTGGGTGGGGTGGGGGTACCGGCAGCGGTTCCCACCCAGGGGTAGGTGGGACCGGGATATCCAATTCCCTGCAGAAAGATTGAAGATCTTCTGGATATCGGAGAGTTGTGGACCTCCCATCTTTTTTTGCTGTGAGGCTAAAGGGAAAACCCCAATGATAGCAAAAGTCATGTTCTCTTAACAGGGTGAGAAGTGGTTGCAAGGATCGTCTTTGTTGGAGGGTGATCCATTATAAGTCCGGGAAAAGTTGGATGGAGGCCCCATCAAAATCAATGGCGTACATGTTTTGTGCCTTTCTCATAATATCCTCCTACAAATCACATCTCGTGGTCGGGAACCTGGTCCACGGGGGCGCAAAACTCGATGTGCTCGCTCTAGCTTAACTTGCTGATGTCCCGGGCGACCTAGTATGCTGTTGAAGATGGTTTGTAAAGTCACATGCAGGTCTTCATCCTGGTCGCCTCCGGAAGGCCTCGGACCCGAATATTGTTACGCCTACCTCTATTGTCGAGGTCTTCAAGATGGCGTTGGAAGTCTCTAAGGTGAGAGGCTTGTGAGGTTAGGCGATCATGTATTTGCGAGAGTTCAATTTTAGTGTCGCATGTTTCCTCCTCCAAGGATGCGACTTTGGTGGAGAGTTGATGAAGGTCAGTGCGAAGCATGCTAATCTCGGTTCTGCAAGTATCCCGTACTTCTTGAATGAGCATACGGAAGTCTTGTTTTGTGGGCATACAGCGAACGTAATCTCGCCAAGATGTACATGCTTCAGGGTCAGGGTCAAAATCCAGTGTGGCGTGAGCATGGAAGCCCTGCACTATGGCCGAGTAAGAAGTTGGCATGGGGGATCCCCTCTGAGGTGGTAGTAAAGGGGGAGTAGTGCTGGATTTTTTGGTTATCGATGGACCCTGCAGACTCCCCATGTGAGAATAAGCCCCCTGGAATCCTAATGGCTGTGAGGCCTGGGGAGGTGCTGGAGCCTGGGCCACATCTCTCTGGAGAGGGGAGAGAGAGGGGGCTCTGTCCCTATGTGGCTGGGAGCGTTGTGGTAGAGAGCGGGGGTCCCAGTCTGGAGCATAGGAGTCCCAGGAGGGGGATGGCTGGTCGGAGGATACAGAGGGCGCAGGTCCTATAAGGCATGGGGGAAAAGTTTGTGACAGGCTGCCCAGCATATGTCCTCCGGAGGGGGCCAGGGGGGCAATCGAGAGGTCGGCAGGGGGGATCGGAGAGTGTGCAGTTGGCAAGTCACCTTCGGATCCCTACCTGTTGTTCCTGCGGTCTACGGAGGCTTGTAGAGAAGGAGAGGGAACGGCTGCTGTGCATGGCGCCGGCGCCATCTTGGCCTCATGGTGTCCGGCCGTAGCTCCCTGCCCAAAATACTCGGTGATGAGCGGCGGGGGGACCGAGGAAGAGCGTGGTTTGCCCATGATTGATGGCGAAAAAGAGCAGGATCCAGCTGTATGCAGGCAGGCCGGAGCAGGAGCTTCAGAGAGACACGTCTGCCCAGGAAGCCATCCAAGCCACGCCCCCCCCCCCACAAAATTTATTTGTAGTACACTTACAGTCATGAAGTCATATGCAAGCGTCCAAATACATATGAAAAACAATCAAACTTCCATCGTCAGCAATCTAGCATTTACATATGACATCTAAGGCAAAAGCAAGACGCAAAAAATAGTGAAGCCGTAAGGTAAAAACACAAAATTTATTTGTAGTACACTTACAGTCATATTCAAGCATTCAAACACATATGAAAAACGATCAACAGCGTGCTTGCATCAGCCAGCCTGACATGTTTCATCCAAGGGGATATCATCAGAGGTGTGGCTAAGAGATGGAGAAGTGGGAGAATATCAATGATAAGGTGTTGGTTAGTGAAGGAAAAGTGGGAGAATATCAATGATAAGGTGTTGGTTAGTGAAGGTGTGGAAGTATAATGTCCCTTACACACGGTCGGATTTTCTAGCGGAAAATGTTCGATGGGAACTTGTTGTCGGAAATTCCGACCATGTGTAGGCTCCATCGGACATTTTCCATCGGAATTTCTGTCACAAAAATTTGAGATCTGGATCTCAAATTTTTGACAACAAAATCCGTTCTCGTAAATTCCGATCGTGTGTACACAATTCCGACGCACAAAGTTCCACGCAAGCTCGGAATCAAGCAGAAGAGCCGCACTGGCTATTGAAATTCATTTTTCTCGGCTTGTCGTAAGTGTTGTACGTCACTGCGTTCTTGACGTTTGGAATTTCCGACAACATTTGTGTGACCATGTGTATGCAAGACAAGTTTAAGCCAACATCCGTCGGAAAAAAAACATGGATTTTGTTGTCGGAATGTGTGATCGTGTGTACAGGGCATTAGAGTGTAAAAATGTCTCTATGTATTCCCACAGGGGGATAACGTGAGAGTGAATGTGTGATGAAACCAAAATAAAACGTGCCAAAAAACAGAACTCACGGTAGAATGTACATGGAGGAAGAAATAGTCCCACTGTGGTTCACATGTTATGTGTAAGCCAGCTCAGGTCTACATGTGCTGTCTTGTGAATGAAGTAAGCAAATGAACCACCAAACATCCCAGGTCACCTTGTACTCCCCGTCCGAGAAGGGGCCCCATCAACGTCATGCCTGATTGGCCATACAGCATGAGGGAGGCGAGAAAAGAGAACCCCACTGCGCACGGCGGATCCGCCGTACAGCGTGCTCTCACCTGTCCCGCCCACAGCCACAGATGGTAGTAGAGCGTCGGAGGCGTCAGTGACACCTCGTGCGTGGCGTCGATGCATGAAGTCGATGCGCAGGAGGCCGGACCCCGCCCCCACGTCAAGTGAGGGGGAGGAACGGACTGCCGCACATTGCAGCCCCGGAGATGGAGCCCCCAGCCCCCATGAGACCTCGTCATCTTTACTGTGTTCCGCTGTTCCACCTGCAGGCACCGGGCAGGTGTCGCTGGCAAGGGCGGCGGAAGCTCAACAAACATCTGTCCACTGAGCCCCCCTCCTGTGCCCAGACCAGGAAGTGACATGTATGACACGTCACAAGTGCTTTCATTCCTGGACCGGTGCTGTCTATACATGTGCAGGATGAATACATTTTTTAGTTTCGTTTCGATTCGTTATTTAACTAAATTAGTTTAGTTAAATTTGTTGCATTTGTTATATTCGTTTAGTTTCGTATTCGAATTCGAAAAAATTAGCCTGCATTCGAATTTTTTTTTTTTTCCTATTCTGTTCTATTGTTTTTCTATTCTAGTCTTTTCTATTAGAATTTGATTTCATTCCATTTCTGTATAACCATTTTCCGAAATTCGAATTTCATATAGAATGATTTTGCATTCAAATAGAAAAGATTAGATTAAAATAGAAAATAATAGAAAAGAATAGCATAGAAAAACAATAGACCAGCATAGAAATAAATAAATAAATAAATATATATATATCTATATATATATAGATATCTATCTATATATATATATATCTATATATATATAGATAGATATCTATATATATATAGATAGATATATATATAGATATATCTATCTATATATATATAGATAGATATATCTATATATATATATATATATATTAGGGTTGTCCCGATACCACTTTTTTAGGACCGAGTACAAGTACCGATACTTTTTTTCAAGTACTCGCCGATACCGATACTTTTTTTTTAATGTCACGTGACAGTGTTTTTTTTTTTTTTTTTTTTAACAGTGCTTTATTTTTTTTGGGGGGGAGGGGGTGAACGGTGTATGTGTGTGTGTTTTTTTTTTTATTTACAATTTTTATTTTTTACAATAATTTTTTTTTATTCTTTATTGCAATATGTGTTTTTTTTTTTTTTTTAATCAGCCCTGTTGGGGGGCTTTGGTAAAACATCAGGGGTCTTAACAGACCTCTGATATCTCCCCCTTGAGACAGAGAAAGAGACAGAGGATAGAGATTCCCCAGTCTCTTTCTCTGCAGCCTCAGCTGCACTGAGAATGAATGGAGAGAAGACAGCGGCTCCTCTCCATTCATAAACTGAGACATCGTAATCACAGGAGATTACAATGTTTCAGTTATGTGAATGGACAGAGTCAGCTGACTCTATCCATTCACAAAGGAAGGAGGAGGGGGACAGAGGAACGGAGGGGGAGAACGGAGGGGGACAGAGAAGGAGAGGGGAACGGAGGGGACAGCGGAGGGGGACATAAAAGGAGAGAGGAACGGAGGCGACAGCGGAGAGGCACAGAAAAGGAGAGAGGAACGGAGGGGACAGCGGAGAGACACAGAGAAGGAGAGAGGAACGGAGGGGGACAGCGGAGGGGGACAGAAAAGGAGAGAGGAACGGAGGGGGACAGCGGAGAGGCACAGAGGAACGGAGGGGGCATGGAGGAGGATGCAGTGACAGTCAGCGGTGACCGATCACCGCTGTATGTCACTAAGCAGCTGAAAGCCGGCGGGGGGAGAATCTTGTAACTCCCCCACGCGCCGATCACAGCTGACTTCTAGGTATCGGCGGAAGCATCAGGAGCATTTGCCCGAGTACAAGTACTTGGGCAAATGCTCGGTATCGGTGCCGATATCGATACTAGTATCGGTATCGGGACAACCCTAATATATATATATATATATATATATATATATATATATATATAAAACATCTTCCAAAATTCGAATTTCGTATAGAATGAATTTGAATTCAAATAGAAAAGATTAGAGTAGAATAGAAAATAATAGAAAAACAATAGAACAGAATAGAATAAAATATAATATATATATTATATTTTATTCTGTTCTGTTCTATTGTTTTTCTAGTCTATTCTTTTCTATTATTTTCTATTCTAATCTTTTCTATTCAAATTCGAATTCATTCTATACGAAATTCGAATTTTGGAAGATGGTTTTATATATATATATATATATATATATATATATATATATATATATATATATATATAAACCATCTTCCGAAATTCGAATTTCGTATAAAATGAATTCAAATTTGAATAGAAAAGATTAGACTAGAATAGAAAAGAACAGACTAGAAAAACAATAGAACAGAATAGAATAAAATATATATATTATATTATATTTTATTCTGTTCTGTTCTATTGTTTGTCTAGTCTATTCTTTTCCATTATTTTCTATTCTAATCTTTTCTATTCAAATTCAAATCCATTCTATACGAAATTCGAACTTCAGAAGCCATGTTCCGAAATTTGAATTTCGTATAGAATGAATTCGAATTTGAATAGAAAAAACTATTATAGAATAGAAAATAATAGAAAAGAAAAGCATAGAAAAACAATAGAACAGAATAATAAAAAAATATTATATATATATATTCTATTGCTTTATTATTTTATATTCTATTTTATTGTATTTTTTAGAAAATCATTTTCTATTTTTTTTTATTCGATTCGAATTTGTTTTCAAATTTGATTCAAATCTGTTTTCAAATTCGTTCGTTTTTTTCGGATTCGTTTAAATTCGTTACTTTTGTAATTCGGAAATTCGGATGCATCCGAATTTCCTAATAATGAAAAATTTGTCCGAATTTCGATTCGGAACGAAACAAAATGCTCATGTCTAGCCTTTAGTTGTCCTTTAATTTAACCCCCAAAACTGAATTAACTCCTACACACAGACATGCACACAGGGTGTGCCTGGGCACACCCTAATCACCCTGTTTGCATTAGCATTATTGCTCTGTGTGCCAGTTGGGGAAATGGCAAAGAAAGAAGTGTGGAAGCATTTCTCCCTCACTCTGAATCTGCAAGCAGGGAGATCATGTGACGGCAGGGCAGAGTGCCACAAGGAAAACACACTCTCTCTCTCTATGTGTATATATATACATAGCACCTTGTGGATTTATTAAGAGAGTTACAAACTCAAAAATTACAACAGTTTCGGATCAGTTAAGATCCTTCATCAGGTATAACATGTATGCTTGTCATACCTGATGAAGGATCCTGACCGATCCGAAACTGTTGTAATTTTATGAATTTTTAACTCTCTTACTAAATATACAAGGTGCTGCAGATTGGGCAATTTTCTTTTTCATATATTGGAGGTTGGGTAATCTCCGTTATCTGATTTGCACCTGAAAAATCTGTTTTTTGCTGGGTGCGTGCTGCCCTGACCAGCTTATACATATATATATATATATATATATATATATATATATATATATATATATATATATATATATGTATAAAATATACAGTGCCTTGAAAAGGTATTCATACCCCTTGGAATTTTCCACATTTTGTAATGTTACAACCAAAAACGTAAATGTATTTTATTGGGATTTTATGTGATAGGCCAACATAAAGTGGCACATAATTGTGAAATGGAATGAAAATGATAAATGGTTTTCAAATAAAAAAAAAAAAATATCTGAAGAGTATGGCGTGCATTTGTATTCAGCCCCCTTTGCTCTGATACCCATAACTACAATCCAGTGAAACCAATTGCCTTCAGAAGTCACTTAATTAGTAAATAGAGTCCACCTGTGTAATTTAATCTCAGTATAAATAAAGCTGTTCTGTAAAGACTTCAGAGATTTGTTAGAGAACCTTAGTGAACAAACAGCATCACGAAGGCCAAGGAACACACCAGACAGGTCTGACGATAAAGCAGGATTAGGTTATAGAAAAATATCCCAAGCCTTGAACATAACACGGAGCACTGTACAATCCATCATCCAAAAATAGAAAGAGTATGGCACAACTGCAAACCTACCAAGACATGGCCCTCCACCTAAACTGACAGGCCGGGCAAGGAGAGCATTAATCAGAGAAGCAGCCAAGAGGCCCATGATAAGTCTAGAGGAGCTGCAGAAATCCACAGCTCAGGTGCGAGAATCTGTCCCCAGGACAACTATTAGTCGTGCACTCCACAAATCTGGCCTTTCTGGAAGAGTGGCAAGAAGAAAGCCATTGTTGAAAGAAAGCCATAAGAAGTCCCGTTTGCAGTTTGTGAGAAGCCGTGTGGGGCACACAGCAGATATGTGGAAGAAGGTGCGGAAGAAGTTGCTCTGGTCAGATGAGACCAAATTTTAACTTGTTGGCCTAAAAGCAAAGCGCTATGTGTGGCTATTTGAAAGCTAACACTGCACATCACCCTGAACATACCATCCCCACTGTAAATATGGTGGTGCCAACATCATGTAGTGGGGATGCTTTTCTTCAGCAGGGACAGGAAAGCTGGTCAGAGTTGATGGGAAGATGGATGGAGCCAAAAACAGGGCAATCTTAGATGAAAACCTGTTATGCCCTGTACACATGACCGGTTTTGCCGTCAGAATAAACTTCGAAGGTTTCTTCGACGGAACTCCGATGGAATTCCATTCAAGCGGTCTTGCCTACACACGGTCAAACCAAAGTCCGACCTAAGTCCGACCGTCCAAAACGAGGTGACGTACAGCACGTATGACGGGACTAGAGAAAGGAAGTTCAATACCCAGTGTTCCACCCTTTGGGCTCTTTCTGCTAATCTCGTGTTTATCTCGTGTTAGTAGAAGTTTGGTTAGAGACGATTTGCGCTTTTCAGACTCCAGCTTTTTCAGATCGTTTTACTGCTGTTCAGTTTGTGCTTGTGGGTTTGTATCTGGGTTTCAGTGCGTGTAGTCAGTTCGTATCTGTTCTTTCAGTGAGTTCTTGTCTGCTAGTTGCTGATTTTCAGCTCACTCTTCACAGGCCTTGCTGTTCTTAAGTGCGTTCTGTTAAGTTCGTTCTGACCAGCCGACCGTTTTGAAGCCATGTTGTGGGTACGTACTCGTTGTAGAGTTTGTGCTGTGTGGGGGGCTTGGTTTTGGGGTTCATACTTTGACCCAAGTCCAGTCCATGAACAGGGCGAGGAGGAGTTCATGGACCAAGAATTGGTTACTCCAGCGTGACCAATTCTCACACATGCCTTCGCTTCGTGAGATCCGTGTAAATAATCCTGATGATTTCAGGAATCGTCTCAGGAAGACGGACCCGTTTCACCGTATGTTGGCTTTGCTGACCCCTTATATCAGCTGGCAGGATACCTGCATGAGGCAAGCCATCACTCCGGAGCAGAGGCTAGTCGCCACGTTGTGGTAATTGGCGACTGGGAGAAGCCTGCAGGACCTCAAGTTCTCAACAGGCATCTCCCCCCAGGCACTGGGGATCATTATTCCAGAGACCTGTTCTGCCATCATTCAGGTCCTGCAGAAGGACTATATTAAGGTAAGTTTTCTCCTTTAACATCACATTATATGTATTTAATGTTTGCTAATGTATTGTATTTATTTCATCATTCCCTAACTACCATTATTGGAATATGCTGTGAATGTCCCCTTTATCTTCATGCATGCTGGAAGCTTTTAATGCTCCTTTTTTGGCCTACATGCATATTTGCCTTCACTAACCTCCCCAGCATGCTATCCTGGGCCTATATGCGCCTATAGCCTAGTCCCTTAACAATGTATATTGTCAGCTCCATTGTACTGCTTTCCCCGAAACACCCCCTAAAATGTGTCCAAATGTTATGTGTGGTGTGTCCTTAAATTCATTTATAACCCTCCCCTACCCCCTAAAATGTGTCCAAATGTTATGTGTGTCCTTAAATTCATTTACAACCCTCCCCTACTCCCTAAAATGTGTCCAAATGTTGTATGTGTCCTTAAATTCATTTATAACCCTCCCCACCCCCCTAAATTATGTCCAAATGTTATGTGTGTCCTTAAATTCATTTATAACCCTCCCCTACCCCCTAAAATGTGTCCAAATGTTATGTATGTCCTTAAATTCATTTATAACCCTCCCCCACCCCCTAAAATGTGTCCAAATGTTATGTGTGATCTTACATTCAGGCAGAGTGCTGGAGGCTTTTGCTGTGGCCTCCCACTTTGCTGACTGTTGGGACTTTCCCAACTGTGGAGGGGCTATAGATGGGAAGCATATCCACATTGTGCCACCACCCCATTCAGGGTCTTACTATTATAACTATAAGGGGTTTAATAGTGTAGTGTTAATGGCGGTGTGTCTGCACACTATGAGTTCTTCTATGTGGACGTGGGGAAGAATGGCCAGATGTCGGATGGAGGAGTCTTTGCCCAGACGGAGTTTTACCAGCGTTTCCAGACTGGTGGCCTGGCATTGCCACCTGATGCAGATAACGTGGAAGGACTCCCCTTCGTCTTTATTGTGGATGAAGCCTTCGTCTGGGCAAGCACCTGATGAAGCCATTCCCCCAAAGGACCCTCACCCCGGAGAGGAGGGTTTTTAACTACCGGCTGGCCAGAGCGAGAAGAGTCGTTGAGAATGCCTTCGGGATAATGGCCAGCCGTTTTCGCCTGTTTCTGACAGCAATCCATATGGCGGACTACAAAATCAACCATATCATCCTATGCTGCTGCATACTGCACAATTATTTACAAAAAAATTCACAGAATTATATAGCTTCAGTTGGGCCTGAGGACGGACTTATTACAGAGAATTCCCTGATGGGCCTGGATACTGGCCGCACTGGCTTGGCTCCCCAAAGCGCCCGTGAAGTTAGGGAGAAATATGTTAATTATTTTATGGGTGGGGAGGCCATTGCAATGCCAGACAATGTCTAATTTTTATTAATAAAAAAAAATGATCAGATACAATCTTGAAATTTCTTTATTGCTTGCTTTTCTTTTTGGCTGTCTCCTAGGTTCTCCTAGTACACTTGTAGTGCCAAGTGGATTTTCCTTTAGGAAATAAGCCCCATTGTCACTGTAAGCACAAAATTACTTACAAAACTGGTATTGAGCATTGAAAGAAAAAGCCACACATTGTTGTTTCTCAAAATATTTACTGTGTACATTCACATGTGCATTTAGAAAAAAATGTTTAATTTTTTTTTTTTTTTTTTTACAAACAGGCATGTTTTAAAAGATAACATACACAACTCTGGAACTTACAAAGTTCAACGTATAAAAACTGAAGGCAATATCAGACATTATAGTGTCAAAAAATGTCTTGATATTGCCTTCATCAGATGGGGTGATGTCACTGTAAAATGTACAAAAAAACATTTTTTTTGGGAGTCCAACAAAACTGAAAATGGATGTGATTAGGCAAAAATTTAGATTCTCCCCAACACATCTATCATGTTCTTCATTTGCTGTTCCATAATATTCAGTCTATTTCGAGTATTGTCGATTTCCCCATTCCACTGCATGATGCCGTGGATGAGCCTTTGGGCGATGTCCCTAGTGAAAGGTTCAGCTTCCTGTTCCACAACCAGCACATCACCTAAAAATTGGTTAAAAAACATATATTTAGAAATATGCAGGCATACATAGATTACTGGGGGTGTCAGACACTCACCTGTTTGGGTGACCATCTCACCCACTTCCTCCACCTCTTCTTCCTCCAGATCCTCGGGAGGGGCTTGGGCTGATTTCCCAATCTTGTTGGCAATGTGGGGGGTCCCTGGTGTCCTCTGAGTGTTGTCCTCTGAGTCTTTTCTCCCCTATGAGAATGAAACAAAAGGTATACTTAGCACACAGATATTTGAGTCCAGAAATAGGAATATGAAACATTGCTTGGAAGTGGTGTACAATTGTCTGTTTGGGCAGAGATCCAAGTTGAAGACATGATTAATTCCCTTTTAACCAAGCTGGAATAATTACCTTTTTTGGCCAAGTTTCACAAATGGAGACACCCCAAATGTCCACTGGAGCACCTGTGTGGGTCACCCTATAAAAATGTGCTCTGGTGTCCCATACTAGTGCTCCTAACTCCAGATGTGTAAACAGCTGCTGAGTGTCCTCTCCTTACATGCCACTGAATGAAGTTTGCAATTCATTCTAGTTTCAAAAACATCTAGACAACAATGTCCTAAACTTCTTTTAATAAGACAAATTAGCATGACCAAAATGTAGTTAACCCTATATCAGCTAAAAACAACGACCATGAAAGTAGCCATTTAAAACTGTACATCAGTAAAGAAAAGCACATGGAGCAGCATGCAAGTTAATAATCATAATAGGAACACACAACAAGTACTTACTTTTTTGAAGCACTTTCTTTATTCTTCTATACTGATCCAGCTCCCTCAGTTTAAGGTCGGACCAGCGTTTCCTTAATTGGTCTTTGGAGCGTCGTACCCCAAAATTCTGCTGCAGAGTCTTCACAACTTTTGTCATGATTTTGGCCTTGCTCAAATTCGGCTGAGTGTACGTCCATGCTTCCCATCATAACTGTTCCTCTGCAAGATGTCCACCATCTCCACCATTTCTTCAAAGGCCATATTGGAAGCCTTAAATCTCCATCTCCGGGATCGGGGCGTTTTGGGCTCCGGGCTTTCCTCGTTACTGGAATAATTTCCAACCACCTGCTGTGTCTCCGCCATGTTGCAACTACTGCGTACCGAAGAAAGAAGAGGCGGAGAATATTTGTGAAAAAGAACGTCAGGGGCGGGCGACGTGGGCGTAGTTTCACGCATGCGCAGTGTATATAAAGCTAACATGCATTTATCGTACGTACGATCTGTGTGTAGGAAGGACGAATGGAAGTGGCGAGCGTGCTAAACGAAGGTAAAATTTGAACTTGGCCCATCACAGTGGCCTATACTTCAAGATTGAGGCCTATATTGGGATAAGATAATGAGAGTTTAGGCTGACATTAGTGTTTTTGTCTTGTGTATTGTCTTACAGCAAAGATGAATTGTTTAAGGAGCCAGAATTCATGGGCAGTTTCATAGACAGATACAGCTTATATTATAATAAACCAGCTAGGAGTTCATCACTGGAGAAACTTCTGAAATTTGTGAAGACTCAGGTCCCCGATGCAAACATCAAGTTTGTGGAAAATAAAATTGGGATCTTGAGGAACATGTATAAGAAGGAGCATAATAAAATCGAGAAATCCCTCAGATCAGGAGCATCAGCAGCGCAAGTGTATGTACCCAGACTGTGGTACTTCAACAAACTGCGGTTTCTGGACGACCAGACTGAAGCCAGGGAATCACTTTCTACACTTCCCTGCAGCCTTCCCTCCACCTTTCCCTCAACCCCAGCAGAGGCTGATGAGGAACAACCTTGGCCTTCTATCCTGGAAGAAGTAGATGCACCCAGCTGGAGTCAGGTATATTCTTTTTTAGACATATTTATTGTTCTAATATTAGTGATGTTAACTAGATGTTAGAATTGCTTACAAATCAATGATTTTATACAAAAAATGATGTATACATATCACTAGACAGTAGTGGCAAAAAATGTTGGTGACCAGCTTGAAAAATGCTGGGGTCAGAATGATAGTCTTTTCTATTTATTAACATTTAATTTGCAAGTCATGAGCTGAAAATTGTGTGTGATTGATGAAGCAAAAGCTACAACTATGTCCCTTTTTTATACACAGGATGAGCTCAGCCAGGAGGGGGGTCTGGAAAGCGTCAGCCAGGAGGAGGCCGTGCCCAGTAGCAGCCAGGAGGAGGCCGTGCCCAGTGGCAGCCAAGAGGAGGCCGTGCCCAGTGGCAGCCAAGAGGAGGCCGTGCCCAGTGGCTGCCAGGAGGTGACTGGGCCCAGTAGGAGCCTCACCCAATCCCAGGTGCCTCCTCTCTGCCTTACCACCAAAAGGCCCAGGAAGGGGACAATGATGGAGGAGGCAGCACTGGGCCTCATTAGGGAAGCCAGCGATTTCCTCAGGAGCCCCCCCAATGCTGAAGAGGCCTATGGCTGCTATCTAGCCACCAGGTTGCTGGGATTGGAGAAGAGCCAGCGCCTCCTCTGTGAGAGAATTATTTTTGATGCCCTTCAGAAGGGGTTGAGGGGCCAGCTAACTGAGAACAGCAACATATATGAGCAAGCCCATCCTCATCATCCTCCTCCTCCTCCTTCTGCCACAAGTCCACCACCAAAGCCACAGCCTCCAAGGAAGGCTGCAGGGAAGCGTGGAGGGAAGGGTGGATAGAAGAAAAGAAAGTGATGGCCTGGGTTCAGTCTGGTCTGACAGAAGACGCTGGCTGGTGTAGTACCACAGCCTGAGGACAGATATGTCATCTGCTGCTGGTCCTGATCTCTGGGATTCCTGGACCAGAATGTGCTCCCTATTATATGGACACCTCAAGCTTCCAATTTTCTTTTCCACAGACTTGATGTGTGCCCTGGGGGCCAAAAGGCTTCGCAAATTCCAATTGTTTCTCCAGCGTTGGCTTCCTCTTTATTTTGTTACCCAGAATAAATGGATATTTTATTTTCAATAAATACTTTCCTATGTGTTTTTCTTCAAAAAGGACAGTTTGTTTGTGAGTAGGCAGGTACATTTCTAAAAGACATAAAAAGGAAAAAACAAATTGCGCTAAGGTCAAAAAAATTAAAAAATATATACCAAATCCTAATGGTTAAGTGAAATACCGTGTATGCAATACCAGCAGCGATTCTCCTGCACAACATAAATACAGTAATCAAATTGGAAAATATAGAATTGCGCTAAATATATGAAAAATATATAAAGTGAAAGTGCTCTCATGCACCAATCAGATGGCAAAAAGAGGTCATATGACTGAATAAGTATGACCCTATAGTGAACAACAAAAGTATACGAATTATAAATGACCAAATACCTAAACAGTTAGTGTATTAAAAGTGTAAAAAAAAGTCCAAAAAATATCAGAATTAATGGGCCAGATAAAGTAGTGTCCAAAAGGCCCACACAGTAATAACAGCCGTGAACTGAAACAATGATTGGTGTCCATCCATAAATAGTGTGTTCTTCACAGTTGAATGAAGGACTAGTGCAGAAATCCACCACAAGAATATAAGGGGTTACTGCTTACCGGAAGCCCGTGATCCCCTGTTACAGAGGATAAAGGGAAGCCTGCCTATAATAAGCCCTCCAGAACATATTAGGTACACCAACTGTCCTTGATGTATTGGGGATGATAGTAGGATCTCCAGAAACACCCAACGACCCACATAACATTCCAACACTCCTCATTTCATTTCAAACTCATGAGTGGATGTGGATGGCATGGAAAGATAAAAAGTTCTCCATAGTGAAAAATCCTCAAGTTTATTAAGTATTAAAAGCAGTATTGCACTTACATAAGCAAGCAGATAAAACGCCTTGGTGTCAGGTGCGCCGGCCAGTAGCACACAGACCAACCTGTCCTTCTGGAACCGTCAACAGCAACACGACGTCAGCGCATCGGTCCGCCCTACACGTTTCGTAATAGGTTACATCGTCCAGGGGCAGGGGCAGCGCGCTGCGTCACCTCCCTTTATGTAGGGCGGACCAAAAGGGCACTTCGTGTCCGATTAAATGAACACATTAATAACATTAGGAGAGGTTTTGATAAACACCCGGTGTCAAGGCATTATGATCAAATACATGACAGAGATCCATCGAATACCCTGTTTATAGGGATCGACAAATATAGACCCCATTGGAGGGGCAGTCTATTAGTCCGAGAAATTTCAAAGCAAGAAATGGCTTGGAACCATAGACTCAGGACTTATATTCCCTTTGGCCTTAACGTTGACACAGACGTGAATGCCTTCATCAATAATTCCTGATGAGGGGCCCATACTGTGTTGAGTATTTAATGCTTGATTCTATCCAACTATTTTATTCTATTTCTAATTTTAATTCTTGATCTACTTTTCTTACAATGGGATTTGGGGGATTTTTCTTGTATATGTATATTTGTGAGACAGACAGATTTATTTAGTACTGATGCTGTTTAGTATTTGTATTAGGGTTTAAATAGGTATGGATTAGTTCTAACCATGCCTCTGAGCTTTGGGTTTTCGTCCATATAGATTCCCCATATTACATATATGTCACATCAGCAGATTTTATTCATTTTTCCCTACATCACATTTATGTTTATTTATCATTGTTTTAATTTGCTATTTAGACCATTGGCTTATCGAGAGCCTACAATCCTCTTAGTGATCACTGGATGTCGCTTACGTTGTAGTAGAGTGATCCCTGTGTATATTTGGACTGCATTTCTGGCTCTTTGATTTATATCCGGTGGATATAAATGTTTTTAGAACCTATAACATTAGAGTTTGGGTCCCTCCTCTGAATAGAAGTTGGGCTTACATTTTTTAGACTTAATTAGATTGTGGGATTGAGTCTTGGAATGACCTAGACTTTAAACTTTTTAGACCCAATTAGATTGTGGGATTAAGTCTTTGAACGACCTAGACCCTTGCTATTTGATACTGGTTCCATTTTTTTAGTTATATTTTAGTGTGATACTTAGTTTTGACCACCAGGTGCCGCACAGCGTGGTTGCTGTGATGACACCGGTGTGAACATCCAACTCGCTTCCACTTAAGCCGGGTGATACTAGGCATTCTGCATTCGTTTATAATGTCTATTGTCATACTTAAGTTTCTCCCTGCGTCCCTGCCTCTTCGGTTCGGCCAGTGAGTGAATGTTTAGGAGTTTATTAATTCGATCTTCATGCCACTCAAACATATATTATTCTTTTCAATCATAATCTATGTGATTAACCATTGACCCCGAACTTGACTTCTTCTATGTGGTTTACGGATGTTACCAGCTTCCATAACACTGTGCATGTCCATAGATAGACTAGGACCCAGAATGAGGCTTGGTGGTGTTGCTATGATATATATATAAAGGGAGTTGACGCAGCGCGCCGCCCGTGCCCCTGGACGACGACGTACCCTATTACGTACCCTATTACGAAATGCGTAGGGTGGAGCGACTCGCTGACGTCACCTCGTGCTCGTGCTGTTGACGGTTCCAGAAGGACGGGCCATTAATTCTGATATTTTTTGGACATTTTTTTACACTTTTAATACACTAACTGTTTAGGTATTTGGTAATTTATAATTCGTATACTTTTGTTGTTCACTATAGGGTCATACTTATTCAGTCATATGACCTCTTTTTGCCATCTGATTGGTGCATGAGAGCACTTTCACTTTATATATTTTTCATATTTTTAGCACGTTTCTATGTTTTCCAACATTTCTAAAAGACAATGTCAAATTAACAAGGGACGCCAACCTCCTTGAGGTCAATAAAAAATACAAGATAATAATGTTATTGTGGTAACTTGACACACAAAAAAACAAATTATATGGAGATCACTAGAAAATAATTTTTAAGTAATCGTAAAAGAAATCTTGATGAAATAAAAAATTCTAAAAGATGAGTATAAAAAATAAATGTAAACATTATTATGGAGATTGGGCTTTTAAAAAAAATAATATTGTTCAGGAGATGAGGATAAATAATGAATAAATAGGTTTGTGAGAACTCTGTGTGAATATGAGCGGCAAAACAACTTCATTCTTCTAGCATTATAAAGAAGAAAAGAATGCGCTGCATTAAAAGATCACAGAATTAGCAGCGTCAGGAATGTGCTAGCTCCAATATGAACGCTAGTTTTACCACACTGAGCGCTTCCGTCTCATACTTGCTTCAGAGCGTGCGTCGTTTTTGGTCCATCGGAACAGCATACAGACGAGCGGTTTTCATGATAGGAATTGGTTCCATCGGAAATATTTAGAACATGTTCCATTTCTAGGTCCGTCAGAATTTTCGAAAAAAAAGTCTCATGAGGTCTCACACGCAATCGGAATAGACGATGAAAAGATTCCGTCTGACTTTTTCTGTCAGACATTCCGCTCGTGTGTACGCGGCTTTAGAGTCTGCAAAAGACTCGAGATCAGGGCAGAAGTTCATCTTCCAGAAGGACAACGACCCTAAGCATACAGCCAGAGCTACAATGGAATGGTTTAAAATAGATCAAAGCATATTCATGTGTTAGAATGGCCCAGTCAAAGTCCAGATCTAAATCCAATTGAGAATCTGTAATAAGACTTGAAAATTGCTGTTCACAGATGCTCTCCATCCAATCTGACAAAGTTTGAAGAATTGGCAAAAATGTCACTCTCTAGATGTTCAAAGCTAGTAGAGACATACCTCAAAACACTTGCAGCTGTACTTGCAGCAAAAGGTGGTTCTACAAAGTATTGACTCAGGGGTGCTGAATACAAATGCACGCCATAGTTTTCAGATATTTATTTGTAAAAAAATTTGAAAACCATTTATCATTTTTCTTTCACTTCACATATATGTGCCGCTTTGTGTTGGTTTATCACATAAAATCCCAATAAAATACATTTACATTTTTGGTTGTAACATGACAAAATGTGGAAAATGTCAAGGGATATTAAAACTTTTTTAATGAACTGCATACAAACACACACACACGCATGTGTGTTTGTGCTTTGGTCCCGACACCCTATCGCAATAAGCTGTGCACATCTATGCTCCTATATGTAGCACGGTCCCCTTGAGGACTGCTTAGATTTAGCTACTCATCTGCATCACCATGACCCTGTAAATCCTTCCAACCCACCTGACACTCTGGGTTCTGACATCTTTTCACAAGCACCTTTAAATGACACATCGCACAAGTCAATATATTTATGTTATCTCAGCTTTTACTGAATTAGCAAAGTAGCATTAGTTTGTAAAGGAGGGCATTAGATCAACCGAATTCTGAATAACAGCACAGACTCAGTAGAGGAATTTCCCAGCTTAATCCCTTGCCGACCGGCTCACGCCGATATACGTCGGCAGAAGGGCACATACAGGCATATTAACGTACCTGTACATTGCCCTTTAAGACGCGGTATTGTGTGGTCTTTGACCAGCCAAATGGTCTGGGGCTGAAGTGGTTAAGAAAAGTTTAACAGTAGGAAGATACAATATACATATAATGGTATACCACCGGTAGCATGACCTGACGGACAATGAATGGTTAAGTGTTTAAGGCAAAAGAAAATCTTCTATGGTGGAGTTTTAAGGCACGCTAAGTTAAAATTGGAGAGTATGGAGTGGCAAGAAGAGTGGGGGGGTGAGTCGGCTCCCTGGGTGACTTGAAATACCATATAGTTACCATATAGTCTTAAAAAACCTCTTCTGATGCCTATGCTATTGAAGTAGAGAGTCAACAAGCACAGTTCTCACTGATATATGTACCCTTCCTGTTTTTAAACGCAATATGATGGAATGTTAAAATTCACCCTGTCACCAAAAAACATATGTAAGTGTATTCCCTAATTACTTTCACAACTGTTATTTTCATTGCAATTTTTTTTACTGTCAGCCACTCATTGTTTTTCAACTATGTTATAGATATAGTTTGCTCTTCAATATACATCCCTGAAGGAGAAAACTGTACTTCGAAACGCGTTGGGTGCAAGAGGATCTCATATGTGTCTTTTCAGAATATGGTGACAATGTTATGAACTGTTTACACATTCTATATTCATGTGCATATTTTAGCTACTATGTTTAACTATGAATAAATAATTTTTGTACTATAATACTCTCCATACTCTCCAATTTTAACTTAGCGTGCCTTTAAAGTCCACCATAGGGGATTTTTTTTTGTTTTTAATACTGGATGTGGCACCATAATTGCATAGTATTACCGTTCTATTCTCTTCTTTATGTGTTTAATGCAAGTAGTTACTCTCTAAGGGGAACCCCAGACAGGCCTATTCAACCTTTAAATCCTAATGAGAGATCAGACAGAATAAGGATAGTGTAGGGCCCTTTAATTAGTGAGAACAGCAATGTCCATGGTGCAGGCCTGATAGTCTTCACCAGCAGTTGGAGCTCATTAGATTTTATCCAATAAGGCTCAGAGATGAATTAACAGATTGACTGGCTTAAACAGGCTAATAGTATTCCTTGAAGTGGTTGTAGGTAAAGGTGTCTATGTACAGTGTTCAAATAGAAGTGCAGTAAAGTTTTCCAAAGGTAAAGGTGTCTGTACACAGTGTTCCAATAAGTAACCAGGGAAATAATGCAGAAGGTAGGCGGTTGCCCTCTCACCAACGACTGGTCCGAACTAGATGCCTTGAAGTCAGCGACCTGGGAAGAGACGTCCATCAATTGAGCCACCAGCGATGACACACAGATGCGGAGTGTGAACGAACAGGGTGTCGAGCTGCTGAGTTGGTGCCGTGAAGATGTCTGGCGAACAGCCGCAGAGATGGGCCCTATGTGACGGGGCTGGAGTTTCTTTACAGCGTGTGGTAGGCCGCAACCTCTCTCTCCCCCTCATGGAGAGGTATGCATTACACAAGGCCCAGGAAGAAGAGAGCGTGCGGCAGAACTCCTATCTCCTTTATAGTCTCTCCCAGAAGTCCCCTGGATGGTAGCAAGGATCCCTGGGATATGTAGTCCTGGTGTATAGTTATGCAATGGAACCGCCGGTCACAAAGACTACTAGTCCCACAATCCAGTGAGTTGGCTCGCAAATATGATGACAGTCACTGGCGTCCAGCATTAAAGGGATACAACTATAGAGGATGAGTGACGGGGAGGGCACATAAGGTTACACTTATAGTCCGCCTTCGCTACATATAGATGCATTCTTTCCCTTATTGAACAGCTGAAGCATCAGGGTCGAACAGTATTGGTCCCGCCAGTGAGATTGGCCAGCGGCATCATCTTTATGGTTCTGGTATATATTTTGCTCAAAATCATTATGGTATCATTTGGATGTCTCCTTTACCTTAACTGAAGGGATTCAAGGATAATTAGGATAGCTGTATGTGTCACAAAAACACCAGTGCACACGTCTACCCAAAAATATGCGGGTTAAATAAGACAACCTCTTTCAGTTGTACAACTTCAATGAAGCCAGCAGTAACTAAGAAAGCACTGACAGGTTAACAGTTGTCTTAATGTCACATACAGTTCACTCTGTGCTTTTCTCAGTGGGTGTTATTACTCCTGTCAGGTTTCTGTTTCTGCACCAACATCATCTTCTCTATAGACTCACTCCCCACAGCATGATGTTTTTTAGTCCTTTTAATTTATGTTAAAACTGACGCTGATTTAACTACTTCTCTACAGTCTGCAGACATTTAATTCTCTGTCAGAAATAGCTTCCTAAACCCCAAGCAAGATCTGCAATGACTGTAGCTGTCACGTTCCACATGCCAAAGAAGCTAAGATATGAGCAAGAAATCATTTTACCAGACTCTGCTGAGTTTTAATGAGCAAGACTGCATGGGGCCCCTTATGCTGTGTGTTGACATGAGAACCAAATAGAGACACTAGTGTCAAACCTGTTAGACTTATGGGGATTTACAGTGACTGGGGATGCTAAAGAGAAAAAATAAAATAAAAAAATCAAGCGGAGTTGTGGTAATAAATAACTCTTTCAATGTACGTGTGAAAAATGTAAGAGAAAAGAAATCAGCATGGTTCCTCTTAGACAGTTAGGCTTCTTACAGTGGACAGCTCTTTTAATTCTGCTGTCCAGTCTTGTAAACTCGATTACCTTACGGAATACTTACGTCACTATCTGGCCTGTGGGGCAAAGCTTATTGTTGATGGTAAAGAGCTACCGAATTATATAAAGGTTCTCTTTCCTCTATCCAACCCAAACAATATATTTATTGGGAAATGATTCAGATGTTTCCTTCCTAGTATATTTACATAGTAAGAATGCTACACAGTTCTGAGAATGTAAAAAATGCACTGACACAAGTGATACTAATCGAGCGCCTGTATCCAGGGATATCACGAGGAACTAATGCCCCGTACACACGGTCGGAATTTCCAACAGAAAAAGTCCGATGGGAGCTTTTGGTCGGATATTCCGACCGTGTGTATGCCCCATCGGACTTTTTCTGTTGGCATTTCCGACGGACTTAGATAGAGAACATGTTCTAAATTTTTCCGTCGGAAATGCCGACGGAGGTTATCCTGTTGGCAAGTCCAACCGTGTGTAGACGGCATTAGACTAAATTCTATTGGTTGAGAAGCTACATTTGGCGATTCAAAAACCAGCAGTGACTTAGTGGTTAGCACTTCTGCAATGCTTGGTTCCTCCCAACCAGGGAACTACCTGCATGGAGTCTGCATGCTCTCCCTGTGCCTGTGTGGGTTTCCTCTGGGTACTCTGTAGGTACTCCGTGGGTTTCTATATGCTGTAGGGTTATTGGCTTCTACCTAAATTGGCCCTAGTATGTGTATGTACGCATGACGATAGGGGCCTTAGTTTGTCAGCTCCTTAAAGCAGTAGTAAAACGCATCTTAAAAAAAAAATTCCCCTGCAAAGCAATGTTATAAAGGGCTAGTATGCATCGCATACTAGCACTTTATGTGAGACTTACCTTAAAACAAAGCCCTCCCGCATCGTGCTGTCACCACTGACAGGGCTTTCATCTTGACCTGGTCTTTTTTCCAGGTTCGTGGCCTCCGGCTACATGAGTGGCCAGGGCCGCGATGACATCACTCCCACGCATGGGCGTGGGAGCCCTCGTTTATGAAATGAGCTCTGAAAATCCGACACGGTATGCCGGACCTTCAGAGCGCATGTGCCGGTGACGACACCAGCTGCATTCAGTATGAATATCTCCAAAACAGTGCAAGTTTAGGAGATATTCACCATACCTACAGGTAAGTCTTATTATAGGCTTACCTGTAGGTACAAGTGAAAAAAACTGAGTTAACTACCGCTTTAAAGCCGGCCATACACAGTGGGAAGCCATTCCTGCCGGGAGCAGCCACATGCGTTAATCAGAAGCGAATCCAGCAGGCTGCTTGTACCCAAGTCGATTGATCAACTTGGTACATTAAGCCTGCCTATTAACGGTTCAAATTTCAGTTGATTCCTGCTGAACTGGCCAAGATTCGAACCGTGTATGGCCAGCCTAAGAGCCCATTCACACAGGGGCAACACGACTTCCAGCACGACTTTGGGAGGCAACTTGGACACGACTTGAGTATGAATCACAGCACGACTTGGGGCAACTTACAACACAACTTGAAGTCGCCTCCAGGACAGGGAACTTTACAAGTGGCCAATCAGAGCTTATCAGCTGTGTGTGAGAAGGAGGAGGCTGGCTGTTTAGTGGAGGAAATTACTTTCTGTTTCTTTTCTGCTTCCTGTAAAGTTGCCTCAGTATGAACAGTGATCAGACTTGGAGGCAACTTCCATTGAAATCAATGGGTACAAGTTGCCTTCAAGTCGGATTGAAGTAGTACAGGAACCTTTTCTGAAGTCGGAGCGACTGCAGTAGTGTGCATTAAGACAGATCCATTCACTTACATTTATTTTTTCGTGTAGCGCGACTTGAGGCGACTAGGGGCGACTTGGGGCGACTTGAAGTCGGATCCAAAGTTGCCCCTGTGTGAATGGGCTCTTAGGGTAGAGATTGATGTGAATATACATATGTTTGTAAATTGCCGGTGCTATAAAAGTACCAGTAATAAAATAAATAAACCAACATTCCCAAAAGTGCAGTGAATCAGAAATAAATTGTGCAACATCTTACGCTGACGTAAAGAGCACATAGGAGACTCCCAGCCAAAGAAGCATCTGAAGTCTGCTGCTACGCACTCATTAAACTGCTGACAGTATCATATTGCAGAAAGAAAAAATTATTTTCTTACATGCTGGCATTTTTCATACAGACCTGTTATAAATCAAAGGGAAACCTCTTGTCTCGATGAAAGCCTGTACACATATTTTGATGATTTCTTTCATTAGCAACTTGTGGGAGATCACACATGAAGAGCGCAAAGAATGTGTAATGTAAACTCATTCATTATCTCCCAGCAGTACTACTAGAAGGCAGCTATTAAGATGTCTTTCAAAATTGTGTGCAAAAAAAAAAAAAAAGAATTCCAGCCACAAATATATCATGGATTTACTATTATTATGTTTTTTAAGTAGTTGGTATGGTGAGCTGAAGTGGGGAGGAATTCGATTTTCTCTAGCTTCTGCCTTTTGTATTATATCCCTATGCGCTGAACGGGATTTTGCACAGTCTAATCCTCCTTTATTCCCTTCCCTCTCTGCATTGGCCATCTAACAAGAAAGTGGTGTGCTAAAGATTGAGTGAACACTTGATTGACAAGCATCCCCCATTCAGAGGCCCTGATGAAAAGAAAATTCTTAAATTCCAAACAGACCAAATCAGTAACATGCATAAGGAAAGTAATTCAATTTTTTAGGCATGGTTATTTGTTGAAAAATTCGATTAGCATTTTTTGATGCTTTACTTGATATTATGAAGATATGGCTGGCAAAGACAGGTGCTTGGCCTTACAGTGAGGTGCTCACAGACCTATGCTTTATGAACAAAGCTGGAACACGGATCAGCCTAATGCCCCGTACACACGGTCGGACTTTGTTCGGACATTCCGACAACAAAATCCTAGGATTTTTTCCGACGGATGTTGACTCAAACTTGTCTTGCATACACACGGTCACACAAAGTTGTCGCAAAATCCGATCGATCTAAACGCGGTGACGTAAAACACGTACGTCGGGACTATAAACGGGGCAGTGGCCAATAGCTTTCATCTCTTTATTTATTCTGAGCATGCGTGGCACTTTGTCCGTCAGATTTTTGTACACACGATCGGAATTTCCGACAACGGATTTTGTCGTCGGAAAATTTTATATCCTGCTCTCAAACTTTGTTTGTCGGAAAATCCGATGGAAAATGTGTAGTGGAGCCTACACACGGTCGGAATTTCCGACAATAAGGTCCTATCACACATTTTCCGTCGGAAAATCTGACCGTGTGTACGGGGCATAAGGCTTCATTCACATACTTGCAATAAAAATGTGTTTTAACCACTTGCCGACCGCTGCACGGCGCTATACATCGGCACAATGGCAGCGGTGGGAAAATAGGCGTACCTGTACGTCCCCTTTAAGAGCTGGGGATAGCAGGCGCATGCGCGTGTGCGCTGCTGCATACAGCATGACCGTGCCCGCGGCACACACTTAACCCCTTCATTGCCCCCTAGTGGTTAACCCTTTCACTGCCAGTGTCATTTACACAGTAATTAGTGCATTTTTATAGCACCGATCGCTGTATACATGACAATGGTCCCAAAATAGTGTCAAAAGTGTCCGATGTGTCCGCCATGATGTCGCAACCCTAATAGAAATCGAAGATCGCTGCCATTACTAATAAAAAAGAATTAAAAATAAAAATGCCATAAAACTATCCCCTATTTTGTAGATGCTATAACTTTTGCGCAAACCAATCAATAAACACTTATTGCGTTTTTTTTTTACCAAAAATATGTAGAAGAATACATATCAGCCTAAACTCAGGGAAAAAAAAAAATTTTTTTATATATTTTTGGGGGATATTTATTATAGTAAAAAGTAAAAAATAATGCGTTTTTTCCAAAATTGACGCTCTTTTTTTGATTATAGCGCAAAAAATAAAAACCACAGAGGTGATCAAATACCACCAAAAGAAAGCTCTATTTGTGGGGAAAAAAAGGTTATCAATTTTGTTCGGGTGCAACGTCACATGACCGCACAATTGTCAGTTAAAGCAATGCAGTGCCGAATCGCAAAAAGTGCTCTGGTCAGGAAGCGGGTAAAATCTTCCGGGGCTCAAGCGGTTAAACAAGATTTTGTGTGTTTTTACCTGCAGGGCTATTGATTTCAATGAACCGTGCTTGTGCACTACAATATTCTGAAATGGCTGCTATGATTTTATGAAAGCATGCCATACAAAATTACCAGTGGTGTACGGGCACTGCCCCCTTTCTCCAGCCACCTCCTATTCAAGCGCTGATGGGCACTGATAAGGCACTGGTGACACCGCACTGATGAGCACTGATAATCTACACTGGTGGTACCTGACATTTGGCACTTGTGGTCCCTGACATTTGGCACTTGTGGTCCCTGGCATGCGGCACTGGTGGTCCTTGACATTTAGCACTGGTGGTCCCTGACATGCGGCACTGGTGGTCCTTGACATTTAGCACTGGTGGTCCCTGACATGCGGCACTGGTGGTCCCTGACATTCGGCACTGGTTTGCATTTATATTAAATGCAATAAATGAATATTACATTATTATGAATTTATATTAAAATGCTTTGCATTTATAAGTCTGTAACCTATTATACCGTGTGTTACTGGGCAGTATGGCTTGCTGACTGCAGAATGAGGGGTGTGATTTATGCTGAAGTGGGCAAGTTCACATTTACATGTACAAGCCTCGTGTACCCTCCCACTTTATTGCAATCCCAAGGATTCCTGGGAAATGTAGTCTGATTACAGTTTAGAGCAGTGTTTCTCAACCTTTTTACCTTGGAGGAACTCCTGGCAACAAGTTTGAGATCTCGAAGAACCCCTGAAATAATGTTCACATCTACAGCTCACGGAACATTGGTATGATCAGCGAGCTGTTGATAACAAAAATTATTTGTAGAAATAGCATTAAATTAATGAACTACTAGCTGCCCGCTCACTGTCATATGACAGTGGGACGAGGCAGCTGTTTTACTGGGCGGAAGTCATATGACGTGATCGCCCTCCCGAGCCACTAGGGGGTGCCCGCCGCGTTGCTTGGGACACGATGCGCATGTCCGCCGGGCACCCGCGATTGCTGGGTAACAGAGCAGAACCATGGATCTGTGTATGTAAACATACTGTCACAGAGGGCGTGGCCGGATGTGAGAGGAACAAGACGTGCTGAGGCTGAGCTCCGCTCTTACTTCCATCCTGACAGCTATTTCACTGCTAAAAACTCATATCTATCGGCTCCATTCCGGCATCCTGGGGTCTAAGAGGAACACCAGCACCCCGAGGGCTCCTCCGCCGTCTCCGGGACACCTCCGTTCCTCTTCCGCGGCAATCACCCGGTCGTCGGCCGCCATCTTGCAAACGAGGCCTCACACGCCACGATGTCTGTGAGTACTCAGACCCCCTCTGACCTTACTGCAGCACAGGCAGCATCTCATGCTGAACTCCTAGCAGCCATAAAAACGGGGAATGATTCAGTAATGGTCAAAATCGACCACCTAGTGACGGATGTCAGCCTGATTAGGCATGACATGGATAAATTCAGGTCCCGGTTTGCAGAGGCTGAAGGCCGCATTTCTCAATTAGAAGACGACACGAGGTCAGACTCCAGGGACTTACGTGCGTTACAACTGCAAGTCAAAGCCCTGCAAGAAAAGTCCATTGATACCGAAAATAGACTTCGCAGAAACAATATACGCATAATAGGCCTCCCGGAACGCGTGGAAGGAACCAGGCCTGCAGAGTTTGCAGAAACCTTTCTGATATCCTTGCTAGACTTGCCCACCATGCCACCTACTTTCGTGGTCGAAAGGGCACACAGGGTACCTCCGGTACCACCGGTCCCTGGGGCCCCTCCGAGACCCTTTCTTTTGTGACTACTGAATTACAGGGACCGAGACAGGATACTAGCAGCTGCAAGGGCAAAGCAAGATTTACAATATAACAACGGAAAGATCATGCTATTCCCCGATTATTCGCCAGAGATACAACAACGTCGCCGCTCTTTCACCGAAGCCAGACGCCGCCTCCGGGAGAAAGGTTTGAAATTTAGCCTGTTGTACTCGAGCAAGTTAAGAGTGATCGACGGTGATAGAGCTCATTTCTTCACTGACCCAGAATCAGCATTAGCTTGGCTGGACAGTCGTAAGGGATAACCCTGCAAGTTATGACGGAACATGTATTACCTAGCACGGCCCTTATTTGTTTCTTGCTACCTGGGGTTTTCTACAGTTAAGTTCTTTTGACTGGATCAGTGGTGCAACTGAATAGACGCACTTGTCATAAAGAGGATCAAGTTTTCAATAGGACCTATATGGTTCCTCCTGGATGGATGTCCCTTTTTCTTGGTCCTTTAATTTGTTATATTTTCTTCATTTCACTTTTTTTCTCTCAGCCCTTTTCTTTTTGAGTTTTTGGACCATTACATCGAGCTGAACTGCTCACCTTACAATGCAGGTATAATTATTAGTGGATATGCCAGACAAAAGTCTTTTTTGAGACGGTCCCTCCTCCCGACCCCCCCCCCCCTTTTTCTCTTCTCCCTGTGAAAATCTCTTTTGTCTACGTCCCCTGGTGGTGGACTCGAGTGTGCCACTACCGGGCCTCACAAATTGCAAAAGACAAACTGCAGTTTATCATTAACTTTGGACTGAGTGTGAGTGTAGTGCATCACCTTAGGTCGCCACTACAGCTCTAATACATTTTTGGTTTAAGGGTAAAACTATCCCCTTCTGTCTCCCTGGTTCTAGGTTTTTTGTCAAATTTTTTTTTTTTTTTTTTTTCAGGGAGTGAGATGGGGCATAGTAGGAAAGGCACAGTGTGCCTGGGTTGTTTAGAAATGTTTGTTAAAAAATTTTGGTTTGAGTTTGTTATTTTTTTTTTGGTGTATGACCCGGAATATATTATAACGGTTACTAAAACAAGGTATGCTATTTTGAGGATGTTGCTGCTCATGGTTTTCCTTCTGACTAGACTTCCCCCTTATCCTCAATGGATCCCGAGACATATATCAGATGGCTAACCCCTCGGCTGATCATTTCACGGTTCTTTCTTGGAACGTCAGGGGTCTGGGATCAAAATTTAAACGAGCTCTCCTTTTTCAGTATTTAAAATCTCAATCACCCCAACTTATACTTCTTCAAGAAACCCATCTTATGGGCAGCAAAATCCTCACACTTAAAAAGCCCTGGATACAGAGGGCGGTGCATGCCACATACTCCACTTATGCAAGGGGAGTGTCAATCCTCATACATAAAAACTTCCCTTGCATGATTGAGGAAGTTTGTACGGATCCACAAGGGAAATATGTGATTGTTGTATTCACACTTTGGTCGCATAGGTATATAGTTATTAACATGTGCATACCCCCACCTTTCTCGCCAGAAATATTATATGCGGTTATTAATAAGATTGCACCTTTTTGCCCAGGGAAAATTCTAATAATGGGGGATTTTAATGCTATAATGTCACCAGTATTGGATAGACCTACTCCACCCAAAAATCACCGCACGGACCTTTCAGCCTGGGACCAGGCTGTGGGTTTGGAGGAAATTTGGAGGTGGAAACACTCTGCAACTAAACACTACTCGTGTTTTTCTGCGTCACACAAAACAGCATCCCGTATAGATCTGGCATTTTCGAATACCCCGCTGTTGGCCGATGTGCTGGAGGCATCCTATTTGCCCAGTGGGTTATCCGATCACAGCCCATTGGCAGTGAAGCTCCGCTCTCCTGCATCTCGCAATGCAGCACTGTGGAGGCTGGGAGCACATTGGGTTTCTCACCCAGAACTAACCGAAAAAATGCCCCCCCTGCTAGTCGAATTCTGGGAGCAGAACACAGGGTCCACTTCCCCTGAAATTACATGGGATGCCTTCAAGGCTTATACGAGGGGCCATTATATCTCCTCTATAGCCCACGTAAAAAAGCAACAAAAAAAAGAAACCCAACTATTACAACAATCAGTGATAAATAATACAGCTACATATAGCTCTGACCCTACACCAGCCCATTTTGATCTGCTTATGGCGGCTCAGAGGGAGCTAAATCTACATATGGCAGAGGTCACAAGAACTTGACACGCATAAAGGTAGGCAGAGGGTTTTTGAACAAGGTGACAAAAACGGTCGCCTGTTGGCCTTATTGGCACAGAATGACCAACCCCTCACACTCGTTTCCACACTCCAGACCTTGGACGGTGGAATAGCGACATCTCCTTCAGAGGTTCTACAAACATTTAATGCCTTTTATAACAAGCTATACACCTCCACTTTGGCCTCTGATTTTAGGCCTGAACAATTACGGGACCTGTTGGACCCCTTGGCGCTAGGCTGGCTCTCTGATCAGGAACGTGAGGCATTGGTTCAACCATTTACAGTGCAGGAAGTTCTGAACGCCATTCAATCGTTTCCCACTGGAAAGGCACCAGGGCCAGATGGCCTTCCAATTGATTTTTACAAAGCACATAGAGATCTTTTAGCACCGTTGCTAGCCCAGCTCTATAGTACATGTCTCAAAGCTGGAAAGTTACCTGACTCTATGTATCACGCATATTTAACCCTAATATACAAACCCCCTAAGGACCCAACATCTTGCGCCTCTTATCGACCCATTGCATTATTAAATAATGATTTTAAAATTTTGACCAAATTACTTGCTTTACGTTTATATCCCCTATTACCGTCAGTGATCGACCCAGATGAAACTGGTTTTATGCCTCGCAGATCTACAGATGTTAATCTCAGAAGACTTTTTACTAATATACATACCCTACATCACAACACGGGCTCCAGGACTATAGCTTCATTAGACATAGAAAAGGCTTTTGACACAGTGGAGTGGCCTTTTCTCTGGGAAACATTGCGCAGAATGGGATTTCCTCTGCTGTTTATTGAATGGCTTCAGATACTATACCAGTGCCCCACTTCATCAGTGATTGGGGGGTGGGTTGTCGGCTCCCTTTAGACTTACAAGGGGAACGCGGCAGGGCTGTCCTCATTCTCCAGCATTATTTGCCTTAGCTATTGAACCGGTGGCGGAAGCACTACGCTCATCCCCGCATATAAGAGGTCTCCGTATTGGCTTGCTGGAGGAGAGGCTAGCCCTGTATGCGGATGACATGTTGTTGTTTCTCAATGATGCCGGTCCATCCTTGCAGGGAGTTCTAGATGTATTAAACAAGTTTGCAGAAGTCACGGGGCTAAGAGTTAACTGGTCAAAGTCCATACTCTTTCCAATAGACCAAGAAGCCAAAACTACATCTCCCTCACATTGCCCCCTACAGTGGGTGGAAACTTTTAAATACTTGGGTGTCCACATTTCCACTCAAGAAAAGGACTATGTCTCGCTTAATTTAGCCCCAGTACTCTTAGAAACTAAGAAAAAATTTAAAACATGGAGTAACTTACCTCTTTCAGTTTGGGGACGAGTGAATCTCCTCAAAATGAAAATAATTCCAAAATTCATTTATCTGTTTCGCCACTCCCCTCAGTGGATACCTAAATCCTTTTTTAATAAGCTAAATCAATTATTCTCATCCTTTATATGGGGCCTCTCACCACCCAGATATCGTCTAGTAACATTAATGCGGCCGACAACGCAGGGTGGTATGGCATTTCCTGATTGCTACAAATATTTCTTAGCCACTCAACTGTGACAGCAGCCTGGTGGTTGCACCCTGATAAAACTAACTCGTCCACAGTACTAGAAGCGACGATATTAGGTTCGCTGGAAGCTCTACAACTTCTTTTGTTCAGGGGTCTCCGGGCCCCGTATCCTCTAACTCCCTCAATGCACACCACCCTGCGGGCTTGGCAGGCAGGTTTGGCCATAGAAAAATATAAAGCGAACGAGTTCTCTCCTAATACGCCGTTATGGCTGAACCCCACATTATCTCATATGTACAAACTTCCTGACCCGTATGCATGGACCAAACATGGTATAAAAGCCCTCTCAAATATTGCACCACAAATGTCAATGCTTTCTTTTCCACAACTCTCTTTGACATATAATCTACCACCTCATTATCTTTTCCGCTACCACCAACTGTCGCATGCATTTGCCGCACAATTTCCTCACGCTGCCAGTATCATGGTCCAATCCGGATTGGAGAGGACGCTAAGAACGAAGTGTGCAGAAAAACCTACCTCGCAGTTATACGAGCACTTGGTTTATGTGTCTCTTCCACCGCTTGACAAAATTTGGTCTAACTGGCAGCGTGATATCCCTGCACTAGATAACGACGATTGGGATGATGTCTGGGATTTTCCCTTTAGATCACTAGTTTCTATGAGGGATCGCCTTATACAATTTAAAATAGTCCATAGAGCTTATTTCACCCCATATAGACTTTCTAAAATGAACCCTTCATGCTCAGCGGAGTGTTGGAGATGTGGAATCTCCCCAGGTGATTTCTCACATATTTTTTGGCACTGTCCACAAATCCAACAATACTGGAGTGAAGTGCTAGAAGTGGTAAATAGGGTTGCATCCACCGCACTGCCCTGTGCAGTGGTGTATTTAGGTTTTGTGCTGCCCTAGGCCTGACTAAACTCATGCACCCCCCTAAATTAAATACGACCCACCCCTTGCTGCCGAGGCCACACCCCTTCCTGTTTAAGACCCGCCCTATCATCTGTAAACCACACCCCTTCCTCTTTAGGCTCACTTGGCACCTTTCAGGGGGGAGGGGGGAACAGGTACCCTTCCCCACTCCCTGGAGACTGCAACTAAATGTGGACTGTTTAAAGGGTTTGCTTTGATTTTAGCATGCATGGAGCACTTTGCACATGCCAGTGGCGGCTGGTGCTCAAAATTTTTTGGGGGGTGCAAACAAACTAAGAAATTCAGAAAAAAAGACATCAATTGCAGCCTCACTGTGCCCCATCAAATGCAGCCACTGTTCCATCAAACGCAGCCACTGTGCCCACCAAACGCAACCACTGTGCCCATCAATTGCAGCCACTGTGCCCACCAAACGCAGCCACTCTGCCCACCAAACGCAGCCACTGTGCCCCACCAAACGCAGCCACTGTGCCCCACCAAACGCAGCCACTGTGCCCCACCAAACGCAGCCACTGTGCCCCACCAAACGCAGCCACTGTGCCCCACCAAACGCAGCCATTGTGCCCCATCAAACGCTGTCACTGTGCCTTTAAACGCAGCCATTGTGCCCCATCAAACGCTGTCACTGTGCCTTTAAACGCAGCCATTGTGCCCCATCAAACGCTGTCACTGTGCCTTTAAACGCAGCCATTGTGCCCCATCAAACGCTGTCACTGTGCCTTTAAACGCAGCCATTGTGCCCCATCAAACGATGTCACTGTGCCCCATCAATTGTAGCCACTGTGCCTTTAAACGCAGCCATTGTGCCCCATTAAACGCTGTCACTGTGCCCCATCAATTGCCAACACTGTTCCCATAAAACTCTTATAATTTTTTTCAATAACTTTACCTGCTGTGCCGAGGAGAAGGGTCAAGCAGTGTGGAGGAGGGTAGGCGGAGCATAAGGCTCCACCTCCGCCAGTCATCTGACGCTTATGGGGGCGTGAGTCACACGCCGCCCCCCACATGAGAGAAAGTCCCCCCACCCGTCTTCCTGATTCCCGGCTCCCGCGCCTGCCCCCGCCCCCCGCACACATGCAGCCCACGGCAGCCGCCTTGCTGTAGCGGGCGGCGCTGCTGTGTATGGGCGTGCTTGTCAGAGGGTGGGGGGGCGTGAGCTCTGCTAAGCACGCCCATACACACGCCCCTCCACTCTCTGCCAAGCACGCCCATACACAACAGCGCCGCTACAGCAAGGCGGCCGCCGTGGGCTGCATGTGTGCGGGGGGCGGCCGCGGGAGCTGAGAATCGGGTGGGGGGACTTTCTCTCATGCGGGGGGGGGCGGCTTTTTTTTGCCGCCCCCCGCAAAGTGCCGCCCTAGGCCTAGGCCAAAACACAGCCCTGGCCCTGTGCTATGGAACTATGTCTTCTGGGGCTAATTGAAACACACATACCAATGATAGCGAAACGTACACTGGTTGGTATATTGCTCTTTTATGCCCGCAAATCCATTGCTCTAAAATGGAAACAAAAAGCCCCACCTTCGTTGACGCAATGGAAAAACCTGATAAATGCTAGTCTTCCCCTTTATAAAGACACCTATTCAAATAGAGGGTGCCCGGCAAAATACGAAAGAGTCTGGCGTGTTTGGCTAGATAAAGAAGACACAGCTGGTTGAGGTACATTGCAATATGGAGAGCTTATGTATTACAGACCTGAGAGTTTTTGGTATCACTATAAAGAATAGTCAGAAAGTCTGTCTGGGAAAATGTGAAGATATATTGGTAAAGATACACCATAAGTCAGCTTATTAACGAGTCGCTTACCACAATGAAATACCTTGTCATTCGATGTATGTATCATATCAGACATACACCATAGTTGTTGTTAAGTTGTATATGTATTGTGTGTCAGAAAATTGAATAAAAACAATTAAAAAAAAAAACAAAACATACTGTCAGAGGAGAGGAGACCGAAGGTGTGTCCCTTGTACATAGGGACACCAATCAGTCACCTCCCCCAGTCAGTCCCCTCCCCCCACAGTTAGAATCGCTCCCTAGGACACACATTAACCCCTCGATCATCCCCTAGTGTTAACCCCTTCCCTGCCAGTTACATTTATACAGTAATCAATGCATTTTTATAGCACGGATCGCTGTATAAATGTGAATGGTCCCAAAAATGTGTCAAAAGTGTCCGATATGTCCGCCTCATTATTGCAGTCACAATAAAAATCGCAGATCGCCGCCATTACTAGTAAAAAAAAAATAATAATAAAAATACTGTAAATATATCCCCTATTTTGTAGACGCTATAACTTTTGCACAAACCAATTAATATACGCTTATTGCGATTTTTTTTACCAAAAATATGTAGAAATGTACATCTCGACCTAAACTGAGGAAAAAATGTGTTTAAAAAAATTAAAAAATTGGATATTTATTATAGCAAAAAGTAAAAAATATTGTGTTTTTTCAAACTTGTCCCTCTTCTTTTGTTTATAGCGCAATAAATAAAAACTGCAGAGGTGATCAAATACCACCAAAAGAAAGCTCTATTTGTGGGGAACAAATGACAAAAATTTCATTAGGGTGCAGTGTTGCATGACCGAGCAATTGTCATTCAAAATGCGACAGCGCTGAAAACTGAAAAATGGCTTGGGCAAGAAGGGGGTGAAAGTGCTCGGTATTGAGGTGGTTAATGTGAAACTTGTGCTTTCTTTTCCTGCAGAGCTGATCCATTCAGGGGACATTACATGGGGCAGAGCACATGACAGGGGACATTACATGGGACAGGGCACATTACAGGGCACATTACATGGGGCAGAGCACATTACAGGGGACATTACATGGGACATGGGATATTACATGGGGCAGGACACATTACATGGGGCAGGACACATTACGTGTAGCAGAACATATTACATGAGGCAGAGCAAATTACATGGGGCAGAGCACATTACATGGGGCAGAGCAAATTACATGGGGCAGAGCACATTACATGGGACAGGGCATATGACAGGGGACATTACATGGGGCAAGGGACATGACAGGGTACATTACATGGGGCAGGGGACATGGCAAGGCACATTACATGGGGCAGGGGACATGGCAAGGCACATTACATGGGGCAGGACACATTACATGGGACAGGGCACATGACAGGGGACATTACATGGGACACGGGACATTACATGGAGCAGAGCATATTACATGGGACAGGACACATGACAGGGGAAATTACATGAGGCACAGCACATGACAGGGGAAATTACATGGGGCAGAGCACATGTCATGGGACAGGGGACATTACATGGGACAGGGGACATGACAGGAACATTACATGGGACAGGTGACATTACATGGGGCAGGTGACTTTACATGGGGCAGGGGATTTTACATGGGGCAGGGGACATTACATGGGACAGGGGACATAACATGGGACAGGGGACATGACAGGGGACATTACATGGGACAGAGCACATGGCACGGGGCAGAGCACATGATATGGGACAGGGCACATGACATGGGGCAGAGCACATTACATGGGACAGGACACATGACATGGGGCAGAGCACATTACATGGGACAGGACACATGACATGGGGCAGAGCACATTACATGGGACAGGACACATGACATGGGGCAGAGCACATGACATGGGACAGGGCACATGGCATGGGGCAGAGCACATGACATGGGACAGGGCACATGGCATGAGGCAGAGCACATGACATGGGACAGGGGACATGACATGGGGCAGAACACATTATATGGGACAGGCCGCATTACATGGGGTGGGGGACATGACAGGGGACATTACATGGGACAGACTGTTGGGCACATTGTGGGGGGGGGGGACACAGCTGGGCACAGTACCGGCTTTCTTCTTCTGGCTTCAGAACTCATTTCATATCACCTCCAGTGGTGCGCTGTTCCCCCTCCGCCCCTCCTCCTCCTATCCTGTCCACCCCAGATGATGTCACGTACTCGGGAAGGACAAGAGGGGAGGAGGGGCCTGCAGGGAACAGCACGCTACAGCCAATAGGATGCCAGCCGCTTCCCTGCCTATTTCTGCCTGTGTCTGTGCGATCCCCCTGTCAGCTGCCTGCAAATGACAGTCAGATCACAGCGGAACCCCTGGGGACCTCTCGCGGAACCCTGGTTGAGAACCACTGGTTTAGAGAGAGAAAAGAGGATATGATGCAATCACTGTTCTAACACCTCCTCTTTGCTAGAATACAAGCTGCATTTTTTGAATCACAGAGCTGACTTTCTGAAAATGTAATCAGACATATCTCTTAAACGGTAACACATTTCACAAATGTAATAACTGTTTAGTGCTTTATGGGAGGGGGGGGGGTACTAATGGGGGATTTTTTGAAAATCCCAGAGTTCTGCTTTAAAGTAAGACTAAAGGCAACATTTTTTTTTTTAGTTTTGGACAGAGTGGAGATGGAGTAGAACACCTGTCAGTTTTAAGTGCTCTCTGTGCCTCCGTTAGGAAGTTTCACCCTCTCTATTTGTCCTGTTTACCATTATCATTGAAAGTGAAAGTAAAAGAAAATCCCAAATTTTGGATTGACCTATAAAAAAAAGTAATGAGTTCTAGTTACTTGGGGGCCCCAAGGGATTCTCTTTATTTGTGGGTATTTCTTCTTATGTCCTCTTTTGGCTATGGGACAGGAAGTGAAGATACATCTCCCCAATGGGACACAGATGGCAAAAAAAAAAAGAAAAAACATGACAGGGGTTTGAACTCTCCCTTACTCTATCCAAGCAAAAAAAAAGGTTGTGTTTATAGTTCTACTTTAATAAAAATCTATCTTTAAAGTGGTTGTAAACCCTCACATATACCCATGTAAGTGAACAGCCTCAGATGATACGCAGAGGTTAAACAAATCCTCCTATAGTCTTCTCTGTTCTACACCCCTTCAAAAGGGCAGAAAAGTGCTAAAATGTTTCTGCATCTGTCAGGAGCACAGAGGAGGGAGCAGAGAGGCTGCAGTTAGGGTCCTTTCACACTGGGGCGGTTTGCAGGCGCTATTGCGCTAATAATATCGCCTGCAAACCGACCCGAAAGTGCCGCTGCTTTCATTCCAGTGTGAAAGCCCCGAGGGCTTTCACACTGGAGCGGTGCGCTGGCAGGAGGGTAAAAAAAGTCCTGCTAGCAGCATCTTTGGAGCGGTGAAGGAGCGGAGTGTATACCGCTCCTTCACTGCTCCTGCCCATTGAAATCAATGGGACGGCACGGCTATACTGCCGGCAAAGCGCCTCTTTGCGGTGGTTTTTAACCATTTCTCGGCCGCTAGCGGGGGGTAAAACCGCCCTGCTATCGGCCGCTTACCGACGGTAAAGCTCCGCTTACAATAGCGGCGCTTTACAGCCGACGCCCGCCCCAGTGTGAAAGGGCCCTTACAGTGTGTGAGAGCTGATTGGAGGAAAGGAACACATCCCCTTCCACACAGCAGAAGAACTGTGCTCTGAGTAGACAAGCTCCATTCTGAGCTCCTTCCCCGACACAAATTTTATCTCATGTGTTGGGAAAACTTCTCAGAAGTGACTCATGCTGATAACAGAGGAAAGAAGCACCAGAGAGAAACTACACTTAGAGCTTTGGAGAGAGATAAGTAAACACCGCAGATATATGTACTTTGCTCAGATTCTATGACTGAGGTTTACAACCACTTTAAGCTCAAGGCAAGTGATTTTGTCTAGGCTGAGATTATGTCATCAGCTTGCTTCAGGCAGGAGGAGGCATTTTCTCAGTCTTCATTCTCCTGATGATTATACTAGAACACTGTAAATTTTGTAGGTCACAAGGCAAGAGGCTGCAGCAAGAACTGATCTGTCCAGACATTTGTGTACACCGGCAAGAACTCCACAGGCACCAAGATTCACATGCATGACATTGTCATCTCTGAGAAAGCATCTTGATAGAGAAAGTAGATGCTGACCCTGGGTTAGGCTTGAACAAAAAGAAAACTTGAGAAAAGTAGATAAAGGTATTGTCAGGGGGGTGGCATGGTCTTGATGCTGCTGGTGATGTGCTGGTGCTGTAGCTGGGTCCAAATCCAGGACACCCCCCCACCCCCCAACACGCGTTATTACTGCGGGCTGGAAGATGCTGATTAGCTGAGGTTAATGAGGATACAGTCTGAGACCTTCCTGATGTGGTGAAAAACTGAAACAAGTGATCTTGGCACAGTAAAAGACAGATAATGATCTTCATATAGGGTTAACTGTAGCTGGTGAGTGAATGCTACTTATGGGGGCACTCTGGGCAATAAGACACTTGTGACGGGTGGAATAGTGTGGCACATCGCTAATGTGTAGCAATTTTAAGGGCTCTGGAGCATTGTCACTAGATCACATACAGTATCCCACAAAAGTGAGTACACCCCTCACATTTTTGTAAATATTTTCTTCTATCTTTTCACGTGACAACACTAAAGAAATTACACTTTGCTACAATGTAAAGTAGTGAGTGTATAGCTTGTATAACAGTTTAAATGTGCTGTCCCCTCAAAATCCCTCAACCCACAGTCATTAATGTCTAAACCGCTGGCAACAAAAGTGAGTACACCCCTAAGTGAAAATGTCCAAATTGGGCCCAATTAGCCATTTTCCCTCCCCGGTGTCATGTGAATCGTTAGTGTTACAAGGTCTCAGGTGTGAATGCGGAGCAGGTGTGTTATATTTGGTGTTATCTCCCTCACTCTCTCATACTGGTCACTGTAAGTTCAACATGGCACCTCATGACAAAGAACTCTCTGAGGATCTGAAAAAACGAATTGTTGCTCTACATAAAGATGGCCTAGGCTATAAGAAGATTGCCAAGACCCTGAAACTGAGCTGCAGCACGGTGGCCAAGACCATACAGCGGTTTAACAGGACAGGTTCCACTCAGAACAGGCCTCGCCATGGTCGACCAAAGAAGTTGAGTGCACGTGCTCAGCATCCTATCTAGAGGTTGTCTTTGGGAAATAGACATATGAGTGCTGCCAGCATTGCTGCAGAGGTTGAAGGGGTGGGGGGTCAGCCTGTCATTGCTCAGACCATACGTTGCACACTGCATCAAATTGGTCTGCATGGCTGTCATCCCAGAAGGTAGCCGCTTCTAAAGATGATGCACAAGAAAGCAGTTTGATGAAGACAAGCAGACTAAGGACATGGATTACTGGAATCATGTCCTGTGGTCTGATGAGACCAAGATAAACTTATTTGGTTGAGATGGTGTCAAGCGTGTGTGGCAGCAACCAGGTGAGGAGCACAAAGACAAGTGTGTCTTGCCTACAGTCAAGCATGGTGGTGGGAGTGTCATGGTCTGGGGCTGCATGAGTGCTGCCGGCACTGGGGAGTTACAGTTCATTGAGGGAACCATGAATGCCAACGTGTACTGTGACATACTGAAGCAGAGCATGATCCCCTCCCTTCAGAGACTGGGATGCAGGGCAGTATTCCAACATGATAAGGACCCCAAACATACCTGCGAGACAACCACTGCCTTGCTAAAGAAGCTGAGGGTAAAGGTGATGGACTGGCCAAGCATGTCTCCAGACCTAAACCCTATTGAGCATCTGTGGGGTATCCTCAAACGGATGGTGGAGGAGTGCAAGGTCTCTAACATCCACCATTTCTGTGATATCATCATGGAGGAGTGGAAGAGGACTCCAATGGCATCCTGTGAAGCTCTGGGGAGCTCCATGCCCAAGAGGGTTAAGGTTGTGCTGGAAAATAATGGTGGCCACACAAAATATTAATGCCCCGTACACACGGTCGGACTTTGTTCGGACATTCCGACAACAAAATCCTCGGATTTTTTCCGACGGATGTTGGCTCAAACTTGTTTTGCCTACACACAGTCGCACAAAGTTGTCAGAATTTCCGATCGCCAAGAACGCGGTGACATCAAGCACGTACGACGAGACTAGAAAAGGCCAGTTCAGAACCAAGCGCGGCACCCTTTGGGCTCCTTTTGCTAATCTCGTGTTAGTAAAAGTTTGGTGAGAGACGATTCGCGCTTTTTCAGACTCGTGGCTTTCAGATCGTTTTCTGCCGTTCAGTTTGTGCTTGTGGGTTTGTATCTGCTCTTCAGTGCGTGCAGTCAGTTCGTATTGGAGTTTTCTGTGCGATCTTGTCCGCTCGTTGCTGTTTTTCAGGTCGCTCTTCACAGGCCTTGCTGTTCTTCAGTGCGTTCTGTTACTTCGTTCTGAGCAGCCGACCGTTTTCTAGCCATGTTTCGTATGCGTACTCCTCGTAGAGTTCGTGCTGTGCGGGGGCTTGGTGTTGGGGTCCTGACCTTGACACAAGTCCAGTCCATGAACAGGGTGGGGAGGAGTTCATGGACCAAGAATTGGTTGCTTCAGCGTGACCAGTTCTGTCATATGCCTTTGCTCCGTGAGATCCGTGAGAATAATCCTGATGATTTCAGGAACTTTCTCCGGATAACGGACCCCGTATTTCACCGTTTGTTGGCTTCGCTGACCCCCTATATTAGCAGGCAGGATACCTGCATGAGGCAAGCCATCACTCCGGAGCAGAGGTTGGTCGCTACCTTGCGGTATTTGGCCACAGGGAGAAGTCTGCAGGACTTGAAGTTCTCGACAGGCATCTCCCCCAGGCTCTGGGTATCATTATCCCAGAGACCTGTTCTGCCATCATCCAGGTCCTGCAGAAGGAGTATATGAAGGTAAGATTTTTATCCTTTTATATCACATTTTATTGTATTGAATGTTTGATAATATATTGTATTTCTTCCCTCATTCCATAATTACCATGATTGTAATATGCTGTGAATGTCCCCTTTGTCCTCATGCATGCTGGATTTTTATGTAATTATTATTTTAGGTCCTTCATACATATTTGCCCTTCAATAACCTCCCCAGCATGGTGTCTCCTGCCCTATATTCACCTCATGTAGTCACTTAACAATGTATTTTATCAGCTCCATAGTAGTGCTTTACCCCAAACACCCCCTAAAATGTTTTGAAATGTTATTTTTGATTTAAATTCAGGCAGAGTGGCAGAGGCTTTTTTTTGTGGTGTCCCCAAATTTTTTGTAACCCTCCCTCCCCCAACTGCTAAGTCAGCTGATCCCAATTCTCTATCTTCAATCATCTATCTGCTGACTTTGCCAAACCCATACACACTATACCCATCTCTTTAGTGCTCAGATTTATGGATTAATTCCCCAAAGCATGTAGTGCAAGGGCCTGCCTGTATACTTTCCAATGGTACTGTTTAAAGTTCTTGTATCCTATTATGATCTTGATAGGTAATAGCAGAATGTCCAAATGTGCTCAAATGTGTACAGTGTGTATTTATATCTTTGTATTATGACACTTCTTACCTGTCCAGTGGGCTGCCAATAGTGTAACTAAGGAGGGGCTGTTCCAAGTAATACCCTGTATTTAGGCATTCATCTCTCAATGAAGTGAAGAGGGTTACCTGTCCAAGAGTTCCCCCCCCGTATAATGTTAGAAATGGCCCATGAGGGGGGGAGGGGGAATATGATAGGTGTACCTTATACTTTGTTGTTGTTAAATTCCCCTTAATAAATGCTATCTGGAGGTTGACCCATAATGTTTGTGTCTAATCTGCTTGCCAGGTTTCTGTGAAAAAATAGTAATGTTTATTGTTTTTTCCTCAACAGTTTCCTTCCACGCCACAGGAATGGCAGACTGTGGCCTTACATTTTGCCCAGCGGTGGGACTTTCCTAACTGCGGAGGGGCAATTGATGGGAAACACGTCCACATCGTCCCACCACCTAACTCGGGGTCGTACTATTATAATTACAAGGGGTTTAATAGTATAGTGATGTTGGCGGTGGTGTCGGCTAATTACGACTTCTTGTATGTGGACGTGGGGAAGAATGGCCGGATGTCCGATGGTGGAGTCATCGCCCAGACGGAGTTCTACAGGCATCTCCAGAATGGCAGCTTGGACTTGCCACCTCCAGAGGACAATGTTGAAGGTCTCCCATTTGTGTTCGTTGCTGATGAAGCATTTGCGCTGGGGGACCACCTGATGCGGCCATTCCCGATGAGGACCCTCACCCCGGAACAGAGGGTTTTTAATTACCGGCTGGCCAGAGCCCGAAGAGTGGTGGAGAACACATTTGGAATCCTGGCCAGCCGGTTCCGATTATTTATGACACCCATCCATATGGCGGAGTATAAACTGAACCATATAATACTTGCCTGCTGTGTTCTCCATAATTTTCTACAAAAACATTCAGCCAACTATGCTGGCTCAGTTGGGTCTGAGGCCGGAATCCCAAATACATCAACAATGACGGCACTTGAAAGCGGCCGTCCTGGCTTGCCCTCCCTGAATGCCCGTGATGTCCGGTTACGATACCTGGAGTTCTTTGCGGGTAGGGGGGCTATCAATATGCCAGACAATCTGTGACACCTTTTTCAAATAAAAAAACAACCAAAAGAAATTCTTGGTGGACATTTACTGCTTGTGTTTGTTTTAGCTGACCCTGACAGAAATGTGTTGAGTGCAGAAAATGCTGTTTGCAGTAGCATTATGAAAAATCAAAATATCCATTTCAGATAAAACAGGCCTGTGTAAAACCAACAAGAAAGCCAAAAAACTTGAACTTACAAAGTTCACATTAGGTAAAACCTGAAGGCTAGATCAGACATCAGTATTTAGGAACTGGGTTTGATCTAGCGTTCAGATGGGGGGAAATCACCCCTGGAAAAGCCAAATTTGGAAGATGCACACCAATTTACAAATGTCCACATGTGCTATCTGCCATCAGGGGGGATCAAGGGACGTGTTTTGGGGGAGAAAGCCTTTCCTCAATGCGACTTTATAATTGAGGAAGGTGTTGCACCCCCAAAACGCGTCCATTGATCTCCTGTGATGGCAGATAGCACATGTTGGCACACTGTGTGCATCCTCCAAATTTGGCTTTTCTAAACATTTTAAAAATTTTTGGAAGATTGGACCACATTAATAAAACAGGTGATTTTGTGGGGTTTAAATTCGCCCCAAAACATCAATGATGTTATTATTTTTTTTAATAACATCACTGATTTGGTTCTGGATGTTTTGCAATTGGAGATTACACCCCATGATCACCCCGATAAGTATCTGGGCACTTTCTGAAGTAAAGCGTTCAGGATCCCTCACATCACGATCACCTAAAAAGAGATAAAGAACAAAAAAAAGGTCTCAAAAATCTGCCACCATCCATCTCTTTTACCTGAGCCTGTGGTCGCAGACACTCACCTGTTGTGGTGCCAATCTCCACTACGTCTTCTTCTTTCTCCTGCTCTTCTTCTTCGTTTGGGGGTATTTCACCTTCTTCCATAGGTGGGGGGTCTGTGGTCTCCTCGGATGAGGGCTGTCCTCCGAGTCTTTTCTCCCCTATGTAAAACAAAAATGGTATAATTAGCACACAGATATTTGATGGCAGAACTAGAAATAGGAAACATTGCTTGGAAGTGGGGTACAATTGTCTATTTTAGCCGAGTTCCAAGATGTATATTTTTTTTAGTGCCCTTTGTCAAGCTGCAATACTTTACATGTTTGGTACAAGCTTCACAGATGTAGCCCCCCCTATAGTATACACTGGAGCACCTGTGTGCCCTCCTAATAAAAATGGTGTTCTGGGGTCCCACACTAGTGCTCCAGTGTCCAGATGTGAAAACAGCTGCTCAGTGTCCTCTCTTTACACACAATCTAGTTGTCATTTCATTCTAGTAACAAACCCATCTACACAAACAAATCTTTGGCATCCAAGTAGGCCCCAAAAAATGTGTGAAAATGCATATGGCCTAAACAATGGTGTTCTAGAGGCCGAAATAAAAATGTTTGATACGAACGAATAATGGGCCCATGAACATTAAAGTTGCCCTTTTAAACGTTACAATTAATAAAAGCATATGGAGCAGAACGAACGTAATAAAGACAGAAAGAATAGGAACACAGCACAACTACTTACTTTTTTGCAGCACTCTCCGGATCTTTCGGTACTGCTCTGGCTCTCTCAACTTCAGGTCCGACCACCGCTTCCTGAGCTGATCTTTAGACCTTCGTACCCCGAAATTCCGCTCTAGACTCCTGACCACTTTACCAATGATTTTTGCCTTTCGGATGTTGGGGTTGGGGTAAGGCCCATATTTTCCGTCATAGTCGGACTTCCTCATGATGTGTACCATCTCCAACATCTCCCCAAACGACATATTTGTGGCCTTAAAACGTCTCCTTCTGGATCGGGACGTGCCTGGATCCGGCCTTTCCTCCTCCTCCTCCTCGTTGCTATAATTAGCATGCACCTGCTGTAACTCTGCCATCATGCTCTTCACCCACTGCGCCGAACGAAAAGGGGCGGGGAATACACTAGAAAGAACGTCAGGGGCGGGCGGAGTTACACGCATGCGCAGTGTGTATAAAGCGTAACACGCGTGCGTATTACGTACGATCTGTGAGCGGAGGAAGGAGCATTGGACGCGCCGATCGTAAGAACGAAGGTAAGAGACAAACTTGTGCCTATACTGCTTCTAGATTGAGGCCTATATTGTAACAAGATTAGGAGAGTTTTGTCTGACATTAGGCTTTGTCTTGTGTTGTGTCTTGCAGTGAACATGGATATCTTAATGAGAGATACTGACTTCATGTCACTATTCATTGATATGCTAAGTGAGCTGCCCTGTCTGTGGGAGATTACCCACCCCCATTTCAAGAACCAAGCAAAGAGGAAGGCAGCACTGGAGCAATTGTGTGAAATTGTGAAGCAGGTGATCCCCACGGCAGACATCACTTATTTAAAGATTTTCATTGGTGGCCTGAGGAGCACATATCTGAGGGAGCGCAAGAAAGTCCTGGATTCACAGAGATCCGGAGCAGCAGATGACATCTATGTCCCCAGGATGTTGTACTACGACAGGCTGCACTTTCTGGCAGGCCAGACTGAACCCAGGTCATCCCTCTCCAGTCTTCCTTCCACGCTTCCTTCCCCCCTGGCTGAGGCTTCTGACGCCCAACCTGGGCCTTCCAGGCCGCATGTGGAGGAGCCCAGATTGAGCCAGGTATAGCATTCCTCTAAATATTTCTGCTTGTCCAATCAATGATGTTAACTAGATGTTAGTTTGGAGTACTAATTTAGGATTGTGATTGATGATGCAAAACATTACAACTATGTCCCTTTTTCATACACAGGGAAGTCTCAGCCAGGAGGTGGCCGGGCCGAGCCGGCTGGCTGATCTGCAGGTCCCTCCACCCCCCCTGAAAAGAGAAAGTGGCAGTAGGACGAGTGCCCTAGAGGAGGCGGCTATCAGATTCTTTTGGAGGGCTACAGAGGTCCTGGGAGCACCCCACACCATGCAGGAGAACTTTGCTGCATTCATAGCATATAAAATGCAGAGGATGGAGGAGGGCCAAAAAGCCATGTGTGAGGCCCTCATATCAGAGGCTCTGGAGAAAGGTATGAGGGGCCAAATTACACCTCACACACAGCTTTGGGATGGTCCTCCTCCTCCCTCTCCTCCAGGTCCTCCCAGTCCTCTTCCAGGTCCTCCCAGTCCTCCTCCAGGTCCCCCCAGTCCTCCTCCTCCTCCAGGTCCTACTCCTCCTCCTGCCACATCTCCAACTGCACAGCCACAGCCCGGAAGGAAGTGTGAAAGGAAGACCAGACAGTGATTGCCCTGGGTCCAGTCTGGTCGGCCAAAAAATGCAGCCTCTTGTGGTACCACTGCCTGGGGACACAGATGTCATCTGCTGCTATCCGGATCTCTGCGAATCCCGGACCAGACTGCACTCCCTTACATATGGACTCCTCAGGCCACCAATTTTGATGTTGAAGAATTGATGTCTGCCGTGGGGGTCCCAGGCTTCGCTAATTTCTCATGTTGATCCAGTGTTGCCTTCCTCTTTGTTTGGTTCTGATCCCTTAATAAAGGATTTTTGTTTTGAATTATACTCTCCTATGTGTTTTACTTCAAAAATGACAGTTTGTTTGTGAGGATTCAGGTACATTTCTAATATACAATGTGAAATGAACAAGGGACACCAACAACAAACAATCTCCTTGAGATTAAATAATAAAAGATATCAATGGTGTTGGGGTAACTTGCCACACAAAACACACACAAAAATATTCTGGAGTAAAAATGAAAATAACATTGAACAAAGATCAGCCTTGGAAAAAATCCAAACATTAAAGAAAAAAAAAGGCTTAAAAACAAAATAAAAAAAACATAAAAAATATAAAACTGTCAGATGTGACAACTAATAACAATATATTGAGGGAATCCCACTAAAAAAACACAAATAAAAGTTTGTGAGAAGTGTGTGTGAATATGAGCATCAAAACTACTTAATTCTTGTCACATTATAAAGAAGAAGAGAGTGCGCTGTATTAAACCATTTTTTACATTGCAGCGTGATGAAAGTGCTGTATCCATTGCGAACGCTAAGTTTACCAGAACGAGCTGTCCCGTGTCGGAATTTCTTCTGAGCATGCATGGCACTTTGTGCGTCGGAACAGGCCACACACGGTCGGAATTGACGCGATCGGATTTTGTTGTCGGAAAATTTTATCTCCTGCTGTCCAACTTTGTGTGTCGGAAAATCCGATGGAAAATGTCCGATGGCGCCCACACACGGTCGGAATTTCCGACAACACGCTCCGATCGGACATTGTCCATCGGAAAATCCGACCGTGTGTACGGGGCATAACACTTTGGGCCCAATTTGGACATTTTCAAATAGGGGTGTACTCACTTTTCTTGCCAGCGGTTTAAACATTAATGGCTGTGTGTTGGGTTATTTTGAGAGGAAGGCAAATTTACACTGGTATACAAGCTGTACACTCACTACTTTACATTGTAGCAAAGTGTCATTTCTTCAGTGTTGTCACATGAAAAGATATAATAAAATATTTACAAAAATGTGAGGGGTGCAGTGGCATAACTAGAGCCTTCAGGGCCCCGGTGCAAGAAATCATGAAGGGCCCCCCTGACACCCAGCTGGGGCCTTTCCCTCCAAGCCGATGGCATAAATGCCAAGGCCCGGTCGCAAGTGTGACGTTTGTGACCCTGGTAGTTCTGCCACTGGCATCTGTTTTTTTTTTATTTTTATTGTATTTTTCTACCATTTATTTATTTATTGTTTTACAATATTATTTTTTAAAAATATTTTAATTTTTTTTTTTAAGAGTTGGGGGGCTTTGCTGAGATATAAGGGGTCTAAGCAGACCTCTGATGTTTCACCTTTGAGAACGAGAAAGGAGATTGAGAACACAGCCTCAGCTGCACAGAAAGAATGGACAGGAATAGCTCTGTATCGAGCTGCCCTTTTATTCACAAACAATACATTTTACTATGTTTCAGTCATTAATGGATTGAGTCTGTGATCGGTATGGATCACTGACTCTCCATGCAGCTGGCAAGAGAGGGGAGGGGGGGAACTCTGCTTAGCTGTGGGGACAAGGGGAGGGGCCAGGAGAGAGAACGGAGGGCCAGGAAAAAGTACAAGGGGGCTGGAGAGCACACGGGGGGCAGCAGAAAGAAGCTGCATAGGAGGCGTGGTAGGTGCGGCTGCATATAGAGGAACTGATCTTTCCATTCCCCCCACTTCTCATCTCCTTAAAGCAGCTGCAGGAGGAAAATGAAGAGATCAGTTTCTTTGTATCAGTGTTTCTCAACATTTTACCAGTCAAGGTGCAACATATTGCCTCTTCACTGCCTGTCAAACGCCTCTGAAAAGCGATGTATTTTCTTGTTAGTATTATGAACCCACCCTAAAAAAATCTGTTCTGATCGTAAAGAAAAAGGTGGTCATGATTACAAGTAATGTAAACACACACGTACGCAAATACACACACATATACATATAAATACATGCACACATACAAACATACACATGCACACACATAAACGTACACACATGAGCAAATAAACATGCACACACACATATAACCGTATACACATGCACACATACATATAAACCTATACACATGCACACACACACACACATACATGTAAACATATACACATGCACACAAATAAACGCACACACACATATAAATCACACACATCCAAACATGCAGACACACACATATAAGCACATACACATGCATACAAACATATATAGATCGCCTTTTTAAAAATCTGCAGCTGCAGCACTATACCTTCAATCTCCATGCCGGGTACTGCACTGTAGGGGGAGGCAGAGAGCATAGCACACACTGTGCTAGACATGTCTCTCTTGCTTTCACTTTCATGGTAATTACAGCACGACCGAGCTCCTGTACTGCCGATTTACGCATCGGCTGAGGATCGGGGAGCTCGGTCCCATATGCAGCCACCGCTCGGGGAGAGGGGGGGCACACGGCCCCCTGCAGCATGGGAACCAGTCGCAATGGCGTTTTTTTGCGACCCCTATACTTCCGCCCCTGGATGGGGTGTACTCACTTTTGTGAGATACTGTATATGTTTTGGTGTGATTCCGTTGCATGGACATTTAAAGCAATTATTATTATGGATTGTGATTAGGGATGAGCTTCGTGTTCGAGTCGAACCCATGTTCGACTCGAACATCGGCTGTTCGATCGTTCGCCGAATTGCGAACGTTATGGGCCGTTCGCGCTAAATTCGTGTGGCGCGTCACGGCCCATAATTCACTGCGGCATCGCAGTGCATTGCTGGCTGATGATTGGCCAAGCATGCACTATGACCCGCATGCTTGGCCAATCACAGCGCCGTCAGTAGAGAGAGCTGTAATTGGCCAAAGCCAGGGTGGCTTTGGCCAATTATGGCTCAGGGGATTTAGTACACACCCCACACTATATAAGGCCGCCTGCACGGCGGCCCTGTGTAGTGTGTGTTCCGGTGTGCTGAGAGATAGAGAGAGAGAGAGACAGTGTCATTTGATTTGAGTTAGATAGATTAGGCAGAACAGTCAGTCAGTTAGCTGCACTTACAGTGTATTGTGTATATATATGCATCCCAGGTGTTGCATATATATATATACACTGTATTCAGTTTAGCTAGATCCGTTCCTGTTATCTTCTATCTAGACTATTTACATTTAATGCAGTGCGTCCTGCTCACAGTGTTCAGCTAGATCCGTTCCTGCTATTTACATTTAGTGCAGTGCGTCCTGCTCACAGTGTTCAGCTAGATCCGTTCCTGTTATCTTCTAGACTATTTACATTTAGTGCAGTGCGTCCTGCTCACAGTGTTCAGCTAGATCCGTTCCTGCAATTTACATTTAGTGCAGTGCGTCCTGCTCACAGTGTTCAGCTAGATCCGTTCCTGCTATTTACATTTAGTGCAGTGCGTCCTGCTCACAGTGTTCAGCTAGATCCGTTCCTGCTATTTACATTTAGTGCAGTGCGTCCTGCTCACAGTGTTCAGCTAGATCCGTTCCTGCTATTTACATTTAGTGCAGTGCGTCCTGCTCACAGTGTTCAGCTAGATCCGTTCCTGTTATCTTCTAGACTATTTACATTTAGTGCAGTGCGTCCTGCTCACAGTGTTCAGCTAGATCCGTTCCTGCAATTTACATTTAGTGCAGTGCGTCCTGCTCACAGTGTTCAGCTAGATCCGTTCCTGCTATTTACATTTAGTGCAGTGCGTCCTGCTCACAGTGTTCAGCTAGATCCGTTCCTGCTATTTACATTTAGTGCAGTGCGTCCTGCTCACAGTGTTCAGCTAGATCTGTTCCTGCTATTTACATTTAGTGCAGTGCGTCCTGCTCACAGTGTTCAGCTAGATCCGTTCCTGTTAAATTCCTACTGACCGGCAGGCTTGTCTGGTTACAGTATATAAAGCTACCTGAAGAAAATTACAGGTGTTCTATTTGATCCTATTAGTACCACGGTCAGGCAGCTAGACTATTTACATTTAGTACAGTGCGTCCTGCTCACAGTGTTCAGCTAGATCCGTTCCTGTTATCTTCCTACTGACAGGCAGGCTTGTCTGGTTACAGTATATAAAGCTACCTGAAGAAAATTACAGGTGTTCTATTTGATCCTATTAGTACCACGGTCAGGCAGCTAGACTATTTACATTTAGTACAGTGCGTCCTGCTCACAGTGTACAGCTAGATCCGTTCCTGTTATCTTCCTACTGACAGGCAGGCTTGTCTGGTTACAGTATATAAAGCTACCTGAAGAAAATTACAGGTGTTCTATTTGATCCTATTAGTACCACGGTCAGGCAGCTAGACTATTTACATTTAGTACAGTGCGTCCTGCTCACAGTGTTCAGCTAGATCCGTTCCTGTTATCTTCCTACTGACAGGCAGGCTTGTCTGGTTACAGTATATAAAGCTACTTGAAGAAAATTACAGGTGTTCTATCCCAGCTTAGTGCAGCTACAGGCCATTAGTATGTCTGGAAGGCCAAGAAGGAGAGGCAGACAGTCACAAGCCAATAAGAGAGGGCAAGCAGGCTCTGTGTCTAGTGCTGGTCGTGGAGACGGTGCATCCTCATCAGCACGTGGCCATGGGACACGCTTGGCCTTTTTTTCGGCAGCTGGCCATGTTGAGCCGCAACATGCGGAAGACTTGGTCGAGTGGATGACCAAGCCGTCCTCATCCTCCTCATCCTCTCTCACCCATGCCCAGGGTGCTTTGTCTGGCAAAGCAGCGGCCTCTTCCCTCAGCTCAATGTCATCAGTGACTCCTTCCCTAGCTCCACCATGTCCTCATGAGGATTCCCTCGAACTGTTTGACCACAGTGTTGGGTACATGCTCCAGGAGGATGCCCAGCGTTTGGAAGGCTCTGATGACGATACTGAGCTCGATGAAGGCAGTAACATGAGCGCGGACAGAGGGGGTGCCCAAGAAGGACAGCAATCTGGCAGTCATGCTCCCCCTGCTGCAGCATACTGCCAGGTTTGCTCCAGTGATGAGGAGGGAGGGGATGATGAGGTCACTGACTCAACGTGGGTGCCTGATAGGAGAGAGGAGGAGGAGGAGGAGGAGGAGGAGGAGGCGGCAGCACATCACCAACGAGGCAGGATGCCCTCCAGGGGCCAGCCTAAGGGCAGCACATTGACTGCATCACACCCCAAAGCTCCACATGTGCAGGGCGTTGCAGTCTCTGCGCGTTATTCAAAAAGTTCTTTGGTGTGGGCCTTTTTTGAGACGAGTGCATCAGATCGCACCGCTGCTATTTGCAACATATGTCTCAAGCGTATCTCGCGTGGCCAAAATATCTCCCGCTTGGGTACCACATGCTTGACCAGACATATGTTGACCTGCCATGCAGTTCGTTGGCAAGCGTATCTAAAAGACCCACACCAAAGAACAAAGAGGATCTCTCCTTGCTCCTCATCAGCTGAGATTTCCAACCCCACTAGACCTTCAGTCCTCTCTGAGACCTGCAGTGAGAGGAATGAAGGTGTAGAATTAGGTGTGTCACAGCCAAGTACTTGTGGGCAATCTGCTTTTGGTACACCGACGTCAGATTGTACCAGGCAAATTTCCCTGCCCCAGCTGCTGCACCCCCGAAAGAAGTTTGCTCCCAGCCATCCACATGCCCAGCGGTTGAATGCTAGCTTGGCAAAATTGCTAGCACTTCAACTGCTGCCTTTTCAGTTGGTAGACTCTGCCCCCTTCCGTGAGTTTGTGGAATGTGCGGTTCCTCAGTGGCAGGTACCCAAACGCCACTTTTTCTCACGGAAGGCGATTCCGGCTCTCTACCGGCATGTGGAAGGCAATGTCCATGCCTCGCTGGACAGGGCGGTCAGCGGTAAGGTGCATATTACCGCTGACTCATGGTCCAGCAGGCATGGACAGGGACGTTACCTAAGTTTCACGGCGCATTGGGTGACTCTGCTGGCAGCTGGGAAGGATGCAGGACAAGGTGCAGTAGTGTTGGAGGTTGTTCCGCCACCACGCCTCCAAAATGCTGATTGTGACACACCTCTCTCCTCCACCCCCTCCTCTTCTTCTTCCTCCATGGCCTCTTCCTCGGAACCAGCGGTGCTCCGTAGGCGTTCAAGGGGCTACGCAAGTACGCAGGCCAAAAGATGCCATGCGGTGCTTGAGCTGGTGTGCTTGGGGGACAGGAGCCACACTGGGGCAGAGGTTCTGTCAGCTCTGCAGGGGCAGGTTCAGAGGTGGTTGACGCCACGCCAACTTAAGGCAGGAATGGTGGTTTGCGACAATGGCACCAACCTCCTCTCTGCCCTCCGACAGGGACAAATGACCCATGTGCCCTGTTTGGCTCACGTCCTTAACTTGGTGGTGCAGCGGTTCTTGGGCAGGTACCCGGGCTTACAGGATGTCCTGAGGCAGGCCAGGAAAGTCTGTGTGCATTTCCGCCGGTCATATAATGCCAGTGCTCGGCTGACGGACCTCCAAAAGGAGTTTAACCTGCCCAAGAACCGCCTAATCTGTGACATGCCCACCAGGTGGAACTCAACGTTGGCCATGCTGCAGCGGCTGCACACGCAGCAGAGGGCCATCAATGAGTACCTGTGCGACTATGGCACCAGGACAGGGTCAGGGGAGCTTGGTTTTTTTTCCCCACGCCAGTGGGCCATGATCAGGGATGCATGCACTGTCCTGTCACCATTCGAGGAGGCCACGAGGATGGTGAGCAGTGACAGTGCATGCATCAGTGACACTGTCCCCCTTGTCCACCTGTTGGAGCACACGCTGCGTGGAATAATGGACAGGGCACTTGAGGCAGAACAGAGGCAGGAAGAGGAGGACTTCCTTAGCTCTCAAGGCCCCCTTTATCCAGACAGTGTTCCTGCGTGCCCGCCGATCACACAGGAAGAGGACGAGGAGGAAGAGGAGGAGGAGGAAGATTGTGTCAGTATGGAGGTGGAGCCTGGCACTCAGCATCAGCAGCAGTCTTTAAGGGATCAGTCCCAAGAAACACATGGACTTGTACGTGGCTGGGAGGAGGTGGCTGCGGACCATGTCGTTCTTAGTGACCCAGAGGACTCCGGACCGAATGCCTCAGCAAACCTACGCTGCATGGCCTCCCTGATCCTGCAAAGCCTGCGTAAGGATCCTCGTATTCGTGGTATCAAGGAGAAGGACCAATACTGGCTGGCAACCCTCCTTGATCCACGTTACAAGGGTAAGGTTGCGGACCTTATCTTGCCATCGCAGAGGGAGCAGAGGATGAAACATCTTCGGGAGGCCTTGCAGAAAGGTCTGTGCAACGCGTTCCCAGAGACTGGGAGGTTACAAACTCCTGTTTCTGGACAACGTGTTGCTGAGGCTTCGGTCAGTCAAAGAAGGAGCGGTGGAGAAGGTGGCCGTCTGACCGATGCGTTCAGACAATTTTTTGGTCCGCAGCCCCAAGGTATGATCGGTTCCAGCAACCATCGCCAGCGTCTGTTTTACATGGTGCAGGAATACCTAGGGGCAAGATCAGACTTGGACACCTTTCCCACCGAAAATCCTCTGGGTTACTGGGTCTTGAGGATGGATCACTGGCCAGAGCTTGCACAGTATGCAATTGAGCTACTGGCCTGTCCTGCATCCAGCGTTCTTTCGGAACGCACATTCAGTGCTGCTGGAGGCGTGGTAACCGATCACAGGGTGCGTCTGTCCACCGACTCGGTCGATCGGCTGACCTTCATAAAAATGAATGAGTCTTGGATCACCACCAGCTACCAAGCACCTGATGCTGATGTAACCGAATAATTTTTTTTTAAATCTCAGATCCCTTCAAAGACTGCCTATGCTGATGCTGAGTGACTATCCCTGAGTAATTATCCTCTTCCTCCTCAATCATCACGCTGATAGCTTGTAAGAACATTTTTGGTTCTGGGCGCCACCACCAGTGCCTAAGGCACAATTTTTCAGCCCCTGTTTAACAGGGGCGTGTAATTACAATTTTTGATGTAATACTTTGCAGCAGGGCTCGTTCCTGCATTCCAACTAGAGTGTCTGTGAGGGGTTGCAGTGTTGTGGCACCAGCACCAGTGCCTAGGGCCCAATTTTTCTGCCCCTGTCTAACAGGGGCGTGTAATTACAATTTTTGATGCAATACTTTGCAGCAGGGCTCGTTCCTGCGTTCCAACTAGAGTGTCTGTGAGGGGTTGCAGTGTTGTGGCACCAGCACCAGTGCCTAAGGCCCAATTTTTCTGCCCCTGTCTAACAGGGGCGTGTAATTACAATTTTTGAAGCAATAATTTGCAGCAGGGCTCGTTCCTGCGTTCCAACTAGAGTGTCTGTGAGGGGTTGCAGTGTTGTGGCACCAGCACCAGTGCCTAAGGCCTAATTTTTCAGCTCCTGTTCAACAGGGGCATGTAATTACAATTCTTGATCTAATATTTCACAGCAGGGCCCTGTGAGGGCTTACAGTGTTGTGGCCACAGCAACACCTAAGGCCCAAATTTCTGCTGAGTATATAGGGCAGGACCCTACTTTCAAACATCTAACTTACAAACGACTCCTACTTGCAAACGGAAGGAGACAACAGGAAGTGAGATGAAATCTACCCCTAGGAAGGGAAATTCTCTCCTGTAAGAGTTAATATGGGAAAACAATTTCTCCTTTCCACTGATGCTTTCCAATCCTTGTTCCACAAAAAAACCCAAATTTTCAAAAAACATTTTTCATTGGGACAAAAAAGTGAGGTGAAATCTTCTGAAGAGGAGGAAAGACAGCAAAACAAATGTCACAGGGGTGATAACCCTTCCCTATGTTTTCCAAAAAGCTTAGAAAAGATTTTTTGGCTGGAGCTAAACACGTTAAAAATGTTCAAAATTACAAACAGATTCTACTTAACAACAAACCTACAGTCCCTGTCTTGTTTGCACCGCCTGTATACTGCTGTTCAGAGTATATAGGGCCTGGTGGCCCCACACCTTTCCTTATTTTAATTTGGGTGCGGGGTTCCCCTTAATATCCATACAAGACCCAAAGGGCCTGGTAATGGACTGGGGGGTACCCATGCCGTTTGTCTCACTGATTTTCATCCATATTGCCATGACCCGACATGACATTAAACCCGCAAGCAGTTTTAAATGAGATTTTTTCCTTTAAAAATGACATTTGGTGCAGGGACTGTTCTAAACATGGGAAACACGCGTCACTTTACAGGCATACTATAGACACCCCCCAGGTACGATATTTAAAGGAATATTTCACTTTTTTTTTTTTACTTTAAGCATCATTAAAATCACTGCTCCCGAAAAAACGGCCGTTTTTAAAAGTTTTTTTTGCATTGATACATGTCCCCTGGGGTAGGACCCGGGTCCCCAAACCCTTTTTAGGACAATACCATGCAAATTAGCCTTTAAAATGAGCACTTTTGATTTCGAACGTTCGAGTCCCATAGACGTCAATGGGGTTCTAACGTTCGTGCGAACTTTCGGTCCGTTCGCGGGTTCTGGTGCGAACCGAACCGGGGGGTGTTCGGCTCATCCCTAATTGTGATACAATTTGAAATGTTTATGGTAGTATAATTCAAGCACTTTGGGATAAATTATGTTTGCACATGGTAAGCAACTTACATATATGGTTAGTTTAGTTATACTGTATGCTAACTAGCAGTTATAGTTACTTTTTAGGTAGCGCTGCTTTTTTCTTTTTTGTTTTCAAGATACCCTCTGTCTAATCATTTGACCGATTCTTCCTACTTGTTACACTTATAATGCTAGAATTACACGTTGAACAGACTAGCTGTCTCCTAGCTATATTTTGTTATATCATCACACAGCTCACATGAATGTATCCTTTTCTTCACATAGTCAAGCAAATGCAAATAAGTGCATAGCAGGTAGAAGTCCATGTACAATTCAATAAAGAAGGACAGCAGCAGATCAAATGATTTCTTGTCTGGCAATGAAAGTGAACTTGATGTTTATTTCAGTACAAGTTGTTACTACTATCACGGTAATAAACTGTATTTGGGAATAAAGTGCAGACACTGCGAGGTGCCTGAACATATAATTGGATGTCTTCTCGAGTTGCCCAGGAACCCTGGCACCCAACTAGCCTCCACTTACTATCATGATGGGAACTGTTGACATTTACATATTGGCGTGCCCTGGGATTAAGGGCTCCCAAGGCTCAAGAAGATATCTAAAAGGTATGTACATTTTAGTCCAGAGGAAAGCTTATAGCTGATGTCCATGTTATATGGCACTTTAAATAGTTCATTTGGACCAAGGTGGTCAAAACGAACTATTTGCTTCACTAAGTGCTGCAGTGTCTCTATGTACTGTATATGCTGCATGTAACTTCAGCTAAATACAGTACACAGTGTTGGGTTCCGGCTGTGAGACAGAAACTTCCCATCTCACATCCAGAACAAAACAGAGTTTGGCTGGACGACGCTCATCCATTTATAGGCAGTTTTGCATTCTGTTAATAAAAACAAAGCTTCCTCTGATTGGCCAAGTCTGAGAGCATGATGTCATCAGACTGAGAGGAAATAGGCACAGCGCTGGACTCAGGTAGGTATTGGGGGGGGGGGGGGGGGCTGAGGGAGGGGGAGCTGAACATGGAAGGTCTTTTACCTTAATGGAGGGAATGCAAAAAACCCTTTAGTCCTTAGAACAACTTTAAAGAGGTTGTAAACCCCTGAAATTACAACTGAACAAAGCATATCCTCATTATGTGTGTACTTGCCTCAGTTCATAGCACCTAGTCTGGATCCTGGCTGCTCTCTCCTCCTTCTGCCATCTGCATGAGTCACTTCTTACATTTTATTTGCACTCTACACCATCCTGGGGGACTGCCTTACCACCCTCCAGCATACAGCAGGTGGCTGACAGCTTCGATGTGCATGTTACCCTGTGAGACTGTGTAGAGGGAGGTCACTCCCTTCACTCAGATCTCAGATTACACTCAGCTCACTGCACAGTGTGTGACATCACATCCCTGCCCCCTGCCCCCTGCCCCCTGAAAGCTCAGAAAAACCCTTTGAGCTGTTTACTTTGAACAGTTCTAGAGAAAAGATTATGGAGGAGGATTTAATTCATCACTGTGTATCACTTGAGGCCAGTCACTTCACCAAGTATATGTAAGAGTTTAATTATCACCTTAAGGAAAAAAATATAATACTTTTGAAAAACAATAGTCCAACAAACAATAAGAAAAAAGCTCTCTCCTTAAATTGTGTTGCCGCAACAATGATTTTCCACAGCTTTTTGGGAAGACAGATTAAGGAGAGAACATTTTTAATGATGATACCGATCAGATCAAAACATAAGTTACTCTCTGAAGAAAAAAAGAGCAATAAATTGCTTGAAGCAGGACTTTAATCTCATCAAGTGTGTAGCTCTCACATCAAGCCAGTGCTGACATCGGTCAGGTTGCTATGGAGTGGAGGTGATCTGGACAATAAAGCAGCAATGTATAATGTTCAGTAATGAACTCCTGTTCCCCTTTGTTTAGGCTGACCAAAGAAAACTTGTCCGAGGGACAGAGAAAGAGCTAACTTTTGGCATTTCAGAATGTCATACAGCTACTCTTGGAATGATAGTTTAGGGAGCAATTGGGTATTGCATGCCGTAGTGATTGGTTTTAGGTAAAGCCAAAGATTAAGTATGGCGGTATTTACATAGTTACAGTGGTCCAGCTTTGTTCAATGTAAGTGCAACGCTACCCCCTGGAGGGCCACTGGATTTTGGGTCCCTATTTTTTCCTGCACAGCCAAGCAACAAGCATTTTCAGCAAGCACTCCTTAGTCAATAATCCAGTCCATAGGCTTGGTTTTGAGAATTTTTAGAAGAATGGAACTTGGACAGGTTTAGGGGATAAGTAAGTAAGCGCAAACTGTGAGGGACAAACTGGATAACAATTGCTGACTCCCAGCACAAAAATTCTAGGCTGTAGATCCTTTAATAGAGCTTCAAAAACTGACAGCAGGGATCTTAAAGTGTTACTTAAACCAGGACCCTACATTCACTATATCTGGTCTTCCACAGTACAGAGAACATGGCAATTCTTTTAGTAAATATAAACTGCTAATTGTGCTAAATGCCTTTTCTCATCGGCGGTATATAGCAGTCTTGTGACTTCTATCATTGTCTGGTTAAAGCTTGTAGAAGGAATCTTTATTCTACTGTCCTATGAGGCTGCAGGACCCATGACCCTGTCTGGACAGTGCTGATTGGCCCTGTGCTTATCACATGCACCCTTCCAAGAAAAAAAAAAAAGTTCTCTAGCAATACACACCAAACTGAGCATGTGCAGAGTGACTCCAAAGGCTCTGTCTTATCAGGAGATAGATTGGGGACAGTGGAAGAAGGGGAGGATCAGAGAAGACAGGATCAAAAAGCCTTTTTGCACATAGCGCAGGATTAACCTCTTAGGTTCCACAGTGAGTATAACATGCATGCTTTACTGCATATACAAACTGATTTTACTGTTGTGGGTTAACATTACTGTAATCTTTTCCACTAGAAGAAATCCTAATGCATGTAGCACAATACTTGAAATGCCCCCAGCAGGGATGAAGGTAGGTTAAGCACTGTCCTTCCTGAAAACTAGCTAGGTCTTGCACCTAGCTGCTTTCTTTCTGGAGGGGATGAACAAATAGAGATCATTTACTCAGTCCATGGTGATTCCTGGAGCAAAGATGTCAACTTCTGTGCAGGCCTCCAGCTGTACAGGTCCCTCTTGCTAGTGTCACAGCTAAGCCTGATTGCATGGGGCGAGAATTTCTCCAACTCCTTCTCTTCTCCCTCTTACTCTCTCTCAGCAACAGCACTTCTGCCTGGAGGCTGAGCTCCCAAGCACAGGGGTCCCCCCAGGCCTCTTGATCCTGGATTGTACTCCCTCACTGGCCAGGCTCCAGAATACCTATGGGGCATGCTCCATCTACTGGGAGGTCCTTCCCCCAGGGCAGTGCTGTATTCTGGCCTAGGCCGACAAAGCCCAGGCCTAGGGCGGCACTTTGCGGGGGGCGGCCTGCACACTAAAAAGGCCCCCCCTCCTCCTCCGGAGTCAGTCCATTCACTGCCAGAGGTTGCTGGCTGCAGCATCTCTCGCCTAGAGAACAGCGTGTGCTCACAGTTCCCTCCTCCCCCTCCCCTCTGCACAGACAGGAGAGCAGAGAGAGAGAAGTGGTCAGCCTCCTGTGTTGTGACTCCAAGTGCACATGGAACTTCTAGATCGGTCGGATTGTGGCTTCAGCTGGCAGACCCAGCTACATTCTGCATGTCCTGGAGGGAGTAAAAGTAAGATACTGAGCCTCCTCACTGTCTCTCCTTACAAACCTCACACCTCTGCTTTCACTTTGTTTCTCCTACCTCCTATTATCTGAAATAGGGAGGACTGTCTAATAATTAACCCTCTGTGTCCTTGGTGCTGGGGGAGGCCTGTGCTTTTCTTCTCTGCATCAATGGACACATGTACACTGATGTTTACATATATGGTTAACTCTTTACAGCTCAATATCTGCAGGCTGGTGCTTCTGGAATCAATGACATTTAACACCTTAGGCCACTTTCACACTGAGGCACTTTACAGGTGCTACAGCGCTAAAAATAGTGCCTGTAAAGTGCCTCTCCTGTCACTCTAATGTGAAAGCCCGAGTGCTTTCACACTGGAGCGGTGTGCTGGCAGGACACTCAAAAAAGTCCTGCAAGCAGCTTCTTTGAGGTGCTTTAGGAGCGGTGTATACACCGCTCCTAAAGCGCCCCTGCCCATTGAAATCAATAGGCAGCCCCAGCAAAGAGCTGCTGCAGCCGCGATTTTAACTATATATATATATATATATATATATATATATATATATATATATATATATATATATATATATATATGCCTGTGGAATAGAAATAAGGTCTGGCTACCAGGTAAGATGTTGGCTCTCCTGCCAACTGCTGCCCAACCAACTGTGGCCAGGGTATTCCACACCCCACAGCTGCACATACACAAGGGGAAAAGGATGCTTAGGATATCATTGACCTAATCTGGTCACATGGACATATTAGGTCAACGACATTAACCTTACATGGCCATGGGGCCATACTGGATCAATATTGTCACAAGTATCTCTGCCCCTTTATGTAGGGAGTAGGGATGAGCTCAGGTTTGGTCTAAGCTTGGGTTTGGATGGAACCGAAAGGAAGCTATCACTTCTGTCCAATTCTGCCCTGGCCACAGATTATGGGGCAGAAGTGGATGGAAGTGATAGCTTCCATTGGGTTCCACCCAAACCCAAGCTTGGGCCAAACCTGAGCTCTTTCCTACTCCCCATAAATGCCATATGCTAGCTGTAAGACTCCTGTGTTTTTGTTCTCATTCCAACCTGCTCCACCTTGCTCTCATCTGTCTGTGCTTTTGCCCTGCTCCGTCCCACTCTCAGATGCCTTTGTCATTTCAACTGTAGCAGTTAATGTATTTACATTGTTAGCAGCCATTGCTGGACTATTGAATGGCAGTATAGATTTGTGTCATTTACTTATATTCTCCCTTGCATATCTTGCAATGTCTCTTATTCTGTACCTTTTATGCTAGCACTTCCTTTATACTTTAACTATTGATTCAGTTCTTATCTGATTGCTCCTTCTGGGTGCCGCTGGTTATTTGTCTTTGATTCCCTAACACATTGAGGTTGATTTACTAAAGGCAAATATACTGTGCACTGCAAGTGCAGTTGCTCTAGATCTGAGTTGAAGCTCTGAAATGAGGGAAAGCTCTGCTGATTTCTATCATCCAATCACGTGCAAGCAAAAATGCTGATTTTAAATTTTCCTTGCATGTTCCACTCATATCTAGAGCATCTGCACTCGCAGTGCACAGTCTATTTGCCTTTAGTAATTCAACCCCATTGCTACTTGGTTCCTCCTTTCCATCTTTGACCCCTGTGATAGCTAGTCTTTATTTCCCTTGCGCAAAAAGGCTGCCCTGTCTATGTTAACTCTAGTGTGTTCCTTCCCTAAACTCTGGTACTTTCTCCTGTCACCGGTACAGAAAGGGGTCTACAAAGCAGTAAGACCTAGGAACACCAGAGTAATATCAAATGCTGGTAATTTGCCTGGCTGGGGGTTGCTGTAGAAGAAAGCTGATACAGCTTGATGACCCTTTTCATTGACCTGTAACTAGGTGCCAAGTTTGACCCTGTCTTTTGGTGTTTACATTTTCTGCTTTGTCTCTAATTGATTTTCTGGTTTTGACGTTGACAGTGGCTGGCTGTTCTCTGTAGCTGTAGATCTTCAGCTACCCCGTTTATTATTGCTCGCAGTTATTGAACATGACACTGTCCACTTTCTTTCAAACTCTAGCACTAGCAATGTCCCGGTTCCCCTAACCCTGACCAGCAGTGTATTTGCTGGTGATATTTTTTTTAAAAATCAGCACCACCAGACACTCATTAGGTGAATTAACAGCTGCTATCCTAAAAAAGTGTATTCAAAACACATCAGATGTAAATTATTAATGTTTGACAGCACTAAAAATGAATAAATGAATAAATAAAAATGAAATAAAACTAAAAACGTGTAACTGTGTGAACAATCACTATGTGTCCTAATGTGCATATTTATTTAGGTATTACCATAAATATACACAATCCCAAAGTATCATATCAGCACCAAAATCATATATCAAAAGTCATCAACCTGTAAATTGATTAATAAATAAATAAAAGTAATGAATTCAAGGTATTTAACTTAAAGTGCATGAATATAAAAGTTCATTTTAATATATATGAACTTTAATATTCATGCGCTTTAAGTTAAATACATTGAATTAGTCACTTTTATGTATTTATTAATCAATTTCCAGGCTGATGAATTTTGATATATGATTTTGGTGCTAATATGATATTTTGGGATTGTGTAGATTTATGGCAATACATACACACACACACACATATATATATATATATATATATATATATATATATATATATATATATATATATATATATATATATATACACACTGGGAGTCTTATTGATTAATCACACAGTTACACGTTTTTAGTTATTTTTCATTCCAATTTAATTATTCATTTTTAGCACTGTCCAACAATAATAATGTATGCTTGCTGGTGATATCCATCTTGAAATCAATTTAATAAGCACAAATGACATATTATCCAAAAACAGGAAATGCAGGACAGAGCACTACTCCCTTTGTTTTTCCAAATGAATGAAAAAGTGCTTGCATTCAAAGAACATTACCATGTTCTTGTGCCATGGATACATTTTAGAAATAAATGTGTTCATTTAATTTTCAATATAGCATTCCTTCACAAAGAGAAAGTGACCTTCCACATGTAGCACTTTTTAGTGCTCAGTCTAGAATAGGAAAATGTATTTCTGTCTCATGGTAGTTGTCTGGTAAGTGATTGGGGGTTACTGTAGGTCAAGCTGGAGGGCTCTACAGGTCAGGCCTCTGGTACCTCCCCTTGGTTCTAGAAGCTTGGAGAAGTTTCTAGAAGCTGGTGGGTGAAGGCCAGGAGGTGCTGATCTGCATATTTATGGGAATTTAGTTAATCCCCAGGCCTGGCAGGGTGGCTGGATCAGTCCATAAACATTCTGCATCCTGGCCAGCAGGGGAGTATGGTGAAAGATGGAGCGAGGGAGCTGTGTTGTGTAGCCTGGGAGGGGACCCCAGGGCTGAGGGGGCTCTGCCTTCAGGCTGGGAGCTGAGAAAGAAAGAAGGACAGAGGGATCTCCACTACCCTACAGTCTCTTCCAGGAGAGAGAGACCCTGGCTTGCATGGGAGGACCTTGACAGCAGGAGGCCTGAAAAGCAGTTGTCTTAAAACAGCAGAATTTCTAGGGACAGTATAAGTACCTCTACACCCCAGGGCCTAAAAACGAGAGAGCTGCCCGATGCAATATCTAGAAAGCTTTCTGGGACAGTGCCAACTAGCTAGACACAATCCCTTGTTTTTTCACCAAGCAGCCAGGTGAGCTGGTATTTTCAAGAGAGGGGACATGCAAGGAGAGCTCCTGCAAGTTGGGAATTTGACAGAATTCCACCCAGGTGACACCGAGCTCCTAGAAGGGGAATTTTCATTACCAATTCCAGAAAGACTGTTGCTGTCCCAGAGGGAATATATTCGAAGATTTGTCATTTTTGTGTTGCACATAGAAAAGGAAATTGTCCTCATCGTTGTTCTTCAAGTCAAGAACAACACCCTATCCAAGTTGTTTTCCCCAATAACACAAATAAAAAATCAATCAGCGCGAAGTGGTATGCAACTAGAACAACAGCTGAACACTAGAGCCAAAATTCAAATCCCTCAATAAACATCAACAAACAGACAGTGCAGCGCTTAATAAATGTAAAAAAAATTTAGGTAGAACACAATACAATCCACCACAGTGTGTAGACAGAACAGTCCAAATAATCAGGTCCAAATAGATCTTCAAGGTAGAAAGGACTGCATATTTGCAAATGGTGATTCCAGGAGCCCACCACCACGGAAACAAATGGCCTCTCACCTGGTGTTGTAGACCCTTTAATTATAGAGGGTCAGAAAACGCCTTTGGCATATAATCAAATAGTATGCGGCTAGGTGAATCTTCATCAAGGACTCAATGCAGGACACTCCGGTAGGGACATATAAGGAATAAAAGTGGCGAAAAATAGTGCTCTCCGTATACAATAATCTTTATTTCAGTGTAAAAATCATAAAAACACTCACAAGAGAAGTACTTGGTATAGGCAGACAAGCAGTGATGACGATCTCCTGTTCCTCCGAACAGCAGAGCAGATGCGCAGTGGCCGCGGGTGACGTCACGACGCTACCTCGTTCTGGACGCGTTGCGTCCCAGTGGGCGGGGACTTCATCAGCAGATGAGGAACGTCGTGGTTTTCCCCAATAAAACAACAAAAACAAGCCCATTGACTGATTCCTTGTCTCTGCATGAGAGTTGAAAATGCATGTTGCCTGGCTGTGCAGGAATAGGGGGACCCAAAAAATCCAGCAGCCCTCTAGGGGGTAGCGCTACATACATATGCAGAGAATTTAAAGGCAAGCCTGGTTGATGTTAAAGTAGTTGTAAAGCCTTACAGACCACTTTTCACTACAGGTAAGCCTATAATAAGGCTTACCTGTAGCTACCCAGGATATCTTCTAAACCTGCACGGTTTAGGAGATATCCCCCGTATTTGCATGTGCCAACGTCATCGGCACATGCGCACTGACACAAACTGAAGCAATGGCACGTATGTAATCGGGAGTGACGTCACCGAGGCTCCGGCCAATCACAGCGCCGGAGCCGCGATACCCGGAAGTAACCCCCGGGAGTGATGTCACCGGCTGGTGCTGTGTACAGGTCTCAGGTGAGTATTACATAATGAGCTAGTATGCTATGCATACTAGCTCATTATGCCTTTGTCTTGCAGGTGTTAGTTTTTTGTTTTTTTTCAAAGTGGGTTTACAACCACTTTAAGCAGAAACTAAATGTTCCCGTTTGTCCCAATGGAAAGCTGAACAGTCTGGACAAGAAAGAAAAAATTAAAAAAATGATAATTTCACTGTCCAAGTTTTCTAGGAAGAACTGAATGTAGGAAATCAACCCTGACAATGGCTTCAATTCTTAGTACACAAATAAGGAATTTTAATAATACATGCTGCATGATTATTTTGTGTCAATGTGTCATATGCATTGAAGCCAGTCAGCCAACCAACTAGTATTACATATTTCTTTCAGTGAGGGCTTATAATAAAGCACCTGTAAGTATGCTGTAAGTAACTGGGCACTGTCAGTGAACATGCTGTAATGTTAGATGAACTGGGCTTTTAAAATAAACTTACACACACACACACACATTTGCCATTCTAATAGATGCCAACAGTTAAATTCTATTAAACCATTACTAAACCCACAACACTAAAATCAGTCTGTATAAGCAGTAAAGCAAGTTTGTTATACTCACTGTGGAACCTAAGGGGTTAATCCTCTGCATTGTGTAAAAAGGCTGTTTGATCCTGTCTTCTCTGATCCTCCACTTCTTCCACAGTCCCCAATTCATCTCCTGATAGTACAGAGCCTTGGGGGTACTCTGCACATGCTCAGTTTGGTGTGTATATTACCAGCCAGTTTTTTTTTTTGTTCTTGTTTTTTTGGGGGGGAGGTGCATGTGATCAGCACAGGGGCAATCAGCACTGTCCAGACAGAGGGCCAGGGGTCCTGCAGTCTCAAAGGACAGTCGGAGTAGAATAAAAACTCCCCCTAGAAGCTTTAACCAGTGCTCGGCTGGACACTGATAGAAGTCACAAGACGGGTACATACCGCTGGTGAGAAAAGGTATATAGCAGTTTATATTTACTAAAATAATTGCATTTCCATGTTCTGTGTACTGTGGGAGACCAGATATAGTGAATGCAGGGTCCTGGGTTTAGTAACACTTTAACAGTCTCAGTTTCTGAAGGCAAATCACTGGAAATGCCTGTAGTTTTCAGTACTGGCCAACTGCATGAAACATCTGTGCATCCTGGTGGCTAAGGATGAGCCGAACACCCCCCTGTTCGGTTCGCACCAGAACATGCGAACAGGCAAAACATTTGTTCGAACATGTGAACACCGTTAAAGTCTATGGGACATCAAATCTAATCAAAAGTGCTCATTTTAAAGGCTTATATGCAAGTTATTGTCATAAAAAGTGTTTGGGGACCTGGGTCCTGCCCCAGGGGACATGGATCAATGCAAAAAAAAAGTTTTAAAAACGGCCGTTTTTTCGGGAGCAGTGATTTTAATAATGCTTAAAGTGAAACATTAAAAGTGTAATATCCCTTTAAATTTTGTACCTGGGGGGTGTCTATAGTATGCCTGTAAAGGGACGCATGTTTCCCGTGTTTAGAACAGTCTGACAGCAAAATGACATTTCAAAGGAAAAAAAGTCATTTAAAACTACTTGCGGCTATTAATGCATTGCTGGTCCGACAATACACATAGAAGTTCATTGATAAAAATAGCATGGGAACTCCCCACAGGGGAACCCCGAACCAAAATTAAAAAAAAAAAATGACGTGCGGGGTCCCCCTAAATTCCATACCAGGCCCTTCAGGTCTGGTATGGATATTAAGGGGAACCCTGTGCCAAAATTTAAAAAAAAACGGCGTGGGGTCCCCCCTAAAAATCCATACCAGACCCTTATCCGAGCACACAACCTGGCAGACCACAGGAAAAGAGGGGGGACGAGAGAGCGCCCCCCCTCCTGAACTGTACCAGGCCACATGCCCTCAACATTGGGAGGGTGCTTTGGGGTAGCCCCCCGAAACACCTTGTCCCCATGTTGATGAGGACAAGGGCCTCATCCCCACAACCCTGGCCAGTGGTTGTGGGGGTCTGTGGGCGGGGGGCTTATCGGAATCTGGAAGCCCCCTTTAACAAGGGGACCCCCAGATCCCGGCCCTCCCCCCTGTGTGAAATGGTAAGGGGGTACAAAAGTTCCCCTACCATTTCACTAGAAAACTGTCAAAGATGTTAAAAATGACAAGACACCAAGCCAGCACTTAGTTCTAATATATGAGGGTTAGAACAGTGCCCTTTTTTTTTTATTCTACAAACTAGTCATTTTTTTCCCTCACCTACCAATAAAATTAGCCTGTTACAGCCTGCAGTCTATATAAACATTCCCTGGCAACATAATGCACCATGCCGAAGATACGATACTACATGTTTTTACCTTAGGTTACCAACAGCTAACACTTCATGCAACTGCTGGCTCTCAATACCCTCTGTCAATGATAACCAGGCTCCCTACCAGTGCCGGCCCGTCCATTAGGGGGGCACCCCCCTATCCATGCATCTGGCCCCCTAATCTACATGCAGGGTGCCAGACGCATGGATACCAATCAGGGTTTTTGTTTTTTTTAAGCACGTGATTAGAGCCAGAGGCTCTAATTGGCTTCAAAAAAGGGTGGCCTCACTATGCCTGAAGCCCACCCAGTTGTGACCATAGCTAATGAATATTCGCTATTGTAACTCTAATTCTCCTACCAGCCAATCAGGAAGAGAGTCGTGAGACCCGTCATCCAATTGGCCGAAAGGGTATCCGATCGTATTGGCCACCAGGAGGAGAAGGGAGGAGAGGCAGGGGAAGCAAGGAAGCAGCTGGAGAGAACAGCCCAAAGAGAAGCCGATTCCGGCCGGAGCGCTGCCCGCCAGATGGGGTAAATGGGCTCCAACAGAGCTGGGGGGGGTGGTGGGTGCCGTCCGTGACCATAGTGGTTCCTGATTATGTGATTACTTTGTCAGCTCTGATATAATGATCACATGCAGACTGAAGGATCCACTGACAAAGCCTTTAGCCTACAAATGAACACTGCCAGCATCAAGCATTGTTATCTATGCAATTGTTTACTAGTCAGATACAGTTTACTAGTAAAGAAAAGTTAATAAAAAATTAGAATAAAGTGCAAATAAAAGTTTTTTTTTTTTCAATATTTAGCCTATAGAATTCGCGGAGAGGGTTTTTTTTCCCAAACTCAAACGTACCTAATAAAAACTTTTCATGTCCTTTAAATATGTAAAAAAAAATTTATGCATGCAAATTAGTCAGTTATTAGGTTATGGTTTGTAGCAAGAGATATACAAATAAACCACCCCTGAATCTCTCTTACTCCACTGCGCCAAAGAAAAGTGCAAAGCTATATAAAAGATGTGTAAATGAATACAAAATGTGTGTACATACACAGTGTACAGTTAAAAAAGCTGCCACTTAAATAAATACGTAAACTAATCAGAATCCCAAAACTATACCTCTCACACGTGTACAGATAGAGATAGCAGCGCTAGTATAAATTGTGTAAAATAATGGGTCAGAGCAGCATAATGCCTATGACCCTCTACTTATACATAAAAATAATGATAGTGTCATGAAAAATATTATTTTTATCATGAAAAGAAATTTCTTTAACACCCAGTGAAAAGTGTCACTATAAATAATAAATTACAAGAAATGAATGAATAAGTTCAACAGTTGTTGAATCCACAGCAAGCACAGCAAGCAACAGGATCAGTGATCCAACGGTGCACCGCGGTCACAGCGGACCTGAAGTGTAAACTGGTGTATCTCTCACCCAACCTTCTAAGGCCCAGCCATCCGATCGGTGTAGTCCTCCTCAGACAGCGGCATCTAATGTCAGTGCAATGGAATGCCATGTAACCATGCCCAAGACATGTTTTGTTGAAAAGACTTCTTCAGATGGGATTGGCCAATCCATCTGATACAGCAAGACAAGGTTGAGGTGTTACCTCACATATGCTTGGTTGACTCATTCATTTTTTGATTTATGAACATTTAATTTGGAGTTTTTGAACTTTAATCATTCATGGCTTATTTTGTTTATTGATCAGAGCACGGTATTCACTATTCATTTGCTGTTGCATTTGTGTTTTGTCATTTGTGTGCATATTAACAGTTTTCTATGTCACAAAATTTTTACTAATATTTGTTCATTTGCACTGTATCTTTTTTCAAACTACAAGCGCTGCGCTATTATTTTTTATTTGTTTACACGATTTGTCTAGTGAGTGCTAGCTGCTTTCCATTATGTCAGAGCGCAGTTTTCTATTTTCTATGTTCTTTTATTAACACTGTGAATACAGGACATGTGCTGGCCCCAAGAACTGCCCCTTCCAATCCTACTCTGAGTGCTACTGTAAAGGGAATTGCAAGAAGCTAAGATCATATCAAATTCTGACATTTAGTCTGTATTCACACGTCCGTACAGAGTGGCTGACAGCAGGGGTCCGGTGCGTCCCTGTTCTCTGTTTCAGGTCCGATTTCGGTCTGAATTTTTGGCTGAATTCAGACCTTAAATAGACCATTTATGCCGCGTACACACGGTCGGACTTTTCGTCTACAAAAGTCCGACAGCCTGTCCGACAGACTTCCGACGTACCTTCGGCGGACTTGCGGCAGACTTTCTTACGAACGGACTTGCCTACACACGACCACACAAAAGTCCGACGGATTCGTACGTGATGACGTACACCGGACTAAAATAAGGAAGTTCATAGCCAGTAGCCAATAGCTGCCCTAGCATGGGTTTTTGTCCGTCGGACTAGCACACAGACGAGCGGATTTCGGGGTCCGTCGTACTTACGACGTAAAGATTTGAAGCATGTTTCAAATCTAAAGTCCGTCGGATTTGAGGCTAAAAAAGTCCGTTGAAAGTCCGGAGAAGCCCACACACGATCGGATTACCAGCCAGCTTTAGTCCGTCAGCGTCCGTTGGACTTTTGTAGACGAAAAGTCCGACCGTGTGTACGCGGCATTACAATTCGCTCCACAGCTGCCCCGGAGATGTGTGAACCGGCTCTATTGAGAGCCGGTCACCATCTCCTGACATGTGAATTGAATGCGGGGAAACTCACACACAATTCGCACTAGTGTGTACCCATCTAGTAAAGTTTAGGTTTAGCAATTTTTACATAGTTACATTGGTCCAGCTTTGATCAATGTACATATGTACATATGTGCACACATACAGTATCTCATAAAGGTGAGTACACCCCTCACATTTTTGTAAATATTTTATTATATCTTTTCATGTGACAACACTGAAGAAATGACACTTTGCTACAATGTAAAGTAGTGAGTGTACAGCTTGTATAACACACACACTTCACAGGTTGCCACTTGAGTCCTCTTCCACTCCTCCATGATGACATCACGGAGCTGGTGGATGTTGGAGACTTTGCGCTCCTCCACCTTCTGTTTGAGCATGCCCCACAGATGCGCAATAGGGTTTAGGTCTGAAGACATGCATGGCCAGTCCATCACCTTTACCCTCAGCTTCTTTAGCAAGGCAGTGGTCGTCTTGGAGGTGCGTCTGGGGTCGTTATTATGTTGGAATACTGCCCTGCGGCCCAGTCTTCGAAGGGAGGGGATCATGTTCTGCTTCAGTATGTCACAGTACATGTTGGCATTCATGGTTCCGTCAAGGAACTGTAGCTCCCCAGTGCTGGCAGCACTCATGCAGCCCCAGATCATGACACTCCCACCACCATGCTTGACTGTACACTTGTCTTTGTACTCCTTACCTGGTTGCTGCCACACACGCTTGACACCATCTGAGCCAAATGAGTTTATCTTGGTCTCATTAGACCACAGGACATGGTTCCAATAATCCATGTCCTTAGTTGGCTTGTCTTCAGCAAACTGTTTGCGGGCTTTCTTGTGCATCATCTTTAGAAGAGGCTTCCTTCTGGGATGACAGCTATGCAGACCAATTTGATGCAGTGTGCGGCTTATGGTCTGAGCACTGACAGGCTGACCCCCCACCCCTTCAACCTCTGCAGAAATGCTGGCAGCACTCATACGTCTATTTTCCAAAGACAACCTCTGGATATGACTCTGAGTATGTGCACTCAACTTCTTTGGTCGATCATGGCGAGGCCTGTTCTGAGTGGAACCTGTCCTGTTAAACCACTGTATGGTCTTGGCCACCATGCTGCAGCTCAGTTTCATGGTCTTGGTAATCTTCTTATAGCCTAGGCCATCTTTATGTAGAGCAACAATTATTTTTTTCAGATCCTCACAGAGTTCTTTGCCATGAGGTGCCATGTTGAACTTCCAGTGACCAGTATGAGAGAGTGAGAGCATTAATACCAAATTTAACACACCTGCTTCCCATTCACACCTGAGACCTTGTAACACTAACGTGACACATGACAATGGGGAGAGAAAATGGCTAATTGGGCCCAATTTGGACATTTTCACTTAGGGTGTACTCATTTTTGTTTAGGGATGCAACGGATCAAAAAACTCACGGTTCGGATCGTTCCTCGGATCAGGAGTCACGGTTCGGATCATTTTCGGATCAACAAAAAAAAAATCTCCCCCACTGTAATATCCACAATCTCCCTATTGGCAGGGTGTGGCAGAGTATTGGCAGAGTATTGGCAGAGTATTGGCAGGGTATTGACGGGTATATTGGCAGGTATATTGGCATGGTATTGGCAGGGTATGGCAGAGTATGGCAGAGTATTGCAGAGTATTGTCAGGGCATTGCAGAGTATTGTCAGGGCATTGCAGAGTATTGTCAGGGCATTGCAGCAGGGTATTGCAGAGAATTGGCAGGGTATTGCAGCAGGGCATTGCAGGGTATTGGCAGGGCATTGCAGAGTATTGGCAGGGCATTGCAGAGTATTGGCAGGGCATTGCAGAGTTTTGGCAGGGTATTGCAGCAGAGCATTGCAGAGTATTGGCAGGGCATTGCAGAGTATTGGCACTGCTGCCATCCGATCTCTCCCCAGAGATCAGTACACAGAGGGGAGACGCCGGTTTGTTACAAGTGATTGCTCCGTCATATGACGGAGCGATCACGTGCTAAACGGCCACCGGGTGTACCAAGATGGCCGCCGCTCCGGAGCTAGGCCGAAGCCGTGGCCTTTCCTATGGCCGAGGCCACAAAGGGGACAGCAAATTTACACTGTTGTACAAGCTGTACACTCACTACTTTACATTGTAGCAAAGTGTAATTTCTTCAGTGTTGTCACATGAAAAGATATAATAAAATATTTATAAAAATGTGAGGGGTGTACTGACTTTTGTTAGATACAGTATGTGTCCCATACCTGTGGGAACCCCATGGAAGCTGGAAATCGCTGTAGCAAACACGTTACTACAACAATAGTGACATCAGCACTCGACCTCTCTACACCTCCTCCAATCAAAGAAGTGGGAATATGCATTCATTGAGAAATGAATGTCACCTGTGCTGTCTAAGCGACCTCCACAGTGCACTTTGCAGCATGGAAGCAATTGAGCACGGGACCCAGAAGCTAGTAGAGATTAGTAGTAATGCCTACTACAGTGATTTCCAGGGGACCCCACAGGTATGGCACAGCTGGACCAATTTACCTATGCAAAAATCTCCATACTTAAATGTCAACTTTAAAGTATATCAAAACCTAAAATGTTTTATTCATTTTTCTAATAGCTAAAGGTTAATCTCCTGTTGGGATGGTAAGGGTCCTTTCACACGACCATTCTGATCAGGTCTGCCTGTCAGTTTTTCAGGCAGATCTGATTGGATAGTCTATTTATCCCTATGGACCGATGGATGTAAACAGACTTGTGTCCATTTACAACCGCCTATCTCCGATCTGATCCGATCCGGTCCGCTAAAAACAAATGAAAGGGGATCCGTTCTGCTCCGCGTAGGTGGATCGGAGTACGTTTACACCCAGCAGCCCATAGAACAGAGCGGGCCCTGTCTGTGTCCACTCTTCAGAAACTAAGCGGACACGGATGTGTCATTCGCTCTGCCCTGATCAGCAGGGGATAAGTGAGCAGATCCCCTGCTGATCAAAATGGAGTTTGCCCCATGTAAAATGCTGGATCTCTTAGCACTTTTATGCCCTGTACACATGGTCAGATTTTCCAACGGAAAATGTGTGATAGGACCTTGTTGTCGGAAATTCCGACCGTGTGTGGGCTCCATCACACATTTTCCATCGGAATTTCCGTCACAAAAAGTTTAAGAGCTTGCTATAAAATTTTCCAACAACAAAATCCGTTGTCGGAAATTCCGTTCGTGTGTACACAAATCCAACGCGCAAAGTGCCACGCATGCTCAGAATAAATTAAGAGACGAAAGCTATTGGCTACTGCCCCGTTTATAGTCCCAACGTACGTGTTTTACGTCACCGCGTTCAGAACGATCGGATTTTCCGACAATTTTGTGTGACCGTGTGTATGCAAGACAAGTTTGAGCCAACATCCGTTGGAAAAAAGCCATGGATTTTGTTGTCGGAATGTCCGATCAATGTCCGACCATGTGTACAGGGCATTAGAGTCCTGGTTGGGAGGCTGGTTGGGAGGCTAAGTAGATAGTTCTAAAGGAAGCTCTCAAATGTACAGATTACTTAGAAAAGTTACTGTAATAAGTTAGTAGAAAAAAAGGAGGAAAACATCAGTCCTGAAGTATTGGTCCAGATCAATTTTATTTGTCATTTCAGTAAGTGAAAAAAGAGGCCAACTTATTTTGGGGGTTCCAATAGGCTCTTTCATTTGGGTCAGAGAATACAAGGAAGGACTGAATTCTAAAAGATTAAGAGGAAGTACTAACTGCAAATTTTAAAAGAAAGTCTTTGAAAACATTTCCACAAAGCACAGGGGTATGAATAATTTCCTTGTGGTTCCTGCTATAAAGTGAACCTGTTATGTTGTCTAGCCTATGCAAAATACAAGTACACCTCCTGGATTCACACATATATGAATAAAGACATCGCATGTGATTCGCACCCGCATTGCTGTGCAACAAGTGTACCCTTTGAAAGGTTTCCACTTGACTAAAGGATTCGTCAACCTTGGGTCCTTACCATTAGATTAAAGACACAGACCGCGTGACATGGGTTTTAAAAGGCCACAGCAGCCCCATTTATTAACCAAATAATAAATAATATAACGTGAAAACACGTAACACATACCCGTAAGAACAAAAATAATATCCAACAGCAAGAGGTCTTTGGGTGTATTAAAAAAGGCACACTTTAATGACTTTAATGGTCTATATCCTCAGCTGTGCCCCAACTGGCTCGAGGACGCTAGGACATCACACCAACTTCCATATTTCCTTCCCCCAGGGGACTTATCTCCTGAGAGAACCACCGCTAACCAAAGGAAAGCGCCATCCTTAGATGGGCCCCACTAATCCTGTGACCATGCAAAATTTTCACTGACCCCCCAAAGACCCCTTGAACCGCCACATGAGCTTGATTGAAAACCTCATTCAAGCGAATCCCTCCAAACCTGCAAAGCCCGAACCACCCCTTTCTGAAGGCCAAGGGACCAGATGTCTATACCCACAGCATTTAAATGAACACCGTCATCTCTCCAATAGCGAACAGACTGATCCTCCAACTCCCTGTGTCGGACCACTATACCTCCCAACCTGGCCACAAACTTCCCAATCTCCCGGTTCAACTTGGTTCTGGCTTTGTTCACTCGGACTACGGAGCGGGCGAAACGCCACCTCTTTCTCGCCACAATATCGGACCATACTATGATGCAGCCAGGGAAATCACGCAACAGGCGCAAAACATCAAACTTTATATCCCTCGCCAAATCCCTGGCTGCACGCACCCCTAAATCATTGCCCCCTGCCTGGAGAACTACCACATTCGGTGGCCTGTCAACTCTGGAAAAATAATGGAATTCCGGGATAACCTGGCCCCACATCATTCCACGAATCCCTAACCATTTTAGGACAGCCTCACTCCGTGAAATGCCCAGTTGTCTCCCATCCGGTCGGACATCTGCCCGAACAGCCCCCCAGAAAACATATGAATCCCCCAGGATCCACACCAGACCAGGAGGAAGACCTGAAAGGAAACAAAAAGGAACATAGAACCATGCACAACACACAATGACACTTCAAAGCAGGTGAGGGCGAACATAAATCTTAAAACGATCTGACTCCCACCTCCCTATCCGTCTCACTACCTGGGAATCCAAACCCCACCTGGCCGCTTCTGTGGCTGCCCCCACATGAAAGGAGTGAGTATTAAACTGTGAAACCTCCCTACCCGCCTGCTTTAAACAACGTCGGAAAACGGACAAAAATTGAAAACGCGACAGGGATGAACCATCTTCGTGCAATAAAAAGGTCCCCGACCCCAACCCTCTCGCTTCAAGATACCGTTGCACCGAAGAAACCGGACAAACAGATGCCGGCAGTACCCGAAACAATGACACAGAAACTCCTTTTCCCAACTGATCCGTTTTAGACTTACAAATATGAATCTGAACACACTCCCCTGACATTGTCACGTCGTTCAATTGTAACCCCCCCGGCCCCAGACCTGTTCTTGCTCACCAGCTCCCCAATACGCAACGCCCTGAAAAATGCTAATGCAAAAGCCACCGTGAACAGCCTCACCTCATAATTAGAAGTACAAACCCCTGGCAACAGCCCCACCAACTCCTGAAGCAAATCAAACGAGACCGGGCGCCTAGAATCCGGCTGCACTCGCCCCCTCCGGAACCCCTTCATGGCCTGGCGCACCCTAAAATCCTTCGTCACGTCCGTCAGGCCTTGACTCCGAAAGAAAAAGGCTAAGGCAGCTAAACTCTTGTTCATTTTCGACACCGATGTGCCCTGCGCAAACCCATTCCCAATAAAGTACAGCAGCAAAGCCAAGTGCTCCTGTTGTGAAACATTCCTCCCAACCGAACTTACCAGGTTAGACCACTCACCCCACACCGACGAGTACGCTGCCCATGTACCCCCGGTCACCGATCGACGTAACAGCTCCTCCGTTACTCCAATGCCAGTCTCCACAGCCTGTCTGGACAAGGAACCCCCAGTTGCTCCGACTCCGGCGCCAACCTTCGAAACCTTGTCCACTGAAAACGAGACAAAGAATCGGCAATGGGATTTAAAACACCTGGGACATGAACAGCTTGTACAAGACAATTCAAACTTAAACACCGTAAAACCAAGTGACGCAGCAATCGCACCACCGGCGGCGAAGAAGCTGACAAGCTCGATATTACCTCCACCACCCCCAAGTTGTCGCAGTGAAAACAGACCCGCCGGTCCTGAAATTTGGAGCCCCAAATCTCAACCGCCACCACAATCGGAAATAGTTCCAGCAACACTAAGTTACGCAAGAACCCCGCCACACTCCACTCCTCGGGCCACGCCGCCGCGCACCAAGCCCCTTGGCAAAAAGCCCCAAAGCCCGAACTACCCGCCGCATCCGTGAAAATGTCAATGTCGGAGGCTGCCACAACAGAGGCCATCCATAATGACCTGCCATTATACGTGACCAAAAATTTTTCCCAAACCCTCAGGTCAGCCTTCAGTTCCCTTGAAAGCCTAATGAAGTGATGCGGCATAAGAACCCCCGCGGTAGCAGCACAGAGACGACGACTAAAGATGCGTCCCATAGGCATGATGCGGCAGGCGAAATTAAGCTTACCCAATAACGACTGCAACTGCCTAAGCCTCACCTTCTTTGCCGCCAGCGCCTCCGCCACCCCCGACGCAAGTCTCCCAGTTTGTCGCTCGGGAGCCGACATTCCATGAGACGCGTGTCAATGATAATGCCCAAAAATTGTATGACCGTGGAAGGACCTTCCGTTTTACCCGGCGCCAAGGGAATCCCAAAACGGGTCGCAATAGATTCCAAAGTGTGCAACATTACTGAGCAGACTGAAGAATTCGGAGGACCAATGCAGAGGAAATCATCGAGTGCAGCACCGACCTCAACTGAGTCTCCTCCCAAACCACCCATTCCACGAAGGTGCTGAAGACCTCAAAATATGCGCAAGAAATGGAACAGCCCATCGGAAGACACCGGTCAAGATAAAACTGCCCTTCCCAACGACAACCCAGCAAATGCTGACTGTCCGGGTGCACTGGTAGCAAGCGAAAAGCGGATTCAATATCCGTCTTTGCCATCAATGAACCCTGGCCCAACTTCTGAACCCAACGAATTGCGGCATCAAAAGAGGTGTGCGACACTGCAGCCAAATCCGGAGAAATCGCATCATTCACCGATGTCCCTTTTGGATACGACAAATGATGAATTAACCGGAATTTGTTGGGTTCCTTTTTGGGGACAACCCCCAAGGGGGACACGTGTAAGGACGACACGGGGGGGGGTGCTCGAATGGTCCAGCCATTCTCCCGAGTTCCACCTTCTTCGCCAATTTGTCAGAAACAACCTGTGGAAATTGGTGGGTTGATTTTAAGTTTTGGTGCCGAGGCGACGGGGTCACTGGCCCCGAACATGGGATCCGAAAACCATGGGCAAAACCATCAGCTAAAAAACGTGCCGCCTCCCTCCGCGGATACCTATCTAGATACGGCACCATCGCGGGGAGGTTTACCGGCGTCTTCCCTTTTTGAAGCCGACTCGGCGGGTTGGGACTTTCCCTTCTTAAAACACTTGGCATAACTGTGGGAGCCCCCGCAACCAGAGCACTCGTGACGGAAGCGACAGTTCGTGCCAAAACGGCACGACCCCTCGTTATACTGCCAACAAATTCCTTTTCGTTGTGAGGCCGACTGTCCAGCGGTACCTGAACCGCCGGCCCCCCCAAGAAAGGGCTGTCCCGACACCCGTGCTTGGGACATAAGCTTCATCCAAAGCCCAATGTCCTTATGATCCCAACGCAAGCCCGGACGCAAAGCTTTGCGCTGTCGGAATTGCTCGTCATAACGCAACCAAGCAACACCCCCATAAACCCGATAAGCCTCCCCAATGGCATCCAGATAACAAAAAAGCAGAGAACAATTCTCCCGCGCTTTTTCGCCAATCACGCTAGCCAAGATGGCAAACGCCTGAAGCCAATTCGCAAAAGTGCGCGGAATAAGCCTCCAGCGACGCTTCTCTTCCTCCTCCTTCTTGCTTTCGTCTGCCTTCCCTTTGTCAATATTAAATTTTTCCAGTGGCAAAAGAGAGAATATTTCAACATATTCCCCTTTCCAAATTTTTTCCCGTACGTCTGGCTTCAAATGGACCCCCAGTGGGCCCTCGAAGCACACGTAAATTTCGCACTTCGCCGCATCCGCCAACTGCACCTTATCCTCAGCAGACTCCTTCCCTTTACTCGCGTCTGCCCCAGTCACTTCTGTCTGCGACGCGGCCGTTCCGCTATCACCGGGGGACGCCCCTGCCCCCGAGACCGCCACTGGCCCCATTGAGGGAACCGTGCTGGGAAAACTAGAGATCCCGCCCAAGGCAGCCGGAGCCCATTACCCAACAGGCCCTTGAGATGTGCTAGGAGTTCCCGCCGGGTCAAAACGAGCCAACAAATCCCGAAAACCTGCAAAAAATGCGGACAAAACCGGCGCGGCACTCGCATCTCCCCCCACAATTCCTGATCCACCTGTAGCAGCCCCCGCAGAAACCCCCACTGCACCCCCCCACCTGACTACTAAGTATAGGTAAAATTGGCGACTTACCAGGCTGCAGCCGCACCGCCACACGACTAGCCGTCTGTCCGGATCCCAGCTGACTCCTCAAGGCAGGACGCCTCCCGACTGACCGATCATCATCATCATCTGCGCTGGTAATCTCGCCGGACTCAGCCGAAGAATCTTGCCGCGGCGACGTCCCCTGCCTCCCTCGCACCGACGACTCTTCACCTGGGCTCCCGGAAGCCTCCTCTTCTGCCCCAGGTACAGTTCTCACCCCCGAAGAGCTGCTGGGCACTGTAGTACCCCCAGCTGCAGCAGGGACGCGCTGTCTCTTTAAGGGGGCATGTCCCCCAGCTTGAAGACTTGTACTGCTCCCGGCTTGCGATCCCGCTGGCGAACCAGCAGAGGGCGCCCCAACCCTCCTGCCGTTCGTGTCTGTTCCTCTCTGAATCCTCTTCTGTGCAGCGGCTGTGGAGGGAGCCGAACGCTCCGGAGCCCTGCGTCTGGGGCTGGCGGGGGACGATGGCGGCACCCCCCCAGTGATAATCCTCCGGTCCTGTGGCTCCACATCGCTCTGGGCAGCTGAGGGGTAAGTCCGCCCCCCACCGCTGACACCGCTGCTTCTCCCACGCCGAGCCGTCCTCCCCACCGTGACATCCATGCGGGGGGGGGGGGGGGGGATGGCTGCCGCCTGCTCCGGCCTGTGTTGCGAGCTATAGGAGAGCGCCGGGGGGTAGGATTCCTCCTAGGGCCCCCACCGGAACTGATAGGATGCAGCCCGGCAGCAAGCCCTGGAGGGTCCCTGGGATAGGGGCTCCTTCTAGCCTGTTGAGCCCGTGGGACAGGAGATGGGCTCAGGCGCTCCGGAGGGCGCACCTTCCTGGCTCGTTTTCGCCCTGGGGGAGAAGGGGCAGGTGAGGGGGAAGCTCCCGACCCCCCAAGCACATCAGATAGCTGCTGTTGCAGCCACTGAGGGCCCCGCTCGACCGCTGCGGCCCTGACCTGAGCCAGCAAGGCATCAAGATCACTCATCTCCCTATTTCTCTAACCTGCAGGTGATCAGCAAGGGTGTCCCTAGAAGATGTCTCCTCTCCAACTTCTCTGAATGATGAAGAATCCACCCCCTACACCGGACCCCAAGCCTCTGGACCCTGCCCCATCTGCTTCCTACCTCCAATCAGGTAAGAGATGACTTCGTGCCCCCACCACTGACCTGACTGACCGTTACTTGACCCCTGTTCCTCCCATAGTCATGCAGCCCCTGTGTCCATTCTCTCCTATGGGTCTCACTATATTCCTGTTTTGGTGACCAGGGGCGTTGCTAGGTCTACAAAAGATCTGGGGCTAGAGCCCATAGCAGCGAAGTAAAGAAAGAAAGAAAGTCATACGCTTGGGCGGGCATACACATGTATATAATATACGTATATATATATATATATATATATATATATATATATATATATATACATATAGTATCCAAAGTGAGTACACCCCTCACATTTTAGTAAATAATTTATTATATCTTTTCATGTGACAACATTGAAGAAAGTACACTGTGATATAATGTAAAGTATTGAGTGTGCAGCTTGTATAACAGTGAAAATTTGCTGTACCCTCAAAATAACTCAACACACTTGACATTAATGTCTAAACCGCTGGCAACAAAAGTGAGTACACCCCTATGTGAAAATGTCCAAATTGGGCCCAATTAGCCATTTTCCCTCCCCGGTGTCATGTGACTTGTTAGTGTTAAAGGTAATAGGTGTAAATGGGGGGGCAGGTGTGTTAAATTTGGTGTTATTGCTCTCACTCACTCATACTGGTCACTGGAAGTTCAACATGGCACCTCATGGCAAAGAACTCTCTGAGGATCTAAAAAAAGAATTGTTGTTCTACATAAAGATGGCCTAGGCTATAAGAAGATTGCCAAGACCCTGAAACTGAGCTGCAGCACGGTGACCTAGAGCCAATCAGCGGTTTTACAGGACAGGTTCCACTCGGAACAGGCCTCGCCATGGTCAACCAAAGAAGTTGAGTGCACATGCTTAGTGTCATATCCAGAGGTTGTCTTTGAGAAATAGAGGTATGAGTGCTGGCAGCATTGCTGCAGAGGGTGAAGGGGTGGGGGGTCAGCCTGTCAGTGCTCAGACCATACGCCACACACTGCATAAAATTGGACTGCATGGCTGTTGTCCCAGAAGGAAGCCTCTTCTAAAGATAATGCACAAGAAAGCCCGAAAACAGTTTGCTGAAGAAAAGCCGACTAAGGACATGGATTACTGAAACCCTTGGTTTGATGAGACCAAGATAAACTTATTTGGTTCATATGGTGTCAAGCGTGTGTGGCGGCAACCAGGTGAGTAGTACATAGATAAGTGTGTCTTACCTACAGTCAAGCATGGTGGTGGGAGTGTTATGGTCTGGGGCTGCATAAGTGCTGCCGGCACTGGGGAGCTACAGTTCATTGAGGGAACCATAAATGACAACATGTACTGTGACATACTGAAGCAGAACATGATCCCCTCCCTTTGGGGGCTGGATCATAGGGCAGAATTCCAACATGGTAACGACCCCAAACACAACCCTAAGATGACCACTGCCTTGCTAAAGAGGCTGAGGGTAAAGGTGATGGACTGGCCAAGCATGTCTCCAGACCTAATCCTTATTGAGCATCTGTGGGGCAACCTCAAACAGAAAATGGAGGAGCGCAAGGTCTCTAACATCCACCAGCTCCGTGATATCGTCATGGAGGAGTGGAAGAGGACTCTAGTGGCAACCTGTGAAGCTTTGGTGAACTCCATGCCCAAGAGGGTTAAGGCAGTGCTGGAAAATAATGGTGGCCACACAAAATATTGACACTTTGGGCCAAATTTGGACATTTTCACTTAGGGATGTACTCACTTTTGTTGCCAGTGGTTTAGACATTAATGGCTGTGTGTTGAGTTATTTTGAGGAGACAGCAAATTTACACTGTTATACAAGCTGTACACTCACTACTTTACATTATAGCAAAGTGTAATTTCTTCAGTGTTGTCACACAAAGATAAAATAAAATATTTACAAAAATGTGAGGAGTGTACTCTCTTTTGTGATATATATATATATATACATATATATATATATATATACACACACACACACACACACAGTAAAACCTTGGATTGCCAGCATAATTCGTACCAGAAACATGCTTGTAATCCAAAGCACTTGTATATCAAAGCAAATTTCCCCATAAGAAATAATGTAAACTCAGGTGATTTGAACCACAACCATTTATTCATAGGTCTTTCAGTTTATAGTCCATATAAAATGATTGATAAAAGAAAAAAAGGCACCTCTAAGTGCAGAAATAAAAACTTTTAATATCCCCAAAAAGGATTAAAAACACTTACAGGATCAAGGATGGGAGAAAGCATATCATGAATATATGAAGCAGGTGATCCGGCATCAGGAAGTCTTAGTGTATCACAAATTTCCAGGGATAATGATATGCAGCAGCAGAAGGTCCCAGGATAACCAGTAGGTGGACACCCCAGGCTCTGGGAACACTGGTGAGGCAATTGCGCCGTCTGAATCAGCATAGAACATGACGGAAATTACGTCAGTGGGAGGGGACGACAACCAGCGTGGACCGCAAACAGGAAGTGTGTCATCAAAATGGGAAGCGTTCGGAATTACTGATTAGTTCCTTCTTCAAGCCAATGACAACAGGTAAGTAGAAGCTGGGTTTATTATGGTCTACGGGCGGAGCTATGGGTGGGGCAATGGGCGGTGGTAAGGGAAGAAACACAATGCTGCAGTAACCCAGAAAGTGGTGTAATCCATGGGCACAGAGCTACACAGTAAACATAAAGACATAGAAACATAAAAGACAGCATGGGATGCAGCCCGCTCACAAAAAAAAAAAAACAACAAGACAAATGTAGCTGGACATTTACAAAGATATATGTCAGGAAGGGGTCTTGGAATCAGGGAGAAATAAGAATAAAAAGGAGCAAAAAAGTTAACCCATACATTAATCTTGGTAGCAAATGCCAAGAGGGGGGAGTTGGTGGATAATTCCAATCAGATTGCATATAAAATGCTAAGATATTAAAATATGTTAAAATATGTTAAAATAAGTGGTTTATGTAGATATCATGTAAAATTGATATATATCTATATATACACATTAAAAATAAATACATATATATATATATATATATATATATATAAATTATGGAATTGTGTATGAAAAAATAATATATAAATATAAGGAAATAGGACCAAAGGATCGATATATGGAGGTAACAGACGGAGTAAAATTCATAGGTTTACATGCGTGTGTACACGCATGCCCCGCACAGGAGACACATAGATGCAAAAGCAAAAAAAAAGGAGGGAAGCATAAATAAATGCACTGCATCTTATACATGCGTACACACAGAAAAAATATCCAAAAAAAGGGGGGGCGCACACAACCGTCCGTTAGATGAATCATTATGAGTTCACGCACATACACACCCACGCATATATACACATCCCATAGGAGAAGCAGAATCTGATTATCCAATAGATGGCATACCTAAGGGGAACGTGGCACTTGTATAGTGAACAAATATATGAAAACGAGCATGGGATAATGAATAAAATTCTAAAAGCTGGCACTAATTTCAAAATCCTCATTTAACCCTCCAGGGGCCAAAACATTCAAAGAAAAAATCCAATACATCTCTCTATGGCAAAGCTTACGAAAACGCTCAGCTGGAGAGAGGTCTCTAGGCATCGCCTCAATAACCCAAACCATTAGACCATCAGTGGATTTGTTATGGTACTCGAGATAGTGCCTAGGGACACTATGGATGTCTAATCCTATTAGTAATGAAACGGCGATGTTCGCCAAATTGCTTACGTAATAGTCTGATAGTTCACCCAACATAAAAAAGGCCCAAACCTCTAAAAAGAAAACATGAAGTAGAGGATGTCGGGGCAGAAGAGGTAGACCCAAGTCCAGACCCCAGAAAAAAGAGAGTACTATAAAAATCTTTAACCTTTCCACCCACTGTCTGACTAGTGATGAAATTTCACTACTCAGTCGGGGTCTTAATTTTGCTCCTACTGCCAAGCCCAATCCCTTCCTTTTATTTAAGGATTTGAATAAGTTTATTCGCCACCTTATCCTAAAAAGATTCTTTAATATACAGTCCACTAAACATAACAACAACTATTCTATGGCTAACTCCACCTCTGCTAATTCTTCCTGTAATGACATCATGACTCATGATGACCATGTTTGCTTGGCCGTTTTAGAAGAACTAGAAGAACCTTCTACCTGTCCTTCCTAACAAGCCAAAATTTGCAAACAGAAAGGACCCGAATATTAAAAGCAAGGTGGCACCCAGTAAACTTAAGGGTAAGCCTTTACCCCCAGGTCATTCCCTTCCAACCTTTCTAGCTATCTCGGGCATGTACCAATGCCGCAAGCCGCTATATAAGGCCTGTCGGTTTGTTAAACATGGCCAGTCGGGGTCTTAATTTTGCTCCTACTGCCAAGCCCAATCCCTTCCTTTTATTTAAGGATTTGAATAAGTTTATTCGCCACCTTATCCTAAAAAGATTCTTTAATATACAGTCCATTAAACATAACAACAACTATTCTATGGCTAACTCCACCTCTGCTAATTCTTCCTGTAATGACTTCATGACTCATGATGACTGTATTCCCATAATACTGAATTTAGCAGTGAGTACCGAACTCCTGTTCCCCCTTTTGAGAGCTCTGAAAATGACCAAATATTGTACACTCAGTACCTCATGACCTCGCCACCTATTCAGAACACGAAATTTAGACCTGTATCTGTCTTTTACCCTACCCAGTGTAAGGGCTCCTGCATCGATGCCTTTTATCGTATCGTATATGCAGAGATTCAAGATTTGTGCAACTCAGCCAACAATAAAAACAAGATGGTTCACAAACTTACATATTCTGAAAAGAAAGCTCTCGATGTCCTTGACAATAATTTTGATTTAGTTATTAAATCTGCAGATAAAGGGGGGAATACAATACAGAGCTGATTATGTAGCAGAGGCCATCAGACTTCTGTCAGATACCAACACATATACCAAATTAAAGACTGATCCATTGCATCTTAGAGGCCACTTCACTGGTTAAGGATGCACTTAGCGACCTTATCATTACTCAGCAGGAAGCTTCTTTTTTGGTTAAGGCTGTTCATTACACCCAGTATTTTTACTACCTGCCTAAAGTGCACAAAAACTTAGTCAATCCTCCTGGACAACCAATTGTTGCTTCCATGGGAAATATAACGAGTGGTTTTTCACAATATGTGAATCAGTTCCTTCAGCCACTTGCCCAATCCCTACAGTCATATATTAGAGATGGTACCCACTTGCTAGAACTCCTTTCCCCTTATTCCTGGGAACCTACTTATTTGTGGGTTTCCCTTGATGTTCAGCCACTGTATACCTCCATACCGCACGATGTAGGACTATGTGCGATACAGTTCTTTTTGTGTAAGGACCCCATGCTGAATCCCAGGCAAGCCTCCTTTATTGTAGACGCTACCGCCTTTTGTCTCACTAACAACTACTTCAAATTTGACAATGAGTTCTTCTTACAGATTAGTGGGACAGCTATGGGGGGCAACTTTGCACCTTCATATGCAAACTTTACCATGGGGTATAGGGAATCGTCGCATATCTGGCATAACAACCCCTACTCTTCCCACATCATTTTCTATGGCCGGGATATAGATGATGTGATCGTCATTTGGGATGGTAGTGCATCCATAGTTCCTGATTTTGTTATACATTGCAACAATAACAATATAGGTTTGCACTTTACCTCTGTTATGGATGAGGAAAAATTGGCCTTCCTTGACTTGGAACTATTCTTCGCTGGAAAAGAAATCCATGCTAGGAATTTTTCTAAGCCAATGGCTGGAAATTCTTTTCTTCATTATAAATGCTGCCATCATCCCCAATGGCTCAATAACATACCTAAAAGTCAATACTGTAGACTAAAAAAGAACTGTACTAGAAGCAGTGGCTATGACGCTCAGAGCAAGATTTTGGAAGATACATTTCTTGAAAAAGAATTTCCAGTTGATATTGTGCAAACAGCTTATTCTCATTACAGGGACACACCCAACCCATTTAATCACGTTCCCCTATCCATGCTGACAACAATAAGGATGATTTGCGATTCATTACCCAATTTCAATCTCGTCACAGGCAGATGGAGAGTATCATGCGGAAGCACTGGCCTTTGCTGCTTCAGGACGAGCACCTTCTACCTGTCCTTCCTAACAAGCCCAAATTTGCAAACAGAAAGGACCTGAATATTAAAAGCAAGGTGGCACCCAGTAAACTTAAGGGTAAGCCTTTACCCCCAGGTCATGTACCAATGCCGCAAGCCGCTATGTAAGGCCTGTCGGTTTGTTAAACATGGCCTGAAGGCTTTTGTGTGAAAGGTAAAACATACCCTATCAAGGGTTTTCACACATGCTCCTCTGACCATGTAGTCTACTGTTTGACATGCTCATGTGTCCTTTTTTATGTTGGGTGAAATATCAGACTATTACGTAAGCAATTTGGCGAACATTGCCGTTTAATTACTGTAGGATTAGACATCCATAGTGTCCCTAGGCACTATCTCGAGTACCATAACGAATCCACTGATGGTCTAATGGTTTGGGTTATTGAGGCGATGCCTAGAGACCTCCCTCTAGCTGAGGGTTTTCGTAAGCTTTGCCATAGAGAGATGTATTGGATTTTTTCTTTGAATGTTTTGGCCCCTGGAGGGTTAAATGAGGATTTTTAAATTAGTGCCATCCTTTAGAATTTCATTCATTATCCCATCCTCGTTTTCATATATTTGTTCACTATACAAGTGCCACATTCCCCTTAGATATGTCATCTATTGGATAATCAGATTCGTGGGTGTGTGTGTATATGCGTGAGCGCATAACGATTCATCTAATGGACGGTTGTGTGCGCCCCCCCTTTTTTGGGATATTTTTTCTGTGCGTACGCATGTATAAGATGCAATGCGTTTATTTATGCTTCCCTCCTTTTTTTTGCTTTTGCATGTATGCGTCTGTGGGTGTCTCCTGTGCATGCGGGCATATAATTTATATATTATTTTTTCATACACAGTTCCGTAATTTTTTTCATATATATATATATATATATATATATATATATATATATATATATATATATATATATATTATTTATTTTTAATGTATATATATATATATAGATAGATAGATAGATATCAATTTTGCATGATATCTACATAAACCTCTTATTTTAACATATTTTAACATATTTTAATATCTTAGCATTTTATATGCAATCTGATTGGAATTATCCACCAACTCCCCCCCTAGTGGCATTTGCTACCAAGATTAATGTATGGGTTAACTTTTTTCCTCCGTTTTATTCTTATTTCTCCCTGATTCCAAGACCCCTTCCTGACATATATCTTTGTAAATGTCCAGCTACATTCGTCTTGTTGTTTTTTTGTGAGCGGGCTGCATCCCATGCTGTCTTTTATGTTTCTATGTCTTTATGTTTACTGTGTAGCTCTGTGCCCATGGATTACACCACTTCCTGGGTTACTGCAGCATTGTGTTTCTTCCCTTACCACCGCCCATTGCCCCACCCATAGCTCCGCCCATAGACCATAAGAAGCTCAGCTTCTACTTACCTGTTGTCATTGGCTTGAAGAAGGATGTAGTTCCGAAATGCGTCCCATTTTGATGACACACTTCCTGTTTGCGGTCCACACTGGTTGTTGTCCCCTCCCGCTGACGTAATTTCTGGGATCTATGCTCTACGCTGATTCAGACGGCACGGTTGCCTCACCAGTGTTCCCAGAGCCTGGGGAGTCCACCTGCTGGTTATCCTGGGACCTTCTGCTGCTGCATATCGTTATACCTGGAAATTTGTGATACACTGGGACTTCCTGCTTCATATATTCATGATATCCTTTTTCCCATCCTTGATCCTGTACGTGTTTTTAATCCTTTTTGGGGATATTAAAAGTTTTTATTTTTGCACTTAGAGGCGCCTTTTTTTCTTTTATCTGTTTTTCTATTAGAGATTGCTCCTCTCCTCGAGTGCTGAAGATCATCCGCCCAATATAGACACTATCTGCCTGGTTCTGACATTCTGAGTGCCCTTGATATATGTTTATCTGCATCTAAAAAGAATATAGTAATGTGATAGCTTGTACAACCATAAAATGTCCATTCACAAATGGCAACCTCCACAAAGGGATTATAAGCAAAATCCAGCAGGAGCTACAGAGTATAGAAGAGAGGTGCCTCTAAGTGTAGCAATATGGTTACATTTAATGAAGGTACATTTGGCAACTCACATGGTTGATGATTAAAAGAGGCACATTTAAGTATGCAGGCATCCGGGGTAAAGATGTCCACATAGACCGGCTCTCACCGCTGTCAGTCTGCAATCATGACCGGGAAGACTACCCTACAGTAGAATGATCTGACAGCGAGCCTTGAAGCGCTCATGGAGCGCAGCATGGAAGGGATGACGTAGATGGCGGTGTGGCGGATGGTCTATGTGGACAGTTTTACCCCGGATGCTTGCATACTTAGATGTGCCTGTTTTAATCATCAACCATGTGAGTTGCTAAATGTTGTACCTACATTAAATGTAACCATATTGCTACACTTAGAGGCGCCTCTCTTCTCTTTTATAGTAAGTTGTGACATGAGACTTCTTGTATATCAAAACATCGCTTATATATCAAGTAAAAATTTATATTAAAAATGCTTGTCTTGCAAAACGCTCTCAAACCAAGTTTCTCTCAAAACAAGGTTTTACTGTATATATTATATATAAAATATAGTTACATATCTGAGTGCGGATCCCTCCTTACATCAGGGTCCCCAGAGAGCCCCCTCCCCACTTACACCAGGGTCCCCAGAGAGCCCCCCCTTACATCAGGGTCCCCAGAGAGCCCCCTCATTACATCAGGGTTCCCAGAGAGCCCCAGGGCTCAGGAGTGAGCTACATAAAGAATGAAGGGCTCAGGAGTGTGCTACTTAAAGAATGCAGGGCTCAGCTGTGCCCAGGAATGCAGCCTCACCAGTGCCCAGGAATGCAGCTTCACCAGTGCCCAGGAATGCAGCCTCACCAATGCCCACATCTCAGCCTCACCTGTGCCTAGGAACACAGCCTCATCAGTGCCCAGGAATGCAGCCTCACTTATGCCCAGGAATGCAGCCTCACCTGTGCCCAGGAATGCAGCCTCATCTGTGCCCAGCAATGCAGCCTGACCAGTGCCCACATCTCAGCCTCACCAGTGCCAAGCAGTGCAGCCTCACCTGTGCCCAGGAATGCAGCCTCACCTATGCCCAGGAATGCAGCCTCATCTGTGCCCAGCAATGCAGCCTGACCAGTGCCCACATCTCAGCCTCACCTGTGCCCAGGAATGGTGACCAGGGGCGTTGCTAAGCCTACGAAAGATCTGGGGCTAGAACCCATAGAAGCGAAGTGAAGAAAGTCATACGCTTGGGCAGGCATACACATGTATATAATATTTGTGTGTGTGTGTGTGTGTATGTGTAGAGAGTTAGTCCAACCATGTGCAAGGTTAGGGGCTACCTGCCCGTGTTTATTTGGTCAGCAAAACAGCAACGGACAAGGATTCCCACACAGGGGTAGAAAACATAGTGGGTTATTTATGAAAGTCAAATCCACTTTGCACTACAAGTGCAACTACAAGTGCAAAGTGCACTTGAAATTACACTGCTAGTACACTTGGAAGTGCAGTCGCTGTAAGGCTACTTTCACGCTGAGGCGCTTTACAGGCGTTACAGTGCTAAAAATAGTGCCTGTAAAGCGCCTCTCCTGTGTCTCCAGTGTGAAAGCCCGAGGGCTTTCACACTGGTGCGGTGCGCTTGCAGGACAGTACAAAAAGTTCTGCAAGCCGCATCTTTGCAGCTCTGTAGGAGCGGTGTATTCACCACTCCTAATACGGCCCTTCCCATTGAAAACAATAGGGCAGTGCCGCTAAACCGCCAGCATAGCGCCGCTGCAGCGACACTATGCTGGTAGTTTTAACCCTTTTTCGGCCGCCACCGGGGGTTAAAAACACCCGCTAGCGGCCAAATAGCGCAACTAAAACGACGGTAAAGCGGTGCTAGATATAGCGCCACTTTACCGCCGATGCCCACAACTCCCCGGTCTGAAAGTAGCCTAAATCTAAAGGGGTAGATCTGAAATGAGGGGAAGCTCTACTGATTTTATTATCCAATCATGTGCAAGCTAAAATGCTATTTTTTATTATCCTTGCATGTCTCCCTCGGATCTACAGCCGACTGCACTTTGCACTTGTAGTTTGCACTTGTAGTGCAAAGTGGATTTGCCTTTAGTAAATACCCCCATAGTCTCAAAGCAAAAGTCAAACAAAATGTAAGCCTCCTGGCTAATATATGGACCTCACTGAGTCTGCTTCAGTCCTGTTCCCTCACAGCCTGCTTCCTTTTCTCTCAGCCCCACCACTGATTCTACTCAGGTAAGTCAAAATTATACCCCAGGTGGTGAGTAAGGTGTGGCCAGTCCTTAACCCCTTGCTGCCTACAGACCTTTCACTGCCACTCATTTATCTTAAGAACCTCAAGATCCTGCGTGGCAGATACACACCATCTATCACTGATAGGGGCTGTCTGTCACAATATATATTATATATAAAATATAGTTACATATCTGAGTGCGAATCCCCCCTTACATCAGGGTCCCCAGAGAGCCCCCCACTTACATCAGGGTCCTCAGAGAGCCACTCTTACATCAGGGTCCCCAGAGCCCCCCTTATTACATCAGGGTTCCCAGAGAGCCCCGAGGCTCAGGAGTGCGTGCTACATAAAGAATGCAGGGCTCAGGAGTGTGCTATATAAAGAATGCAGGGCTCAGCTGTGCCCATCTATGCAGCCTCACCCATGGCCAGCAATGCAGCCTCACCAGTGCCCAGCAATGCAGCCTCACCAGTGCCCAGAAATACAGCCTCACCTGTGCCCAGAAATGCAGCCTCCCCTGTGCCCACATCGCCCTCTCTTGTGCCAGGGATCAGAGAGAAGAGGAAGAGGAGAGCCGGCTGGATCATCACACAGGCCGGCGTCTTCCGCTGTGTCAGCTTTAATTTGAATCACCGGGTGCCCGCCGTCACATAAGTCCTGCCTCCTGGATTGGCTCCCACCTATAATATGCAGCACATGTCCCGGCATTGGACAAGTGTGCTTTCTGTCAAAGTAGTTACACCAGGAGGCGGGACTTTGACAGCGGGCCCCCGGCGATTCAAATGAAATCTGACACAGCGGGAGATGCCGGCCGGACACCAGCCAGTGTGTGGCACCCAGGGCGCACTGCCCCCTCTGCCTCAGCACCCACCCTGGTCACCCTAGAGACTCAGGGCTATGGTCCCCAGATTCGGGAGTATAGCCCCAGAAGGCACCCCCTATCGACGCCACTGCTGGTAACAATTCAAATTTGAAAGTTCTCTCATTTTCTCTACTGGTAATAAATGTTACTAGGACAAATAAAGTGTCAATCTTCTTAGTGGGGACACCTATGGTAATAAACCCTCACCACTCTATCCAAAACAAATCAAAAAAGTATATACAAAGATGGAAAAGGATAATGAAGTCCCACTAGTGATCACCTACAATCCATGTCTAGAAGCTCTAAGAATGGTCACAAAAGAGCTCCAGCCTCTTCTGCACACAGATGAAAGATTTTAAGTTGGCTCACATGCACAGCCGGGGGGGGGGGGGGGGGGGGCAGTAAAAGCAGGTGGTTTAGCCACCTATCTAAATAAGGACATGCAACCACTCAGGGCTGTACACATGCTACAGTCACAATGCTTTATGGGCAAGGCAAAAATTAAACCCCTGTTGAGTTCAGCAGGCTGTACCACCATGGAACGCAACCCATTCAACCCATTCAAGTGAATTGAATGTGAAACTTGCATACATATCCACAGTACTGATAAGGTACCAGTACTGAGATTGCTGCAGGAATGTAGAGTACAAGGAACATTTTGCAGCAAATGCTCAAATGTGGTATACCTAATAATGTGTGCAAAATGCCAGACGGAACTCTGTGTTGTGGAGATAGGTCAGACCATCTTCTAACCGAAAAACCTTTACAGATTGACAATTAACAAAAAAAAATTTCCTGTAGCAGTCCAATTCTACAGCAAAGGCCACAATGTAAAATACAGGCCGAATTAACATAGGGGCTATTGGAGCTGCAGCTCCAGGCCCCTTACCTTACAATAGGCCCATTTGCCAAAAAAAAAATAAAATAAAAAAAAATGAAACAATAAATTTTAAGGGTCATGGCTCAGCAACCAGGGGTCATATCTGGGGGGTATTTAGCTGAAGGTCTACTCAACTATTGGTCAAAATTTGGGCCTCCTACGACCTATGGTTCTGGAGATACAGGGATCCTTGCGCAGCCTGTCAGAAGCTACATACAGAGCGGCCAGATTAAATACAAGCTGGCACACACTGTTTGCAGAGGATGAGAGGATGAGCTCACAGTGCTTCACACTTCTTGTCAGAGGCACTCAGCTCAATGGACAGCTTGGAGCCTGCAGAGTTTGACAGGCAGCACCACCTGTCAAACTCGCCTATTGATTTCAATGGGGCAACTCTGCAACTGCAAGCCAAACTCACTCACAGTAGCAGTATAGTCCAACAAGACTATCCGCCCTTAGACAGGGAAAGTTGACACATGTGCCATGCCTGGCACATGTCCTCAATTTGGTGGTTATCAGGAACCATGAATAAGACAGAGACAGAAGTATAGTTAAATCACTCTTGTTTAATAATAATAATAATAATAATAATAAGGTAAACAGAGTAGTCAAAACAAGCCAGAGTTCAGTAACCGGATCGGGTAGTCAGCCAAGCAAATGTCAGAGAGCCAGAGATAAACGTAGTAGTACAGCAAGCAGGATCAGGAGCCAGAAGGAACGTCAGCCGAGCAAGTCTTCAACAGGAACGCAGGAGAAAGTCTCTGTGATGTTGACAAAGGCAAAGGCAGAGATCAAGTGAGCTAGACGACTTTAAGTAGGCAGGACTGATGAGCAGAATCAACAACAGCTGGGTAACTATGGAGAGAGATGGGAGTTGGCAATTAGCTGACAGCTGAGCGGCCAGCTCAGAGAAGGAAGGGCTGACAGTACCCCCTCCTCAACGACCCCTCCCCCTCAGGGGACCACTGGGCTTGAGGGGAAAACGTCTATGGAAATCACGGAGGAGGACAGGAGCATGTACGTCTGAAGATGAAACCCAAGAGCGTTCCTCCGGACCGTATCCTTCCAATGCACCAGGTACTGTATACGCCCACAGAACCTATGGGACGACAGCCAGACTCTGTCCCCAACCTGGTAGGAAGGTGCAGGCAGGCATTTGCGGTCAGCATGGAGTCTGTACCTATCGTTAGCATGTTGCAAAGCCTCCTGAACTTGTGCCCAAGTGGAAGGAAGAACACGGAGATGCTCCTCTAACGCAGGAATACTCTGCAGAACAAAAGAGACATGGAAGGTTGGAAACCATAATTCACCATAAACAGGGACAATCGGGAAGCAGAATTCAAGGCACTGTTGTGAGCAAACTCTGCCCACAGTGATAGGTCTGACCAGTTGTTATGATGGTCAGAAATATAGTAACGTAATAATTGCTCCAAGGACTGATTGGCTTGTTCTGCGGCCCCATTAGACTGCGGGTGATACACAGAGGAGAAAGCATGCTGAATTCCCAACTGTGCGCAAAAGGCTCGCCAGAACCGGGAGACAAACTGACTACCCCTGTCCGAGACAATCACCTTGGGTAGCGCATGTAAGCGAAAGATCTCCCTAGCAAAAATGGAAGCCAGTTCCTTAGAAGTGGGCAGCTTCTTAAGTGGAATACAATGACACATCTTTGAGAACCGGTCAACCACCATAAGGATAACAGTGTTGCCTTGGGAGTTGGGAAACTCCACAATGAAATCCATAGACAGGTGGGTCCAGGGCCTCTCTCCATTGGGTATGGGTTGTAGGAAGCCCACTGGAAGGTGTCGTGGAGTCTTACTCTGAGCACCACGGAACAGGCAGCTACAAAGGCAGTTACATCAGCCCGTAGACTAGGCCACCAGAATTGTTGGGAAATGGCCCAAACAAGTTAATTCTTCCCAGGGTGGCCAGCTGCCTTGGGAGAATGGTAAGTCTGGAGCACGGCAGTACGGAGACTCTCTGGGACAAAGCAGCAGTCACAAGGTTTCTCAGAAGGAGCATGGACCTGAGCAGCAAGAATTTTGTTACCCAAAAGGAGAAGTAAGACTGGTGTGAACCACAGCCAGAATACGACCAGGAGGAATCACAGGAACCGGAACCGACTCCAACTTGGAAGTGGAGGAAAATTGTTGTGACAAGGCGTTAGCCCTTACATTCTTAGTACCGGGTAAGAATGAGACAATGTAATTAAAACTCGACAAGAAAAGAGCCCATTGCGCCCTTTTGGGAGAGAGGCGCTTGGCCTCAGACAAGAATGTGAGATTCTTATGGGCAGTAAGAATAAGAACCGGAACAGTGGTGCCTTCAAGGAGATGTCTCCATTCTTTCAGGGATAAAATGATCGCAAACAGCTCTCTGTCACCAATCTCGTAATTGCACTCTGCAGGTGACAATTTCTTGGAAAAGTAGCCACACGGATGTATAGCACTCTCAGAGTTAGGACGTTGAGACAGAAGGGCGCCAACTCCAGTCTCAGAAGCATCAACTTCTAGGATAAAAGGCAACGTAGGATCAGGATGTGCCAACACAGGAGCAGAAACAAAGGCAGCCTTGAGACTCTCAAAGGCCTTAATGGACTCCGGAGACCAACACTGTGGGTTACCGTCCTTTCTAGTCATATCAGTCAGATGCTTGACCAGAGACGAGAAGTTATCAATAAACGTTCCATAATAGTTGGCAAAGCCCAGGAAACGCTGCAGAGGATGTAAACCCATGGGTCGGGGCCACTGTAGGACTGCCGAAAGTTTCTCTGGGTCCATTCAAAAACCAGCAGTGGAAATGACATAGCCCAGGAATTTAACCTGTTCACGATGGAACTCGCACTTCACCAATTTACAATAGAGATTGTTTTCTCTTAGTTTCTGAAGCACACGACAGACATCTGTGTGGTGGCTCCCCAGGGATTTGGCAAATATGAGGATATCATCGAGATAAACCACCACACATAACTGCAACAAATCTCGAAGGACATCGTTAATAAATTCCTGGAATACTGCCGGGGCGTTACAAAGGCCAAAAGGCATTACGAGGTACTCATAATGGCCTGTTATGTTATTAAACGCAGTTTTCCACTCGTCGCCCACCTTAATCTGCACGAGATTGTATGCCCCATCAAATCAAGCTTTGTGAAAACCGCTGCTCCTTTGAGGCAGTCAAATAACTCTGTAATCAACGGAGTCGGGTAGGCATTCTTAATCGTGAAACAAATGAGACCCCTATAATGAATACAAGGTCTCAGTTCACCGCTCTTCTTCACAAAGAAGAAACCAGCACCAGCAGGAGACGAGGATTTGCGGATGAAACCTCGAGAAAGTGCGTCTGCAACATACTCCTCCATTGCCTTTTCCTCCAAGACCGACAAAGGGTAAACACGGCCACGAGATGGTATGGCACCAGGTTGAAGGTCAATTGCACAATCATAAGGCCGGTGTGGAGGCAAACTACCGGCTTGACCTTTGTCTGGACATCGCTAAAATTGCGGTACTCTTCCTCCGGCAGGGAGGAGAGTGAAGAGGTGCACAGGACCTTGGCTACCTTCTGGAAGCATGTCTCACTGCATTGTGGTGACCAGGAGAGAACCTCAGTACGGAACCAATCAAAAGAGGGGTTGTGCCTCTGTAACCAAGGATAACCAATAACCAGCGGAAACCTAGGTGAGGAAATAACTTGGAATTGGATTATCTCATGGTGAAGAGCCTCTACGGCCATGGACAATGGAACCATCTCATGAGTCACATGGGCAGGCTGTAGAGATCTCCCGTCAAGAGCCTCAGATGGCAAGTGGAGTATCATGCAACTGCAGTGGAATCAAGTGCTGCGATACAAAGGCATCATCAATGAACAGGCCTGCAGCCCCAGAGTCGATTAGAGCCTGTATCTCGATGGACGACTCAGCCCAAGAAAGCGTGACCGAAACCAGGGGCTTATCCTTCTGGATAACTGGGGACGAAACAACGCCACCTAAGGTCTGTCCATGACAGGACCTCAAGGTTTGGGCGTTCCCTGGACGGTAAGACAAGACTTCAAAAAGTGACCTGCCTGGCCACAATAAAGGCACAATCTCTACCTCCTCCTAAAGGCTCGATCATCCGCATGGGTTCATCTTCACTGACCGACTTGGTACCAGGAGCCATGGGAGATGAGGGAGGCACGGGTGGGACTGTAAAGCTCGGAGACAAACGTACAGGAGGCTTCCGCAAGCGCTCCTCAAAAGTCTTTCTCTTTCTTCGAGTCTGGAGTCAATGAGGATGGCAAACATGATCAACCTCTCCAGCTCAGTGGGTATATCTCGGGCTGCTATCTCATCCTTGATGGAATCTGAGAGACCGTGAGAAAAAGCAGCCACGAGGGCCTTATTGTTCCAAGCAACCTCTGCTGCCAGAGTACGGAATTCAATGGTGTAGTCGGCAACAGTTCTCCTACTCTGTTTGATGGACATGAGGCACTTGGCAGCAGAAGCGGAGCGTGCGGGAACGTCAAATACCCTTTTAAAGGAGGCCACAAAGTCAGGGTAACTCAAGACAACAGGTTTTTGCGTTTCCCATAGAGGGTTTGCCCGGGCCAAGGCTCTCTCAGAAAGCAAAGATATCACAAAACCTACTTTGCTTCTGTCAGTGGGAAACGCCTGGGGCAGCATCTCAAAGTAAATCTCAACCTGGTTGAGAAACCCTCTGCATTGAACTGGATCGCCCCCAAATCACTGGGGAAGCGGAGTGGAACCAGACATACCTCTTATAGAGGTAATACTCGAGGCGGGTGCCTGCACAGAGACTGGCGCAGCAGCAGGGATGGCCTGCGACTCAGGTTGTACCCGAGCAGCCACAGTGGGAGTTTTCAGGTGAGCCATGCGACTCAGGAGCACTTGTAACGCTATGGCAAACTGATCCATGCGGTGATCTTGCTCATCCAATCTAGAAAAAAAAATAATAATAATATAAATAGAGTAAGCATAGTCAAAACAAGCCAGAGTTCAGTAACCGGATCGGGTAGTCAGCAAAGCAAATGTCAGAGAGCCAGAGATAAACGTAGTAGTACAGCAAGCAGGATCAGGAGCCAGAAGGAACGTCAGCCGAGCAAGTCTTCAACAGGAACGCAGGAGAAAGTCTCTGTGATGTTGACAAAGGCGAAGGCAGAGATCAAGTGAGCTGGACGACTTTAAGTAGGCAGGACTGACGATGTGGAGAGAGATGGGAGCTGGCGATTAGCCGACAGCTGAACGGCCACCTCAGAGAAGGAAAGGCTGAGCCCAGCCCTGACAGTGGTGCAGCGGAACGCTTTAGGATTGCAAGATGTACTAAAGCAGGCCAGAGGAGTCTGCAGCCATTTCAGGCAGTCATACACAGCCAGTGCTCGGTTGGCTGAAATTCAGCGGGAATTCCACCTGCCTATAAACCGCCTGATTTGTGACATGCCCACCAGGTGGAACTCAACTTTGGGAATGCTGCAGCGGCTATACATGCAGCAGAGGGCCGTCAATGAGTACCTGTGTCAGTACGGTACAACAACAGGCTCAAGCCGCCTCAGCTTTTTTCCCCCACATCAATGGCTCATTAAGGATGCATGCACTGTATTGTCACTATTTGACAATCCCTGTTGTGTTCCTGCTGGAACAGACTCTGCCTGGCATTATGGACAGGGCACTGGAGGCAGAGCAGCAGGAGGAAGAGGATGACAAATCGGCAAATTTGAGGCGCATGGGCAACCTCATGCTTCAAAGCCTGCGAAAGGACCCAAGAATATGTGGCATAAAGGAGAAGGATTATTACTGGTTGGCAACCCTCCTTGACCACCGTTGTAAGGGGAAGGTCTCAGAACTCATCCCGTCCCCACAGAGAGTGCAGAAGATAAAATCTCTTGAGGACACGTTAAAGAGGATTTTATTGAACATTTTTCCTGACTCCAGTAGGTTACAGTGTCATGGGAAACATCGTTTTGAGTCTTTTGATGGTCAAGAGAGGAGCGTTGGAGAAGGCGTCCGCCTAAGTGAGGCATTTTGGAATTTTTTTAGTCCTCGCCGCCCAGGGCTGTCAGCTTCCACATCCCATCGGCAGCGGCTGCATCACATGGTGGATGACTACCTCGGGGCCAAAACAGAGATGGAGAGCTTTCCAGCTGATGATTCACTGACACTCACACTGATGAGAATAGACCACTGGACAGAACTTGCCCAGTGTGCTGTTGAGTTGTTGGGCTGCCCTGCATCCAGCGTGCTTTCAGAACAGGCAATCAGTGCTGCAGGAGGTTTCATTACTGATCATAGAACGCGTCTGTCCACAGACTCCGTGGACTGTTTGACTTTTATAAAAATTAATCAGTCCTGGATTACCAGCTATGAAGCCCCTGATGCCGATGTCACTGATTAAGTCTTTTTGGGATGTGGAATCTCTGCAGGACTTCGAGGCTGCTTAGCTTTGAGGGTGTTCAATCATTTCATCTGGAAGAATGTTTTTGGTATAGGTTTCATGGGCACAATTAACACCCAAAGACCAATTTTTCTGCACCTGTTTGACAGGTGCATATCATTGCAATTTTTACACAGCAAGGCCAATTCTTGCTTTCATCAAGAATACCTCTATAGGGTTACGGTGGGCAGGCGCCCCCGAGACCCAAAGAGTAATTTTTTCTGCACCTGTTTGACAGTTGCATATCATTACAATTTTTTACAGCAAGACCAATTCTTGCTTTCATCAAGAGTACCTCTATAGGGTTACGGTGGGAAGGCGCCCCCGACACCCAAAGAGTAATTTTCTGCACTGTTTGACAGGTGCATATCATTGCAATTTTTTACAGCAAGGCCAATTCTTGCTTTCATCAAGAGTACCTCTATAGGGTTCTGGTGGGAAGGTGCCCCCGACACCCAAAGAGTAATTTTTCTGCACCTGTTTGACAGGTGCATATCATTGCAATTTTTTAAGTCCAATTTTTACGCATCCGTTACTTCTATCCAAAGTCAAAGTGACACCAGAATGTATCCAAAAAATCTCTAATCTTGTTCCCAGTGCACTACATTGTGGCCTCATCATACACACTGGCTCCCCAGCTGTTGCTAAGCAAAATAAAGGCAGCTTGCAGGGAAAATGTCATTTTTTTGGGCTTTATAACTGTAATTATTGGTGCAGCAGATTCTAGACATGGTACAGATCTGCCACTTTACAGGTAGACTAAGGGCAACCCCCAAGCACTATATTGGAAGGAATTTTTCATTTTTATGTTTTCACTTTAAAAATCAAAAAATCACTGCTCATTTAAAAATTAAGTTTTTCACAAACTTTTTTTTTTTTATTAAAGGCACAGAATCCGGAAGGAAGACTGTGTGAAGATGGAAGCACCCAGGACCCGCTGGATTGATCATTGCGATCAACCGGCGGGTCCCGGGCGCTTCCATCTTCACCCGTCTTCCTTCCGGATTCTGTGCCTTCGTTCACTTGCCTTGGCTGGGCTGCATTGCTGTCACTCCCACGAATGCTCATGCGCATCCTCTCTCTCTCTCATCCCCCTCTCTCTCTCATCCTCCCTCACCCCTCTCTCATACCCTTTTTCTCTCTCTCATCCTCCCTCTCTCTATTTAATTTAATTTGTTATAACAAAAAATTGTTTGCATTTTTATTTTTTATAAAAAATCCTTACTAAAATCCTCAGCACCAGGCCCATGATGTTCTTAATCTGGCCCTGGTAAAATATCTCAAGATTCTGGTACTGATGGGGAACCTAAATCACAGAAAGGACGGCTGGAAAAGGAATAAGAATTTATATAAAAAATAAGAACTCTAGGCCAGCGTTTCTCAACCAGGGTTCCGTAGAACTCTGGGGTTCATCCAGAGGTTGATAGGGGCTCCTTGAGCAAAGAACAATTTCTGCCTCTAGGTAACCACTGAAACCAACAATCTTTTAGCTATCTGTAAGGGGGGGAAGTCTTCTCACTTACCACAGAATAAGGACTCGGAGCATTCTTCCCAGGGATCATCCCATTAATGTATAATGAGCTGTAGAAATACTAATTATTAGCAAAGGTTCCCCGAGACCAGAAAGCTATTTCAAGGGTTCCTCCATTTTAATAAGGTTGATAATCGCTGCTCTAAACTGTAGTTAGAATAAAGAAAGTAATTTTTGTGCCACTATGATTTAATATGAATTTCTGAGCCCTGACAATAAGGCCCCTTTCACATGAAGGGTCTGATCAGTCAATTTTTCAGCCAGACTTGATCGTCCCCTCCTTTCACCCCTATGGACTGGTGGGTTTAAACTGGTTTGTATGCATTTACACCCGCCTACCTCCAATCCAAACCGGTCCACTAAAAACAAATTGAAGGGAGTTGGCCCACCCCCATCTAGGCCAGTGTTTCTCAAAACTTTTTTGTCTTGCGCAACAAAAATATCAAAAAAATGTTCACGGCATACCTGAAAAGATTTAACAATTTTTGTGGTAAAGAACTTATTTATTGTTACATATATATTTAGTTCAAATTAAATGTGAAGGATGTTCCTGCTTTCAAGAGCAAATCAGATTGAACTGAGGCAACAAAGTCGAGAAACGGAATAAACAAATGGAACTCTATTATTATAATATAATTAGAGCGATCAAGTTCTCCCAAGATCTTGCACAAGTCTTGCGTTACGAAAGGAACCAATGAATGACAGACTGACAGAGATTGCATTTTTATATATGTTACTTTTTAACTTTTGCAACATTGATTTATCATTTAATTTTTCGATATGTTCAAGGTTTCAAAACGCTAGCAATTTTAAATATTTTTCAAGAATCACTGATCTAGGCAGATCAAATTGGAGGGCAGTTGCCCATAAAGCAGAGAAGGCTCTGTCCATGTCCACTCTGCAGAAACTGACTAGACAAGGACCTATCATCTGCCTCGCTCTGATCAGCAAGGGATCAACGGACAGATAACCTGCTTATCTAATTGAAGTCTACCCTGTGTGAAAGGGTCCTAAGTCTTTCCTCAAGTTTTTGGAGGTTTACGGTATATGGACGTTTTAAAAGGACTCTTATACTCGCCCTCATTGAAGTGATCTGAACTCCATATTTACTCAGGGCCGTCTTTAAGGCAGGGCAAAAGGGGCTGCTGCCCTGGGCCCTGTCATTGTTGTGGGGCCCAAAACAGCTACCTCATACTTGCCAACCATCCCACTTTAAATTCTCTTGCCCTTTGAAGTTTTAGTCCTGTGCTGTGTCACGATATCTCAGTGTGAAGTGCTGGTACTAATGCTGCCCTGACCCTGTGTTTACATGTAAATAACCGGCATTCATAAGTATATAGCTGCGGCACTGATATGTAAATAAAGGCGGTATTCACATGTATATCATGCCCCCCTGCAGTGAGGAGATGATGTGCTGAAACCTCTAGCAATCAATCAGTGAGCAGTAATACTGTACAGTAATCTCTAGCAGCCAATTAAAAAGCAGAAATAATTTGCTGTAACCTCTAGCAACTAATCAGTGAGCCGTAATGTGTACTGTAACCTCTAGCAACCAGTCAGTAAGCAGTAAAGATATGCTGTAACCGCTGGCAACTAATCGCAATTGCTGCCTGATCTGATACAGTAAACTGATTTTAAGTCTAGCTGCTATTTATTATATGTCTCAGAGCAGGTGGCAAGAAAATTTTTGCCCAGGGTCCAATCAATATTAAAGATGGCCCTGTATTTCCTAGTTAGTTAGCCCTATAACACTATTAAAATCTGATGACTATAAATGTATTCTATTTGCAATAACAATTACTATTCAAATATCAAGAAAAATTGTTGCATTTCATTAATGGTTGCTTTCATTGTTCCTCTGGCAAATTGATATTTCAAAAGGACTCTGATATATAGAGAATCATCAGTTTCAAAGCTGAACTCCATATATGAGAATTGTGCCTGGACTTTTTAACTTTGAGTCAATTACCCCAATAATACTTCTAAACTCTGATCCCTATCTCCATAGTCTAAAGTGACCTGTTGGTCACCCATATTTCTTGATGTGCCCTTTCTCTGGCTGCTGCGGCATTTATTACATACAGTCAGGTCCATAAATATTGGGACATCGACACAATTCTAATCTTTTTGGCTCTATACACCACCGCAATGGATTTAAAATTAAACAAACAAGATGTGCTTTAACTGCAGACTTTCAGCTTTAATTTGAGGGTATTTACATCCAAGTCAGGTGAACGGTGTAGGAATTACAACAGTTTGTATATGTGCCTCCCACTTTTTAAGGGACCAAAAGTAATGGGACAATTGGCTGCTCAGCTGTTCCATGGCCAGGTGTGTGTTATTCCCTCATTATCCCATTTACAAGGAGCAGATAAAAGGTCCAGAGTTAATTTCAAGTGTGCTATTTGCATCTGGAATCTGTTGCTGTCAACTCTCAATATGAGATCCCAAGAGCTGTCACTATCAGTGAAGCAAGCCATCATTAGGCTGAAAAAACAAAACAAACTCATCAGAGAAATTGCAAAAACATTAGCTGTGGCCAAATTAACTGTTTGAAACATCCTTAAAAAGAAAGAACGCACCGGTGTGCTCAGCAAAACAAAAAAGACCCGGAAGACTACGGAAAACAACTGTGGTGGAAGACCAAAGAATTCTTTCCCTGGTGAAGAAAACACCCTTCACAACAGTTGGCCAGATCAAGAACACTCTCCAGGAGGTAGGTGTATGTGTGGCAAAGTCAACAATCAAGAGAAGACTTCACCAGAGTGAATACAGAGGGTTCACCACAAGATGGTTCTTTTGTATTTATTGATGATGTGACTGACAAAAGCAGCAGGATGAACTCTGAAGTGTTTCGGCCAATATTATCTGCTCATATTCAGCAAAATGCTTCAGAATTCATTGGACAGCGCTTCACAGTGCAGATGGTCAATGACCTGAAGCATACTGCGAAAGCAACCAAAGAGTTTTTTTAACCACTTGCCGACCGCCTCACGCAGATATACTGCGGCAGAATGGCACGGGCAGGCAGAATCACGTACCTGTACGTGATCTGCCTCCCGCGGGCAGGGGGTCCGATCGGAGCCCCCCGGTGCCCGAGGCGGTCGGCGTTTGTCCTCCGGCGATCGGAGGTGAGGGGGAGGCCATCCATTCGTGGCCCCCTCCTCGCGATCGCTCCCAGCCAATGGGATCATTCCTCTGCTGCTGTATGCTAAACAGCAGCAGAGGAAATGATGTCATCTCTCCTCGGCGCGTTCCGGCGCCGAGGAGAGAAGACTTCAATGTGAGTGCACAAACACACACACAGTAGAACATGCCAGGCACACATTACACTCCCCCCCCCCCGTCACACTGACACAAAGCAGTTTTTTTTTTTTTTCCTGATTACTGCATTGGTGTCAGTTTGTGACAGTTAGTGTGGTAGGGCAGTTAGTGTTAGCCCCCTTTAGGTCTAGGGTACCCCCCTAACCCCCTCTAATAAAGTTTTAACACCTTGATCACCCCCCGTCACCAGTGTCACTAAGCGATCATTTTTCTGATCGCTGTATTATTGTCACTGGTGACGCTAGTTAGGGAGGTGAATATTTAGGTTTGCCGTCAGCGTTTTATAGCGTCAGGGACCCCCATATACTACCTAATAAAGGTTTTAACCCCTTGATTGCCCCCTAGTTAACCCTTTCACCAATGATCACCTTATAACTGTTACGGGTGACGCTGGTTAGTTCGTTTATTTTTTATAGTGTCAGGGCACCCGCCGTTTATTACCGAATAAAGGTTTAGCCTCCTGATCGCCCGGCGGTGATATGCGTCGCCCCAGGCAGTGTCAGATTAGCGCCAGTACCGCTAACACCCACGCACACAGCATACGCCTCCCTTAGTGGTATAGTATCTGAACGCATCAATATCTGATCCGATCAGATCTATACTAGCATCCCCAGCAGTTTAGGGTTCCCAAAAACGCAGTGTTAGCGGGATCAGCCCAGATACCTGCTAGCACCTGCGTTTTGCCCCTCCGCCCGGCCCAGCCCAGCCCAGCCCACCCAAGTGCAGTATCGATCGATCACTGTCACTTACAAAACACTAAACGCATAACTGCAGCGTTCGCAGAGTCAGGCCTGATCCCTGCGATCGCTAACAGTTTTTTTGGTAGCGTTTTGGTGAACTGGCAAGCACCAGCCCCAAGCAGCGTCAGGTTAGCGCCAGTACCGCTAACACCCACGCACACACTGTACACCTCCCTTAGTGGTATAGTATCTGAACGGATCAATATCTGATCCGATCAGATCTATACTAGCGTCCCCAGCAGTTTAGGGTTCCCAAAAACGCAGTGTTAGCAGGATCAGCCCAGATACCTGCTAGCACCTGCATTTTGCCCCTCCGCCTGGCCCAGTCCAGCCCACCCAAGTGCAGTATCGATCGATCACTGTCACTTACAAAACACTAAACGCATAACTGCAGCGTTCGCAGAGTCAGGCCTGATCCCTGCGATCGCTAACAGGTTTTTTTTGGTAGCGTTTTGGTGAACTGGCAAGCACCAGCAGCCTAGTACACCCCGGTCGTAGTCAAACCAGCACTGCAGTAACACTTGGTGACGTGGCGAGTCCCATAAATGCAGTTCAGGCTGGTGAGGTGGCAAGCACAAGTAGTGTCCCGCTGCCACCAAGAAGAAGACAAACACAGGCCCATCGTGCCCATAGTGCCCTTCCTGCTGCTATCGCCAATCCTAATTGGGAACCCACCACTTCTGCAGCACCCGTACTTCCCCCATTCACATCCCCAACCAAATGCAGTTGGCTGCATGAGAGGCATTTTTATGTCCTCCCGAGTACCCCTACCCAACGAACCCCCCCAAAAAGGATGTTGTGTCTGCAGCAAGCTCGGATATAGGCGTGACACCCGCTATTATTGTCCCTCCTGTCCTGACAATCCTGGTCTTTGCATTGGTGAATGTTTTGAACCCTACCATACGCTAGTTGAGTATTAGCGTAGGGTACAGCATTGCACAGACTAGACACACTTTCACAGGCTCTCCCAAGATGTCATCGCATTTTGAGAGACCCGAACCTGGAACCGGTTACAGTTATAAAAGTTACAGTTACAAAAAAAGTGTAAAAAAAAAAAACACAAAAAAATATATAAAATAAAAAAAATAGTTGTCGTTTCATTGTTCTCTCTCTCTCTCTATTCTCTCTCTATTGTTCTGCTCTTTTTTACTGTATTCTATTCTGCAATGTTTTATTGTTATTATGTTTTATCATGTTTGCTTTTCAGGTATGCAATTTTTTATACTTTACCGTTTATTGTGTTTTATTGTTAACCATTTTTTTGTTTTCAGGTACGCAATTCACGACTTTGAGTGGTTATACCAGAATGATGCCTGCAGGTTTAGGTATCATCTTGGTATCATTCTTTTCAGCCAGCGGTCGGCTTTCATGTAAAAGCAATCCTAGCGGCTAATTAGCCTCTAGACTGCTTTTACAAGCAGTGGGAGGGAATGCCCCCTCCCCCACCATCTTCCATGTTTTTCTCTGGCTCTCCTGTCTCAACAGGGAACCTGAGAATGCAGCCGGTGATTTAGCCAGCTGACCATAGAGCTGATCAGAGACCAGAGTGGCTCCAAACGTCTCTATGGCCTAAGAAACCGGAAGCTACGAGCATTTCATGACTTAGATTTCGCCGGATGTAAACAGCGCCATTGGGAAATTGGGAAAGCATTTTATCACACCGATCTTGGTGTGGTCAGATGCTTTGAGGGCAGAGGGGAGATCTAGGGTCTAATAGACCCCAACTGAGATAACAATAAAAATGATTAAAAAAAAAAATGAAAGGAACAGTTTAAAAATAAGATAAAATAGCAAAAAAATAATAAAGGAAAAAAAAAAAAAAAAGCACCCCTGTCCCCCCCCTGCTCTCGCGCTAAGGCGAATGCAAGCGTCTGTCTGGCGTCAAATGTAAACAGCAATTGCACCATGCATGTGAGGTATCACCGCGAAGGTCAGATCGAGGGTAGTAATTTTAGCAGTAAAGCTTTTAAAGGTTTTTAAAAATGTATTTACTTTGTTGCCACTGCACGTTTGTGCGCAATTTTAAAGCAAGTCATGTTTGGTATCCATGTACTCGGCCTAAGATCATCTTTTTTATTTCATCAAACATTTGGGCAATATAGTGTGTTTTAGTGCATTAAAATTTTAAAAAGTGTGTTTTTTTCCCCAAAAAATGCGTTTGAAAAATCGCTGCGCAAATACTGTGTGAAAAGAAAAAATGAAACACCCACCATTTTAATCTGTAGGGCATTTGCTTTAAAAAAATATATAATGTTTGGGGGTTCAAAGTAATTTTCTTGCAAAAAAAAAAAAATTTTTCATGTAAACAAAAAGTGTCAGAAAGGGCTTTGTCTTCAAGTAGTTAGAAGAGTGGGTAATGTGTGACATAAGCTTCTAAATGTTGTGCATAAAATGCCAGGACAGTTCAAAACCCCCCAAATGACCCTATTTTGGAAAGTAGACACCCCACGCTATTTGCTGAGAGGTATAGTGAGTATTTTACAGACCTCACTTTTTGTTTTGAAAATTGAAAAAAGAAAAAAAAAAAAATTTTCTTGTCTTTCTTCATTTTCAAAAACAAATGAGAGCTGCAAAATACTCACCATGCCTCTCAGCAAATAGCTTGGCGTGTCTACTTTCCAAAATGGGGTCATTTGGGGGGGGTTTGTGCCACCTGGGCATTCCATGGCCTCCGAAACTGTGATAGGCAGTGAAGAGTGAAATCAAAAATTTACGCCCTTAGAAATCCTGAAGGCGGTGCTTGGTTTTCGGGGCCCCGTATGCGGCTAGGCTCCCAAAAAGTCCCACACATGTGGTATCTCCATACTCGGGAGAAGCAGCTAAATGTATTTTGGGGTGCAATTCCACATATGCCCATGGCCTGTGTGAGCAATATATCATTTAGTGAAAAGTTTGTGCAAAAAAAAAAAAAAGTTTGTAATTTTTCCGCAACTTGTGTCAAAATATAAAATATTCCATGGACTCAACATGCCTCTCAGCAAATAGCTTGCGGTGTCTACTTTCCAAAATGGGGTCATTTGGGGGGGGGGGGGGGGGGGGTTGTGCCATCTGGGCATTTTATGGCCTTCAAAACTGTGATAGGTAGTGAGAAGTGAAATCAAAAATTTACGCCCTTAGAAATCCTGAAGGTGGTGATTGGTTTTCGGGGCCCCGTACGCGGCTAGGCTCTCAAAAAGTCCCACACATGTGGTATCCCGGACTCAGGAGAAGCAGCTGAATGTATTTTGGGGTGCAATTCCACATTCCGCAATATATCATTTAGTGGCAACTTTTTGTAATTTTTTTTTTTGTCATTATTCATTCACATGGGCTCAACATGCCTCTTAGCAATTTCCTTGGGGTGTCTACTTTCCAAAATGGGGTCATTTGGGGGGGGGGGGTTTGTACTGCCCTGCCATTTTAGCACCTCAAGAAATGACATAGGCAGTCATAAACTAAAAGCTGTGTAAGTTACAGAAAATGTACCCTAGTTTGTAGACGCTATAACTTTTGCTCAAACCAATAAATATACGCTTATTGACATTTTTTTACCAAAGACATGTGGCCAAATACATTTTGGCCTAATTGTATGACTAAAATTGAGTTTATTGGATTTTTTTTAATAACAAAAAGTAGAAAATGTCATTTTTTTTCAAAATTTTCGGTCTTTTTCCGTTTATAGCGCAAAAAATAAAAACTGCAGAGGTGATCAAATAACATCAAAAGAAAGCTCTATTTGTGGAAAGAAAAGGACACAAATTTTGTTTGGGTACAGCATTGCATGACCGCGCAATTAGCAGTTCAAGTGACGCAGTGCCAAATTGTAAAAAGTGCTCTGGTCAGGAAGGGGGTAAATCCTTCCGGGGCTGAAGTGGTTAAGGGAAAGAAGTGGAATATCATGCAATGGCCCATTACTTTTGGTCCCTTAAAAAGTGGGAGGCACATATACAAACTGTTGTAATTCCTACACCGTTCACCTGATTTGGATGTAAATACCCTCAAATTAAAGCTGAAAGTCTGCAGTTAAAGCACATCATGTTCATTTAATTTAAAATACATTGTGGTGGTGTATAAAGCCAAAAATATTAGAATTGTGTCGATGTCCCAATATTTATGGACCTGACTGTACATGTCCCCTGCGAGGAAATGCCGCTGATCGGCTCTCCTCGCCACACACTCTGTCAGTGTGAGGCGATGAGAGACAATTACCGACACTTGCTGTGATTGGACACATCCGATCACATGGTTAAAGAGCCGCAACAGTGGCTCTTTACAGAGAACAGGGTCGTGCCATGTCCTAGCAACTTGGCGCGGCAGTGATCGGCGTGTGGGAGCGGCCGTTCAGATGTGCGCCGTCATATGTAGTCCACCCAGAACGAGAGCTGCACCGTCCCTCCGACGGTGGGCGAGCGGCAACTGGTTAAAGAGAAAAATAAAAAACACAAAATTCAAAACACATGAAAACTGCATGCAAAAACGCACGGCAAAATGCAGGTTTAAAAAAGCAAATTACACCACAAAATGCGCAGGAAAAACGCATCAGCCACAGCCGCATAGATGTGAACCTAGAGTTAAACTAAACAATTACACCCTCCCCCTCCAGAGATTTGTAATTTTCAAGATCCGTCACCCACGGACTTCAGGGATTGTTTATATCCTGTGCCGCAAGATTCACTCTGTCGGCCACACCTGTGCATTACATTCTCCTAGGACTCTAAGCTGAGAGCATCTGTCTTGGAGCAACAAAGTGTATATAGCTGTCCCAATAATTGATTGCTATAAGCAGTCAATCGTTTGTTCCAGTGGGCATGCCATAAATTCCTTTACCCATCTAAGTTCTATTCCCTCAATAAAATACCAAAAACAAGTATATGGACTGTTGATTGGCTTGGATTGTCTGGGAAATGAATGCCGGGCCAGGCAGTGTGACAGGGCGGGCACATCACTTAGCAGCCCCTATGGGGGTACTGCTACATGTAGCTGCTAATATTTTTAAAATGGGTTCTTACCGGTGCAGGCCTGTCTAGCCTGAAGCCGATTTTTCTCACTGCTGTGGATCCCTCTTACTGCCATCTTGGATTTGGGAGTCGCCTGAGACTTCTTGATGTCCTACAGCCAGCTTCCCACTGTGCATGCAGAAGATCGTGTGGTGTAAGGAGACAGGTCCTGCAGCCCCTTGGAATGTGTGACAATATCCCTGGAGGATATGTGAGGTAGGGGATGGGTAGTGGGACGTGGTGACATAATCTTTGCCTAGACGAGGACTTAGGAAGTGGAAGCAGGTACTGACATAAAGGTACTTGTCACCCCCCCGCCCCCACACCCGAATAAAGGCTACAAAAGCTGCAACTGGTGGAGACTGGTGGGAGGGAAAAAATTTCATTTTTTCTTCTGATATTACAAAAGAGCAGTTCTTTGCTTTTGGAATGAAGTTCCTATTAAGGCTCCATTCACAAGGGGGCGTGGTCGGATGTGAACAAGGCAGCACGCATTTCTCAGAGGCTCCGTCTATCCTGATCTAATCCAGGCTTTAGGAGCAATTAATCCGTCTTTTCACAAACACCATCTCACAGGGGAAGCTGCCTGGATCACTGAGATGCCTTCCTCGACTTCCAAGAAGCAGCAGAAGGCTGAAAACGAACAGCGCCAGACACGCTCCATGAGGGATGGGGGTGAAAGACTCCGCCCCCGCCATCTTGTCTGCATGGATGTCAGCAAAGCGCGCCACACAGACAACGGGGAAGATGGCGATGGAAAGTGCTGCTGTAGAGCTGGAGGCTGACGCTGAACAAGTGGAGGAATCACTGGGGGCTGTGGATACGGATGCCAAATTCAGACCGATCCTAGAAGCCATAAATGCCAGTAAGTCAGAACCTATGGGAAGGATAGACCATTTATCATCTGAATGTACCCTGATAAGGCATGACCTAGATAAGATCAGGGGGCAGATCACCACTGTGAAATCAAGGGTCTCTGATGTGGAAGACATCACTTATTCTCAGGGGGCAAATCTAGCTGAACTGAAGGATATGGTGCTCTCCCTTCAGCGCAGAGCAATCGATGCTGAAGACCGACAGAGGAGGAACAATATCAGAGTGGTGGGCCTGCCAGAGGGAGCAGAAGGGGACAAGCTAGTCCTATTTGCTGAGAGTTTTTTCAAACAACTACTGTCGCTGAAAGAATTGCCCCCCACTTACGTTGTAGAAAGAGCACACAGAGTACCCACAGGTCGCAGACCACCAGGAGCCTTCCCTAGGCCCCTGTTAGTCCGATTCCTGAACTATAGGGACCGTGATATGATCCTGGCCAAGTCCAGACAAATACCGGAGCTTAAGTACGAAAATGCCAGGGTAATGTTTTTCCCAGACTTCTCGGCGGCTACGCAACAACAACGCCAGTCTTTCAATGATGTCCGCAAGAGACTGAGAGACAAAGAGATCCAATACAGCATGTTGTACCCGAGCAAGCTTAGGATACAATTCAAGGGCAGCGTGAAATTTTTTGAAGACCCTGGAGAGGCCAGTGACTGGCTTGACAAAGAACTATCTTGAATTTGTCTTGAACCGGTGGTCAACCTCACTCGGACTTAACATTGCACCTGTTGTGCTTTGTTTCAAGGCTCATGTCCTTATTCCAAACTTTTAATATGTCCGGGGAATGCCGTGATCGGACTTATGTGACTACATATAACGGAAAAAATGGAAGGTCTCATAGTCATTTTTTGAGTCTCCATGAGTTACACCAAAAGGTCAAGAAAAAGCTGGGATGGAGGTCTGACGGACCGAGAATCCGACTTATGCGAGGACTCTCAGCAGAAGAGACTGTAATCTGTGGATATACTTGAAACGACCAACCGCTATTGCAAACAGAGGATGCCTCCAGTGGAACATACTATACATTTACAGCTATCTGTAACAAGCATTGTAAAGGAGGTGGGTTCATATTGTTCGTAGTGGAATGTTTCTCTCCTCAATTGTGCATAGACACATTTTTCATTAATTTTTCTCCTCGGATGCTCCAATTGTTGATGAACTGGAGCGATGAGAATGAGTATGCGGATTCGACACAGTGCTGCAGAACTGTTGAACGCAACGACCAGATCTCACAGGAAGTTTTTTGTTGTTTTTGGGATGAAGCTACATACCGGAACTGTTTTTGTGTTTAGTTGGGGACTTTTTTCTGGTATAATAGCAGAGGGGGAGGTTATAACTGTCACAGCCCAGGTATTTCTGCCTTTTGTCTGGTATAAGAATCTTGTAATGTTGCTGAGGGAGGATAACACCACTGGGGGGGAACAGGTAGGTCCCCAGACGTTTCATAATACTGGTCCTAAGGACCGCGAAGGTCATGACGGATAAAGTTAATATAGTGTCCTGGAACGTCAGGGGCCTCAACAACATATTCAAAAGAGCCTCAATCTTTCACTACTTAAAGCATTATAAGCCACACCTAATTGTTTTGCAGGAAACCCACCTAGAGGGTAGCAAAGTTATGGCATTGCGTAAACAGTGGATCCAAAAAGCTGTTCACTCTACCTATTCCATTCTTATAAGCAGGTCGGTTCCGTGTATTATTCATCAAGTAATTACAGACCCAGAGGGCAGGTATGCAGCTGTAATACTAGATATTTTTAACAGTCGCATATTGTTAATTAATGTATACGTGCCCCCACCCTTCCAGGTTCAAATTCTGTATGACATGTTGACTAGGCTAGCTCAATATCTACATTTGCCCCTGGTTGTGCTGGGAGACTTCAATGCTGTGCTGGACACGGGGTTGGACTCCTCCAATCCAAGCAGGACAAGCTCTGCTGATCTGCAGGGCTGGGCCTCCGTGGCTGGAGTGGTGGAAGTATGGAGGTGGAGGCATCCAACGGATAGATGCTTCTCCCACATATCAACAGCTCATGGTTCCTCAGCAAGAATAGACCTAGCTTTCGGCAATAATCCTATGTTACAGTATGTGGAAAGTATTGATTACCTGGCGGGGGGTCTGTCGGATCACAATCCTCTGTTTCTCACTCTGGCCTTCCAGTCGGGGGGGGGGGGGGAGGGGGGGTTGGCGTCTATCCCCTAGTTGGCTACAGCATGAACAGGTTGCTGCTCAGCTGGAGGAGGCTATTCAAAAATATTGGACTTCCAATGTTGATACGGCAGAGCCCCCGGTGGTCTTGGATGCCTTTAAGGCGGTCGCTAGAGGAAAATCCATATCGGCCATTAAGACAGCTCGTGTAAATGAAAATGAGGAATATAAAAACTTGCAACAGGAAGAGAGAGATTATGCCAGGGCACATGCGGAGTCCCCATCGAGGGACTCGTATGGATCCCTACTGGAGGTCAGACGGCGTCTGTCACTGTTGGCTAAAGGACAGACAAAGTCAGAGGAATCGCAGAAAATGTACAAGGTTTTCGCTGAGGGGGACAAAAATGGGAAGCTCCTGGCTATGCTGGTGGTGGATCACCCTCCGATGGCTCACATCCCGGTTATAAAAGACAGGGGTGGGGTGATGGTTAGTGACCCGGCACTCATCATGCAGGAGTTTGTGGACTTTTTCTCGTCATTATATTCTCCTATTCCTCCATATGACACGGCGGAGTTGGATAATGTACTGCAGAGACTGCCTATACCTCGATTGTCAGAGTAATGCCCCGTACACACGGTCGGACTTTGTTCCGATATTCCGACAACAAAATCCTAGGATTTTTTCCAAAGGATGTTGGCTCAAACTTGTCTTGCATACACATTGTCACACAAAGTTGTCGGAAAATCCGATCGTTCTGAACGCGGTGACGAAAAAACAGTACGTCGGGACTATAAACGGGGCAGTGGCCAATAGCTTTCATCTCTTTATTTATTCTGAGCATGCGTGGCACTTTGTCCGTCGGATTGTGTACACACGATCGGAATTTCCGACAACGGATTTTGTTGTCGGAAAATTTTATATCCTGCTCTCAAACTTTGTGTTTCGGAAAATCCGATGGAAAATGTGTGATGGAGCCTACACACGGTCGGAATTTCCGACAACAAGGTCCTATCACACATTTTCCGTCGGAAAATCCGACCGTGTGTACGGGGCAGAAGACTGTACCCTGTTAGAGGCCAAAATAACAGTTAAGGAGATAGAGGCTGCAATGTGTGCTTTTCCGCCTGGCAAAGCCCCTGGGCCAGATGGCTTCCCGGCAGACTTTTATCAGGCTAATGTTGAATTATTAGCTGTTAGATTTAATTGGCTACTGGAACATTGTCTAGAACATTCCTCCTTACCAGATTCTATGATGGAAGCATATATGATTCTTCTGCCGAAGCCAGGGAAGGACCTGACAGACTGTGCACGACACCGCTGTGGATGAACCCTATGCTGCAGCATTTCTATAACAATTTAGTTCAAATTTGTGAGGGGCATGGTCACATCTGCGATAAAATCTAGGCGAAAAAAAAAATTTGCAGTCATGTGAACACTAGACTGCGATTTCAATCCGGTCCCAGAGAAGTTTATGGAGCTAAAATTTGCACCGCATTGTACGCTTTTATGAACTGGATTAAATATGCTCTGCTTATATGTGAACAGCCTTCATTGGAAATAAAGCTTTTTTACATGAAATGTGAATCTATGCTTTCGGATTGATCTTATCCTCATAGGGCCCCTTTCACACCTGTGCGACTTGTCCTGCGACTTGGGACCGAGAAGTTGCATAACAATTTGCACACCATGATTTCCAATGAGTACCATTCATATCTGTGCAATTTCAAGTTGCACCGACTTCAAAGTAGTCCCTGCACTATTTTGGTGCGACTTGAGGTATTTAGCCCTCAAGATTACACAGGCATTGCTTCAAGTCGTGTGACTTTCAGGTCATACAAGTGTGAAAGAGGCCTAAGTGTGAACCAGGGTTTAAAGTGCCACTAAAGGCAAAACTTTTTTTTATTTTTGTTTTGGTTGGAGTTGAGAGGGATTAGAACACCTGTCAGTTTTTATTGCTGTCTATGCCCCCATCAGGGAGATTCACCCTCTCTATTTATTGTTATTATGATAAGTGAAAGTAAAAGAAAATCCCACATTTCGGGTTGACACCAGAACAGTCATAGAGAGGAAATCTTTAGCGTTGCACCGATACTGATATTGGTGCTGATACTAATCATTTACACTGCAATACTACAACCGATACCTTCAGACTCGGTTCACATATGTGCTGGACGGTTTGCAGTGCGATTTCATTCAGAGGTTCAGGTGCCATTCTTCCAATGCGAATTGTAGTGTATGAGATTAGAAATCGTACCTGAACCAGACTGAAATCGCACAGGACTCTTTCAAATTGCACTGCGGCCGCCCACACAAAAGTGAACAGGCTGTAAAAACGCACTGAAACGCATGTGGAACTGATGTCTCTGCAAGTGAAATCTGTGCGGTTTTCCCATCAGTTTTCATGCATTTACAGTGTGAGTGAGCTCTAAAAAAACTGTCATGTGACACTGAAAATAGTTAATTGGTATCAGTCAGTACTTGAGAAAAAGTATCGGTACTCGTAACTCAGTCTTAAAAAAAATGGTATTGGTGCATCCCTAGGAATCTTCCAATGGAAACACTAGTTCTGGGGGCAACCAGGGATTCTCTCACTTTGGGGGGATTTCCTCTCACTTCCTGCCTTGGCTATGGGACAAGAAGTGAAGGAAAATCTCCCTAATGGGACACAGATGGCAAATAAAAACTGACTTACTCTATACCGGGGTCTCCAAACTTTCTAAACAAAAGGCCAGTTTACTGTCCTTCAGACTTTAGTGGGGATGGTCACTGGCATGAGTGGGGGAGGAATAGTGCCCCATCATTGTTGTCACTGGGAGGAATAGTGCCCCATTGTCGTTATCAGTGGGAGCAATAGTACCCAATCGTTGGTGTCAGTGGGAGGAATAGTGCCCCATCATTGGTGTCAGTGGGAGGAATAGTGCCCCATTGTCGTTATCAGTGGGAGCAATAGTACCCAATCGTTGGTGTCAGTGGGAGGAATAGTGCCCCATCGTTGGTGTCAGTGGGAGGAATAGTGCCTTATCTATGCTGTCTGTAGGAAGAATAGCTTCCCATCATTGGTGTCAGAGGGAGGAATAGTACAAAATTGTTGGTACCAGTGTTAGGAATAGTTCCCTATCATTAGTGTCAGTGAAAGGAATAGTACCCCATCATTGGTATCAGTGAGGGAAATAGTGCCCCATCATTGGTATCAGTGGAATAGTACCAAATCCTTGGTATCAGTGGAATAGTGCCCTATCATTGGTGTCAGTGGGAGGAATAGTATCCAATCGTTGGTGTCAGTGGGAGGAATAGTGCCCCATCATTGGTGTTAGTGTAAGGAATAGTGTCCCATCATTGGTGTCAGTGGGAGGAATAGTGTCCCATCATTGGTGTCAGTGGGAGGAATAGTGTCCCATCATTGGTGTCAGTGGGAAGAATTGTATCCAATTGTTGGTGTCAGTAGGAAGAATAGTGCCCTATCATTGGTGTCAGTGGGAGGAATAGTGTCCCATCATTGGTGTCAGTGGGAAGAATGATATCCAATCGTTGGTGTCAGTAGGAAGAATAGTGTCCCATCATTGGTGTCAGAGGGAGGAATAGAACAAAATTGTTGGTACCAGTGTTAGGAATAGTTCCCTATCATTAGTGTCAGTGAAAGGAATAGTACCCCATCATTGGTATCAGTGAGGGAAATAGTGCCCCATCATTGGTATCAGTGGAATAGTACCAAATCATTGGTATCAGTGGAATAGTGCCCCATCATTGGTGTCAGTGGGAGGAATAATATCCAATCATTGGTGTCAGTGGGAAGAATAGTATCCAATCGTTGGTGTCAGTAGGAAGAATAGTGCCCTATCATTGGTGTCAGTGGGAGGAATAGTATCCAATCGTTGGTGTCAGTGGGAGGAATAGTGCCCCATCATTGGTGTTAGTGTAAGGAATAGTGTCCCATCAGTGGTGTCAGTGGGAGGAATAGTGTCCCATCATTGGTGTCAGTGGGAAGAATAGTATCCAATTGTTGGTGTCAGTAGGAAGAATAGTGCCCTATCATTGGTGTCAGTGGGAGGAATAGTGTCCCAAGGGCCAGATAAAGGCATGCAAAGGGCCACATTCGGCCACCGGGCTGCAGTTTGGAGACCACTGCTGTATATCATAATAAGAGAAAGTAACAGAAAATCCCACATTTTGGCTTGACACCAGAACAGCAATATTATGGGAAATCTTCCAATGGGGACACTAGTTCTGGTGACAACCAGGGATTCTCTCATTTTAGAGGGATCTCCTCTCACTTCCTGTTTGGCTATGGGACAGGAAGCGAAGGGAAATCTCCACAATGGGACACAGATGGCAAAAAAAAAAGATTTACTCATTTCAAAACTAAAATAAAAAAAAGTTTTGCCTTGAGCTCTACTTTAAGCTCCAAATTGTCAGCATTAGTACTATATAATGTACAGCGTGCTGAAAATGCCTACAAAACCAAACACATTTTTAAATACAAAAGCTCTTCACCTGCTCAACATCCAGCTGCGGGAAAAGTTTAGCAGGGTGGCATTTACACATCCGTCCAGTAGGTGTCAGCGTAGCCTGCGAAAGCGAGCGGCCAGGGCTGGGCAGGAAGCTTTCCCCCCCCCTCCCCCTTCACACCTCCCTCTAGAACTTGTCTCCTCTCTCCGGCTGTCAGAGTGAGCTGTAGACTAGCTGCAGACAGAGGGGTTGGAGGAGAGATTGGCAGTCCCAGACAAGGAGCCTTGTGTGCGCAGACACACTGCAGGGGGAGGTAAGACCCTTTCTTGTGCTCTGCATAGGAACACAGCACCATAGTAGGGGGGCAGCTGAGGAGGAGGGAGGGGAGGCAAGTGCACAGTCATAGAGCTGCTGTGGGGCTGCAGCTGGAGCTTCTCTGGGAGTCAGGGAGGAGCTGCTGTTTGCAGAAAACGTGACAGAGGCCCAAGTTTAATTGTGTGTTTAGGAAAAGGCACAAGTGCCAGTCCCCTCCCTGGAGAGGCTGAGCAGGGAAGGGATGGATGGTGCTCAGGAGTCACCCAGGGTGATACTGAGGATGAGTGAAAGTAAAGGGCTGTGTGTGGGATTGGTGGAGGGGGGGTGTGTCCTGTGCACATGCTGATGCTTGTATACTAATGTACACCTATAGGAGGGAGGAAGGTATGCAGCACACCTCTCCCCTCCGCTGGGTACCACCACCACCCCCGGGTCTCTATTTACTACTCATCTTCTTCTTCCTGGATGGCTCGCTTTCCTGCAATGAATTTTATAGTACAGCATCCTTCAATAATTCATAACACATAACATGGAATATTCAACTGGATCAGCAGCTGTTGAATTCTCCCATCTGCGGGGGGAATGCTGCATGCAAACGCTGAGGTTTTTTAATGTTAACGATAAAAGTCCAAGGGTGATCAATCACCTGTTCAATTTCTATACGCCGATTAGATATAGGAAACGTCCAGCGTTGCACTGCAGCGTATTAAGAACGGTTTTCCATTATTAAAGGCACAAATGTCTTTAGCTAATTGTTTGAATAATTTGGTCTTGTTAAGATGACAGCTACTTTTTTTTTTTTTCAGGGGATAATTGCACGCCGTTGTGTTTAACTGTCTGGGAGGCAGGTCGGGGCAGGTAACTTTTGGGAAATATTTAGATGGTTAGTGCAGAGATTTATCTAGTCTCCACACCCTTTATGGAACGAGAACACATTGATGTGCAGTCAAATCTTCTGTCATTTACATAGGCAGGCCCTGTTAACACTTCATTAACCTGCACGTGCCGTTCTCCTTCAGTGTACTCGGCTAGCATCTAAGGGCACTCGCTAGGCTAACCAGATCTTACCAGGCTTGAGCCACACTGGCAGCCTAGGGGCAAAGGCTCTTGGTGGTTGAATTCTAAACTGACCGTACTGCCTAAACTTGAACTTCTCTTAGCTACAAGTAGTTTGTCGCCAAAATCACACACTGCTCATTCTGGAAATCAGAAAAACTCCATCCTCCCATTTGTCAAGATGCCAGGAAGATGTGTAGATTTCCCCACAGCAACCAATCGCATTCAAACAAATTCTCCAGCTGTTCTGCTTAAGTTTGAACTGATTGGATGTGAATTAGTTATTTCATATATAGACAAATCAGGTCCAGTCTCCATTGTCAATGTCTTTAGTCCTTATGTATTTAGTCCTTGTGCCAGTTCAGGAACACATTTTGGGTATCATTCTGTAGGGCACAGGAGACTGATGTGTAAGAGAACTAGTTATTTTAGATATAGACAAAGAAGGGGTTATTTACTAAAACTGGAGAGTGCAAAAGCTATGCAAAGACACCAATCGGCTTCCAGGTTTTAAAGCTTAATTAAGCTGAAATTAGAGACTGGTGCCCCTGTGCATAGTAACCAATCAGCTTCTGAGTGCTCCAGTGTAAGTAACTCTTCCCCCCCATAAGGTTTACTCTTTATGGTCAATAAAAAAAAAAGTTATCATTCCTATCGTTTATGCTGTCTCTTGTATAAATTCGGGAACAAATTTTGGGTATTATCCTGTATGGCAAAGGAGATTAATGTGGTGCAAGACAATTACTTATTTCATTGATAGGCAATTAGGTGGGGATTTACTAAAACTGGAGTGCAAAAGCTGTGCAAATGAAACCAATTGGCTTCCAGGTTTTCTCATCACAGCTTAATTGAACAAGCTGCAGTTAGGTTACTATGCACAGCTGCACCAGTTTTAGTAAATCAACCCCATAAGGTCCACTTTCCATGGTCAATATTTGTCCTGTTACCAAGGCTTGTCTATATCTCTTATGCTTCCTTGTGGAAATTTTAGAAACATGTTTTGAGTATTATCCTGTATGGCAGTGTTTCTGAACTTGAGGTGCCCCAACAGGTCCCGTTTTCAGGCTCTCCATGATTTTGCATAGGTGATTTGAGCCTTGGTAATTATCATAGCCATTTCATCTGAGGGAAATACTGAAAACATGATCTGTTGGGGTACCTTGAGGACTGGAGTTGAGAAACACTGCTGTATGACACAGGAGACTGACGTGATGCAAGAGAATTTGGTTATTTTACACACAAATAAGGTCCACTATCCATGGTCAATGATTTGTCCTTTTATCCAGTTTTGTCCATATCTTTCATACTATGTCTCTTGTGGAATTCGGGAACAAATTTTGGGTATTATCCTGTACGGCACTGGAAACTAATGTGGTGCAAGAGAATTGGTTATTTCATATATAGACCATTGGGGGGGTATTTACTAAAACTGGAGAGTACAACAGCTGTGCATGGAAGCCAATTAGCTTCCAGGTTTTATCATCACAGCTTAATTGAACAAGCTGAAGTTAGGAGCTGATTGGCTAGCATGCACAGCTGTACCAGATTCTGAGTGCACCAGTTTTGATCTCCCCAATGAGGTCCACTCTCTATGGTCAATGATATTTGTCTTTTTATCCAGGTTTGTTTATATAGTTTATGCTATGTTCTTTGCGGAAATGTGGAAACAAGTTTTTTGGGTATAATCCTGTATGGCACAGGAGAGTGATGTGATGCAAGAGAATGTTATTTCATATATAGACAAATAGGGGTTGATTTACTAAATCTTGAGGGTGCAAAATCCAGTTCAGCTCTGCATAGAAACTAATCATCTTCCATGTTTCATTGTCACAGCTTAATTAAGCCAAACTGAAGTTAACAGTTTATTGGCTACCATGCACACCTGCCCCGATTCTGAGTGCTCCAGTTTTAGGTAATCTTCCTAATAAGGTCCGCTCTCCATGCTCAATAATATTTTGTCTTTTTTTTTTTTTTTTTTTTTTATTATTATCCAGGTTTGTCCATATCTTTTATGCTATGTTCCTTGTGGCAATCTGGGAAGAAGTTTTGGGTATAATTCTGTATGGCACAGGAGACCGATGTGGTGCAAGAGAATTAGTTATTTCTTTATATAGGAAAATAAGGTTCACTCTATGGGCAATGATGTGTCTCCATATATTTTGTACTGTTCTTTGTGAAAATTCGGGAACGAGTTTGGGTATAATCCTATATGGCACAGTAGACTGATGTGATACAAGAGGATTCGTTATTTCATATATAGACAATTGGAGATTTAATAAAACTGGAGTGCAAAATCTGATGCCGGTGGGCATAGAAGCTGATTGGTTTCTAACTTCAGCTTGTTCAACTAAGCTTTGACATAAAAAAAAAAAAAACCTGGAAGCCAGATTTTGCATTCCCAAATTTTAGTAAATCAAGCCCATAAGATCCACTCTCCATGGTCAATAATTGACGTTCAGGTGGAGTGAGATTAATACATCAGAGGCACCATTCCTTGTATATTGCAAGATCAAACTCATAGAAATGAGACTATATGATGTGCCTCAAGATGGCAAATCACGCAGTTAAAAACTTCAACAAATCTTTATTACAATGTTAAAAAATTTAACCAACATATTATATGAATAACGTCTGGTCAATGATATTTGGCCATATCTTTTTTGCTATGTTCCTTTTACTTTAATTATTCCAGAACAAGTTTTGGGCATAACCCTGTATGGCACAGGAGACTGATTTGATGCAAGATAATTCATTATTTCATATATAGATGACTCCAGTTCCGTTACCATGGTCAATGTATATTTTATCTTGGCTGTCCATATCTTTTATGCTGTTCTTTGGAATGGAAATGCTGGAACAAGTTTTAGGTATAACCCAAGGAGTATGTGAATCTTGAAGGTAGAGCAAAGTATAAACTGCTTTGTCTGTGAAGGTTCTTATTTGTCCAGGTCATGATAAAGCTAGTATTTAGTAGTCACATTCAACTGGATTTGTTCTGTTATGTTTGGTAGCTTGTCCAAGCCATTTCAAAAACTGAAATGATGGTTAGGATGAGCTACAAATATCTTCAACATTACAGAAAAAGTTAAACTGAATGGGACTTCCTAATACTAGATCTGAACCTCTTTGATGTACTGCCAATCTCCAGTGTCTGACACAATCAGATGAAATTGTTAATGTAACTACTAGAGGTGGTTTGTGGAAACTAGTGAAGTCGTATATCAGCTCTACCCTTGGAAGAAATGTTTGGCTTCTGTAGTAGCTTTTCATATAATAATTGTTGTGCTAGGTCCACACGCAACACAAATGTGTAGTCCTATTTAAAGTAGAGCTATAGGCAAAACCTTTTTTTCATTTTGGGTAAGGGATAAGTAACCCCTGTCAGTTTTTTTTTTTTTTTTTTTTCCCTTTCACCATCTTGTGTCCTATTGCAGAGCTTTCCCTTCACTTCCTGTCCCATAAGCCAAACAGGAAGTCCCTTCAAATTTAGGGAATTCTTTGGGGACCCCCAGGTCACTAGTACTAGTGTCCCTATTGGAAGATTTCACCTCTATTACTTTTCTGGGGACAACCAAAAAATTGGGTTTTTCTTTTACTTTCAATGATGATGGTAACCAGGACAAAAGGAGAGGGTGAATCTCCTTAAAGGGGTTGTAAACCCTCATGGGTTGAATGCATTAAGGTGAAAAACCTTCTGTGGTGCTGCCCCTGCCCCGAGCCCTCGTTTTTACTTGCCTGACCCTGTTCTTTCTCCGACCAGGAACGAGCACCCCAGCTCTACCTGGTGTCTCGTGTCCTGATTGGATAGATTGATAGCAGCGCAGCCATTGGCTCCTGCTGCTGTTAATCTAATCCAATGATGGGGCGGGGTCGAGTCCTGCATTCTGTGTGAATGGACACAGATATGGGTGTCCACCAAGGAGAGCGCTTCTCCAGTGTGGTCACTCAATGCGGGGAGGTGCCATCAGCGCTGCTGAGGGACCCCAAAAGAGGAGAATCGGGGCCACTCTGTGCAAAATTAACTACACAGTGGAGGTAAGTATGACTTTAAAAAAACAAAGGGTTTACAACCCCTTTAACAGAGGCACAGGCAGCAATAAAAACTGACAGGTGTTCTAACCCATCTCTCTTCAAAACTTAAAAAAAAAAAAAAATTAATTAATTATACTTTCTGATCATCCTAAAGTATATCATTCAAACTGATATACCAGTAAAGTGGAATCTGGTTGCTTTGGGTTACTTCCCTCTGCCCATTATCTTCTTAGACCACCCTGTCATGAGAGAAATTCATAGGAGTCGATTTATTAAAACTAGTGTGCAAAATCTGGTGCAGCTATGCATGGTAGACAATCGGCTTCTAACTTCAGCTTTTTCAATTTGGGTATATTCACACTGAACGCGGTTTTGAAATCGTGAGTTTCGCTGAACTCGTCTTTCAAATCGCCCCAAACTCACACTGAAATGCAGGTTTGAAATCGTACGTCTGTGCAGGTTCATGCACAGATGTCTATTGAAATTGCCCCTGAAGTCGCCAAAAGTAGTACAGGGACTACTTTTGGAAATCGGTGCGGTGCCGCAAAGTCAGCATTGGACCAATTGGGACAGTGCAGTTGCCGGCAATAGGCTGCAATTTGACATGTCAAATCGCACCAATATGAACAGGGGCTTAAGCTTTGACAATAGAAAAAACAAACAATTGGAAGCTGGCTACCGTGCACAGCTGCACCAGACTTTCCACATTCCCATTTAAGTAAATCATCCCTATAGACCAGGGATATGCAATTAGCAGACCTCCAGCTGTTGCAAAACTACAAGTCCCATCATGCCTCTGCCTTTGGGTGTCATGCTTGTAGCTGTCAGAGTCTTGCTATGCCTCATGGGACTTGTAGTTCTGCAACAGCTGGAGGTCCGCTAATTGCATGTACCTGCTATAGACTGTTGCTAATCTTTTTATAATTCTAATTCCTTGGCTATCATTTGGGTCCTCCTGGCTTCAGTGTTTTCTGAGTACTGACCTAGAACATATATTGTAGTTCAAGTATTCTGCTATTTGCTTGACTTGTCTGGAGTACAAAAATGTATTCTGTCTTCATATTCATATTAATATTATACTATATTAATAATAATGTAGTTATAGTATATTAATATGTATTATTCCCGGTTCACACGCGATGCAAGAATCACTGTCAGTTCGCACTGCTCTCTGCGAACCGCTGCGGGTGTCAATGTAAAGTTAATGACAGCCCCCCCCCCCCCGATCGGTGCGCAGATCGCAGTGCAGACTGTGAAATTGGACAGGGATCACATGGGTGTTCACATCTGATTCCAGTGCAGACCAAAAAAAAGCCCTGCACCATTTTGATGCAATTTCAGCCATACAAAGTGGCTGAATTTGCATCGCACAGACTTTGCATATGATGTACACAGCAATGTGGTGCGACTCAATGCGATGTCTGGCATCGCACCGGTGTGGAACTAGCCTGATTCTAGTGCTGCAAGGACATTCCAACGTAAGTGACCTGACAACAGGTGTATGTAGACTGATGAGTACTTACTCCCTTGTCCTATATAGAAAAGGGACCTACTGGGACCCATTTGCAGAGATTTTCATGTAAAGTTTCTTAGCACCCTTCGGGGAAAACCTACTTAACCCATTTATCTTGGATGATGCCTGGGGCAGTATATAGTCTCCTGGGCTCAATGCTCATCTCCGTTGATATTTAGAGGTTGGTCTTTTCATGCTTAAGCCTAGGTTCAAACGTATTTAGTACGACAAATGCAGCGATCCCTGCGTGTTTCCCCTTTTCCCGTTTCCAGCACAGCATTGCGATCGCACTGTTTGCGATCTGCTGCTTGTGTCAATACAAGGTTAATGATGCCCCAAACACATGGCAAATGCAGTGCAGATTACCCACATTGAATCACATGGTACAAAACAATGCGATGCAGTTGCCGTGCGGCTCTTAAAAAGATGACTTCACTAATTTTGGTGTGATTTGAGCCCATTCAAAATGGGCTTAAATCGCACTGCACTGAATCACATGTGAATAGCACAGGAATGTGGTGCTGTTTCTGTATGATTTACATGCCAGTTATAGTGTGAACTGGAGCTTAATATTAGCATGCTGAAAATCATTTTGCAGCAAGTAGTATAATTGCTGTAAAATGCATAACTCAGCGTGCACTTAGTGTTTGCCATACACCTGTAATAAATGTTACACATTGTTCAGTGGCACATAGAACTACATTATTTGCAATGTATATATGGTGTTCAGAGCCCAGAAATAGAACAGTGTTTGACAAAGCTGCGTGCTCCAATCTTTGTTAAATACACTTTCTTCCCTTTTACTACTAATTTACCACTGAGTTTTTTTAGTTTTTGGGAGAAGTTCCACTTTCCACTGTAATCCAAGCAGTTATCCTGTCATTACTGGGCTGTTAGCGCTGTGACTGTCAGCCTTTCATTTGTGCCATAGAGGCCCTGATCACTGTTCAGACTGCTTGGATTCTCTCTTGCCTCTGGCATCCAGAAGTAAAGATGGAAGCTGGCTGTTAATGTGATGGATTATCAGCTGTATTTATTGAGCAGTTCCAGCAGGTAAGGATTTCTATCGTTTTGCACTTCAGTCAGTAGACAGCTTGATACCAAATCTTCTAGAATTGGCCTGTAGTCAGCTGGAAATTTGGAAGCAGAGGTGAAACAACTGTTAATAGAATAAAGTCGCTCAACTTGTTGGCTGATTTACAGCCATTCAAATTTCACCGCTACCCAGTGACTTTATTTCCAGAACCCTTTCGCTGATGAACTGTACGCTGAGCTAGCTGCTCCTATTTTTGCCAAGAATATGAATTTGTGCATCTAGTGTACACTTGATGAGGATTCGGTGAGTGCAGAAATAGGTCAAGCCTCTCTGTGTTCTTTGTATCTATCAGATCCTTATGTGTGTGGTTGCTGCACTTGTCATAGTAAAGAGACTGATCTGCTAATGGACTGCTCAGCTTAGTGCTGCCGGTAACACATTGGACACATGGAAACTTTGTGTATGAACTTTTACATATAACTTTATGCACTCTATTCTCTGGGCAGAACCTGGGTGCAGATTTTGGCCTACTTTGAAGCTATAATAATCATCAAAACATTTTCCAAACTATGTTAGCTGCAGTCGGTCCCTGTGTGATTTTTCCATGCTTTGGCTAATGTGTGACAATGCATGGCAAGAGAAATCCCATTGTCTATAGGATCTGTTCACGCTTATGCAATGCATTCCTGTGCGACTTGGAAAAGCGTGCATATGCTACTTTTAGTGAGTTTTTGGTCTCCTAGACTTCAATGGAAGCCCTTGAAAAATTGGGGGGAGGACATGAAAATGCAGACGCGCAAGTGTGAACCGAGCCCTAAGGTAGAACTACAGAAAGTACTGGAGATACTCATCAAAAATGTACATACCCTGGTGATTTTGGCTTGATAACATGCACACAAGTTGACACAAAGGGGTTTGAATGGCTATTAAAGGTAACCCTCCTCACATGTGATCTGTTTGCTTGTAATTGGTGTGTGTATAAAAGGTCATAGGGTTTCTGGACTCCTGACAGACCCTTGCATCTTTCATCCAGTGCTGCACTGAGGTTTCTGATTCATGGGAAAAGCAAAATAATTTTCAAAGGATCTGCAGGAAAAGGTAGCTGAACTGTATAAAACAGAAAAGGGATAAAAAAAAAAGATATCCAAGGAATTGAGAATGCCAAACTCTAATCAAGTGGAAAATTAGGGGTTCTGTTAAAACAAAACGGTAAGGTAGACCAGCTAAAATTTCAGCCACAACTGCCAGGAAAATTGTTTGGGATGGAAAGAAACCCACAAATAACTTCAGATGAAATGCGGGACTCTCTGAAAACATGTGGTGTGGTTATTTCAAGATGCACAATAGGGAGGCACTTGAAGAAAGATGGGCTGCATGGTCGAGTCACCAGAAGAATGCCATTACTACGCAAATGCCACAAAGTAACCCGCTTACAATACGCCAAACCTTCTGGCACAAAGTCATTTGCAGTGATGTGACCAAAATTGAGCTTTTTGGCCACAAACATAAACGGTACATTTGAAGAGGAGTCAATAAGCCCTATGATGGAAGGTGCGCCATTCCTACTGTGGAACACGGAGGTGGATCGCTGATGTTTTGGGGATGTGTGAGCTACAAAGACAATTTGGTTAAAATTGATGGCAAGATGACTGCAGTTTGTTATCAAAAATTACTGGAGGAACATTTGCATTCATCAGCCAGGAAGCTGCGCATGGGATGTACTTGGACGTTCCAACACGACAATGATCCAAAACACAAGGCCAAGTCGACCTGTCATTGGCTACAGCAGAATAAAGTGAAGGTTCTGGAGTGGCCATCTCAGTCTCCTGACCTCAATATCATTGAGCCACTCTGGGGGGATCTCAAACGTGCAGTTCATGCAAAACAGCCCAAGAATTTACAGTAACTGGAGGCTTTTTTTTTTTTTTTTTTTTGCCAAGAGGAATGGGCAGCTTTACCATCTGAGAAGATAAAGAGCCTCATCCACAAAGGACTTCAAGCTATCATTGATGTTAAAGGGGGCAATACATGGTATTAAGAACTAGGGTATGTAAACTTTTGATCAGGGTCATTTGGGTAGTTTGTTGTCATTATGATTTACATATGATTTACAAAGAGTAAACAGTTGATTGATAATAAATGGCTTCAGCCAAACACTAACCATGAGTGAAAAAAGTTTTGTTAGTATTCATATTCTTTGAAAAATGGCCAAAAAAATCATTCTGCCAGGGTATGTAAACTTATGAGCTGTGTGTGTGTGTGTGTGTGTGTGGTTTTTTTTTTTTTTTTTTTCAGATAATTTTTTATTAAACATGTTGTCAGTACAAATGCCAATATACAGCAAGGTAGGAACAACCTAAAGAGATCCTCCCAATGATATACAATAGAATGCACAAACAAAATTAAATCAAACTACATATAAAGAAATATAGCACTTCACAAACTCAATAGTTAGGGTCAAACACTTAAAATGGAGTACATTTGTACATGAGAGCAGACTCAGGGGTAGCCATGCCTATTAACCCCAGCTGACCAGACCACTTTTAAAAGCCAAACCCATTGCCACCAGAAACGGTCATATGTATTTTAGTTGCTATCCTATGTTATTGGATGGCCCATCGTATAGCGAGTTATCATATTTTTATTTATTTTTTTTAAACTTTCTAGGACATCCTCCTGTATGTTTTTTTTTGTTTTTTTTCTCTTCTTAATATACACTGTTTTGTGTTGGAGGTGCAGGGGAGGTCTGTTTTTGTTATGAGTTTGTGTGCTAAGTATAAGGACCTTGTCTGCATAATGTGCATCTCAACTTGGTGCACTTCCTCAGGGATTATTCCCAGAAGTGCAAATTTGGGTTCCCCTGCCACCTTTTGTTAAACCTAATGAATTTTAAGATGTGAACACCCTTACCCCAAACTTCATCGTTGTTGGGAATTGCCAAAGCATGTGAATAAGAGCCATTAGATGAGGTACGAGGACATAATGGTGTTGTGGATTTTCCCCAAGGATAAAGCTTTTGTGGGGTATAATGAACCCTATGTAAAATAAATTAAGTCTGACTCTGAGAGGGTGAGAGAGAGACCTTCGGTATGACCTCCAGTTCCTGGGTCCACTCCTCTTCCTCCAGTGGTTCTAAGTCCCCTTGCCAGGAAGTAAAGCTATTTACCTGAGTTCTGGCGCTAACTGCGGTCTGCAGGGTGGAGTAAAGGTCTCCTATTAACCCCCTTTTCGTACAGGATGTAGAGATGGCCATGGCCAAAATCGTGGAGGGATTATATTGCAACTGGAAAATAGATGCCTAGCACTGTAGTACATGGTGTAATTGAAGGTATAACTTGTTTAATTGACAAACATGGGTTGTCCCAAATAGGCATATATTTTTTGTAGCCTATATGCTGGTTGATAGTCCGTACTACCTCCCATAACCTATGGATCAGGTGAAGTGTGGGGAATATCATTTTTACATGGAACTGATGAGCTACTACTAATTGGACCAGTGGAGACATAGTAAATTGGGATAATATGACATTCTGTATTGGATACTGCATAGCTGCCTCATTCCAGCCATACCAGTGTTGTAACTGCGATGCAATAAAATAGTCTTGCATTAGGCACCGCAACTCCCCCACTGTCTTTGGCTATCTGCAGTATAGCAAGTCCAATTTCCATATAAAATCCCTAAAAGGCCCCTTTCACACTGGAGCGGTTTTCAGGAGGTATTGCGCTAAAAATACCACCTGAAAACCGCCCCTAAACAGCCTCCGCTGTTTGTTCAGTGTGAAAGCCCGAGGGCTTTCACACTGAAGCGGTGCGCTCGCAGGGCGGTTAAAAAAAGTCCTGCGAGCCGCTTCTTTGGAGCGGGGAAGGAGCGGTGTATTCACCACTCCTAAACCGCTCCTGCCCATTGAAATCAATGGGACAGCGCGGTAATACCGCGGCTATAGCCGCGCTGTACTAGCGGATTTAACCCTTTTTCAGCCGCCAGCGGGGGGTTAAAACCGCACCGCTAGCGGCCGAATACCGCTGCAAGAACGACGGTACAGCAGCGCTAAAAATAGCGCTGTTGTACCGCCGACGCCCCACCGCCCCAGTGTGAAAGGGGCCTAAGGACAGAATTAATAGTTTTGAATAAACGTAGCAACATCCACACAGGACAATTATGCAATGTGTGCAACAGCTGAGGTATCCACACCATTTTCACTAGGTTTGCTCTGCCTATCACTGTCAGAGGTAATTTACTCCATGTTTTGCCTGTTTGAGTCTGGCAATCAGAGGGACCAAGTTCCTGTCAACATTCATTAACTTGGGGAGTAATTATGACTCCCAAATATTTGAATGACGTAACCAATGCAATTTGATGTGCCTGAGATGGAAGCTCTAAGTATAGGGTCAAGAGGTAATAGTACTAATTTGTCCTAATTGATATTAATTCCTGAGAAGGATCCATAGACATTAAAGACATAACTGCGGACAAAGATGTGTCGCCTAAAAACAGTAAGGTGTTGTCCGTGTATAGCGCTATCTTGTCTTCGCCTGTGGGTCTTTGAAACCTCACAACTTCTGGGAAATTATGAACAGCCACTGCCAACAGTTCCAAAGCCAAGGTGAAGAGTGGCGATAAGGAACAACCCTGCCTTGTTCCTGGATATAGTAGGAAAGAGGCTGATATGTGTCCGTTCACCTGCCCCCGAGCACTTGGAGTAGTGAATAGAAGTTGTATACATTTTATGTATCTGGGCCCAAACCCATAACGCCTTACACAATGCCACAGGAAATCCCACTCTATGATGTTAAATGCTTTAGCTACATCAAGCAACCATATAGCTGGGGTTGCTTAATTTAATCAAATTTGTGTTTATCTTGTATTAGGAGTCGCATACTTCTGCACAGTTGAGTAGTAACTCTGTGGCCTAATTGAGCATTGCAGATTTCCTTGTGGCCTTTTGGCCTTCTCACTGAAAAATGTTTTTGTATCAGTGGTGGCCCCTCGTGTGTTTTTTTTTTTTTTTTTTTTTTTTTTTTTTTTTTTTTTTTCTCACCATGTGATTCGAGGCAGACACTCTAAAAGGCTTCAAAAAAGGATGAGCCCACCCAATTGTGTGACCATGGCAAATTTAATATTCGCTATTGTCTTACTGACTCTCCCCTCGGCCAATCAGGAAGCGGGTCCTGTCACCCGGCTTAGAGAAGCAATCCTATTGGCTACTGAGGGAGGAGACGCAGGGGAAGCTGCCGTGAAGCACCAAGAGGAAGACGCCGGCCAGAGGAAGCGCTACCCAAGACCTAGATGGGGTAAGAGTGAGGGAAGGTTTTTTTTTTTTTTTTTTTTTTTTTTTAATACAATTTAATGGATTTACTTGGAGAGGGTAATCCCCCTGCTTGGGTGAGATGCAATTGCAACAAACATAGTAAAAGTTCTGAGAAAGGGAAGAGACTGATTAGAGTGATGCAATTTTGTGTTCCATCACACTGGTATGAATTCTATTTTCTGCATGGGAACAAATATATGGTACTAACTAGGGCTGAAACCATTAATCGACATAATCAGTTATAGAAATGGTTGTCAACTACATTCATAATCGATTAGTTGGCCTGGGTACAGAATGCATCATTTGTTTACATATCAGGAAATACAGTGAAGCACGCAGGTCAGTAAACCATACATGTCAGTATACACAGTGCAGCACACATACAGCTCAGTAAACTATCCATACATGTCAGTCAGTGCCTGAGACCTTGTGATTGTGAGGAGCAATGCCTCGTGGGACAAGTAGTCCTGGACAGAAGGAAGTGACTTAACCACTTCAGCTCCAAAAGGTTTTACACCCCCCCCTTCATGACCAGGCCATATTTTGCTCAGCGGCACTGCGCTACTTTACCTGACAAATGATCATGCAATGCTGTACTCAAACAAAATGTATATAATTTTTTTCTCGCATAGCTTTCTTTTGGTATTTGCTGCTGTGTTTTTTAATAAAATATATATATATATATTGCATTTAGGACAAAAACCCAATATTTTTTACTTTCTGCTATAAAACACAATAAATCTAATTTCCTAACGCCATTCTGCTAAATGTTTAAAAAAAAAAAAAAAAAAATGTATATTGGTTTGTGTGAAATGCATTAAGGTAAAAAACCTGGGTGCAGCCCAATCTTGATCCAGCGATGTGCATGAGAGCAGTGTCTCGAGTCTCATTGGCTGTGATTGATAGCTGCAGGAGCCAATGAGGAGAGGGTAAGGGGCAGGGTCGAGGCATGCTGTGTGTGAACAATTCACAGTTGCATGGTTCCAGAGCGAGCCTATTCAAGTGCTCCCATAGCAAGAGGTTTGCTATTGAGGGCACTCGGCGGGGGGGGTTAAGCAGACCGCGCAGGCAGGGGACCCAAAAAGAAGGGAATCTTCTGGCTGTTCTCAGTGGATTACACTTTTTTTTTTTTTTTTTTTTTTTTTTTTTTTTTTTTTTTTTTCCCCCTAACCATATAGCTGGTTATTTATATTTTACCACTGCATATAGATATTCAAGAATACTTTTTTTTTTTTTTTTTTGGAAAGATTTTATCTGATTAGTTGGCCGATTGTTTGGATTATTTGACTAATATTAGTATTATAGTAAATATAAATAGTATTACTAAAATCTGTAGTTTTAGCCCTAGTACTAACTGATAAAGGTATTTTTCTCTGAGGCTATTATTTTGTCCTTGCTTTACTCCCTGGAACAGGCATGCAGGATGGTAGGTCAGGCTCTGACTGCACAATTGTTTCAGGTTAGCATGATGATGCCATAGCCAGTGCCAGATACCGCTGCATGCCTTCAGAAGTCTAGTGGTGTCCATGCCTCCAATGGGTCAGGGCTGCTTTTGTGGCAAAAATATTACTCAATATTGGGAGGGTGGTCACGATGTTATGGCTGATCGGTGTACCTGGACAACGAGATTAGTTAAAAGGAGACATTTGATAAACTACATTGTAACAAATAGAAAATGGAAAAATAATGGATGTTAAAATGCAACATTGCTCCTTTTTAAAGATCATCTCCAAGAGGTGGTAGGTTCATAAGGTTTCCCTTAAGCCCCGGTTCACACTGAGGCAACGCGACTTGCAGCGCGACTGCCTCAGGCGACCTGGACACGACAGGGGCGGCGACTTGCAAAACGACTTCTATATAGAAGTCTATGCAAGTCGCCCCCAAAGTAGTACAGGAACCTTTTTCTAAGTCGGAGCGGTTCCATTGTACAGAACGGGACGCTACTTGTCATGCGGCTAAGTCGCCTGACAAATCGTCCTAGTGTGCACCGACCCTAAAGCAACCGGCTGAGATTCGAACAGTCTATGGCTGGCTTTAGACCTCATGCAGCTGGATGCTTTTGGGTATCTGACATAAGTAGTGGGTGTCTTTCCACAACTCAGACACAGCTGGAGGGTATAGTCTTCAATAACAAATAGCTGTACATAGATATACGTTTTATTTGTGTAAATTCATGAAGGGGCATAAATCCCTGAACGTGGCTTTTCTATGTCCAGGGATTTATGCGCACACGCATCTGTGCAGGATTACACATATACATGCGTACAGCCAATGAGTACTATGGGTAAAGCGGTTTGTCAGATGCCTGAAAGCATCCATGCACTGCATTTTTTTTTTTTTTTTTTTTTCCTCGTGCCTCTTTCATTAATGACATGCAGTAACATATGAGATTTAGATGTACTATAATGGTGTAATAGTAGACGACATACATGGTAAAACACTATTCACATAGCTCTGCAGTCTGTGATGGCCATTGTTCTGTTAGGTTTGTGAACTCCACTGTACATACCACTGATGTACAGCAAAAGGAAAGTGAAAGCCTTTTCAGGCAGACCCTTCATCATTTTACAAAGACTGAGCATAAATGAGCCATTTCTGCAGAGACGTATTTAGGACATCTGGTTTATACAACATAACAGTAATTCATTTAGAGAATGTAATTAAAGTGTGGACCACACACAGAGGCTGATTAGATTTATTGCATTAAGTGGCAGATCTACACTTTAAAGTCATTGGTCAGTGCTATTAAAATGAAAGTGGCCTAGAGAACATAGTCACTTGTGTTGGTAAAGCATGCACGGTACATTTTTATATATCCATTTTTTTTTTTTTTTTTTTTTTTTTAATTTTGTGGTGTTTTTGTTTTTATGTGACTGTGCAACATTGATATTGATGAGGTGCACAATGAAAGTGTGCATACATGACTAGTTTGCCTTTTCTATCTAGCTCCTGGGGCAGTGATACGCAGTCTGCTCCTGGCAAGTATGTCCTTACTGCTGATTTATGTGACCTGCCAGTTTCAATACTTGGCATAAGCATAGGAATGTATCTTTATTACAGCCTTCTAAAATGGTTATAGGTTCTGAATTACAACATAACCTTTCTATTATTTCAAAATGGTACATGGGTGAGTAAACACAGGAGAAATCACTGCAGAGGGGCTACTTTCATTTATCAGTAATGTCATTTGATGCTGGCTATACGTTCTAACACTGGCAAAAAATCGGGTTCTTGCATGAAAAGTGAACCTCGGGTGTCGCATAGAATTCTGTTACCAGGATGGACTAGACTGGCAATAAATAATGCATTTTCTCCTTCACAGTTGCGGCATGCTACCGTCTTGGATTAAAGAGGTGACGGTTGTCTCAGTGCAGTTTACTAGGAACTGGAAGCTATAATTTTTTTTTTTTTTTTTCCTGATTCTTATAGATTAACATTTTCAGGTAAACAATACATCACAGAGGATTTATAGAGCACTCTGGGAAAGCTAAAAAAAAGCACAGACGTTGCCTTCATATCCAGTTTGTTTTTGTTCGATTTAAGGAATGAGTCACACAAACGGCTTGGGTTACAGACCTGGGTACACAGGCTTTTATTCATTAACCATAATGAAGAGAATGTGTACACAATCAGTATATATTCCCTTTTAAGACTGGGTTCAGACATGTCCTGTGCGAAATAGTATGTCCGTTTTTATGCAAATAAACAGCATTTGTTCAGCTGTTCATATGCGTTTTTGATGTGGTTCTGATGCGAATTTGCAAGGCTCAGGACCTGATTTTTGTCACAGCTGTGATTTCAGTGTTGGCTAGTACATTGTAGATAAAGGGTGTCAACTCCTGTAGTAGGAGAGCAATCTGTACTGAAATCCTGACCTGAATCCTACACATGTGCCATTCAGAAGCGTTCCCATAGAACTTGATGAGCCTGGAATTTGCACCTGAAATGCACCAGTGCTTAGACACTGCACAGGACTTTTTAAATTTTCACTGCATAGAGTGGATATAAAGTCTACACACCCCTGTTAAAATGTCAGTTGAACGAACAAATCTTTTAGGTGGAGGGAAGTAAAAATAAAAAAACTAAAATGCAACCATATTAAGTGTGCACACCCTTAAACTAATACTTTGACGCACTTTTTGATTTTATTACAGCCTCAGTCTTTTTGGGCATGAGTCTATCAGCATGGCACATCTTGACTTGGCAATATTTGCCCACTCTTCTTTGCAAAAACACGCAATCTGTCAGATTGCGAGGGCATGTCCTGTGCACAGCCCTCTTCAAATCGCCCCACGGAGTTTCAATCGGATTCCGATCTGGGCTCTGGCTGGGCCATTCCAAAACTTTCTTCTTTTGGTGAAGCCATTCCTTTGATTTGGATGTATGCTTTGGGTCTTAGTCATGCTAAAAGATGAAGTGCCTCTTCATGTTCAGCTTTCTAGCAGAAGCCTGAAGGTTTTGTGCCAATGTTGACTGGTATTTGTTCATAAATTCCTCTACCTTGACTAAGGCCCCTGTTCCAGCTGAAGAAAAAATGGCCCCAAAGCATGATGCTGCCACCACCATGCTTCACTGTGGGTATGGTGTTCTTTTGGTGATGTGCAGTGTTGTTTTTGCACCAAACATATCTTTTGGCATTATGGCCAGAAAGTTCAACCTTGGTTTCATCAGACCATAACATTTTCCCATTTGCTTTTGGGAGACTTCAGATGTGTGTTTGCAAAATTTAGCTGGGGCTTGCATGGTTTTCTTAACTACTTCAGCCCCGGAAGGGTTTACCCACTTCCTGACAGGCCATTTTTTGCGATACGGCACTGCGTCACTTCAACTGACAATTGCGCAGTTGTGTGACTCTGTACCCAAACAAAATTGACGTTTCCCACAAATAGAGCTTTCTTTTGGTGGTATTTGATCACTCCTCCCTTTTTTTTTTTTTTTTTTTTTTTCTTTGTTTATAGCGAAAAATAAAATTGCTTTTTTTCAAAATTTGGTCTTTTTTTGTTTTATAGCAAAAGACGAATTTTGAAAAAAAAGCAAATCTTCAATTTTTTTTTTTTTTCCTTTTTATGCTATAATACAGTATACCCCAAAAATATATAAACAAGTTTCTTCCTCAGTTTAGGCTGATATGTATTCATTTTTGGTAAAAATAATCACAATAAGTGTATATTTGGCTTGTGCAACAGTTATAGCGTCTACAAAATAGGGAATAGATTTATGGCATTTTTATTACTTGTAATGGCGACGATCTGCAAATTGTTTTTTAAATCGGGATTGCGGCGAACTGATCGTACACTTGACACTATTTTGGGACCATTGCCCTTTATACAGCAATCAGAGCTGATAATGGTTACTGTATAAATGTCATTGGCAGGGAAGGGGTTATCACTAGGGGGCAATCAAGGGGTTAAATATGTTCCCATGTGTGTTTCTAACTGGGGTGATGGGACTGACTGGGGGAGACCGATCGCTGTTCCTAAGTACTTGGAACAGACGATCTGTCTCTACTCCCCTGACAGAACAGAGATCTGTCTGTTTACATTGACCTCCGTTCTGTCCTTCTCAGGAGCAATCGCGGGTAGCCGGCAGCCACGTGCATTAGCGCCCACCGTACAGCTACGGCGATTCCACAGGAGTGACATACTGCCACCGTCAAGGGGTTTCGTGGGGAGAAAAAAATAGCGAAAAAAGCGCATATGCACACTAGCGCACATTAATCATTTTGTAATTGAATGTTATTAAAAATTAGCTTTTCCTTTTTTCAATCTGCAGCCAATGTAATTTTCTGAGAATACATTGCAATATGGCTACCTGGAGCTGTTCTGTACAGTGTGTACTGACCACTCCCCAGAAACATCATTTCCTGCTTGTGTGATTGGCTCACCAATTATCCCAAAAGTCTGCCTAAGATACAAGTCAGGTTTCGGGCAACCCTTGCAACAAAATCTTTTTTTTTTTTTTTTTTTTTTGCGATCCTTTGAGTACAGCGCTCCCAAACCGCCACAAAGATGCTGCTTGCAGGACTTTTCGGCATGTCTGGCAAGCGCATCGCCTGCTTGTAAAAAGTCACACTGGAATGAATGGGAGGTAGTTTTCAGGCACTTGGAGGCTATTTCCAGTGCTAAAGTGCCTGAAAACCGCCCAGCGTGAAAGTGGTCTTAACAATGAAGTCTTTCTTATACTTTGGAAGCTCTCTGTAGACCATGGCTTTTGCTGTAGGACGCGACTAAGAAAATGTCAGGAAAGACCTACTAGAACAGCTGAACTTTATTTGGGGTTAATCAAAGGCACTTTATCCACTTCAATACCAGGCACTTAGACACCTTCCCGCCCAGGCCAATTTTCAGCTTTCAGCGCTGTCGCAATTTGAATGACAATTGCGCGGTCATGCTACACTGTACCCAAACAAATTTTTTTTTTAAATTTTGTTCCCACAAATAGAGCTTTCTTTTGGTGGTATTTGATCACCTCTGTGTTTTTTTTTTTTTTGTTTTTTGCGCAACAAAGGCCGAAAATTTTGGAAAAAAACAAGTTTCTTTGTTTCTGTTAAAAAATTTTTGTAAATAAGTAAGTTTTCTTCTTCAATGACGGGCACTGATACGGCGGTACTGATGGGCACCGATGAGGTGGCACCAATGAGGTGGCACTCTTAGGCGGCACCGATGGGCACTCGTAGGTGACACTGATGGGTGGCATTGCTGGGCATCACTGCAACATAATGGTGCCAATCAGTGCCCATTTGTGGGCACTGGCACAGATTGGGCACTGACTGGGCACATGTGGATGGCAGTGGGGTACATACCTGGCCATCCACATGTTGCCCCTTCCCTGGTGGTCCAGTGTGGTGATCTGAGGGGGGGCTGTGCTGATAAACAATCAGTGCAGCCCCCCCCCCGCCAGGAGAGCCGCCGATCGGCTCTCCTCGCGTCTGTCAGACGCAAGTGAGGAAGAGCCGATCAACGGCTCTTCCTATTGAAATAGTGATCAGCCGTGCTTGGACACGGCTGATCACGTGGTAAAGAGCCTCCGTCAGACTGACACACCGATCCACCGATATGCGCGGGCGCGCAGTGGCATGTTATCCTGCTGGATGTCATGACACCCAGTCAGGATAACTGAACCACCGCCCGGCCGTTACCTGCTATGGGCCGGGCGGGAAGTGGTTAAATGATGGCAGGTGAGTACTAACTCCTATTTAACATGAGTTTGAAAGTGACTGCTTTCACAGAATCCTGAAATTTTAACAGGGTTTAAATATAGACTTTTTATATCCACTGTATGTGAACAGCTTCAATGGAAATCCAATGTTCACATGTCATGCTAATCTGATTCAGTTCAAAACGCATCCAATCTGCATGTATATGAACCAAGCCGTAAAGGAGATATATATATTTTATTTTTTAAATAACAAACATGTTATACTTGCCTCCACTGTGCAGCTCGTTTTGTACAGAGTGGCCCCGAACCTGGTCTTCTGGGGGCCCTCGGCGGAAATCTCAGCTCCTCTTCGCAAGAAGTAATCACCTTCATGTGAGCTCTCTCGCATGGTGGTGAGTTCTTGCGGGTGCGCTCACGTGATACAGCTGGCGGCCGTGTCATTGGATGCGATTGACAGCAGCGCAAGCCAATGGCTGCGCTGCTTTTAATCCATCCACTCTAGCCAATCAATGGCCAGGCTGAGCGGCGAAGAGGACATGGGCGAGCGCAGCAGATTTAGGGGCTCAGGTAAGTAAAATGGGGGGGCTGGTATTGTCGATGTTTTTTCACCTTAATGCATGAAAAAACGCGAACCTTTACAACCCCTTTTTAAAGTGATTGTAAAGTCTTGTTTGTTGTTTTTATTGGGGCTGGGGGAGAGAACATGTTCTACTTGCCTGCACTGTTGCAGTTTATTTGCACAGAGCACTCCGGATCCTCTTCTTTGGTCCCTCTTCTGTGATCCTGGCCCCTCCCTTCTGTTCAGTGTCCCCACAGCAAGCGGCTTGCTATGGGGGCACCCGAGCAGAGTCACAGCTCCCTGTGTCCATGCAGGCAAGGAGCCCCGGCCCTGCCCCCTCTCTCTCCTGATTGGCTAGCTGACTGACAGAAGCGGCAGCCAATCAGGGAGGGAGCATCTCGGACGACTGAGACACTTGTGGATATTGCGGGACCGAGGGCAAGTGTTAGGGGGGCCGCTACACACAGAAGGCATTAAGATAAAAAAAAAACAAAAAACTTCTGCCTTTGCAACCCCCTTCAATGATCTCTAGTGAAGAAAAAAATACTATTTTGGAGGAGGTCTTTTCAGTAGACACTAGTTAAAGTTGGACACCAGAAAAAAAAAATGTAGGCCTTTTGCTTTGTAAAATGAATTACCTCCATTGATGCCCGTCCCATATTTGGTTGCTGCTATAATTGATAAACCTGTTCCTTATATTCTGCCCCCCCCACAGTACTGTAAACACCAGATGTCTGGTGCTGAGACTTGTACACTGATCATAGCAGGCTGCTTATTGTACACCACCTCCATTCTAAAAAAGCATTGTATTTTCACTGAAGGCAAAGCTTTCACCCCTCCAATCACAAAATGTTTTGCATTCAATTAGATGACCAGTGCACTAGAGTTAACACTACAAGTCTGCCCCGGACGTTCAACGTTTTCAGTATGTGGGGGGGCTGAATGAAAGGGTTTTATCTAATAAAGTGGCAGCCAAATATGGAACAGGCATTAATAGAGGTAATTTTGATTTGCGCAGCAGATGGCCCAAAATATATTTTATAGAGATCAGCTTTAGCGTCTGAGGTTGGCTGTTGAGGGCTGTGTGAAGTCTGATCCTTTATTTGTTAGGTGTTGCCATACCATAAAACTTGACAATGTCTTGGCACAAAAAAAAATTTTACTTAAAGGTTAATGTGCTGAACGGTGTAAATCTTCTTGTTACTCCTAAAATAAAAAAAACTAATGTTTTTAATGTTTTTGCAGGTGATTTTGCTTAGTAGTGTTAAAGCAAACATTTATTATATTGTAGCTTGCCTAGTCTTAAAGAGGAAGTAAACCCAGATGGGTTTTGCTTCCTCTTTTGCTCCTTGGAAGGCCTGCAAATGAAAAGCATAATGGGCTAGTATGCGTTGCATACTAGCTCATTATACGACCCTTGCCTGCATACGAAGCCCGTGCTGTCCCCTGAGCAGGCCGCGTCCATCTTCGCCCCTCTTCCGGGGCCACGGACTCCGGCTCTGTGACTTGCCAGAGTCGTGTGACGTCGCTCCCGAGCAAGTGCGCGGGAGCCATCAGTCACAGCACATGCTGGGGGAAGAAACTGCACGGTGGTCCGTTTCTTCACAGCCCATGTGCCGATGACGACATTGGCACACTACAAGTGAAATATCTCAAACGGCGCATGTTTAGGAGATCTAGCCACTACCTATAGGCAAGTCAACAAAAAGGGTTTACAACCACTTTAAGCCTTGTACACACGGTACGATTGTTGGCCAACCGAGTGTCTGATTTTTGTGAAATGGGCTTGTGCCCGGTTCTTGTCTTGCATACTAACGGTACACAATTGTCGTGCCACAAACACGAACGTAGTAACGTACTACGAGGAATTTCAGCTCTTGAGCGCCACCCTTTGGGCCCCTTCTGCTAATTTTGTGTTTGAGCATTGATTCCGAGCATGCATGTTTGTACTTTCGATTTTTTGTGTGACGGATTTGTGTACTGACAATATGAAAAACTGACGTCAAACCGTTGACCGACGAAAAATTTATTAGCCTGTCATCCAACATTTGGTTGAAAGTTGGACAACAATTGTCAAAAGGAGCGTACTAACAATAAGATTTTAAGACAACAGTCTCAACAGACAATCCCCTGCCAACTATGTGTGAGGTTTGTTTTTTTTCCTCCCACTCAGGCTTTCACACAGGAGAGGCTCTTTACAGGCGCTATGCAGGCACTATTTTTAGCGCTGTAGCGCCTGTAAAATCCCTCAGTGTGAAAGGGGTCTTACAGTGGTTCGCTTTTATGTAAAACCTTTTATCCAGAGAAAAACAAACTGGATTCGCACCTATGCAGTTTTAGTGCTTTTTGCATTTTGCAGATTTGCACTACAGTCCATTTAACATGTTCTGTAGTGCAAAAAGCACTAAAAATGCATAGGTGTGAATCCAGCCTAATGCAGGTGTGCTACTGGTTGTCTGGTGAAAACTGAGGGGTATAAAGTCTAAAGAAAAAAACAAGCCCCCCCCCCCCCCCAAAAAAAAACAACTTAATGCAACCAGCACATCTAATGATTGGTAAGCTGCAATGTATTATATTTTTGGGTTTAATACCGCTTTAAGGGGCATTTGGTTGGCACGCTGTGAACTCTTTGCATTAGGGTGGATAAAAATCAATGTGGTTATGGGTTTTTTTTTTTTTTTTTTTTTTTTTTTTTTATATCGCATTTATTTTAATAAAATGCTTTTGGAGTAAAAATCTATCTAAAGAGTTTTCTATTTAAGATGCATTATTTTGTTCAGCATGAAATGGAGCTTAGTTATGTAGCATGTATTTTCTGCAATATTTACATTTTTTGGGAAACTCATTCAATGAATCAAAGCTCTGCAAGCTGAGATAACATGCACTGCACTGATGCATTCACTCAATTTCACATTAACCATGAGATGAACGAAGTTAAGCAATATTCCTTTATCCCATTGTTTTGCAAATCTATGTACACTACAAACTGTATGACTGAGTCTGTTTTACTAACCTGACAGCTTATTCTAAATGGGAAACCTTCATTTTGTTTGCAAGAATAAGTTCTTCCATTTAACTAGGCAATTTCATAATCTATTGGCAGTGTGGTGTATAATATAGTTTTTTTTAAAAAAAAGACAATTTATTCTTAAATAGCTATATGCAGTGGTAAATATAAATAACCAACTCTATGGTTAGAGAGCAAAATCTCTAATCTACTCTGAGAATAACACAGAAGAGATATACTGTATCAACTATTAGAGGTTTAATTTGGTAAATAATAGACTCAGATTTTTTTTTTTTTTAAGAAAAAAAAAAGTTAGACTGTTTTGCAGATTTTCAAACAGAACTTTAATATTGTATGCTGGCCATACAAAAACAATGTCTTCCTTCAAAAAAGTTATTTTTTAAGAACGTTCAATCAATTTTTGAATCCTTAGTGGGGTCAAATCGACATTCGTTTAAAACCACAATGACAGGAAAATTTAGAAATAGAAAACTGCTTGGTAAAAGGAATTTTCAGACAGTGTATGTGGTTTTCATTCAGACAATACATTAGTTTTAAAACAATGTTAAAAGCAAGTGAAAATTCCAAACAACATTCTTTCAGCGAATGTACAAAGGGGTTTTTTTTTTTTTTTTTTTCATATGAATAATCTCATCTGAAAATTGATCCGTGTGGCCAGCATAAGGCTCGGTACACACCTATGCAGTTTGCTTTTGATCTGTTTCTGCTGTGCGTTTTGCTGTGCGTTAAGTACAGTATAGTGCCCCAATGGAAAGGTAAAGAACTTCTGCCTTTAGAACCACTCACTTCCTGCCCAGGACTACATGTCCCATGTGGCATTGCTCCTCACACATTCACAAGTTCTGAAAATAGTAATCGATTATGAAATTAATTAGTTGTTTCAGCCCTACATTTAACCACTTCAGCCCCTTTCTGACCAGGCCATTTTTTTTGCGATACGGCACTGTGCCGCTTTAACTGATTGCGCGGTCGTGCGACGTTGTACCCAAAATTTATGTCCCCCCCCACAAATAGAGCTTTCTTTTGGTGGTATTTGATCACCCCTGCGGTTTGTATTTTTTGCTCTATAAACAAAGACCAACAATTTTGGAAAAAACCCTATTTTTTACTTTTTGCTATTTTTTTTTCCAAAAAAACCCCAAATTGTTTCCTCAGTTTAGGCAGATATGTATTCTTCAACATATTTTTGGTAAAAATCGCAATAAGTGTATATTGGTTTGCGCAAAAGTTATTGCGTCTACAAAAAGGGGATTTGTGTGTGTGTGTGGGGGGGGTGTTTTCTTTTTTTCTGCGGCGGACAGATCAGACACTTTTGACACTATTTTTGGGACCACTGACATTTTATACAGGGATCGGGGCTAAAAATGGCCACAGATTACTGTATAAATGTCACGGGCAGGTAAGGGGTTAACACTAGGGGTGATCATGGGGTTATACTTAGTATGAACACACAATCTGTCTCTTCTCCCCCTGAGAGAACTGCAATTTGTGTGTGTGTGTGTGTGTGTATGGATAGAGAGATGTGTACGTACATACATTCTCGCTCTATCATGTGTTTAATCCGTACAGTTCGAAAATATAATACAAATGCATTACAACACATTACATCAGTTCTGTATTTTTCTGTCTGAGAATCTTTGTAAAAAGACGATCATTTGTCTGAAAATCGCGTGTGTGTGTAAGAGGCATTAGTATAGCCAGTACATTAAGAACATTTTCACTGTGTGGGCAGCAGGTACCTGGTTTTGATAGGGACCCACTCCCACTACCAGCTCAGATCGTGTGGCGACACCTCACAGGTCCCAGACTAGGAAACCATTCACAAGGTGCAGCATGGCTCGCGCATGCGCAGTTGGAAATCAGCTGTAAAGCCGCAGGTTCCCTCTTTTTAGTTTCTCTTGCTATGCCGGTGCCTGCACCCGAAGCTGACTGAAGAATCGTTTTGCGTGCGGACATGTAAGTGTCTTTATATTAAAAGTCAGCAGCTGCAGTATTTGTAGCTGCTGACTTTTTTTACTTTTTTGGGGGGAGCCTGGAGCTCCTCTTTAACCTCCAAATAGCTCCACTCACATAATGTCACGGGGGTGGTCACAGTGATAATGGAATCAAACCAATTTAGGCTAAAACAAATGGCCTTTCCATTATGTTGATGATTTTATGGTAGAACTCTAAGACCCCTTTCACACTGAGGCAGTTTTAAAGCTTTTTAGCACTAGAAATAGCCTTGGAAAAGGGCCCGAAAACTACCTCCCATTGCAATGTGTGCTTTCACACTAGGGGGGGGGGGGGGATGCGCTTGCGGTACATTCGGAAAAGTCCTGCAAGCAGCATCTTTGGGGCAGGTTGGGAGCGCTATAAAGCACTCCCATAACACCCCTGCCCATTGACATGAATGGGCAGCGCTTTCAAATCGCCTTATAAGCGCGGTCGTTTTAGTGGCGCTTCAGTGTGAAAGGGGTCTAAATGATAAAGTGTTTTGGCTGCAATACTTGCCATCACTTAAGACATTAAGACATTACACTACAGCGCTTTTGCGTTTTTTTTTTTTCTTTTTTGCGAGTAGTCCTGGCCAGCATCTTTCAACCCACTGCCTCTGAACCCAGACCCTCATCCCAGGTCCTGGACCAATCTAAGCCTGCTATTTGGTCAATGAAAGCATCACAATGCTGTCTCCTAACAGCATGCTCCTTCTCAGCACATGGACTGGCTCCTTGTGCTAACTTTTCCTTTCACATTCTAGCCCTAATGTACAGGGACTGCAAGAAGCCACCAGGACATATTCTGGTACCTATGCTGACTGCATTAAAAAATACATAGAAAGAATAAGTTCACCTTTTATTCGAACGTTATGTTCCACCCATATTTAGGGTGGTACATGTAATATGTTCCAGCTCTTGCCTCCTTACCCCATCCCACCCTCTCTGTCACAGCTGGCTGGGGATCTTCTACCCACACCTGCTGTCACAATTTCTTCTCAATGAACTGCAAAGGTGCTGGTGAGTGCTGTTGTAGTTAATTTATTCTTCCTGCCATTCAATAACTATCTGCCCATATGGAGGTACAGGCAGACAGCTTTCACACTAGGGGGGCTGCGTTGGCAGGATGTTAAAGTCCTGCAAGCAGCTTCTTTGGGGCGGTGGAGGAGCAGTGTATACACCGCTCCTCCACCGCCCCTGCCTATAGAAATGAATGGGCACCGCTGACGAAGAGCCTGCAAAGTGCAGCGGCGCTACACGGGCGCATTTAACCCTTTATTCGGCCGCTAGTAGGGGTTAAAAGCTCCCCACTAGCGGCCGAATAGCGCCGCTAAAACACCTTTAAAACTAGCGGCGCCTTACTGCTAATGCTGCCCGCGGCTCAGTGTGAAAGGGCTCTGTCTGCAGGATCTTGGCATTGTACCTGCAAAAAATGTGCATTTCATTTTTTGTAAAAGGTGAACATGGCCTTAAAAATGTATCCATGATTACAGAGCTGCATTATTTATCTGGCTCAAGTTCAGCTTAAGGCCCGGGTTCACACTTGTGCGATGACAGACATTGCATGCGATTTGCACCGCATTGCTGTGCATTCAGACCAAACTCGTGCAGGACCCTGTGTGTTTTTTTTTTTTTTTTTTTTCCACATCCGAATTGGATCACATGATTCCCATCCAAATTCACAGTTCGCACTGTGATCTGCAAACTGGTCTGAGGGTGTCATTAACTTTGTATTGAAGTTGACACCTGCAGCGGTTCAGAGGGCAGTGTGAACCGCTGGCTATTCAGGTGTGATGCAAGGAACCCACACTGGATTTGCAGGATTTCCCGCATTGTACCAGTGTGAACCGAGCCTTAAAGCTGTGCAGAGAAAAATGCACATATCCTTGCTGACCTCAGCCCTTGAAAACGCTGTGTGCCTGGCTGTCACAATGATGCTTTGAATCACTGACCTGGAGCAGATGCTCAGTTCAGAAGTTCTGATCTTAGTTTAAGCATGCTTGTTCTGGGTTAGACACAAACTCCTGAAGCCATAGGTAGCCAGTTAACTGGAGAATATTGGTGACATGCTATGTATTTCTTTACAGGTTTTCTGTAGAAGTCCTCCATTCTATTTTAATCCCATAGGTCTGTTTCCGACATGCTTAAACAAAGGGCTAAAAAGCATCACAATTAATAAACTTGTAGAGATCCCAGAACATATTTATTGTCTTTCAGAAGCAGTTCTATTAGTACTGCTATTTTTAGACAATTAGAAGGAAGCTGTGATTCACACTGTGCCTTCATTTCAAATTCTATTGTTGCTGAATTGATTTTTGTACTCTGTTTAAAAGGCAAATATCTGTTCTCCAAGCATACTCCATCCTGTGTATGTGCCATTATGTAATAGTTCACCGTGCCTGTGTCATTAAACCCTTTAGTGCTCCAGGGCCTGTGCTGCATTGACTTTATTAGCCTCTCCAGTAGCTAAGGAGCCTGTGTCTAATTAATGTCATTAACTCTTGCCTCTTGGGGACAACCCAGTAACCACGACTGGCTGCTCACCTCTTCAGTGTCACAATTGATGCTCCCGAGCTAGACTGTTTGACACATTTTAGACATGTCTTGCTTGACTAATACTTACTCTATCCAATATAAACCACTTGCTTACTCGGCACTTTTACCCCCTTCCCGCCCAGGCCAATTTTCAGCTTTCAGAGCGGTCACTCTTTGAATGACAATTGCGCAGTCAGGCAACACTGTACACAAATTTTTTAGCATTTTTATTTTTCACACAGAGCTTTCTTTTGGTTGTATTTAATCAATGCTGGGTTTTTTAATTTTTTGCTAAAAAAAAAAAAAAAACCCCGAAAAGACCGGAATCTGCCCCTTACGCCCATCAGCCGAGTCTCATTGACTCACTGATCACAGATAACGCCAAATGCGCCCTGCAGGGGGAACATTCTGAGGAGGACTTGCATGGATGCTTTCACGGCAATTAAGGCCCGCACTATAACCATCTTTCAGGCGGGGGTGGTTAAAAGTTCTTTAACCGCTTGCCGCCTACTGTTAAATGACGGGATGGTGTGACTCTGATTCTGGGAGGATGTCCTATGACTGCACCCCAGAACGGCTGCTATCATGGGGGCATGCAGCATGGTGATTGTGGTCTTGCCCTGTTGCTAGGACACAGCGCGACTCCGATCTCTGTAAAGGGCCATGGCTCTTAAACCATGTGATTGGCTGTGTCCAATCACAGCCGGTCACATGTAAATATGGAAGTGCAGTGAATCGGCTCTCCTCGCCTCACACTGACAGTGTGTGGCGAGGAGTGCCGATCAGCGGCATCTCCTCCTCGCAGAGGAGACCTGGACAGGTAATCGGGGCACTGATCATCAGTGCCCTGATTACAGAAAATTCCCAGCAGTGCCCGTAAGTGCTGCCAGTCAGTAACTGCCCACCAGTGCAGGAGAAAAATTACTTATTTTACAAAATTTACTGACTGTGTGTGTGTGTGTGTGTGTGTGTGTGTGTGTGTCGTGGTGGTTTAAAAAAAAAAAAACCCAGTAGCAGGGTGGATTTGATTTAAATCACTAGTAAAAAGTCTTGATCTTACCTCAATTTTAAATCACATTTTTTAAAGAGCAACTGTCATCTCTGACCCACTGTTGACTCACTGACAGTCCCATTCGCTTTAATTGGATGGCTGGTGATGCAGCAGTGACACAACAAAGTGAGGGACCTGGCAGCAGCAGGTGATTGGATACCTGCTAACAGGCGCTGCCATGATGGATCTGAAATGACAGGTGCCCTTTAAATGTAAGGACTTATTCTTGCTGGTAGTTAGAATTGTTAATATTTGCAAACCAAATGAATTAGAATAATAAGCTGTCAGGTTAATAAAACAGATATCAGAACCAATTCAATCATACAGTTTGTAGTGTACATAGATTTGCAAAACAATGGGATACAAGGAATATTCTTTAACTTTGGTTTATCCCATGGTTACTGTAACATTGTGTGAATGCATCAATGCAGTGCATGTTATCTCAGTTTGCATTCCTTGAATGCGTTTACCAAAAAATGTAAATATTGCAGAATATACAGCGTCATACTACTTTAAGCTCCATTTCATGCTGAATAAACAAAATTATTCATGTATCTTAAAAAAAACTGTTTTTAGATAGATTTTTACTCCCAAAATATTTTATTAACCACCTCAATACAGGTTACTTGCACCCCCTTCCTGCCCAGGCCATTTTTCAGCTTTCAGCACTGTCACACTTTGAATGACAATTGTGTGGTCATGCCACACTATAACCATGTTAAATTTTTATCATTTTCTTCACACAAATAGAGCTTTCTTTTGTTTTTTTATTCAATCACTTTTTTCCTAAGTTTTTTTTCTTTGTCAGTAAATTTTGTAAATAAGTAATTTTTCTCCTTCACTGATGGGCGCTGAGGTGGCACTGTTGGGCTGTGCCGGTGGAACTGGTGGGCATTGATGGGGAGCAGTGATGACCAGCACTGACTGGCATCACTAATGGGCACTGATTGCTGGCACTGATTGCTGGCACTGATTGCTGGCACTGATTGCTGGCACTGATTGCTGGCACTGATTGCTGGCACTGATTGCTGGCACTGATTGCTGGCACTGATTGCTGGCCACTTAATTGTAATCAGTGCCCTGATTACATACCTAGATGTCCCCCTGTGAGGAGATGCCGCTGATCGTCTCTCCTCACACTGTGTGAGGCGAGGAGCGCCGATTACCTGCTTCTTAGTGTTTACATGTGACCAGCTGTGATTGGACACAGCCGATCACATGGTTAAAGAGCCACGGCTCTTTACAGAGATCTGGGTCGCACCGTGTCCTAGCAACACTGCACTCCCTATCGCCGCACTGCACGCCCCTGCGGGCGTGCAAGAGCAGTCGTTCTGGGAAGCGGTCATATGACGTCCCCCCAGAACTGGAGCCGCACCGCCCAGTTGTCATTTGACAGTGTGCGGGTGGCAAGTGGTTAAAATTTGATAAAAATCAACCTAAATAAAAAAAAAAAAAAATTTTTTCTTTTTCTGTCCTCCCTGCCCAGCAGTTATCAAATACCACCAAAAGAAAGCTCTATTTGTGTGAAGAAAGATGAAAAATTAATTTTGGTACAGTGTTGCATGATACGCGATTGTCAAAGTGCAACAGCGCTGAAAGCAAAAAAGAATGGCCTGGGCAGGAAGGGGGTGAAAGTGCCCAGTATTGAGGTGGTTAATAGGTCAACTTTAGGTGCCGATTTAAAGTGCATAACATCAGATTTATATCTTTTCCTGGCCCTATCTATGCTACCCAGCTCAACAAACTTTGAAAAATTACTGCAGCCAAGCCATAAATGGATCAAAATTTGGCCGGTTGGGCAGGGACCAGCGAAATTTCAATCCATGTATGGGCAGGGAGGTTGTACAGAGATCAATCTACTGATCGATGTCTGTACAACCGACCTGTCAGATTCTGTCCGCTTGATAAGTGCTGCAGGCGCCACCTGCAATGCTGATCTGTGTATTCTTCCCACTGTCTGAATACATTGGCTCAACTGGGAGGATTCCCCCATCCACAAAGTGTGTGAATAGGGGAATCAAGATTTTTTTTTTTTTTTTTTTCCTGGTTAAACCCCCCCCCCCCCCCCCCCACCCAAAAAAACCCCAAACCTACTAATCTATGGGGCTGCCTTACTGTTCCGCAGATGCCAGCTGTTTGAGCTCAATAGCCATTGGTGGAAGAGTCTTCCTTTCATACTAAACTGTTTAGTGAGGATAGGGTAATTGGCAGAGGTCTCCTTTTAGCCCAGAATGCTTTATGTGTATGGTTGGCTTAAAGTATTTGTCCCCACGATTACAATACTCCTTTTTTTAGGATGCCTTCATCTTTGTTTTTCCAATGAAAGTTCTGGGCTGAACACATGTGATTTGCATCTTATGTTCAGTCAGAGTATGACTGGGGAGGGATGACCAAGAAAATGAATGAAGAAAAAATAAGTATGTATGTTACTGTGTTTTTTTTCTTTTTCCCATAATTTTATTAAAATATTCAAGTAGAACCAGACATTGGCCATATTCTGATGATTTCTAAGTCATTATGGAGAAAGTGATGGCATTCTCTAAAAGCTTCCAAAACATCAGATTATTTCTTTAACAGATATGCTTGTATCAAGTTGTAAATGTGCAATATGTAAGTAGCTATGCACCCATGTCTACATCTCTAGCAGAAATGTGAGCATGTTTGTAACCTTACTTTTTGTGAGTTTTGAAAGTATCCGCTGTGGATGGAGCCTGTTTTGATACAAACAAAAATGGAGAAATACTCCTAAAACATTCAACTTTTTTGCTATTGATAAACCCTCCACTTTTGTGGCCAAAGTTCTTTACCCGGTCAAGCCGCATCTTTCTTTTGGAACTACAAGTTTATAAGCAGTAGAAAAAACAGGTAATCTAAAATGAGTGCATACTTCCCTTGGTGGGTCTGTGGTTAGCATTACTATAATACTTGGAATTCTGTAGGTTTTCATCTATACCTAGACATTTTGTAGTGCTGCAACCTTGGCCATAGAATAGTTTTTTTTTTTATTTTTTAATATTTATTTATTTATTTTTTAGCTTTACAAGAACAGGTCAATGGTGTCATAAGCAAATTTTTCTCTTCAAAGTATACGTGAACCCTTGTAAAACAACCCATTCAGTTTAAATTAGAAATGAAAGACAAAAGTATGTATCCTTCTCAATGCATGCGCAAGTCTTGGAATAGGCAGGCTGTTCCAGCATAGCAAAAAAATGTTGCACTGGTATGGATCTGCCAGCATGCCTTGTGTGGTCTGTTTAGCAGGGTGACTGGCAGGACCCTCAGGGATTTTACGCAAAGGAAGAAATGCAAAGCGAACAGGATACTTTTTAACACAACTACATAGTACAACAGGCACATATCAGGGTACCTTGAAATTTTTGCACCAGTTTTAAGGGGTAGTCAAGAGAGAGGGGGTATGGTGGGGGACTTGTAAAAAGGGCTGCTAGCAACAGTCCTCCATATAGTGCATCAATGTTAAAGCGGAACTTAATCCTAAACAGGAAGTTCTGGTTTTAAGAATCCACCCCCCCCCCCCAACTTGGATTATTATTGTGCCTGCTTCCACTTGAATTGCCTAGGTGATTCTACTATTATGTCCAGCGTGTTGCTTTACACTAACTTGAAGCTCTCCTCTTTCTTGCTGCTGGCACGGCTCTAGAAACCGCCAGCTGGGATAAGAGATGGAGTGCAGTTGATATAACTCTAAATGAAACAGAAGCCAGCACTACAGAGCAGCCATTAGCTTATGCAGCTCTTGCGCTCTAATACAGCTCCAACTTTACAAGTTGTCCCTCTACATTGCACTCTGATGCTCTGGGATTGTGGGTCAGCAAGCCCCAACCGTGATCTACCAGTCACCTGGCCACAATCTACTGGTAGATCACGATCTACAGGTTGTTAATCTCTGCTCCAGGTCATGGGCATCACTGGGGTCATAGAAGGTCTTGTGAGCCCTCACCAGGCAGATGAAAGTCTTCACTTCAAGCATCGACATTCCTGAATCCTCCATTTTGTTTACAGGCTTGAGGTTACTAGGAGGAGACAGCCCAAAAAATGTGCTGAATTGATAGTGTTGCCATTTTCAGGAGCTCCCATAACAGTCTGAGGCCAAAAAAACGTGTACAAGCTTGTGTACTTTTTCACCCAAAATGTGTTGGGAAACGCCGCAGATCATACAGGTGTGCGTGGGGCTTAGTGTTCCTAAACCCACAACAGTAAAATCAGTCTGTATATGCGGTAAAGCATGCTTGTTATACTCGCTGTAGGGGGTTAATTCTCTGCATTGTGTATAAAGGCTGTTTGATCCTGTCTTCTCTGTTCCTCCCCTTCTTCCTCTGACTCCAGCCCATTTCATGATAGAACACAGCACTAGGAGTCAGGCTGCACATGCTTAGTTTGGGGTTTGTGTGGTTTATTTATTTTCTTGGGGGAGTGCATGTGATCAGCACAGGGCCAATCAGCACTGTCAAGACAGGATCATGAGAAAATAAAAACGCCTACAAACTTTAAGCAGAGACTGATGTAAGTCACAAGACTGCTATATACTGCTGATGAGAAAAGGTATTTAGCAGATTTTATATTTACTAAAAATATTTGCAGTTCTGTGTACTGTGGGAGACCAGATATTGTGAATGCAATTTCTGGGTTTAAAAACACTTTAATGATGAGAGGAAATAAGCTTTACAAGTGTGAAGAGGTCGTAAAAGTAAACAATGCATTTTAAAAAAAAATGCTCACTGAATAACATGTTTGGAGTAGTCCCAGTTTAGATGATGCGTCTTTATATTGCCAGACCACAGAATATTTGTTGGATGAGCTCATAGTTGAAGCCTAACTTCACTTAAAATGTTTGGTTGGGCTGAGGTGGGGGTTTATTCTTTCTGGATGTTTATTTCTAAGATCCCACTCAATCCTGCCGTCGCATGTAAAGTAGGGCTTGGGAAATCACATGTGACAGATTAGACTTAATGTCTGAAAGTACCATGGGTATATTTATTCATTCATTTTTTTTTTTTTTTTTTCGCCCTGACTAAATTCCCTTTATGAATAAGATTGAGGATCTGTTCTTTTTCCTATTCAGCACCAGGCTGATATGGAAACCATTCCATTTTAGTGTTTTACAATTCAGCTTGGGATCTTGTAGCCGTGGTGGCAACTCTGCACATGCTCAGTTTTCTATGCTGAGCATTTCCTCCCTATCACATCTGTGCAGCCCATGTGACTATAGTCACACGTGGGCATAAACACAGTGGTAAATGACAGCTCCCTCCCTCCTTCTCCATGCCCACTAACCAGCTCAACACAATATTGCATATAGATTAATGGTGGCTTCACCTTCCTCTTATTCTAAGACACAGGCTGGAAGGGTGTGACACAGCCTGTGAGTGGCAGAAATCCACCCACACCATGCTATTATTACAAAATATTTTATCGGAAATACAAATTTGTATGACGTTTAAAAAAGTTACCATATTTATTGGCATATAACACGCACAGGCGTATAACATGCACCTTCATTTTAGGAGGCAAGTTTCAGGAAAAACTCAAATTTTAAAGAACTTTGAAGCAAAATAAGGGTCAGTGCCCATCAATGCGGCCTCACCATTGCCCATCTGCAGCCTGATCAATGCCACATGCAGCCTGATCAGTGCCCACCTACAGCCTCACAATTGCCCATCAATGCAGCTTGACCTCAGATTACTGCTGCCCTGGAGGGGACAGGAAGTGGGGCGGAACGAGCGCCGTCAGATTACATACAGCGAGAATCTCCTGTTTACTTGGCGGCCTCTTTAATACAAAGTCCCGCCTCCTGGACCGGCTTCTATGATAGACAGAACACTGGTCCAATTCCCAGGAGACAGGACTTCCTATTAAAGAGGCCACTGAGTAAACAGGAGAATCTCACTGTATGTAATCTGACTGTGCTCGTTCCGCCTCCCTCCCCATTCCCTCCTAGGCAGCCCAGATTGCACTATCTGCATATAACACGCACACACTATTTACACCCAATTTTCAGGGTGAAAAAAGTGCGTGTTATAAGCCAATAAATACAGTAATTTATTTTTACGTGTGGCCTTTTTTTTTTTTTTTTTTTTTTTTTTTTGTTTTTTTTTTTGTTTTTTTTTTTTTCGTTAAAGTGTGTTTTTCAAAATTGCGTTTGAAAAACTGCTGTGCAAATACGGTGTGACATAAAATATTGCAACAACCACCATTTTATTCTCTAAGGTCTCTGCTAAAAAAATATATATATCGTATCATGTTTGGGTGTTCCAAGTAATTTTCTAGCAGAAAATGATCATTTTTACTTGTAAGCAACAAATGTCAGAAAAGGTTTGGTCTTTTAAATGGTTAAACTTCCCTCATTTACACCCTGGAGTTCTTTCCTTTTGATAAAAGAACAAAAAGATACTTTGTTTCTACTTATTTGAGGTGGTGTTGAAAAAAACTTGGCAGGCTGCCTGGATTTTTTTTCCCAGCTTTGGCCTCTTTCACATGGACGATCCGTATGTCCGTTTTTCATCCTTCCGTTTTCGGATGAAAAACGGACATACATTCATCCCTATGGAGCGTCGGATGTCAGCGGTGACATGTCCGCTGACATCCGACCCTGCTCCGATCCGAAAAGTGTAACGGAGGAAAAACCTACTTTTCCATCCGTTATCGGATCGGGTGACGACGGACACTACGGTCCGTCGTCATCCGATCCCTCATAGGGGAGAGCGGCGCTCTGACAGGTCCGTCGCTGCACAGTGTGCAGCGATGCACCTGTCATCTTCCTGCTCAGCGGGGATCGGCGGAGCGATCCCCGCTGAGCCAGCGGATGTTCACGGGGCGGATCATCACTGATCCGCCCCGTGAGAAAGAGGCCTTTGAGAACTCTCTGCACTTGTTAGAATGGTGACATGCTATTTTGAAGATCGGGAAGGGAAAAAGATTGCAATTTAGTTTAACGATTAATCGTGCAGCTCATATCTTTTTCCCACCTAGAGCATGTAAATCGTATGGTAACCTTAGTCATTGTGGTCGTGGTTATCCAAATGTACAGAAGGCTTTGGTTTCCTACATTTACAGTAGAAGACTGCCTAACATACAGTGGTTTTGGAGGTATGCCAACTAGACCCAAGCCCCTATTCACACTCAAATGCTCAACAGGCCAAGTTCCATCCTTTTTTTAAATTTTTTTCATTGTTGGTGTTGACATTTGATTGTCCAGGTGCTTGTAGCTTGATGCCCGAAGCACTAAACGGCTACTTTTTGAAGCAGAATGGGGTGTTTTGGCCCCACTTACCTCAATGGTAGTGTGCAGAAAACGTTTTTTCAGTTCTCCATTATAAGTCTATGGGATCAAAAAAGGATCCTGCCCCAAATGAACTCCTGAATGGCGCTTTCCTCTTGGAAATATGAAAAAAAATCCTCATTGTCTGCTCAAGTTTGAACGGGAGCTAATGTGGTTGCTTTATTAAAGAAATAGACTTTTCACTTTGCACACTTGGGCCCCTTTCACACTGGGACGGTTTGCAGGCGGTATTACGCTAAAAATACCGCCTGCAAACCGCCCCTAAACAGCCTCCGCTGTTTGTTCAGTGTGAAAGCCCGAGGGCTTTCACACTGAAGCAGTGCGCTGACAGGACAGGAAAAAAAAGTCCTGCCAACCGCTTCTTTGGAGCGGTGAAGGAGCGGTGTATTCACCGCTCCTAAACCGCTCCTGCCCATTGAAATCAATGGGACAGCGCGGCTATAGCCGCGCTGTATGAGCGGATTTAACCCTTTTTCGGCCGCCAGCGGTGGTTTAAACCGCACCGCTAGCGGCCGAATACAGCCGCAAAAACGACGGTAAAACAGCGCTAAAAATAGCGCTGTTTTACCGCCGACGCCCCCACCGCCCCAGTGTGAAAGGGGCCTAATTGTTCACTGAGCTTAGCTGAAGCTGTGTTTTAATCTATATCTGTATCCAAAATGAATACAGATTTACCATGTTCACGATCATTTACTTTGCAAAGTAAATTTTCAAAGTGAACATTCATCTTGCTTCGGCCTCAGTACAAACCATACTCCTTTTTCCTTGAAGCAAATTGCAGGAGAAGGCCTTCGCTCAAATTCCATGCCAGAACGGCCTGGCCACCAGTGCTGCTGTGGTAGCATTAGCCAATGCAATAAGCTGGGCTGTGTTCTAACAGTATCTCTGCTACAAGAGTGTATCTTAGAACATCTGTGCCCTTCAGAAGAATTCTTGTTTTCATTCAGCAAATACAAGGCCTTCCCTGACTGGCTGAAGCGGAGAGGTGGCAGATGACCTCACGATCATTTGGCCAATCAGAGGAAGCCGTATTCACTGAATAATACAAAGCTTCTCCTAAATAGCAGTGATGCCTTAAGACTGACTCTATAACTGGCAGAAAAGGAAGTTATTCGTACTGCTGTCAGAACACAGCACTGCTTACTTTATGTAGCTGATGGCTACTACAGTTTTTTAAAGAAGCAGCTCTAGCGGCCAAACTGTTCTGGCATGGAATTAATTTAACTACTTTTTAAGTTTGTTTTTTGTCCCCCCCCTCAAATTCTCTTTAACCACTTCAGCCCCAGAGATTTTACCCCCTTCCTGACCATAGCACTTTTTGCGTTTTGACATTGTGCCGCTTTAACTGACAATTGCACGGTCGTGCGACGTTGTACCCAAACAAGATTGACGTCCTTTTTTTTTTTTTCCCCACAAATAGAGCTTTATTTTGGTGGTATTTGATTGCCTCTGCGGTTTTTATATTTTCCCCTCAGTCTAGGCTGATATGTATTCTACATATTTTTGGTAAAAAAAACTTGCAATAAGGGTATATTGATTGGTTTGCGCAAAATGTATAGCATCTACAAAATGGGGGATAGTTTTATGGCTTTTTAATTTTTTTTTTTAATTAGTAATGGCAGCGATCTGCGTGTGTTTTTTTTTTTTTTTTTTTCCTTTATCAGGAATGCGACATTATGGCGGACAAATCGGACTTTTTTTTTTTTTTTTTTTTTTTGTACCATTGTCATTTATACAGCGATCAGTGCGATTAAAAATGCATTGATTACTGTGTAAATGACACTGGCAGTGAAGGGGTTAAGTGTGTCCTAGGGAGTGATTCTAACTGTGAGAGGGCTGGGCTTGAACACACAGGGCAGTAGATCACTGTCCTGTCACTAGGCAAAATGGGGAATGCTTTGTTTACATAAGCATCTCCCCGTTCTTCCTCTCCCTGACATGAAGGCGGACATTGAGTCCGCGAGACCTGCGGTCACGGAGACCGCGGTGCGCTCGCGACACCGCTTCTTTTTTTTTTTTTTGCAAATATAAAGTTTATTAAACTCCAAACCTGGGCGAGGGCCCCACATTTCATATATTGACACAGAGACAAAACCGGTTACATTTGTAATTTGCAGAGGAAAAGTATGCATTACAAAACGAGCTATGATGAGAGACATGAAGGTTTCGAGCATATATTAGTTCTGATAACATTCACTCTGTGGCAATCTGTATCTACTGTGGGAAACATCACATTTGGGTAATCCTCACCCGCTTTTTCCATTTTACTCTAAAAGGAAAAGAATCAAGAGATACCGAGAGGTATCCGAAAGGAAAAAGAGAAGAAGAAAGGAGGGGGATGGGGAGAGGATTAGAAGTGGGGAGGGGTCGAAAAAAGGAGGGGGAGGAGAGGGGGGGAAGACACGGCGGTGGTTCAACCTTCGGGCCATTTCACAGCAGGAGGGCGTGAACCCATCGGGTCAGCCCAGTAATCGTTGACCCTCATCAGAATATATGAAAATATTCCAAATATCCCAGGTCTGCTTATATGTCTCTTGCTTATGTTGTGCTGTAAGTATCAGGTCCTCCATCTTCTTAATTTCCTCTACTCTTCTGAGCCAAAGTTTTATGGGTGGAGGGAGGCTTTGTTTCCAGAAAATTGGGATGCATCCCTTTGCTGCGTTGAGTAAATGGCGAATAAGCGTTTTTTTTTTTTTGTATGTCTTAATAGGAATCGAGGAGAGATGGAGGAGGAAAAATGCGGGGTCATCCGGGACGACATAATTAGTAAACTTTTGTGTGATGCGTCTAACTTCCCCCCAGAAGTCCTGTAATTTAGGGCATGTCCAAAAAACATGAATCAGAGATCCCTCCCCCTCCGCACACCGCCAGCACAACCCAGAAGTCTCTGGGAAACACTTTCTTAGTCTGGATGGAGTCAAATACCATCTGGTGAGCAGTTTAAAATTAGATTCTTGTATTTTGGTGCAGAGCGAAGATTTGAGGGAGAGGGTAATGACTCGCGTCTTTTGTGAGGGTGAGAAGGTGCGGTGTAGATCTTTCTCCCAGCTTGTCAAGCAGGCTAAATGAGGCTGTGTTAATGGAGTAATCAACAAACTATACGTTTGTGATAGGATGTGTGCCAATGGGGTATTTTCTGAGCATAGGGCCTCAAACGAGGTCTGTTCTTGCGTAAAATTTTGCGGCGCTGGGAGCGAATGGAGAAAGTGATGTAGTTGTACTGCTTTCCAAAATGGGAGTTGGTACATTCCCGTTGGGTTACAACGATCTGAAATGGTTGGCCACCTCTCATTGCAGACAAACTGAGCTGCACAGTCCCTACCTGAGTCTCTAAGAGAGGCGAATTCTGTTGTACCCAATCCTGGTTCGAATTTTGGGTTGCCCAGTATGGGGAATAGAGGAGAATTCTTTGATGTAAGTTTTGTGTGAAGAGCAGATTGGTGGCTGTTTCTCAGAGTGATCCCAATGAGTGGGTGAGATTTCAGCTCACGTGGGAGATCACGAAAGCACCATAGTGCCCCCCCTAGTGGTACACTCGACTGCGCTTGTTCAAGTTGTATCCAAAGTTTGGATGATCCATTTCTCCTCCAGTCGAGTATACGTCCCAGGTGAGAGGCCATATAGTATAAACGTATGTCAGGTAATGCTAACCCCCCAAACTGCTTGGGGAGAGTCATCTGTGAACGGCGCAGTCGTGGTCTTATGTGCCCAAACAAATTTGGTGAGAGCATGGATCTGCCCAAAAAAGAAGGAAGGGATGTGAATCGGTAAGGCTTGAATGAGATATATGAATTTTGGTAAAATACTCATCTTAAGCAGATTACATCTCCCAAACCAGGAGTGTAAACCTGTGTGCCATTTGTCTAATAAGGTCCGGGTCTTCGTCAATAGAGGGGGAAAATTTAGGTCAAATGTTCGTGTTGTGTCAGGAGGGATGTATGTACCTAGGTACTTAAGTGCGGTTGAAGTCCACTTAAAACTGAAATTTGATTGGAGCTCAGCTAGGGTAGTAGGAGGGACCGAGACGCCCATTGCTTCAGATTTTGAGAAATTTATCTTCAAATGAGATTTCCCCATAAGTTCTAAACTCTCGCATCAAGTTTGGAAGAGAAATTTGGGGGTTTGTGAGGGAAAATAGAAGATCATCGGCATATGCTGAGATTTTGCAGTTTGTTACCTACTTTAAGGCCTGATATGTCTGGGTTTGATCTGATCTTACGTAGGAAGGGTTCAAGGGAAAGGGCAAAAAGGAGGGGGGATAGGGGGCACCCCTGTCTCGTACCATTTCTGATGGGGAAGGGGGAGGAGAGTATGCCATTGACCTTCACTTGGGCAGACGGTATCGAATAGATACTGCCAATCCATTTCATCATCCTATCTCCTAGGCCGATATGACGAAGGACAGAGAACATGTAGTCCCAATTCACCCTATCAAAGGCTTTTTCTGCATCGGTGCTAATAAATATGCTGGGGATATTGTTGGTCTTTGCTATGTGGACGAGGTTGAGTACTTTAATGGTATTATCCCTGGCTTCTCTAGTGGGAATAAATCCCACCTGGTCTAGATGGATCAGGGATTCAAGATGTTGTGCTATCCTGTTTGCTATGATTTTTGAAAATAATTTGAGGTCCATGTTTAAGAGGGATATGGGTCTATAGCTCGCGACATCGCTTCTTAAAGGGGACGTACCTGTACGCCCTTTTGCCTGCCAGTGCCCTTCTGGCGACGTAGATTGGCGTGCGCTGGTCGGCAAGCGGTTAAAGTGGTTGTAAAGGCAGAAAAAGTGTATATAGTGGCAGTAGAGGGATGTGTTACAAATTTATATATATATATATATATATATATATATATATATATATATATATATTCTCCATGGGGAGGTGGCCAGGCAGCACCCATCGAGCAAGGCAAATAACACTATATGTGGTGAGAGACAGGAACAGAGGAGCGCTAGAGTAAGGCTGGCCATACACTATACAATTTTCTCATTCAGTTTACTTTAGATTTACCTTAAACTATGTACAAGGGCCTGCCTGATTTCATACAAATTGAAAGGGTTAAGATTTGCACTTACAGTATATTATATGGTTTTGGTGAATCTAAAGGAAAGTTGAACAAGAAAACTGTATAATGTATGGCCAGCCTAATGCAGGCACAGTAGATGTGGTGTGGTCAGTCTTGCAGCCTCTCCGGGCTGTCTGGATATCGTAGCAGCCTTGTGTACTGGCTGGATGACCTGGGTAATGGCAGGAAGCAGCCGATCACCACTGTGGAGCGCAAGATCGCGTCAGGCCAGACGTGACATCACTATGTAGGGCATGCTGACGTATTGGTGGGCGGTAACGTGCTCAAAGCTGAGTTCTGAAGAAGTGGCAGCTTTGAAATGTGTTGCTGCCCACCAATACATCAGGACACCATGCCCTCCGTAGTGACGTCATGTCTGGCCCGACGCCATCTTGCGTTCCATGCTGGTTATGGCAGTGATCGGCTGCTTCCTGCCATTACCCCGGTGACCCAGCCAGTACACAAGGCTGCTACGATATACAGACAGCCTGACGACCCCCTATCTGTGCCTGTATTGCTCATCTAATCTGGGAGTTTGTCTTGATTTTATTAAAGTGGTGGTTTTAATGCTGCCATTAGTCTGCTGCCCCTCTGTTCCTGTTCCCCTAATACTTACCTGTGGTCCATCTAGATCCAGCAACATTGCAGGAGTCTCTTGGCTGCTCGGGACTCCGCCATTGCGGCACCGTTTGCTTCTGCTGTTGTCAGTCGATCAGGGGAGAGAGGGGGTGGGGCCGGGCCACGGCTCCATGTCTGAATGGACACTGAGCAGTGGCTCGGGTGCCCCCATATCGAGCTGCTTGCTGTGGGGGCACTCAGCAGGAGGGGGGGGGGGCAGAAGCACCAAAGAGGGACCCAAGAGGAGGATCTGAGCTGCTCTATACAAAACCCCTACACAGAACAGGTAAGTATAACATGTTGTGTTTTTTTTTTTTTTTTCTGGTTAAAAAGAACGACTTTTTAGTATCACTTTTAATTAAAATGTGCATCTGTCAAGAAGCATTGATTTTGTGAGGAGGGAGAACAGCAGAAGCATACAGAAAACATATATTAGTAACTAGTGAAGTGAGTATAGGGCTGGGGAAAAAATCAAGTTGAGAGGTCAAATCGATTCAAAATTTCAGCAAATCGATTATTTATTTATTTATTTTTTTCCACCAGGACAAGCGCTGACGCCGCAGGACCGGCACGGTGTCCATCAAAAAAAACTTGATTCGAATCATGAATCGAGTTTTTTTTTAAACAAAATCGCAGATTTTTTTTTTTTATTTTATGTAGGTGAATTGACAGTTTGCTTTTATAATAATTTAACTGTCAATTACACTGTGAAATGCACTTGTCTTATGGTGAAACATTCATGAACCATATGATGGTTATAACGGCAATCTTTGTTCACTTTTTTTTTTTTTCCATATCAAACCACTTACCTTGGTTACCTGACAGAAACAGAAGTGCTGTGTACCCATAAAGACCCATCAGCTTCAGTTTTATGTTCCTAGCCACTTACCCACTGGGCACTTAAACCCCCTTCTAACAGACCAATTTTCAGCTTTTGGTGCTCTCACATTTTGAATGACAATTACTCGGTCATGCAACTCTGTACCCATATGAAATTTTTGTCCTTTTTTCACACAAATAGAGCTTTCTTTTGGTGGTATTTATTCACCACAGGGTTTTTTTTTATTTTTTGCGCTATGAGAGAACTGAAAATTCATTAAAAAAAAAAATTGCATTTTTCTTCGTTTGTTATAAAATTTAGCAAATTGGTAATTTTTCGTCATAAATTTGCCAAAATTTATGCTACATATCTTTGGTAAAAATAACCCAAATTGGTGTATATTTGGTCTTTGTGAGCAAGCTATGGTGCCAATCTCTGAAAATTGATCACACCTATCATTTCTTGAGACCTTAACAAGCCAGGGCAGTACAAATACCCCCCAAATGACACCTTTTTGGAAAGTAGACATTCCAAGGTATTTAGTAAGAGGCATGGTGAGTTTTTTTGAAGTTGTAACTTGTTTCCCACAATTCTTTGCAAAATCAAGATTTATTTATTTTTCACAAGATTGTCATATTAGCAGGTAATTTCTCACACGCAGCGTATGCATACCACAAATTACACCCCAAAACACATTCTTCTACTCCTGAGTACGGCGATACCACGTGTGTGAGACTTTTACACAGCGTGGCCACATACAGAGGCCCAACATTGAGGGATCATCATCAGGTGTTCTAGGAGCATAAATTCCACATATAATTTCTTGACTACCTCTTACACTTTTTTGAAGGCTCTGGAGCATCAGGGCAATGGAAACGCCCCAAAAATGACCCCATTTTGGAAAGAAAACACCCAAACGTATAATCTGAGGCATAATATGTCTTCTGAACTTTTTTTTTTTGTAAAATTTTGTGTTTGGAAAATGTGAAACTTTTTTTTTTTTTTTTTTTTTTTTTTTTTTTTTTTAATTTTTATTTATTTTCAAACAGTTGTCCATTTATACAAAATTTCTAACACATAGCATGTACATACAAAAAAATTACACCCCAAAATAGATTCTCCTACTCCTGAGTATGGTGATAGCACATGTGGCAGGCTTTTCCACAGCCTGGCCACATACAGAGGCCCAACTTGCAGGGAGCACCATCAGGTGTTCTAGGGGCATACATTTCAAATCCAATTTTGACTACCTATTACACTTTTTTTGTGAGGCACTGTAGTGGCATGAATGGGGATTGATGAGCCGTGGATTGGGATGGTTGAGCCATAAATGTGGATAGCTGAGCATGGCTGGGTATGGTTGAGTATGGCTGCAATGGGCATAGAATAGCGCTGTGGGCACTACAGATGCAGCCCACAGCGCTGCTGCACCCGATCTCTCCGCTCACACTGTACTGATCGGTACAGAGAGGAGAGAGGAACCGGACATGACTCCGATTTGTTTAGTCATTTGACGGAGTGATCATGTGGTAAACGGCCGCTGTCAGCGGCCATTTACCATGATCTGTGGAGGACCCAGCGGTCACTGATACCCGTGTGCTCACCCCAGGGACTCCGTGCAGGAGCGCGATTCTGGGAGGAAGTCAATGTATGCACTCCCAGAGTTATCCAGTCGTGCTGTAGCATTCATTTGGCTATGGCACGGTTGTTAAGTGGCTAGGCTAGTGTCTGTATTATTGATTTACTTGACAGGATAGCTATTTGTAGTCTGAGAGCTTCTTCAAGATTTATTGGCTCTATTGCTGTTACCTGTACCTACTGTGAATGTTTCCTATCAAATCTTCTTTTGACCACTTGCCTTCTTCCCTCTCTTGCAATCACATTCTCCATAATTTGAGACAAAGTACATAATCGCGTCCAAAGGTGTTTTTTCATGTACGATATACGAAACAAAAAACAAAACAGAAAACCTGCTGTGAGTGGCACCTTTTATAAGCACACAATATGTCAAACAGGTATCATTGTTGAAGTCTTCAAGAGATTTGTGAAATTGGCGGGTAATATGAACTAGTGTTCATCCAAAACTAACGTATCTGTTCTGGTTGAAGCTGGCCCTTAAAGTGATTGTAAACTATCACCTTGTAAAAAAAAAAAATTCAGTTTCAAATAGAAATGAAAAACTTTTAGAAAAAATTATATATAAAAAAAAATATACTCCCTCCCGCCTTAAGTGATCTCATTCCCTCTGTTCTCAGCTGCATAAGAGCTGGGGGGAGGAACAGCAACAGCCCACTAAGCTTCCCAGTGACTAACTGTGCAGTGGGGGGCATGTCAGGACATGTTTGATCATTGGAGGCGCATAGCTAGAGAACTGACCAGTGTGGTCCGTTTTTAATGGGAAAGCAGAGGAACTGGCAGGAACCAGGTATTTCACACAAAGGTTGCAATACAAAGGTAACAGGATACGTTCCCATAAAAGTACATGGTACAGCAGGCACATATCAGGAATATGAAGTGTTGGGGTAACCAACGCTTTCATTTTTGGCCAGAAATATTCATATCTAATACATTGCATTTAAATATCTGTCTGGTTTAGGGAAAATTATTGTACATAGTCTAAAACCAGTGGCGGCTGGTGCTCAAAATTTTTAGGGGGGGGGGGGGCAAACTGAAATACTGAACCCCCCCTGCCCCGTCAATTGCAGCCAGGAGCGTCGCTCGGCTGTCACTTTACTAACACCCCACCCCCCCGCGCAGCCGGTTCGGTGGCACTTACCGCTTGTGTGGCGGGGCTCTGCTCCTCTTCTGTAGTGACTGGGCTCTCCTCGGCGGGACAGGGTGGCGGCTCCTGTGTCTGCTCGGCTCCTCAGGCTACCTCCGCCGTGTCTCCTCTTCCGCCAAAGCGTTAGGCATCCAATAGGATCGCCTAATGCTTTGGCCAGTCGGGAGACAGGTCTCACTGACCTGCCTGCTGATTGGAAGGGAGGAACGTTGGTGTGGCACAGCGAATGAATTTTCGCTTTTTTTCACACTAACAGGGTGGGATCGGAACGCAGTGCTCTGCTCCCCGAGCCCACCCTATTTTGAAGCCTATTAGAGCCTCTGGCTCTAATCACGTGCTTCAAATTACAAACACCCCCCATAGTATTTCATGTGTCCGGTGTCCTGAAAGGGGCCAGGCACATGAATAGGGAGGGCGGCGGAGGTGTCGGGGGGGGTTGGCCACTGTCTAAAACAGCCTTTTTCAACTAGGGTGCTTTCGAAGGGTTCCTTAAGCAGTGAGCATGAAGAATTGCTCTTCCTAAACTGACCATCAATGCAGTAGGTCGATTTTTTTTTTTTTTTCCCACCAACATAAGGAGTTACAGATACAATGGAACAAACCCATCTCTGCCCTAAGTGTCAAATCTAGGTATGCCACTTTTTTTTTTTTTTCCCCTTTTTATTTTAAAACTTTATTCTGTTGACTGCTTGTTCTCTCATTGAAATGTACCGTGAGCTGTAGGAGTAATCTAATTTTTCAGCAGGGGTTTCCCAGGACCCTGAAGGAGTTCCTCAGGGGTAATAAGGTTCAGAAAGGCTGGGCTAGAATACCTAGAAATTTTAACATGCCTAGTGTTCTATGCTGTGTTTACCAAAGCAGGTCACTTTATAGAGCACTGCGGAGGTGTTTGAAAAATGGACGGATGCTTTTATTGCAGCTACCTTGCTAGGGAAAATGGATATGTAGGTCATGTCTTGAGAGGAAGAATTGTGTAAGAGACACTTTTCTCTTTCAAGTAATAGACCTAATTGTATTTGTGTTTTTTCCGTATTACCTCCTTGGCTAAAAATAGAGTGAAGTCTTTAAGTGGCGATGGTGGGGGTGGTTGGGTGATGCTGATGGTGCCGTTTTCATAAAAAGATGGGGACTATTTTGTTCTATTACCTTTTCCATAAAACACATTAATGTAACTAGCATAAGTATGGCAAAGAATAGGGAACCCTTTCTTGCCATTTGGCACACGTCCTTGCTGTCTTGTTAAGCCCTGTCTGCATGAGTTGTCAGTAAAAGACACATTGGATTCAGAGTCTTTTTAATGCTCTAAAGTCTTGGGAGTCATTAATACCTGTAATTCATCCAGCGCATAAAAATTCGAACTGGTTTGTTGTGGGGCTAATTAAAATTTAAAAGAGCACAGTTCCCATTGATTTTAGTCTCATTTAGCCTTCATTGAAATGTTAGACAAGAGGTAGGTGGACAGAGGGGTGCGGGACTTCATGCATTCCTTTGTCCCCACCCCCCCCCACAAAAAAAAAACATAGCGTGATGATGGCATAGCATTTAAGTGTTTTTTCATAGATGGCTGTTCTGCTTACTTGGAAGTTAGTCACAGATTTTTAAGTGAATCAATCCCTTTAGCCCTGAGGCTCGAATAGGCAACATTTCACAGCAATTTAACTAGGGTCATTTTCTATATACCCCCAGGTTTTTATTATCGACGGGAGGAATTGAATAAAAAGGAATTAGCACTCTTCTATCTAACACTTGCGCTGGCAGGCGAAATTAATTTGCTTCTGATTCACTAAGCTCTGAGGATTTTTACCTATATGGAAGAACTTAATTAGTGCTTATAAATGTGCACCCCATTGACTGACAGGTTACAAAGGAGCATAGGTAGTGGTCAGGTAGTTGGTATGCTGGCATTGGTCTAAGAAGGCAGTTATTGCAATGAAAAACCTTGAAATGTATTCAACCTGTGTTCACTGAAAGTAGGTCAGAACTTTTGAAACAAATCATTCTTAATATAGCATGGGTTATTTCAGACCGTATATTTTATTAGAATGCAACATCAGGAAAAATGTTGGAAAAGGAAAGATCCAGGGCTGGGTGTTATACCCTAGCTACTATATATGCCCCCAATAGCCGTACCGTCAAATTTCTAATTCTAGAATCTTAAACTTTGGATATCCTGGGGAAGTTTCGGGCATGTCTATTGGTTATGGGAGAGGATTTTAACATTACCTTGGACCCTAGTCTAGACACCTCCTTCGGGGAAAACCTTTGTGTCTCATAAGGCATTAAACAGCACCTTCGCTGTCTGCATTTGGTGGACAATTGGAGGGTACTGCATGAGCGGGACAGGGATTTCAGTTATTACTCCAAAATACCCAATGTATATTCAAGGATCAATATGTTGATCGATATATTCTGATTTCAATCACCATGTCAGACCATACTCCAATAAGTTTAACGATATGTCCGGCATCGATTTGGGAGCCCGGAAAGAACATGGTGATTGAATCAATCTATTTTAGATGATAAACAGAATGTGGAATCCTTGTCCATTAGCACTATACTTTGAGACCAATATATCAGAGTGGGTGTCTCACCAAGTGGTATGGGAAGCACTCAAGGCGGTCATTAGAGGGGAGTTAATTTGAATGGGTTCGCGTATTAAAAAAGAGACAGAAGGAAATGGTCATGCTCTTAGAAGAAATACATAAACTTGAATTTAAACATAAGGTCCATTTAAAACCTGGAGAAACTGTGGCAGACTTAAAACGGCTTCTCTATCGAAAAGTTCAAAATAAACATAGATACTTTACTCAAAAATTCTATGAACAGGGGAATAAGGGTGGGAGACTATTGGCTAGACAACTAAAACAGGATTCGCGCCATGTTCACACTATAAAGACAGGCGATAAGCAGATGGTGGACTCCCAAGCAATAGCAGATGAGTTTTATCGCTTTTATGCATCTTTATATAACATAGACTCTGTTTCTGTGGGGGCGGAGGAGGGTGGATGTTTGGATAGAATTCGGGAATATCTTGAGGCCTCAGGGCTACAGGCCATTCCGTCTGCGGCCTTGGAGGAAATGGAAAAAGCAATCTCCATGGAAGAGCTGGGCGGGCGATTGCGACGTTGCCGTTAGATAAAAGCCCAGGACCTGATGGTTTCACGACTATGTATTCTAAAGTTTTCCTCAATCCTGTTGGTTCCTCTTTGCAGATTCCTTAACTCCTATCTCGGTCTCTAAATCCATTGCCTCCAGAGGCACTGTTGGCTTATGTAGTGGTTCTCCCGACCGTAGGGAAAGGCCCTCAGTGTTGTGCCAGCTACAGACCCATCTCCCTCCTTAACTCTGACACTAAGCTCCTGGCTAAAATTCTGGCCCTAAGGTTACAAGAACATTAGAGTTAAATTGATTCACCCAGATCAAACAGGGTTTATGAAGGGTATATGAAACTACACGTTTGGCTTATGCTGGATTACCTATGGGAGAGGAAGCCGTGTGGACCCCCCCTTTTCTTTCCACCATCTGTTGATGACATCTGACAAGACGCATTTCCCAGAACCAGTGGTTATTATGCTTTTTTTGACTTGTCTGACGTACGCCATTTCAGGTCAATTCTTTCCGGTAAGCCTCCTCTACTCCTGGTGTTGGCCCCGGCACTGATGTACAATCTATGCACACTTGTGGTCTCCCTTCTGCCCACTCGCCAGATTCGGTGCGACTAAAAATTCTGTGAATACCATCTGGCCATGCATCACCCCCTTTGAACTCTGATGTTTTCTTCACTATTTTTCTACACATTTTTTATGGACTTCTAAAGTTTCATGTTTTTTTATGTTTGTCTGGCTCATGGAACCAGCACGGGTTTCTATTAATCACTGGCACATCTGATGATTAAGTATTATTGTGTATTTACTTTATATGTGATCAACACTGATTAATTATTTGACACTATCCATTTTTATGGTCATACATTTTTTGGTAGTATTCACCATTTTTATATGTCTTTATTGTAATACACACGGCTGTGGATGTGATATATAGCGCCACACTTTTTTGTTTCTTTTGTTTTTTTCTGCCTTGAGTCTATAGGTGTGTTGGCTGCTTTTCACTTTTTTTCTAAACGTAGCGCTGTACTTAATTTTTATTTTTGAGAATGGGAAAGAGAACTGGGCTATAATTTTACATCAGAGCAAATGAAAAGGCTGATGGGAGCGACACACCATACTTCAATAAGTTCCCATATACAGGAGATGTCTTACAAGCTCCTGACAAGATGGTATCGATGGTACAGGGCTCGATTGGCTCAGATATATCCATCGGTGGATGTAACCAAAGGGGTTCATTTCTGCATTTATGGTGGCAGTGCCCAAAGTTTAAAGTTTTTTTTTTTTTTCTGGGAGGAAATAGCCTCTTGGATTAAGAAAATGACACTTAGACCTATGTAATGGAGAGAATTCTATTCTTTTTCATGGGATGCCATCTCCTGCTAGGTTTTAGAAGAGACTCCCCATTAGCTAAATGAGGCCAAAATATTGATACTTAGATTTTGGAAACAGTCTGGATGTCCCACTATAAGGCCACTTTCACACGGTCGGACCGTTCAGGTCCGCCTGTCAGTTTGTTTTTTTTTTTTTTTTTTACAATTTTATTCCAAGAACAAGGTCTGGTACAAGCATCTGGATACATACAATCAGTTGCATAATATAAACATTTGGATACATATAGTCAGATGCCTAATAATAAAAACCTCTGAATACATACAGTCAGTTGTATAAAACAGTATCGCAAGTATATACTACTTTGGAGCCGATTTACAGCATCTGAAGGACAAACTGATCTGTCATCTGTGAGGTCTCCAGTATTCCTAAAACATGGGAGCTGGCTATATATTCATGCTTCTCTAGTTAGGTTCCCAGACCAGTCCTTTTGATTTTATAACTTTATATATTAGATAAATATCTGGAATCCCGGGAGCCAGGGTTCCTGTGAAACAAAAGGGAAAGAAAAGACAAGAAAAAAGGCTAGTCGAGAATGATATGATAAGGGGGGGAGGGGAGGGGAGGGGATAGGAAGAGGTGGGGATAGGAAGAGGTGGGGAGGTGGGTGTAAGGGGACGTGTCAGGGTAAGCGCCGTATCCAGAAGAGCAATTAATTAAAAGGGTAATTGTCATTCAAGTCGCCATCACGTTGCCGTCAAGAAGGTTCTTCCCCTCGTCTGAGAAAAAGAATGCATTCCATAGCGACCAGGTCTTTGAGTACTGTTCCGGTTGGTGTCTTGCTGAAAGAACCAAGTCTTCCATTGTACTAATTTCCCTTACTTTACGTATCCACATCCCTATTGTCGGGGGTTGGGGAGACTTCCACTTAAGAGGGATACATGCCTTAGCGGCGTCAAGGAGGTGGCGAATAATAGATTTTTTTTGTATATTTTCCCTGGTTAGAAGCATGGAGGAGGTAGAAGGCCGGGTCACCTGTTATTACCCGTTCCGTGAATTTTTGGAGGATGCGTTGGACTTCTTTCCAAAAATGTTCTAATTTGGGACAGGACCAGAAAATGTGCAATATGGCGCCCCTTTCTCCCTGGCATCTCCAGCACTGATCAGGGGCACCAGGGAAAATTTTTTTCCAATCTCTCTGGTGTCCTGTACCATCTAGTAAGGATCTTGAAGTTGGTTTCCTGCGTTTTTGTACAGATAGAGGATTGGTATGTAAACCTGAGTATGTGTTGTCTCTGGGATGCATTGAAAGTTTTATCCAGGTCTCGTTCCCATTTCTTAATGCAGTTTAAGACATGGGGCTCTGTAGGAGTGACTAGTAATTCGTAATTGGCTGATAGCGTGTGGGGCATCGCTCCTGTCTCCAAACAGAATTCTTCAAAAGTGGTAAGAGGCCTGGCAAACAGCCCCGGAGCCGGGAGAGTTCTAAAAAAGTTAACAATCTGGAGGGCACTCCAAAATCTCAATTGGAAAGCGCCCAACTGGTCCATCAACTCCGAGATTGTCGGCCATGCCCCCTTCGTTACGTAACTGGAGGCTTGCATGCAACCCGCTCTCAGCAAGCTCCGGAATCCAACGTCACCCATTCCCGGAGGGAAGAGCGGGTTTCCCAGTATCGGATATAGGGGAGAAGTCCGTGAGGATAGGGAGGTAGATGAGAGCAAGACTGAGCAGAGTTTGACTGTATTGCCTATTAAAGGGAGGTCCGTCACCTGCTTTGGGAGGGAGGGAAAGCACCAGGGGGCCCTACCAAGAGGGACGGCCGATTGACCCTGTTCAATACGAACCCATATTTTAAAGTCTGCATGTCTGTTCCAGTCAATCAGCCTACTCAAATGAATAGCTTGGTAATATTTGCGCATGTCTGGAACCGCCAATCGCCCGTAACGTTTAGGGGAGCATTAATTGTTCACGTTTTACTCGTGGACGTTTCTGTGCCCAGATGAAGTCAAAGAGTCTTCTGGACCTGCTTAAAATATGTGGGTGGTATGTGGATTGGTAACGCCTGGAGGAGGTGGAGGAATTTGGGGAGGATACTCATTTTTATAATGTTGCAGCGACCGAACCAAGAATGGATGCCTGCTTTCCATTTATCTAGGAGTAATTTAACTTTTTGCAACAGAGGGGGGAAATTTAGCTCGAAGATTTTGGCTATGTTGGGTGGAATCAATGTGCCTAAATAAGTTAGCGCTTTGTCCGTCCATTTAAATTTAAACGTTTCCTGAAGCCGAGCGATCGATATTTGTGGGAAGTTGACCCCCATTGCTTCTGACTTGGTAAAATTAATTTGGAGATTGGAGAGAGCTCCATACTTCTCAAACTCCCTCATCAAGATGGGGAGTGAGATCAGAAGGTTCGTGAGCGAGAATAGCATGTCGTCGGCATAGGCCGAGATTTTGTGTTGGTCGTCACCGATTTTGATTCCAGTAATGTCCTGATTGAGCAGAGAAAGGGTTCCAGTGACAGGGCGAAGAGAAGGGGCGAGAGTTGGCATCCCTGACGTGTCCCATTTGTAATTTTAAAGGGGTCCGATAGCATCCCATTAGCTCGGACCCGAGCTGCTGGTCGGGAGTAGATCACAGAAATCCACTGCATATTCTGTTGCCAAAACCGGCATACCGTAAAACTGCTAACATAAAGTTCCAATTCATCCTGTTGAAGGCTTTCTGTGCTAAGAAATATAAGTAAATTCAACACTTTCGTGGTGTTGTCCCTAGCCTCCCGTGTAGGGACAAAGCCCACTTGATCTAAATTAATCAAGTTCAGAATCAGGTGTTGAATCCTGTTGGCCAATATTTTTGTAAAAAGTTTCAGATCCAAATTGAGCAATGAGATTGGCCGGTAACTTCCACAGGAGGCTAGGTCTTTCCCTCCCTTAGGGATCACCGAGATGTGTGCTAATAAGGTGTCAGCCGTGAACGTTGCAGACGAGCCAAGTGCATTAAACAGCTTGACCATATATGGAGCGAGAGAAGGGAGTAGGGCCCTATAATATTGACCCGTCAGACTGTCTGGGCCTGGTGCTTTTCCCTGCTTAATGGCGCTGACCGCTGCCTGAAGTTCCTCAATAGTAATGGGGTCTTCAAGAGTGTCTCTGTCTGCATCTGCTAATTGGGGCATAAGTGATTATGAAAGATAGGAGTCTATCTGTTCTTGGGTGGGGGATTTAGTCAGATTGTACAGGGAGTTGTAGAATTCACAAAATTCCCACGCTACATCGTGGGGTTTCGTGACTTTGGGTCTGTTGGGCGGGACTATATGTGGAATGTATGTCGCCAGTCTCTGCTCTCGCAATGTTCTCGCTAATAGTTTCCCACATTTATCCCCCGATTCATAGGAGAACCTCTTGCAGACCTGCAATGCCGCCTTGGCCTTAAATTGGAGAAGATCTGCAATTTGTGTACGTTTGATAAGGAGGTCTCTCTGCAACGAGGGGGACTGCACCCTTTTATGGTGGCTCTCCAGCGTGGCAAGGTCCGCAAGAAGCACCCTGAGCTGTTCGGTGCGCTTTCGCTTGATCCTGGATCCATGTTTTATCAGCACGCCTCTAATAACCGCCTTGTGCGCCTCCCAGATAATAACGGAACGATCGGCTCTTAAGGATGGGCAACCTGTCTTTAAAATGTGTCTCCTGTATAAAGGCTACGTCCGATTTTAAGACGATGTAAGTCTCGTAGGAGCATCTGCCTTTTCTCAGGGGTGTTTAGGCCTTTGGCGTTGAGTGAGATCACATCTAAAACCTCCATGATAGGGGACAGGGTATAGTAAGACCAGGTAGGAAGGGTAGGGAGTGGAGAGAAAAAGAGAGAAGGATACAAAGAATCAGAAGTGTAAGAGGGCAGAAAGAACTGTGAAGGAAATCCGAACACAGAAAAGCGCTAGACGTCTGTATCAGGGCACAGCAGCCTATAGCAAACTATAAGTGAGGCAAAATTTTGCCAAAACAGTCAACGGCTGGGATTGAGTGCAAACCTACTTGGGGGAGAGGCTAAACAGGACCAACGGGAGAGCCCCCAGCCCGCCCCACCCACCCCAACAACCTAAAATGGTCAACAAAACATAACAGCATGAAAACAGTACAGATACAGTGCAACATATGTGAGTATGAAATAATAAACATATATCAGTTTTGTGGGAACATGAAATCAGTGCAAATGTGAGCTTGTGTTCCCCTGAGGCCTCCCAGCCACAGCGCGGTGGCGGTGTCTAGTCCGCTCCTCAAGAGAGCGGCTCAGGTCCACCACGCATGTGTCATCCCAGCATGTAGCTACTAGGGCTCGTCCATAACGCAGCATTCGGGGGGGAGGCCCAGGTGTCTTCTAATGATCAACTCAAAACTTGCCTCCCCCACGGGACGTCTCAGCCATATGTATCACCTTGCCCGTAACCGCCCAGGAAAGCTATAAGCAATTGTCTGCTATGATCGCACCTAAGGGGCTTATCCCTTGTTTCCCTTCTTCCTGCAATGGCGAGGGGTCGCATCTCGCATCCCCACCCCACCGACCCACCGCTAGAAGATGCACGCACATGGGGAAAGAGAGGTAGTAAACAACAATTGGTAAAAGGAGGAGTGCCCCCCCAGACCCCCCAAGGCAGCACCCCACCCAATCACAAATCAAGCATCACCCATTTCAAAGGCATCTGATACATAGACATAAAGAATCAATATGGATTATGCAGAGAAAAAAAAAAAGGGGGGGAACCCTGTTTAACATACAGCTCACTGATATCTCCGAATGGCTGGTGTCAATGTCGACTTACAAGTCCTGGCAGTTATGACGGATGATGACATGTCCCCTGCAGCAGTCATGTCCGTAGTTTCTGCGGGACCCGTACCCTCCACAACAGCAGGCATCCCACAGTGATGTAGCCAAGGGTGCATTCTCAGGACGTGGAAGGGTGGGAGATGACCCGGTGCAGTCATAGAGTAAGGGGGGCGCCCACAGAGCTGTCCATCTCCCCACAAATCAGTCAGTGGACCCAACAGGGCAGCAGAATCAGGTCTCAATGGGGTGAAGGGGGGGGGGGAACGTGCTGGAGGGGGATCTGCAACCTCAAAACTGCAACGGGCAGGTGGATGAGTGAGCGGTGGCCATGTCATAACCAGAGGCATAAGGAGGCAGGGAACAGCTCACATAGCGGCTTGCTTAGGACTCCCGTGGCTAGTCAGGGGAGGATGTCCGGGGTATCCTCCGTCTTCTCTGCGAACGTGTTGTCGGAGGTCCCCGGGATGTAGATGTGCCCAGCCTGCCAGTAGGTCTTGGGAGATACTGAAGCCAGTCAGGAACCTGGATGGGGGAAGCGCCCAAGAAGAACAGGGCCAGCAGGTCCGCTGTTGTGCGGAGCATGAAGGAAGTGGAATCCCTCTTAATCAAGACAGCCAACGGGTATCCCCAACGGTATGTGCAGCCATGTCTTCTCACTAGGTCTAAGACCGGACGAAGGAGCGCTCTGCGCCGCAGCGTAGCCCTTGACAGGTCTGGTAATTTAATCAGGGCCCCATCAAAGTCCACCTCTCCATGGTCCCATGCTCTGCGGGAGATCTCCTTCAGCGTATAGCGGTGTAATCTACATACTACATTCGTCGGTCGGGGTCAGTGGACTTCGGTCCCAGGGCTCTGTGTACCCTATCAAGCTCCAGCGAGGGTGAAGGGGTATCCAGCAGTTTATGGAAGATGGCAGTAACAGTGGCCCGCAGATCTTTTGCACCCGTGGCCTCCGGGATGCCGCGGAGCCGCAAGTTGTTCTGACAGCTCCGGTCCTCAATGTCTTCCAGGTGTAATTGTAGTTCAAAGGAATTGTCTATGTGCGAGACTTGGGAATGCTCTAGGGCCGTCACTCACTGTGCCAGGGTGGAGAGGGAAGCTTCTCCTGAGGTCATTTTGTCTGAGAGTTCGTGTACCTCTTATTGCACCTCTTGGATATCCCTCCGATGTGTCTCCTCCAGCCGAAGGATTAAAGCTTCAATCTCCATTTTGGTGGGGAGGGCCTGCAGCAAGGAGCGAATATCCTGGTCTAACTGACCGGACAGCGGAGGGTGCAGGGAGCTTGATGGGTCAGAACGGAAGGCAGCCGGGGTCCCCGGTACCCTGTTTCCCCGAAAATAAGACCTAGCGTGATTGTCAATGATGGCTGCAATATAAGCCCTACCCCCCAAATAAGCCCCACCCTATTTCCACGAAAATAAGCCCTACCCTGAAAATAAGACCTACAAGGACTTTAACTAGGGCTTATTTGGGAGGTAGGGCTTATATTGCAGCCATCACCGACAATCACGCTAGGTCTTATTTTCGGGGAAACAGGGTAGGTAGGTTGTGGAGGCTGAGGAACCAAGGGACAGAGGCTGTGATTAAGCCTCTGTCCCTTACTCGTCCATCCAGGTCTGCTGGGAGCTGTTGTCCATTGTGAATCTCTGAGATTTGGCAGACAGAGGAATGCATTCCTAAGCTGTCGATCAGCACACACACTTTTGACCTATGTGGGTCTGCCCTCCCTTTTTCTTTTCCCATGATGACTACATAATGCTGAGAACTGAGTCTCCTTGGGGATCCATCCATTTCCACCACAGTCTTTGACGCCCTTCCAGTCTCCATCCTCATTCGTGGGAGTTCCAGACTAGCAGGATCTCAATGCCCATTTAGACCCTCTGTAACGGGGGGTCATGGGGTTCCGGTAAGCGGCCAGGCTCCCCCTTTTTTGGTGGTGGACCCACACATTTATGATCCTACATATTCTGAATCACCTGGGACTGTCTATCAACTTTTGGGTTTCTCCCATATGGACCTTATGATCCACTTCCTGGTTTATATCCATTACCCATGGACTTAATTTGAAGTTTGATTGCACTGTTTTATTGCACTGCTCATTAGGGGGATTTATGTATTCCCTTTATAATTTTTCACATAGTGCTTGGTACAGTTTGATATAAAATTTAATTTATGTATATACTGTACTTCTCTTGGTGTGGCACTCCTCAGCCACACATCCACTAGTTTAAGCGCGAGTCCATATTTTTTTCTTTTGCACTTTTTGTTGTGTTTGTGTCAACATCTAGGACATCGCAGCTTTGTCATTTATTCTGTAGAAATTTGAAGCGCAATTATTTATTGTTTTTTGTTTTTGTGAGTAAGGAGCCTGGACCGTCGTTTTTGCTGAGCACATGCCAGTGATAACAGGTTGAAAAGCCGAGGTAGGCAGGGGGAAGCCAGGAGCTCACCGAAATCGTGACTTTACTCAGCCATGTCCAGGCCACGCCCCCCCGCCTGTCAGTTTTGACGGCGGACCTGAACGGGCGCTCCACGTTAGCCTATGGAGCGACAGATGTCAGCGGAGATCCGCTAAAAGCAGACGGATGGCCCTACGTTCAGATCCGTCGCTATCTGATCGGGTGAGATCTGATGAAAACGGACATGCTGTCCGTTTTCATCCGATCTCTCTATAGGCAGCAGCGGTGCCTGACAAGCCCCTCCCACGCTCAGTGAGCAGAGAGGGACCTGTCATCCGCCGGCTCAGCGGAGATCAACGGAGAGATCTCCCGCTGAGGCGGCGGACTCCGTGGAAGCAGAGTCCGCGTTGTGTGAAAAGGACCTAATTGATTGGAAAAGGGAGATAGAAAAAAACAATGGAAGCAGTAAGATGGATACATATGGTTAAAGACCAACAGAATAAATTTAAAGATACATGGGCAGGATGGCTGTATTACTCCTCAGAAATAGGGGTGGATTAAATCCTTTTAGGGGCACTGCTGTGTTATGGATCGGATAGTCTGTGGGATGCATCTGGTGGGGGGGGAATTTTGGAGGTGGTGGGGTGTTTTTTTTTTTTTTTTTCCTTCCTCTGGGAGGCACAGTGGAGAGATGATTGATGTCATTAAAGGAAGAGGATAAAAGTTATAATAAATTGGGCACGGGGTGGGCAACATGTAATGCAATCGTATAAAGAGGGGTAGATTGAAATGAAAGGTGGAGAGGTATAAAAATGAAATGGTAGAGTGAGATTATATTGAATTAAAACACTAAACCTAATGGGACACGAAAATAGTAATTCGAAATGATTCCTCCCTCCCTCCCTCCCTCCCTTCCTTCCTCCCTTCCTTCCTCCCTTCTTCCCTTCCTTCCTTCCGGGATGTAGAGGGCAAAATTACAGGCTGAGTAAATGTCAACACACTGCAGTTACTGCATTGGCTTAATTTTTGGAGATGTCTGCAATAAATGTCTCAGATTTTCTCATATATGAAATGTGATGGCAAAAAGCTCTTACACTAAATTACACATGGATAATTGGAGCTTGTGTGGTTTTTGAAGTTCTTGTGTGAATTTTTTTTTTTTTTTTTTAAGCATAGTGAATGAAGGTAAAGTTATTAACATGAAGATGCCACAAGAGGCTGTGTGATGCAGATAATGAAGGAACCATGTACAGGCGGTCCCCTAGTTAAAAACATCCAGCTTACAGTAAGGCTGAATATAATGCATTGGGTTGTTTGAAATGCAGCATTTTATGACCGCAAATGCTCTAAACTTCCAAATAAGATTCCTAAAAACCATTTGTGGTTGTTTCCCAATATGCCTCCTGGTTATAATCACTGCAGATTTTTAATTGTTAATGCCTCTGGTTCATAAAATTCTCCAGAGTAAAGTAGTGTTTTCAATAATATAGAAAAAGAAAATGTTGTACTGTATTGTTACATCCACAATTTCCAGCTGCTCTAGTTAATGCTAAAATAAGTGCACCATAATCCCTATAGATAATGTTTTCTAGTAAGTGACTTCTTTTAATCCTCATAATGTTTCACGTGTCTTATTTTGGGGCACTTGGGACTGCTCATTTTACAAGTGTCCTAGGTTCACCCGTTTCTTGTTGCCCTCTAAGGCTAACCTTTTTTATTCACCCCGAGCTGAGTTTTGTGTGGAGAACTACACTTTGATATGCCCTAACTACAGACATGGGTAAGTAGCTGAAAGCATGTTATGTAGCTACCAAGAAATGGATTGCTTTACATGAATACAACTTGACAAGAGCTGACCCTGCAGCCTTATCAGCTTGTCATCTTCTCTTTTCCTAGACATAGTCAAGACCCTCCAAGCTTTAATAACATAACTGCAGTTGGTCGTTGTGGTTCAGCTGTTAGGGACACCTATCAGTTGTGTGTCTGTTTTACTGCTTTCAAGTGTGCTAACCTATAGTGGAACATGCTCTTGGCGTACAGTGGATATAAAGTCTACACACCCCTGTTAAAATGTCAGGTTTCTGTGATGTAAAAAAAGAGACAAAGATAAATTCAGAACTTCTTACACTTTTTTTTTTTTTTTTTTTTCTTTGACCTATAAACTGTACAACTCAGTTGAACTGAAATCTTTTTAGGTGGAGAGAAGTAAAAATAAATTTTTTTTTTTTAATCTTTCTGGTGAAGCCATTCCTTTGATTTGAATGTATGCTTTGGGTCATTGTTATGCTGAAAGATGAAGTTCCTCTTCAAGTTCAGCTTTCTTGCAAAAGCCTGAATGTTTTGTGCCAATATTGACTGGTATTTGGAATTGTTCATAATTTCCTCTACCTTGACTAAGTCCCCTGTTCCAGCTGAAAAAAGGCCCCTAAGCATGTTGCTGCCACCCCCATACTTCACGGTGGGCACGGTGTTCTTTTGCTAATGTGCAGTGTTTTTGCGTAACACATTTTCCCACATGCTTTTGGGAGACTTCAGATGTGTTTTTGCAAAATTTAGCCAGGCTTGGATGTTTTTCTTGGTAATAAAAAGCTTGTCTTGCCACTCTACTCCATAGCCCAGACATATGAAGGATACAGGAGATTGTTGTCACATGTACCGCACAGCCAGTACTTGCCAGATAATCCTGCAGCTCCTTTCATGTTGCTATAGGCCTCTTGGCAGCCTCCCTGACCAGTTTTCTTCTCCTGTGGTTTTTTTTTTTTTCTTCATCAATTTTGGAGGGACGTGCAGTTCATGGTTGTGCCATATTTTCTTCACTTGATGACGGTTTTCATTGTGTTCCACGGTATAGCTAATGCCTTGGAAATTTTTTTGTACCCTCTGATGCTTTGGAAGCTCTTTGTGAACCATGGCTTTTGCTGTAAGGCTACTTTCATACTGAGGCACTTTACAAGCGCCACAGTGCTCAAAATGGTGCCTGTAAAGAGTCTCTCCAGTGTAAAAGCCCGAGTGCTTTCACACTGGAGTGGAGCCGCTTGCAAGACGGTAAAAGTCCTGCAAGCGGCATCTTTGCAGCACTGTAGGAGCGGTGTATACACTGCTCCTAAAGCGTCCCTGCCCATTGAAATCAATGGGACAGTGCCGGCAAAGCGCTGCTGCAGTGGTACTTTGTGGGCGGTTTTAACCCTTTTTCGGCTTAAAAGCGCCCCGCTAGCGGCCGAATAGTGCTGCTAAATATATGAAAAAGTTAATAAAGCGCTGAATAAAAATAGCGGTGCTTTGCCGCTGACGCCCGCCCCAGTGTGAAGGTAGCCTCGGATGTGACTAATGTCAGGAAAGACCTACTAGAACAGCTGAACATTATTTGGGGTTAATCAGGCACATGATGGCAGGTGTGTACTGACTTGTATTTAAAATGAGTTTGAATGCGATTACTTAGTTCTGAACACAGCTACATCCCCAGTTAGAGGGTGTGCACACTTAGCAGCCACATTTTATTTTAATTTTTTTTTACTTCCCAAACCACCCCCCCTAAAAGATTTCAATGTGTTTTTCAATTGACTTGGACAGTTTATAGGTCACATTAAAGGTGGAAAAAGTTCTGACATTATTTATCTTTATAATTTTTTTTTTTTATTTATTTTTTTTTTTTTTCATCACAAAAACCTGACATTTTAGCAGGGGTATGTATATACTTTTTTTTTTTTTTTTTTTTTATTTTTGTATCCACTGTGCCTAAATGTTCCTATGGCCTCTATAGTAACCGTGTCTAAATATCCATATTGGCTTAGTTTGTATAGGGCATTTCAATTAACTAGCATACTGTTACTAGCATTTCAATGAAACTGACTTGTCTGAAACTGTCTGAAGTTAGGTAGCAACCCCCTGTTATATTTGGAATGAATTATTTTTCTTACAATACTCCTCCCCCCTCCTGTAGCATATATTTGAAATGTTCTTTTTCTTGGGGGGGCAGGTGTAAATGCATTCAAAGTATTGGTAAGCTTTAGTATATTACGTTTTTGATTTTAATACCACTTTGAAGCACTATCAATTGACTTTAGTATTTACTTCTACTCTCTTCATTCTGACTAGGCATGCATGCACATTACATCAGGTGTACGTTCAATCTAAAGTTAAGCCACGTGTGATCCATACACCTGATTTGACATCGACAGATGACAGCTCCATATTGGAGTTATCGACCCTTGTTGAAACAGATTGCTCAAAGGAGATGGCATAGTGCCTGCACAGTTGCCAAAAGCTGCAGTGTACACAGTAAGCCTCTTTATGTGCAAGCTTGGCTAAGTGTAACAAGGAAATATGGATTTATACTTTAAACAAAACCTTTCATGAGAAACGCATAGAAGCTGCCATTGTGATCGTCTTTCTGAAAATGCTAGCTGCTTGCCTGTCTTGATGGCCATATTGCCTAATTTTCGCAGCTTACCAGTCCTTGGATGAAGTGGCTAGTTTTCTATTTGTTTTCTTTTCCTTTATTTTCACCAGGTAATTCTAAGAATAAAGCTGGACATACACTGAAACTCAGTCCAGCAGGGACCAGATGAATTTCGATCAGCTCCACTGCTCAACAGAAGCTCGACTTCTATCTAAGGGGCATGTTGGGCAATTTTCTGTCAAGTTGTAGCTGCGTGCTGTGGTCAGAATTCCATGTCCTGACCGGGAGGATTCCTCAATCGACCTCCTCCTTTTTATGTGGAAGAAGGAATCTGAGGGCTGGACCAAAAAAAGTGTATGGCCAGCTGGAAGGTGAACCTCCGTCCTAGCCTTAAAAAACCTAGCCTCAAATCACACAGTGGTACAGGTTTTGCTCAAGAATATCCCTGTATTTAGCACCATCCATCTTTCCCTCAACTCTGACCAGTTTCCCAGTCCCGACTGCTGAAAAACATCCCTACAGCATGATGCTGCCACCACCATTTTTCACTGTGGGGATGCTGTTTTGTGTAATGTGTCGGGTTTGCGCCAGACATGGTGTTTTCTTTGGCCAAAAAATTCAATTTTTTAGTCTCATCAGACCAGAGCACCTCCCACATGCCTTTTCGCAAACTCAAAATGTGCCATTTTGTTTTTTGCTGAAAGGAAGGGCTTTCTTCTGGCCACTCTGCCATAAAGCCCAACTCTATGGAGCGTATGGCTTATTGTCCTATGTACATGTAGCACTAACTCTCGGTGGAGCTGCTGGTTTATGGCGGGCTGTTACCGTCGCCTTCGCTACCCCTATTTCACCAGAACCGGGTCTAGGGTCCCGTTGAGTTTATCACCACACGATGTAGGCACTGGACACTTGAGTATCTTTTCCAATGCTTTAATAAACATAAGTTGAAGGAAGTAGCAGGAAAGAGGTAGGAGAGTTGCAGGGAAGTTCAAATACCTTTTCTTGGTGTAGTATTTGGAATTTGGACTTTTAGATGAATGTACTATCTCTTTATAGTTGAATCTTTGCTCGCCTAGATAGGTTTCTCTCACTAACCTAGTAGCCAGTACGCAGCACGAACAAAAGTCTCTGCCACAGACTTGATTGGAACAAAACCCGTACGATCCTCTGCCACAGGATGTAATGGTTTACGATGAATAGCAAACACGGCACTAGAACCTTTTAAGCCAAACCGGCTGTACTATGCGGTAGGGTTACTTTAGGATACGTCCTCCAACTGAGTCACCAGGCCCCTCTCCAGACCAGCACTCTGCATGATCCTTCCATGATGGGTCCTCCCCTGGGATCTTCTCAGTTGTCCAGCTTCTTCCCTCTAGGACAGACAGCCCAGGACAATTCCTCTGCTGCCGTGGTAGGCCCCAGACAGGCTTCTGGGCCCACCCAGACGCTGCAGCTACGTGGGCCTCCCGGATGGAGGACCACGAGGTAGTACTCCTAGCACATACCTGTCGGCCAGGAGGGCCAGCAGGTGGAAGGAAACGAACTCCAAAACATGGCGTCTGTCCCATAAATACCCTCTCCCAGAATGCAACTCGGAGGACCTCCTCCACCGATTTATCTCCAGGACAGAGGAGCACTCATACACTCTAGCGCAGTGTTTCTCAACTCCAGTCCTCAAGGCGCCCCAACAGGTCATGTTTTCAGGATTTCCCTCAGATGGAACGGCTGTGGTAATTACTAAGGCAGTGAAACTGATCAAATCACCTGTGCAAAATAATGGAGAGCCTGAAAACATGACCTGTTGGGGCGCCTTGAGGACTGGAGTTGAGAAACGCTGCTCTAGCGTTTTGCCTTTCGAACCAGCGCTACATACAGATATTCCAGTGTCTGCTGTGGAACTCTGCAGCTCCTCCAGGCTAGGGTTACCTTAGGTCTCTGTGCTGCCTCTCTAAATTAATGACCACCTTGCCTGGTCTGTGAGTTTTGGAGTACGGCCGTCTCTTGGCAGGTTTACTGTTGTGCCATGTGCTTTCCATTTGGTTATGATAGATTTGATGGTGCTCCTGGGGATCTTCAAATATTTGGGTATTATTTTTAATAACCTAACCCTGACTTGTACTTCTCAACGTTTTACCTTACTTGTTTGGAGAGTTCCTTGGTCTTCTTGGCAGTGTTTGGTTAGTGGTGCCTCTTGCTCAGCTGTTGCAGCCTCTGGGGCCTTTCGAAAAGGTGTGTGTGTATATGCAATGACAGATCATGTGACACGTTGCACACAGGTGGACATCTTTTCACGAATGATGTGACTTCTGAAGGTAATTGGTTGCACCAGAGCTTTTTATGGGCTTCATAACAAAGGGAGTGAATACATGTGCACATGCCAATTATCAGTTTTTTATTTCTGAAAAATAGTTTTATGTATTTTTCTAATTTTACTTCACCAACTTAGACTATTGTGTTCTGATCCATCACATATAATTCATATTAAAAAAAAAAAAAATTGAACTAAAGGCTGTAATGTAACAAAATGGGTGAAAAGCCAAGGGGGATGAAATACTTTTGCAAGGCACTGTACATGTTGAATTATAAAAGCAGCGGTGTTCTGTCACATTAGCAAACCTGTGAGATCAGCAGGTTTGCCACTGCTATTAAAATTCAACATCTAAACAGTCTGGATTTCTAAATACTGTATTTCAATTTATAAGCTCTGTTTACTGTTAAAAATAACTGTGAAATGCAAAACTCCGTGGGTGTAACAAGATGTCCGCTTGCCCCCTTCTCGGTGTATCATTACAGTGGAGGAGTGCGGGGTGTAGCAAGATGGCGGCAACGGGACATCACTTCCGTTACCAATTCTGACGGGTCACCATATCTGACGGAACACCATCAGATATGGTAACCTCTCCTCCTTCCTCCCCCCTCCTCCGATGTATGACATTTGCCTAGGCAAGAAAACAGGAAGTAACTAAAGAAACTTAAAAAAAAAAGTTTAAAACAAATGATATCTATTTACTAATGCTAGCAGCATGAGGATTAAAAATGCTGATTTGGAAAGTAGTTCCACTTTAATTTCAAACTGCCACTATGAACGGTTAAAGAGAAGTTTTGTAACCACTTAATAGCACATTTTTGGGCAGTTTGACAGTTATAGAACTTCGAAGCCCTGGTTCACATCAGTCCCACCTAATTAGCAGAACATTTGATAAAGGTTCCTGCACTATTTTTGTGCGACTTCGTTGCTACTTGCATTGACATCTGTTTAAATGAAGTCACACAGGGTGTCAGCAAGCCGCGTTGAAGTTGCGTGACTTTAAAGCCTCACCTGTGTGAGCCAGGGCTATGAGGGTTATTTACGAAAGGCAAAGCCACTTTGCACTAAAAGTGCACTTGAAATTGCACATGGAAGTGCAGTTGCCGTAGATCCGAGGGTGACCTGCAAGGAGAATAAAAAAAACTCAGCATTTTAGCTTGCACATGATTGGATGATGAAATCAGCAGAGCTTCCCTTCATTTCAGATCTACCCCTCAGATTTACAGCGATTGCACTTCCAAGTGCAATTTCAAGTGCACTTTGCACTTGTAGTGCAAAGTGGATTTGCCTTTCGTAAATAACCCTCTATATTTCAAAATGAAGTCTTTTCAAATGTAAGAACCTACGTCTCAAACACAAAGCTTGCATATGCACAGTGCTGCTTCATTGCCCATGATGCAGTTACTCTAATTCCATCCAACTGAATGAGCTTTTATGGAAACTATTTTATTACCTTGAACTTTCGCTGTGCTTTTGGAATAACTGCTGCAGATGCTGATGCATCTTTAGAATGGATAACATTTGATTCCTTGTATCGCTGGGTTCTTGAGTTTGATTTAAATTATGAACCATGTGTGTTGCTCTGTGATTGTACTGGTTTTCTTCTGTTTGAAGTTTTTCCTATAGTTTTTTGGAAAAAACAGAACTTCAGTTACTGTGAAGTACAGTTGAAATGCGTATAGATCAACTCTTTAGTTTTCGAAAGATTTGCAGTTTTGTCCTACCATCTGATCCTTGAACTCCTGTAAGATGGCTAAATCTTTTACTTCCCTGAAGATTACTCTGTAGTTAAAGCTGAACTCTAGGCACTTGGCATATAACTACTATAGATATGCTGCCTAGCCTTTACCTCCCCAATGCTCGGCCTCTTTCCTAATGCAGTGATACTTTTTTGCTAGTGATAATGGAGAAGTAAAGTCGTACTACAGAGGTCACCTGACTGCTACATTGAAATGCCAGAAAATGTATATAAAGAACTATAAAAATATTTATTGTGCTAATGTGCTCAGGCTATGTATTGCTGCTGTTTTTCCATGTACCTGGAATGCAGCTTGGTCCAAGATCCACCCTGAATCATGGGAGAGCATCACTACACGGATGGGGTCATTCCTCTGCTCACCCCTCCTGTTATGTTCATACACCGCAATAGAATACTGACAACCCTTGCTTAGCCAGGGTTAATGAAATATATCATATCATTATACAATGATATAAAGACCGTTTTACATATTCATGCTACTTGTAAAAATGTTTTTTTTTTTCTATGAACACGTAACACCCTCGGTTTTGCTGTATTTATTTACATATGGAGCGAATGGGGATCTTGGGCATAAGATTTGGGGAATCTCATTTTTCATGTCTCATTTTTAATATTATAGTGCAGGGATATGCAATTAGCGGACCTCCAGCTGTTGCAAAACTACAACTCCCATCATGCCTCTGCCCCTGGGTGTCATGCTTGTGGCTGTCAGTCTTGCTATGCCTCATGGGACTTGTAGTTCTGCAACAGCTGGAGGTCCGCTAATTGTATATCCCTGTTATAGTGGATCTTCACTGCATCTGAACACCAAAAACACTATTTAATTTATAATATTCAAAGCAGATTCATCAATCCATCTGTCCATGCTTTTTGTTGAGAAATCACTTTGAAAAAACATCCCCTAGCATTTCTAGCCAGAGCCATCTTAAGTAAGGGCAAATGATTCATGTAGCATTTACTTCTTGAATCCATCTGCCCTTATCTAAAGCATGCATGCAGGAGAGTGTGCTTAGCTGAGAAAATCCCTCCTCCTCCCCTGAAGTCTCCTGACTTAATTTTCCTAAGCAAGAACCCAGGAAGTAACTGAAAAAAGTGAAAAAAATTAAAACAAGTAACTATGATACTTTCCTATCAATTTACTAATGCTAGCAGCATGAGCAAAAAAATAATCAATGTTCGGAAAGTGAAGCTCCACTAGAAGTTTCACGTGGGTATCTAGCAGATATCTAGCATTGCATAATGTTGGAAGTAGTATGCCCCCCCCCTCTCCTGATAACTTATTGTGGGGATATGGGAGGTGGTGTGGTTTGTGGTGGGGTGCTTTGTCTTACCAGCATCTGCATTCATGCTCTGGTATACCTGGAATATTTTGCTAGTTTTGAAGGATATGCACTTTTTAGCTGCTAGTGAATTAGAAATGTTGTTCTTTTTGTTTTTTTGAATGGGAGGTGTGCCAAATTGACTGACTCTTTACAGCTTTAGACCGCGGGGATCCTGTGGTCTTGTATTGTATACGACTAAGGCTGGCCATACATGGTAGAATTTCGAAAGCACTTTCTTTTGAAAATCTGAAATTTTATGATCTGATGGTGCCACCATTGATTTAGAAATTTGACCAACCAAGCTTTCAATTTCACCTCCTGTTGCTACAGAAAATATTTTTAGTGGCTGGGAATCTTTTCTCTCCGGGGATTTTCTTTTCTTGCACATGCGCTTTTTTTTTCCACTTTTACATTTCTCGCACAATTCTCCCATCATTGATTTGGAAATTTTTTTAAAAAACGAATGATTTTCTTACATGCCTAATTAGTCAAATTTGATGGCCACACGAAAATCGGCTGTTGCTGCAGCCCATTAATGGTGCGAAATTCGAACAAATATTCTTGGGTTGAATTCTGAAAGAACTTTCTTTAGAAAACCTCATCTATGTATGGCCTGCCTAAGTGCTCGTGTATCATGAAACGCGTTAACATCTTGCTCTGCCCCCCCCCCCCCCACACACTTTGTAGTGTGTGCTTTTTATCTGATGATGATCCGATGAGTGCAACTATCCAAGTTTCTTTATTCCTGTGTATGACGGAGTAGCTGAGCTAGCACCCCCATGGAGAAACTGATAAATGAATGCTTAAGTGGGAGAGTGATCACCTGGAGCGGTGTGCATTCCATCATACGTAACTGAACTTAATAAGGTTTTTAGTATTTGCCTGCATTTGAGATAAAAGTAATTTGTGCTTAACTCTATTTTATTATGATCTTCTTTTTTTTTTTTTTGCTGGGTAAATGCTTTATCCCACAAAGGCTGCAGAAAATGTTCTTGGTTATTTCCTTGGTATGTTGCTTCTGGACTCTAGGTTACCTATCAAGCAAGCATCGGTCTCATTACTTTGCCATTTATAGTGAAGATAAATAAGATTTGTATTTTCTTTTTCTAATGTCCTTGCTGCCTTTTTATATGCCCGAGCTTCAGCCCAGCTTGTATTGTCACTTTAAATTAACTCTCTTTAAAAGGACCACACCCCTTTGTCTGATTTGCACCTACTCCCATGCGTTTAAGCGGTAGGGGTCTCTTTAATGAGATGGTGAAAGCCAGGGTCTTGGGATCTCCTTTCTGTGTTGCTTGGCCTTTTGTTGTGTGTTTCTGAGAGCGAGCCCTCTAAGGGCGCTTTGCTGTATGTCATTTAATGCTACAATAGGGTTTGTTATGTGTCTATGTATTTTTCTATAGACACATCAGTCACTTTCTCAAAACTATTAAATGTGTTTCTTCGAAGAATGCTGTTTTATCAAGCAGGCCTCCCCTGTTAACCTACTAGCTGGGATCATCCTTTTAATTGGAGAGATCTGGTGGTAATAGTCTGTTCCTGAGGTTTTCCTAGAAATGCAACAATGGAGTAGGAACAGATGACTTTTATATTGTGACAGTTGTAATTGTTGACCATTTATACATGGATGCAAGTAAAAACTTTGACACCAATGTGACAAGATTGTACAAAATTGAACAATCCCCTGTGTGGTTTTAATTATTTTTTTGTTTAGATTCAGTAAATATCACCAGAACCAGCCAGAAGATTCAGGATTATGCATGTTGGAATTAGAGCTGCACCATTAATTGTCAATCGTTATCGCAATTTTTTTTTTTTCCCCGTTGCGATCTTGACAAGTGTTTCACGATTATTGCTATGCAAAGAATTTTCTCTGCTCTTCTGAAGCCACAGCCGTTAAAAGAAAGGAAGGAAAAAAATGAGCAGTCTGCCAAGAATCACAACATTCTAAACATTGTAACAATTTGTCAAAGGAATAGACTTCCTTTGTAAGTGAGGAAAGTTTAACCACATTTGTTGGTTTCAAGTTAAAATCATCTTTTTTTTTTTTTTTTTTTTTTTTTTTTTTTTTTTTTCTTCTTGCTATAAAATGAGAGAGAGAGAGAGAGACTTTCAAATGCAATTTTTTTGGAAAAAAATGACTTTAATGAATTTAAAAAGCCAGTAAAGTTAGCCCAATTTTTTTTTTTTTTATAATGTGAAAGATTTTACGTCATGAGACATATCATCGTGATCTTTTTATTCTAACCAAAAAATCGTGATTCTCATTTTGGCCAGAATCGTGCAGCTTTTAGTTGGAATTCAGCAAGACTGAATCATTATTGAACACTAAAATTATTTAGCACATATACCAAGTATGAAGTGGTGTATTCGGTAGGTCTACCCACCTTAGGGCAGGAGTACAAAACTTATGGGTTAAAGCGGTTGTAAACTGCTGCACGTGTGTGTGTGTGTGTGTGTGTGTGTGTGTTTTTTTTTTTTTTTCTTACCTGCATGTGTTAGTATGCATCACATGCTAGCACATTATGTGAAACTTACCTGATGCAATGTCATCGCTGGAGACAGCTTCCTTCTTCACCTGTCTCGATTCTGGGTTTGTAGATTCTGGCTCTGTGACTGGTGCCCCGAGGTAGCCAGTCACGACATGGGTGGCCATTCCTTCAGAGTGCATGTGCCAGTGATGTCACTGGCTGCATGTACAGTAAATATCTCCTAAACTGCACACTTTTAGGAGTATTTACACTACCTATAGGGAAGCCTTATTATAGGCTTGCCTATAGGTAAAATTTGAAGTTGAAAGTTTACTTCCTCTTTAAAAACATTTTAAACCAAACGATCCCTTTCACCCTGGGCTTCTGATGAAAATCCACTGTACCACTTTCTACATAAACTACCCCTGACACAATAATTTACAAGGCTTCTATTGAGGTTAGAGGACCTGTGTAAATGGAGTGTCACCCCCGGAGGCATCTTCTTCCAGATCTCTTGGCAGATCACTCCCTACTTTATGCTTTTTCCATAAAGTTCTAAACAGCGAAAACACATACTTTATTCTACAGGTTCTTCTATAGCGACATCCATTTACGCAGCACTTTACATATACGCTCACTGGCCACTTTATTGGGTACACCTCGCTAGTACCAGCTTGGACCCCCTTTTGCCTTCAGAACTGCCCTAATTGTGGTATAGATTCAACGAGGTGTTAGAAACATTCCTTAGATTTTTTTGGTCCATATTTACTTGATGTTTTGGAAGGATTTTCCCCAGTGGGGCTTTAAAACAGCAATATGCAAAAATCGAAAAAAGTGGTCTATTATAGAAAATTTTATTGGAAAACAAAATCCAATGACATGGCTTAATCTGATCCAATAGTACAATAAAAAACACAACTACACATTACATTTATCAACATTCCACAATAAAAAACACATGATACACCATTACATTCCATCATGTTGTAAAATATGAGCCCCGACGCGTTTCGACCTAGATACGGTCTCTTCAGGGAGACAAATAGATCTAAAAAATATATATATTGCATATGTTCAGAATTGAAAAAATATATCATCCTTCATCACATTAAATGAACTATGATGGCATGTTTTTACTGTTTAAGAGTGGAATAGATGTTTTGTCATCCAAGATGGGAGGAACCGTTAGAAGAACTGGAGGTCCTGAGGGCCACCCCCCCACGGAAGAGGAGCCAACTCCAAGGGGCTTGCAAAGAGCCACACTATACACGCCCCCCATGGGGCGAAGGAGCATGCACCTGCAATGGACATCCATGATGGCCATTGTCAATTAGAGGAAATTAAACATTATTATTATTTATTATTATTATTATTCCAAAATGTATATATTGGGACTGGCAAAGGATAAGTTATCTTTATATAAATATATCACGGTAATGCGTCCTATGAAAATGACAAACCAATTTTAATAAATAATGTAATAAAGTATTATGGTGGTATATAAAAGAAAGTGTTGATGGTTCGCTAATCGTGATGCTCATTGGATGTGGTGCTAGGGAGCTGTGGAATATGAATTGTGCTATTGGATCAGATTAATTCAGCCATGTTATTGGATTTTGTTTTCCAATAAAATATTTTTCTATATTTAATAGACCACTTTTTTCGATTTTTGCATATTGCTGTTTTAAAGCCCCACTGGGGAAAATCCTTCCAAAACATAATATGTTTTCGGGGTGTGCAGCTCTCTTCCATATGTGTCTTTTTTCCATCATATTTACTTGATAGCATCACGCCGTTGCTGCAGATTTGTCGGGTGCACATCCATGATGCAAATCTCCCGTTCCTCCACATCCCAAAGGTACTCTATTGGATTGAGATCTGGTGACTGTGGAGGCCATTGGAGTCCAGTAAACTCAGTCATGTTCAAGAAACCAGTGGTGTGGTGATTTGACCTTTGTGACATGGTACATTATCCTGCTGGAAGGAGCCATCAGAAGATGGGTACACTGTAGTCATAAAGGGATGGACATGGTCAGCAACAATACTCAGGTGGGCTGTGGTGTTTAAACGATGTTCAATTTGTATGAAGGGGTCCACAGTATGGCAATAAAATATCCCCCACACCATTACATCACCAGCCTGAACTATTGTGCCAAATGCTGACCCTACCATCTGAATGTCGCAGCTGAAATCGAGACTCATCAATCTTGGTGAGCCTGTGCAAATTATAGCCTCAGTTTCCTGTTAGCTGACAGGAGTGGCACCCGGTGTGGTCTGCTGTAGCCCATCTGCTTCAATGCTTGATGTATTGTGCATTAGCAGTTGGTATTCTGCATACGTTGGTTGTAATCAGTGGTTCTTTGAGTTACTGTTGCCTTTGTGTCATCTCAAACCAGTCTACCCATGCTCCCCTGACATAAACAAGGCATTTTTTTGTTCACACAATTGCTGCTCACTGGATATTTTCTTTTTCGGGCCATTCTCTGTAAACCCTACAGATTGTTGTACCTGTAAATCTTTGTAAATCAGCAGTTTTTGAAATACTCAGACCAGCCTGTCTGGCACCAACAAATATGCCACATTCAAAGTCCCTTAAATCCCCATTCTGATGCCCGCTTTGAACTTCAAGTAGTCTTCACCACACCTAGATGCCTAAATGCATTGAGTTGCTGCCATGTGTTTGGCTGATTAGCAATTTGTGTTACCAAGCAATTGAAGAGGTGTACCTAATAAGGTGAGTGTATACAGTGCCTTGAAAAAGTATTCATACCTCTTGAAATTTTCCATATTTTGTCATGTTACAACCAAAAACGTAAATGTGGTGTTTTTTTTGGGGGGATTTTGTGATAGACCAACACAATATGACACATAATTGTGAAGTGGATGGAAAATAGTTTTTCAAATTTTTTACAAATATGAGAAAAGTGTGGCATGCATCTGTGTTCAGCCCCCCTGAGTCAATACTTTGTAGAACCACCTTTCGCTGCAATTACAGCTGTAAGTCTTTTTGGGTATGTCTCTACCAGCTTAACACATCTAGAGTGAAATTTTTGCCTATTCTTTGCAAAATAGCTCAAGCTCTGTCAGATTGGATGGAGAGTGTCCGAACAGCAATTTTCAAGTCTTGCCACAGATTCTTAACTGGATTTAGGTTTGGACTTTGGGCCATTCTAACATATAAATATGCTTTGATCTAAACCATTCTATTGTAGCTCTTGCTGTTTGTTTAGGATCATTGTCTTGCTGGAAGGTGAACCTCCACCCCAGTCAAGTCTTTTGCAGACTCTTTTAAGATTGCCCTGTATTTAGCTTCATCCATCTTCCCATCAACTCTGACCAGCTTCCCTGTCCCTGCTGAAGAAAAGCATCCCCACAACATGCTACCACCATGTTTCACGGTGGGCATGGTGTATTCAGGGTAATGTGCAGTCTTGGTTTTAGGCCAAAAAGTTCAATTTTGGTCTCATCTGACCAGAGCACCTTCTTCCACATGTTTGCTGTGTCCCCCACATGGCTTCTCGCAAATTGCAAATGGGACTTCTTATGGCTTTCTTCCAACAATGGCTTTCATCTTTCCTTTCTTCCATGAAGGCCAGATTTGTGGAATGCATGACTAATAGTTGTTCTGTGGACAGATTCTCCTACCTGAGCTGTGGATCTTTGCAGCTCCTCCAAAGTTAACATGGGCCTTTTGACCGGCTGGGGGGGAATTTTTGGCATCCAGTCGGCCTAGGTTTGTTGGGAGCAGGAAGAATTCTGTCTGTTGATCAATGTGCTGGAGCTGCGGGCAATCAGACGGTGCCTCTCCACATGGTCGCAGAGGCTGCAGGGTCATGCGGTCAGGATCCAGTCGGACAACTCCACGGCGGTGGCGTATGTCAATCATCAGAGGGACAAGAAGCTCAGTGGCGGCGCTGGAGGTCTCCCACATCCTACAGTGGGCAGAGCGGTGTGGGCCGGCTCTGTCAGCCGGGTACATTCCGGGTGTAGACCAGTAGCAGGTGGACTACTTAGTCGTCTGTTGCTGGACCAGGGGGAATGGTCACTGCATGTGGAAGTGTTTCGGCTCATTTGCCTAAGGTGGGGCATGCCGGATGTGGATCTCCTGGCTTCTCGGCTCAACCGGAAGGTGCAGAGGTTTTTGGCCAGGTCAAGGGATCCCTGGGCGGACGCATCAGACGCGTTGGAGGCCCCATGGGGGCATTATTGGCTAATCTGCCTTCGCCCCCCCCCCCCAGACTGGCCTTGACGTCCTTGGTATGCCAACATGGTGCAGATGTTCCTGGGCGGCTGCTGGTGCAGGAGGACCTTCTGTCTCAAGGTCCGATAGTCCACCCTGCCTTACCGTCGTTGGCTTTAACAGCATGGCTGTTGAAAACCAGGTACTGAGGGACCGAGGGCTGTCGGCTTCAGTGATTACCACTATGCGAAGGGCGTGAAAGTCTTCTTCCCGGAAGATTTATCATCATACCTGGAAGGCCTACATCTCCCGGTGTGAGGAGATGAAGTGGCATCCGCGTTCTTATTTGGTTTCCAAGGTCCTGCTGTTTTCTGCAGCAAGGAATGGATCAGAAACTTGCATTGAGTACCATTTTAAGGGGCAGATATCAGCTTTGGCTGTTTTTTTTTTTTTTTTTTTTTTCCAGCGGCCATTGGCGATTCGCCCATCGGTGCCTACATTTGTTCAGGGGGTTCGGCATGTGGCCCCTCTGGTACGCCCGCCGCTGCCCCCATGGGATCTGAATCTGGTGCTTTAGGTACTTCAGAAACCACAGTTTGAAAACATCTCTCAGAAAGTAGTCTTTCTAGTGTCTATTACATTTGCAGGGCGGGTTTCTGAGTTGGCGGCCTTGGCATGCAAGTCTCTTTATCTACATGAGGGTAAGGTGGTGCTGCGTCCACAGCTCTCTTCTCTTCCAAAGGTTGTTTCGACCTTCCATTTAAACAAGGACATTGTGCTTCCGTCCTTATGTCCTCGGCCATTGCATCCCGAGGAGGTCGTTTTACATTCTTTGAATGTGGTCCAGGCCCTGCGGGTGTCTGTCTGCTACGGCTCCTTTTCGGAGGTCGGACTCTGTGTCTTGGTGGCTGGTCCGAGGAAGGACCTGGCGGTCTCTTGGGTCACCGTTTCTCGGATCAGAGAGATTGTGGTTCAGGCGCTTGCCATAGGGGGGCGGGCGCCTCCCTTTCCTGTCACGGCGCTTTCTACCAGGGAAATTGGTGCTTCCAGGGCTTTCTGGCATCAAACGTCGGTTTCTCTGGATGTAAGGAGGCTACCAGGTTGTCCGTACACGCTTTCACCAAATTTTAGAAGGTCGATGTGAACGCATCTTCAGATGCATGCTTCGGCTGCAAGGTTTTGCAGGTGGCTGTCTGAGGTTGCAACTCCTCTGATGGAGTTCTTTTGGTGGGTGGAGTCTGTGTTCCCACCCCTCGTTTTGACAATGCTTGGACGTCCCTAAGTTCAAGATTAAAGTGCTGTGTCCGTTAATGAACGAAAGAAAATAGAATTTTTGTACTCGCCGTAAAATCCTTTTCTCTGATCATTGGACACAGCACCCACCCCTCCTATTTATGTTTGTACTGCTTTTTGACGAACTGAGCTGCTGGAAGCAGAGTGAGGGGTTATAGCCAGTAGGACCGCCCCCTGGGTGGTACTGTACTTGTTTTTTATGTGTTCTGCCTAGTCGTCTCCTAAAGGTGGTGATATAACCCTAAGGTCAAGATTAAAGTGCTGTGTCCGTCAATGAACATCAGAGAAAAGGATTTTACGGTGAGTACAAAAATCCTTCTTTTTTTTTTTTTTTTATTAGGTTTACAAAATACATGTTGCTGTGTTGTGCATTGTGTATAACATGCAAATTTGAATGTGTAAAATGTGCAGCATTGGGAGCAGGATGAGCTGTGTTGACCTAGAGCAGCGGTTCTCAACGTTTCTAGTGCTGTGACCCCTTGATAAAATTTCCCAAGATGTGGGGACCACTAACAGTAAAATTATATTCGTAGTGCGGGTTGTTCTGCACCCAAGGCAAGACAAGTAATTTGCGCCCCTAACCCATGGACATTTAGTGTTCCCTGAGTCCCTTCCACTCGTACGGTATTAAAACCCCTTATGGTACATTTTAGGATGTACCACTCCCCCCCCCCCCCCCAATCCCTCTCTGGCCATCTTTCTCTTGTTCTTTTTCTTCTTTGTTCCTCCCCTCTTTCCTCTCCCTTCTATGTAGTCTCTATTTTACTCCTTCTTTTACTCCTTGGTGGGGGGGAATGGGATGAGTGGCAATCCTGGGTGGAGTTCTGATCAGCCAACTTAGGTGCTCTTGATCAATGTCATCTGCTGATCTGAGAACTGTAGTGGGGACTTTTAATGGCAACTATAATCACAGGTAGCGTTACTGTGTCCCCCGACTTTGTGGTGTCTCGTAGCAGTGACACCTATCCCGAAATCAGAAGATGGGGTCTCCTCCAGCCCCTCCCAATTTAGCATTCCTCACCAGTCAGCTGACCTTTAGTTTATGCCCCCCAGCCATGCTGTGAACTGAATAGGCAGCTGTGAAGAGGCTGAGGGGGCGGCCGCGGGCTCCAGGAACAGCCCAGCTGGGCGGCTGCACAAAGGCTGGAAGAGCGGTGTGGGCTTCAGGAACAGCCCAGGATTTGGTGACCCATAGTAGCTGCAGAGTTCAAGGATGGCTTTGTTTAAAAGCACATATACTGCTTGTTATGAAAATAATGTAAATTAATATTTGCATTGCATGCAATGTTTAGAATGAGAGAATGCAGCGCTTGCCCAATGCAGTCTGACCCGAACTGTTCAGCTCTGTACACTAACACTTGTGGTCATTGTGCTGCCTCTGATGTAACTTCTGTTCATGTGCACAGGAGTTACCTTGTCCCCAGTACCCGGTCCTATTCCTGACATTTTGCAGCAAGAGTGTACACAAACGCCAAACTGCTAGAGACAAAAAGCCACCAGTTTTTGTCAGAAGAGACATTGCAAGTTATTTTTGTAGTTTGTTTTTCCTTCCACTTTAAATGAATGCACCTATTCATTGATTTGATATGCGTTTTTTAGTTACACACGTGTGTATGTATGCATGTGTATATTTTCTCCTTGTCAAGTTTTGCTTCAGATAAGTCAGCTGCCTAGATATACAGGGTGTAGTGTGTCCTCCGGTATGTGCGGTGTTTACTGCAGCTCAGCCTTGCAGCCAGCAGATTTTAGTACAAACTTGCCTCGGGGTGGCCTTGTCCTATTTTCCTCTTAGATGGTTCTGGCATTTGCAAAGCTTTGGAGATCGAGCTTCCGAATTTTCCAGTCTGAAGAACTCGAGCCAAAACAGCAGGGAGGACAGCAAACCTGCACGTTGGATGGCTAAAGGCAGCTGGGCCTGTTTTTCTTTTACCAAGAGCCGTTGTAGATTTGGCAGGAGGTGGCAGGAAGAAAAGGAACAGGAGGGGAGCAAATCTCAACAAAGGAGGTGGACGGAGAATATGAAATCTCAGCTCTGTTAAAAGTAAAATATCCTGCTTTTTAGTTACATGTAGCAGGCAGATGGACTGTGTGTAAATCTGCTAATTTTGCCTTTGGTAAAAGTATCTCTAGCAGTCTTTCTCTACAGAGTTCTAGAAATGGAATTTAGAAGCTAAAGTGTAACTGTTGGGTGATCCCATAATGTCATGAATATCCATCCTTTTCCATCCTCCTAATTTCCATAACCTTACCCAGTAAGTGTGTATAGGACAGAACAGCAGGTGTCTTCTAGCTGTTGTTAGAAAAATCAGTAGTCATTTTTTGAAGTTTTGGATCTAGTAGGGCAAAGAAGGCCCAGAATGCAGTGGATTGGGTCCAATAGGAGTATAACTCCCAAGACTTGACATGGTACATCAGAATCAAGGGGCATAACCAGAATATATATAAAAGAAAGTACCCACTGATTTGTCCACATCTCCAGCACATCCTGGATACTGAGAGGTTATAGGAGTGTAATACCATAGCAGTCTTATACAGAGAAAACCTTTTTATAATCTAATTTGTTGGTATACCACACAGAGGAAGGCTTCCCAAATTCTGACCCACCAGGCTTGTTCCCATTTTCTCATATAAGTGTGTAATTTTATGCAGGTAGTGACATAGCTGTGTATAGCCGCCTGCAACCATTCATGTCTATAGGCAGCTGTAATGCAGCATTAGGAACTCCCTGGTAACAAAATATGCTAGTTTGATTACACCGTACTGGAGAATGAGCCCATAAACTAGGATAAACATTTATTTAAAAAATTGGTTTCTCTTTATAGAGTCTGAAAAGCATGGAATCTAGCTGAAAGTTATTTAAAGCATAACTTGTGCCAAAGCATTTTAGTTTTTGATGGAGTAGGAAATGGCGAAAACTGACAGGTTTGAAGGATTTCCCTCCACTTTTTCTGTTGCAGAAACCCAACAAAAAATTAGAGGAAATGTCTCCGAAGTGAGGGAAAATCCCTCCTTAGAGTGGTTACTGAAACTAGTGTCATCAGAGTTGGGCGAACAGTTTGAGCCGAGCAAAAGTTCGGCCTGAACATTACCTGTTTGCCTGTTCGAACGCCCAAATTTGCGGGGTGATTGGCGGGATGTTTGCCCACCGAGCACGCTGCACAGTCCAGTCTAAGCCCCAAAGCTTTGCCCAATCGGAACAGTGAATAGCTGGTTAAGAAGCGTGCTGGGAAGCCGGTGTAGTGTCGATGAGTGCCTCCCGTCGAATAATGCCTCCTATGTACTGCGCATGTGCAATACGTGACGTCACGCCAGCTGATTTCCTGATCAGCTGGCTTGTTGTATCGACTGCACATGCGCAGTACGTAGAAGGCATTTTCCGACGGGACACGGGGAGCGCGCGGAGGTAGACAAAACAGTGTCAGTGTAGGAGCTCAGCTTGTGATCACTTTTTTGCTTTTCCCGAGCCTCGCTCCTACACTGACACCGTTTTCTCTACCTCCGCGCGCTCCCCGTCGGAAAATGCCTCCTACGTACTGCGCATGTGCAGTCAATACAACAAGCCAGCTGAGCTCCTACACTGACACTGTTTTGTCTACCTCCGCACGCTCCCCGTGTCCCATCGGAAAATGCCTTCTACGTACTGCGCATGTGCAGTCGATACAACAAGCCAGCTGATCGGGAAATCAGCTGGCGTGACGTCACGTACTGCGCATGCGCAGTACGTAGGAGGCATTATTTGACGGGAGGCACTCATTGACACTACACTGGCCGCTGTGTCCTTAACAGATGAGTCATCAGCTGTCTCAATGGGGTTCCCCGCTGACAGCTGAATGAAACAAAAACCTATTGCCAGCAGTAGAAGTGAAAAAATGGTCTGGCATGTCTCCCCAATCCATACTAGGCCCTTCGGTTGATGGGGACAAGGGCCTCTTCCCGATGACCCTGTGTGGTAATTGTGGGGTTCTGCAGGCAGGGGGCTTATTGTAATCTGGATCCCCCCCCAATGTGAATGAGTATGGGGTTCATTGTACCCCTACCCATTCACCAAAAAAGTGTCAAATACAGGAGGCACTTTTTGACAATTGTTATATTTAAAAAAAAAAAAAAAGTCCCCTGATGTAGATCCATTGTCAATGACGACGCCCCCTCAGATCCGAAAAAAGAAGCTCCACCTGCGAAGGCGGCTAACCGCCTAATGCCTGCTTCACAGTTCTTAAATGGGTAGAGGGTGGGGCCACCTGGTGATGCTACCAGATGGGGCCCCCCCCCCCAACCTTTTAAAGAACTGTCAAACAGCTGAGCAGGCGTTTGGCCGTTTAGCCTTCGTCGCCAGCTGAGTGGGTTTTTTCTTCCCGGGTGCGGCGGACATCATGATTGACAATGGCTGTCTAAGGGGCCCTGCACAGCTCTGAAACGTTGCACTTTATCTCTGTGATCTCTCTCAATAAAAGAAACCTTTGAACGGAGGTTGTTGATCCATGGCGAATATGTACACTTGCTTGATGTTTCCAAGACCCAACTGGTAATCGCTACAGCACCCACCACTGTAAGAGCCATACTTGCCAGAAACGTGTGCGATAGGAATATTGACAAGGATGATTGACAATAGATCTACATTGGGGGACTTTGTTCTTCTCTTTGTTTTTTTTATTTAACCGCTTCAGCCCCGGAAGATTTGGCTGATGAATGACCAGGCCATTTTTTGCGTTTTGGCACTGCGTCGCTTTAACTGACAAGTGCGCGGTCGTGCGGCGCTACACCCAAACAAAATAGACTTCCTTTCTCCACAAATAGAGCTTTCTTTTGGTGGTATTTGATCATCTCTGCGGTTTTTATTTTTTGCGCTATAGACAAAAAAAGCGACAATTTTGAAAAAAACACTATTTTGTACTGTTTGCTATAATAAATATCACTTTTTTTTTTTTTTTTTTAAGCTAATTTTTTCTGTTTAGGCCAATATGTATTCTTCTACATATTTTTGGTAATAAAAATCGCAATAAGCGTATATTGGTTTGCGCAAAAGTTAGTGTCTGCAATATAGGGGATACATTTATAGCATTTTTATTATTTATTTTTTTTTACTAGTAATGGCGGCATTTATACAGCGATCAGTCCTATAAAAATGCACTGATTACTGTAAAAATGTCATTGGCAGGGAAGGGGTTAACACTAGGGGCGATCAAGGGGTTAACTGTGTTCTCTGTGTGTTCTCTAACTGAAGGGGGATGGAACTGTCTAGGGGAGATGACAGATTGTTGTTCATACTTTGTATGAACACACGACCAGTCTCTTCTCCCCTCATGGAACCAGGATCTGTGTGTACACACAGATCACAGTTCTCGGTGTGGCCACAGGGTGAAGCAATATGTAACATAATGTTTCGCCCAGCTGTGCCATTCTGCCGCAGTAAAGCAGCGGCTGGTCGACAAGTGGTTAAAGGAAGTTGTCAAACTGCCTTTTTTTTTTTTTTTTTTTTTTTTTTTTTTTTTTTTTTTTTTTTTTTTTTTGGGAATGGGTACTCATTCACATATGGGTGGGGCCGGTATCTGGGGGCTTCCAGATTCCATTAAGTCTCCTGCCCGCAGACCCACCACAGCCTAGGGTTTTTGGGAGGAGGCCATCAACAATGTGCTTTGGGGCGGGACAAAGCACCCCCCCTATGAGGACATATGGCCTAGTATGGTTAAGGGGGGGCACTCACTCATGGACACAATCTCCCCCCACTCCCTTTCCTGACCTGCCGGGCTGCATCCTCGGGTAAGGGTCTGGTATGGATTTTGGGGGGGGACCCCACGCTTTTTAAAACTTTTGTGTGTCTCCTTAAAATCCACATCGGACCCGAAGATCCTGGTATGGATTGGTGGCTTTTTTTTTTTTTTTTTTGTATTGCCAGCAATTTTAATATTGTGTGTTTATTATTTTTTTTATTTTTTTCTTCATAAATGTCAGTCGGATTAAGGGGATCCCCCAGGCACTATATTAAAGTGAAGCCATTAAAAAAAAAAAAAAAAAAATTCCTTTAAATCATCATTAAAAAAACTGCTCCTGTAAAAAATGATCATTTTTTAAAAGTGGTGTGTGTGTGTGTGTGTGTGTGTGTGTGTGTGTGTGTGTTTTTTTTTTTGTCTTTTGTACCTGTCTCCCAGGGCAGTACCTGGGGCCCCTCTACCCTTTTTATGGTCAATAACTTGCATGTAAGCCTTCAAAATGGGGACTTTAGATTTTTCTAATTTGTGTCCCATGGGGTTCGGCTCCAAACTTTTGCCATGTTTGTGAGTTTTGACACGAACCGAACCGGAGGTGTTTGGCGCAACTTTAGTCCTTGTTGGAAAATTACCCTCACTTCCTGTTCCAGGGGCCACTGTAAATGTTTACACTTATTACTTTCTGTCCATGTGCCATAGTCACCGAGACAAATGGGGGGGGGGGGGGGTTAAATCTCCCTGACGGTGACACCGGACAACGGTAAAAACCAAAGTTGTATTCCATCCTCACTGAGCCCGATTTTATTTTTTACCCTTTTAGGGTTCATTCACACGTGTGCTCAGCCCTGCACAGCATGAACAGCTTTTATATTTTGCACCAACGCTGAGTAATGTGCAGACAATGTAAAGTGAACGCATTAGCTCTACAGATTCACCAGGTATGCAGGGATGGCGGCACAGTGCTGGACGCAGAGCCTGTATGATAGGCCACGCACTCATCACTGCGTAACTGTCAAACTTTATTGCCATTTATCCATTTAGGAGTAATCCCAGTTTTGTTTGCGGTTTATTAAGAGAAGTTTGTGTGTGTCTCTCTATATCCTATATGACTTCCAGGCTGTCCAGGAACTGCTCTTAAATAAGCGAAGAGGCCCAGATGACTATAGGGGTGAAATTCATGAACCTTCAACTGCTGTGGTTCTTATTATCCGGGGAAGTAAAGTTCAAAATATTATTCCTGGAAGATATTTGGAATGTGCTTCTTATAACCGAGAACTTTAATCTAGACAAAACATAATTGCCAGTATATAAAAATGTCCACAGTTAGTGCTGAGGCTTTCTAGGGACTCGCAAGTAGTTGACATGCAGTATGCTTTTCAAAGGAAATGGCTTGCTTTGATTTCCACAAGTTGTTTCAAAGTTATCTCCTAGCTGTATACAAGTTTTTTTAAAGGTAATTTTGCATTTTTTTTTTTTTTTTTGTATAGAAAAAGTGGTTTCAGGTACCAAGAAATGTGTACACTAGCTCCTAAGAATAGATTCGCGCCGTTGCATAAATGCATTTGAATGAGCTACTGCTTGCATTTTGACTGTTTTTAAGGTTGTAAAGCTCAAATGATTTTAGATCTAAAAAACTGAACATATGTAAAAAGGATTTTGGGATACGGTTTTGCTGCAGTATTATGCTGTAGTTTGTAGCTATGATGTTACTCTTCCTGCCTTTCGTGGGGGGGGGGGGGGGGGGGTAGGGTAGTAGTGTGTGTTAAAAGAAAAGTTTCTCCACATGCTACAGATATTCCTACTACACTGAACGCATCTATCATATATTCTCAATAACTTTTTTTTTTTTTTTTTTTTTGTAATACTGACCCATGTATGCCATCACGGATTGGAATTGGAAGCATGTTGCTTGAGGTCATCGAGACCTGGGATTTGCAGGTCTTGGAGAACTTAAAATGGTAGAATGAAGCCTGCCTCCATTACCTATAAAGCAGTAGCGAACACCTTCTTTTTTTTTTTTTTTTTTTTTTTTTTTTAATACCTATTATGAGGCTTACCTGTAGGCACAGTAAATGTCTCCAAAACCTGCACCTTTTTTAGGAGATATTAACTTTAGAATCAGCCAGTGACATCACCGGCTTATGCACACTGCGCTTTCAGTGGACGACGTGCGCTGTGGAGTGACCTCATCCCAGCTCAGCCATTCAAATGGCCGGAGCCTGCGAACCCAGAAGGAAGATGAAAGCCCTGTCAGTGATGACAGTGCACTGCTGGTGGGCTTTGTTTCAGGGTTAGTCTTTCATAATATGCAATGCCTACTAGCACATTAAGATGTTACCTGGTTTACTACTGCTTTAGACGAGAAGCATTTTGGGACCCAAAATTTGGAATGGCTTATCTTTGTCCTTTTTGTATGTTTGTTTATTATCCCTGTGGGCAGTTACTGAGCCCAAGCCAACAAAACAAACCAGCAATGAGCTTTGGTCATGTCTGCCCTGAAGCTCACGTGAGCTGCAGCATAACCAAGGCTTCAATCTGCAGTTTGAGTACATAAAATGGTGTTCAGAATTTGGGTTAGAGATGAGTTCAGGGGACGCTCATCGTTAAAAACTTGGTGCAGAAAAAGTAATTTTACATCAAAACTGACCATTACCTTGCTGCCTGTTTACGATCCTAAAATTATGTTTAAATGTTTAATTTTGAATCCTGCTTTTATTGCAAGGTCTTTGCTGACAAATTATCCCTCCTAGGATATCCCGGCCTGCCCAACTACCATGAGCATTGCTAATCAAGGAGCGTTGCATTATGGCCTTGTAGCAGGGGGCAGAGACACAAACTACTAAGGCTGCTTTCACACTGGGGCATCGGCGGTAAAGCGCGTTGCTTTACCCTCCTGTTTATAGAGGTTTTCAGCCACTAGCGGGGCGCTTTTAACACCCTCTAGCAGCCGAGAAAGGGTTAAAACGACCCGCAAAGCGACGCGGCAGTTCGGTTCATCCACTTCAATGGGCGAGGGTGCTTTTAGGAGCGGTGTATACACGGATCTTTCACCGCTCCAAAAATGCTGCTTGCAGGAGGTTGTTTTTTTTTGGGTTTTTTTTTGTTTTTAATGTCCTGCCAGCGCATCGCCTCAGTGTGAAAGCACTTTGGCTTTCACACTAAGACCGCAGGGGAGCTGTTTTTCAGGTGCTGGTTTTAGCCCAAACGCACCTGAAAAACTCCTCGTGTGAAAGGGGTCTTAGGGAAGTCACACCACTCCCTGAGGGGAGTTGGGTTGTACCACTCATTTTCTTTTCTTGAGGTACTGTAGGTTCAGTTTCTTTAGGATGTGAATGCATGTGCCTATTGCTGCTGAAGTTTTACAAAAATGAAAGCTACTTTTTGTGTATAAGTGGAACATTTTTAGTAGTGCCTGAATATGGGGACTTTTTAGATTCCTGGTAAACAGTCCATTATTATGGGCAGCACAGTGGCTAAGTGGTCAGCACTTCTGCCTGACAGCACCCAGGTTGTTGGTTCCAATTCCAACCAAGTTACTACCTGCCTGGAGTTTGCATGTTCTCTCTGTACCTGCATGGTTTTCCTCCCGGGTTCTCCTTTCCTCCCACACTGCAAAGACATGCTGGAAGGTTAATTGGCTCCTGTCTAAGATGGCCCTAGTATGTGTATGAATGTAAGTTAGGGACCTTAGATTGTAAGCTCCTTGGGGGCAGGGACTGATGTGAATGTACAAATATAGGTGTAAAGCATTGTGTAAATTGATGACACTGTACATGTAATTAAGTTATTTGCTTTCTCAATTCAAGCCATCAACCTAGGGTGTATTTACGATAGTCTATGGCTGCAATGTGATCCAGTTAATATTTGAAAAGGGATTTCAATTAAAGTTGCTGGCTGAAAGGCTAAGAATTGTAGCGCTTTCCTTATATCCATTGCACATCCAATTGCACTGGTTCCAGCTGACTGTCAGGCTCCTCAGCAGCACAGTCCCAGCGCAGTGACTTGTGAGCATGAAGCCAAGCCTCTGAGCAGCCCTGCCTGGCTACAAATTATAAAGGTTCTTTTACTGCGACCACCAATATTTAAGCAGTATTAGGATGCCTATAGGGGTGCATTATAGACTCCACCAGTGTTTACATCATGTAAGAAATTGTACTTTGTATTCCACCTGCCACCAATTGGAGCCCCAATATTTTGCTGTGGGGCTCTATAAATCCTGGTTCGCTGCTACAAACTCAATTAAATCTGAAAAATCCTTTTATCTGGATTCAAACATCAATGACAGGACTTAGAATGTTTACAGAACTGATCTCTGTATGTTAAAATACATTAATTTACAGTTTTTCCTTTTTAAGTACCCTATGAAGGTTTTGATTTCTGTATATATGGTAATGTATTGATGCAAATACTTTTTTTCATTGTAGGTGAAATAGATTCTGCTTTTTGTTTTTCATATCAAATAATTCTTACCATTTTTGTTTAACAGCTCATTACTGCATTCATGGACTGTTCTGCTTTTGGTTTAAATAAATTCTCTAATCTTATTACGATCTCCATAAATCCTTTGGATAAATGGAAAATAATCATATTCCAGTCATCACACGGGAAGAAAAAATAAGGTTGAAATATTTCTTCTCCCCCTTTTTAGGGACAATAAATGTCAACAACAAATTTGTTTACTATTATGAAGTCAGGTCTACATGTTGTTATATCTTAATGTGTCACCACTTACGTATGCTTGTATGGCAAAGTCTTGGAAATTTACATATGAGTAGAAAAATGAAATGTGATTAGTTTATTATTATCCCAGATATTTTCAGATGAATCAAAACAGTATAGTACAGATAAAATAAATATTTACAAATTACTGTTCAGCATGGCGTGTTTTGTTCAGGACAAATTGGGCTTTCATTTAGTGGTAAATGGTAATGGATAGATCCTGATGAGTTTTTGTAAGGGGGGAAAAAAAAACTGACTCAAATAGTAAACATTTTTTTTTCATCTTGCTACTACCATAACCTACCACCAAAGAACAACCCAAAATTCTCCTGACGATCGCAGCGATACGTTTGTATGCGTAGTACAGCCCAGAAACTTTTTTTTCTTTTTCTTTTTATCCTGCCTAAAACACACTGATACTAATTTATAAAATAAAAAAAATAAATCTTGTCCAAAAAATACTGAGCCTAACCTGGCAGGCCCCACTGAAAAAAGCCCTGTTCAGTAAAGGGTTAAAATTCCAACCTCAGCACTTGCAGTTTCCAAGTTTAAATGTTGCTGGCCCCCACACTCAGTTCTGCTTCCTTGAACTTCTGGACCTAACAGGAAAGGGTTTACAGTGGACAGTGCAGTCTTTAGTCACTGTTGGCATGAAGAAGGAAGGAGCCATGTCTTGGGCTATGGAGCTTTGTGTTTCTATTGATGCACAGTGTAGGGAGACAAGTCTAGCTCCTGCATGCAGTGGTGGCTCTATAGCAGGGGTGTCAAACTCCATTTCATCATGGGCTGCATCAGCAGTGTGGTTGCCCTCGGTTTGGGCCAGTTGTATCTGGGGTGAGCTACGTGCAGAGTTCAGGACTACGCTACATACAGAGTGCAGGGTCCAGGGGTGCGTTATGTACAGAGTACAGCATTCATTGTTGTTGTGCAGGGCTTAGGGGTGCACTATGCACAGTTTGCTACCCCAACCTCCCCCCACAAAGCTTCCTCGCATTTCTTACCTGACCCTGATTCAGTACCTACCTGTGTATTTGGCTCTAGCACAAACTAGGCAGCTCTGCCTTGTTTTGCAGGGAGATTATTCTCTCTGATTCTGGAGATCTCTCCCTGCCGTGCCCCACTGTGAGTATGTGCTGGAATCTGTTAGATCTGGGAGCTGCTGAGGGCAAAGCTGTCCCTTGTAAACACAAGTCACCTGTATTTACAGGTGACAGTGGGGAGCAGGAGCGGAGAGAAAGACGGAGGTGGGGGAATGGAGTACCACCATGTTGCAATTGGGTGTTAGGGCCATGTGTTTGACATATGTGCTCTATAGGGTTGGCTGCTCTCTGTGCTGCTTCCCTGAATGTCTGGTCTTCACATAAGTTAGTGATTTGTAAATGTAGTTTTTCTGGGAAAATATTATGCTTCCGTCTATTAAGGTTCTTGAAGCAAAACCGAGGAAACTTAGTGGTATATCAATGTTGTTTTATGAAACAAAAAATGCTTTACATACAAAACTATTACAATACTAGCAATATAATACAAAGCTGACAGATATACCTATAACAAGAAAAATGCTACCTACTTCCTTGAAAACTATGATCTGTGTACAATAAAAATACACGAAAAGGTTACTTGGCTCCAGTTATGGAAACTTCTCGATCTCCTTGACAATGAGGACTCTTTGATTGCAGATCGGGCAAAAACTCTTCAGATTCTGGCAGAGGCCTTCCTTGGTGTCACGTCATTACAAGTCCTAATCGAGTCCTGTGGTGTTCTTGCCTTTTTTTTTTTTGAAAGTTTTTAAAGAAGGCAATCCCATCTGGGCATTTCCCTTTCTGCCCCATTACACTGACATCAAAAATGGCAAAAAATCAAGCTAGATAACGTGTAGTTGACCAGAACACCTGTATAAATAATGGTAGCAGAGAGGGTAGCTTGTGTAAGCACTCCAGGACATCTGTTGAACATGTCCCACTACCAGAAAAGCCTAAACAAATACAGCAAATTTTTTAGTTTGAGACTAGGATAGTCTCACATAGATATATCCATCAGATGCATTACAGAAAAAAATCTCTAGGCTTGCCTGCTCTCTGCAATGGATTTGCATAGAGCTGCCCTGAACCTTCTCTTAGTTCCCCTGCCAGCACTCCTGGTTCCTTCTCTGTCCAGTGCCCCCACGGGGAGCTGCTACCCATGGGGGGCGCACACGTGTATGTGCTTGCTCCCGAGTCAGCCCTGCCCCCTGCTTCCTTGTCACTGGCTTTGACAGCACTGGGAGCCAATGGTGCCCTAGCAAATCCAGTAAAACAGAAGTGAGGGGAGGAGAGCTGCAGATGTGTGCACAGTGCTAGATTGAATGAGGGCTTGGCTAAGATAAGGTGAGCTGAGAGCCAAAATCGATGCCTAAACCTTTTTACTTTTAATGCAAGGAATACAGGTAAGGTAAACGTTTAGGCTTCAGAAAGATTTTGTGAACAGTGCAGTCTCCAGTCACTGTTAGCTTGCAAGGGTGGCTCCATAGATTGCAGGAGAAAGTAGCCACCCTAAAGCAGGAAACCTGCAGCAGTGGTCATGGCACCAGCTTTAAACTGAAAAATAGGCTAGGATTAAAAGATAAAGAAAGAAGCTTCATGCTCTAAGTAGAATAGCTGCTGAAAATACTTACAAATGAGGGTTTAATATCTTAATAAAGCATAATCCCTTTAAATATGATTTGAGATACACCTTAAACCTGCCTGTGAAGTGGCAGACCGGTGCAAAAGAGAAAATATTTGCCGCTAAATCGGTTACGATCCTTGGCCTGTTTATCTTTGTAAGCAAAGTGGCTAGGGTGTCCTGCATGATGGACTTGACCAAAAGTGGGGATTCAAGGGCTAGGAAAGGGAGGGGCAGCAAGCATGTAACATTCCCTACCATACCAGACCACATGTCGTCACGTTTGGGAGGTTGCCCCTGCAAGGTGGACCTACCCACAACCCTGACCTGGTGGTTCTGAGGGTCTGCAAGGGAAAACCCTATTGGAATCTGAAGGGCCCTCCAGATATCTGTCCCCTCCACGTGATTAAGGGGTACATAATTCTGTCTACAAAGAAAATGTAGAATGTAAATAAACACACACATTGACAAAGTGTTAACAAAATTTGACAATTTGTTTGACAAGTGTTGCATGGTGTAAATAAATTGTCGGTCACAACATCCAGCAGTGTAGATCTAACGTCTCACACACATGACAACCCTCACCCAACTATTCTCTCCTGTCTCACCACAGCTGACTGCTCCCTAGCTGGCTGCTGATTGTCAACAAACCAGCCGGTAATGATGCCCGACATCACTGACCAAATACGGTCATGACCATATTTGGTTGAGATCACCCAGAATGTCCACCAGCTTGTTTACAATTTAAAACAACCAGTAGGCAGGATTGTGAGGTTGTCATTCAGTGACCATAGCAATAATAACACCAGTAAATTAATGTCTTGCTGCTTCAGCAGTAGCCACATGTGGATATTTAGTTTGGACCATGAATTAGTAGGGTTTGCTGTGAACCCTGCATTGCAGCAAACTGACCTTATCCCTAGTCCTTATTAGTGGTGTGCACATTTGTGGTGCCGATTGACATGAAGTGATGTACGGTTTTACTTTAACAGCATGGCACAGCCATTCTCAACCAGGGTTCCCTCAGAGGTGGCTAGGGGTTCCTTGAGCTGTGGCTGATTTACCTCCTGTTTGATGGTGCCTACATATTTCTGAGCCAATGCCACTTGGAGGAGCCAGTGGTATGACACCAATGATCTTTATAGCTCTCTGTAAGGGGGCCATTCTTACCACCACTGTAAAAAAAGGGCGTTGTTCTCACTGACCCCCAATGAATGGGTTTTATAAGGGGCTCCCTGAGACCTGAAAATTATTTTAAGGGTTCCCCTGGGGTAAATAGGTTGAAAAAGGCTGGCATGGCATATGTACTGCACTGTGATCTACATGACCAAATTTCACCAGCTGGTGTTGCTCCAGTCAAAAGCAGGAAAATAAAGCACCGATTTTGGCTAAAACCTGGGCACACTGAGTAAATGGGATCGCTTGTGTGTTACTGTCATAATTAGGATTTCCAGATTTCTCAGTGGTTTGCATCATATTTTCATCGCTCCCTGTTTTCCCTTATTGTCTGTTTTTTTTTTTATGTAAATTCAGCCTGGGCTTGGAAAATGCTGGCTTTTGCTCTGGATTGTGCCCCCCCCCCCCCCGACCATTGTCTGTGGCAGCATAAAAATCCAAAATAAATTTTGTAATACTGTAGCCCTTGTTTGGCGGGGGTTATGAGAAATGGCCCTCCCCAAACAGGATATTGCGCTATACCTGTAGGTCACTGAGAGAACCAGACCCTTCACTAAGTGGAAGAGCAGGTTTGATAATCAAGCTTGGCAGTGCATCCACCCAGGACTGGGACTCTGAACAGAGGAGATTCCCTTCCTAGGAAGGAGTGCAATTTGAGTTGCACAGAATTGCATGACAAGGGAAATTACATTTTGTGGTGTCTTAACGTCAATGTGACTTGGCACAGAGCGATTTTTGAAAGATTCCTGTACTTCAGTGTGAATTTCATCCAAGTATCACTACATAATTGAACAGAAAGTCAGATCAAAATCATCTCACAGCAGTGGGAGTTGTAGCCTTCTATAATATCAGTCCTCCAATTGGCCCAAAACAAATAAAACTGAATTTACCCAGATCTCTATATATCTCTCTATATATCTCTCTATATATCTCTCTCTCTCTCTCTCTCTCTCTCTCTCTCTCTCTCTCTCTCTCTCTCTCTCTCTCGAGATATCGATATATCTATATAGAGAGATATCGATATATCTATATAGAGAGATATCGATATATCTATATAGAGAGATATCGATATATCTATATAGAGAGATAGATATATATTATCATTCTGCGTGTAATGAACACATGGTTTACTACACAATCCGCCACCACTAGCATCTCACCTCAGTTTGACCTATGGACAGTAGATCATATGCGCCTCCCCCTTTTTAAGGGCTATTGGCAGATGTGGCTGACTTTAAAAACACTGAGATTTGTTCCCATCATGTTTATTCCTGCCAGATCCACTGATGACTACAAAATTATATAGACCATCATAGTGTTTTGCATAAAGAAGAAAAAAAATAAAAAAAATTCAAATTTTATTAAAATCTCACTCACTTTTAAACGTGCACACCAGACAACCACGCATGTGTAACCATTCGGACCACCATAGTGGATATTCCCATTAGAGGCTGCAGCTTGTGGATAAGTAATACACCACTGTCCCCGTAAAGTGGATGTAAACCTGATTCATGAAATTTGAGCTGGGCACATATATCTGCAGTGTTTTCTTATCTCTCTTCAAAGCACTGTGTCCCGTGGCTTTCCCCTGCGCCGTTCTGTTACCAGCTTGATAACTTCTGACAAGTTCTCCAACTGTGATAAAACCAGCCTAAAATTTGTGTTGTGGGAGGTTGCTATAAATATATTAGCAGAGAGCTGGTATATTCTGAAAGTCTCTGCCTATTTGAGTGGGGGTTGTATGCCTTTCCTCCAATCAGCTGTCTTGGCTGTGTGCCCAGATTCCACACACAGTGCTAAACAGGAAGAGAAAATCGAACCCGATCCGCACTTTCTAAAGAATAAATATATATCTATATGTCTGTCTCTGTGAGGGCGACGTAGGATGCCCACCCATGATCATTCGCTCTGTTATCACTGTGTCTTCTAGACACAGCTGATCAGATTAAGGGAAAGGGCCAAACCGCATTTTTTTTTTTTTTTTTTTTTTTTTTTAATTATCTAATTTTTATTTTTTCTTAATACAATAACAATTCTAAAACACTCAAAACAATTACCCACCGATAACCCCCCCTCCCCCCCAAAAAAATAACATGTAGTAACGCTCACCAGTCTACGTTTCTATCTTTATTCAAAACCCTTCCTCTCATGATTACCCCTTAATGGAAAATCTATACTTAACCCCCACGTTGTATCATTGGTTTTCCTCAATCTCATTAGTTTACTGAACTGTTTGTTCAAATAGGTTGGAGACTAACCACCATTGCCAAATTTTAGGACATTTTTTTAGGGCTCCTATGTTTGTATGTTAATTCCTCATCTTACATTAAGGTTAACCGCCTTAATCCATTGATCTATTGTTGGCAGGCATTTTGATACCTATTTTTGTAATATAAGTTTACTAGCCATATAGTTCTCAACCACATCACATGTACCGTATAAGTCGAGATTTTCAGCCTTTTTTTTTTTTTTTTTTTTTTTTTTTTTTTTTTTTTTTTTTTTAGCTGAAAGTGCCCCCCTTATACTCGAGTCACCGCCGTCTGCCTACATGATCAGCGTGTCATGCAGACAGACGGCGGCCAGCGTGTGATGCATTACATTCGGTAGCCATTCCACTATTCAAAAGCCGCACCTCCTCCTAGTCTATGATAGACTGTACACTGACTGCTGGGAAATTGAGTGTTCTGCCTATCACGGACATTCTCTCATCCTTGTCCATGGTATGGAGATGAAAGAATGTCCGTGATAGGTTGACCACTGACTGCTGGGAAATGGAGTGTTATGCCTATCGCAGACGAGGACTTGTGTAAAAGGGACATCTACACTGATCAGGGCACTGATTATTAGTGTCCTGATTATCAGTGCAGTCCCACCAGTGCTGCCAATTAATGTCACCCATCAGTGACACCTATCAGTGCCCATATAATAAAAGGAAAAACCCCTCGAGACTCATCAATGAGGAGTAAGTGGGGTTAAGAAAGTACAAATTGCTTTATTACATAATCATACATAAAACCACCCATCGGTGCCAGCCTCATCTGTGCCCATCAGTGCAGCCTCATCAGTGCACATCAGTAAAGTGAAAAAAATTGCTGTTTGCTAAATTTTATAACTTTTAACTATACGCCGATTAAATGCGGTATTTAATTCTTGGGAGTAGTGGCACCTACACTTTTTTTTTTTTTTTTTTTTTTTTAATTAAAAAAAAAAAAAAGTTCACAATTTTTATTTTCATTTATTTTGTTATTGCGTTCATCACTACCTTGGTAAGCACAGAATATTTTAACTATATATGCCTCTTAAGTGTTACGCTACCTGGGGTGGCTTCTTCAGAGGGTTAAGATCAATTGACCCAGCTAGCAGAAACTGGAAGTACCTGCCTATACCAACTAATTCTGTGGTAATTAACAAGCAACAGCTATTTACAAATACACTAGAGGGCAGCAGATCCTATAGTTCTGGTGATCTTAACCAACGGTGTTAAAGACCTCTGCTAGTAGGGGGAAATGCTGTGTGGTTTTTGTTTTTTTGTTTTTTTTTGTTTTTTTACTTCAAATTACATGGCATGAAAAAGTGTGTACTTGGGGTTTTTGTTTTACGTAAGTTTTTTCCTAATCTCCAAATACAGTACAACCTAGAAGTATAGGTACACAAGTGACCACCACAGTAGTTTTCTCCAAATCCTTGTTGGTGCTATCGGAATGCATCCTATATTCAAACTGGGAAAATGTATTAGCAAAAGTTATCTCCAGTGCAAGCCTTTTTTGTCTATACAATCTGTAGAGCTAGACATCAGAAATAGGATTCCTATATAACCCTTTCATGACCAAGCCTATTTTTGACATTTGGTGTTTACAAGTAAAAATCCGTATTTTTTGCTAGAAAATTACTTGGAGTCCCCAAACATAATAATAATAAAAAAAATTATATATATATATATTTTAGCAGAGAATCTACAGAATAAAATTGTTTGCAATATTGTGATTGTTGCAATATTTTATGTCGCCCAGTATTTGTGCAGCGGTGTTTTAAACGCCACTTTTTGGGAAAAGGGACACTTTCATGAATTTAAAAAAACAAACATTAAAGTCAGCCCAATTTTTTTGTATAATGTGAAAGATGATGTTGTGCTGAGTAAATATATACCAAACATGTCATGCTTTAGAATTGCATGCACTCATGGAATGTCGACAAACTACGGTACATAATCTCCATAGGCGACACTTTAAATTTTTTTTTACGGTTTCCAGGTTAGAGTTAGAGGAGGTCTAGTGCCAGAATTATTGCTCTTGCTCTGACGATCGCGGCGATGCCTCATGTGTGATTTGAACACCGTTTACATATGCGGGCGCGACTTCCGTATGCGTTTTCTTTGCTGCACGAGCTCGCGGCGACGGGGGTGCTTGAAAATTTTTTTTTCTTATTTATTTTTATATTGTGTTAAAAAAAAATTTACTTTTATTGCTGTCACAAGGAATGTAAACATCCTTTGTGACAGTAATAGGTGGTGACAGGTACTCTTTATGGAGGGATCGGGGGTCTAAAAGACCCCCGAACCCTCCTTTGCACTTCAAAGTATTCTGATCGCCGTGTTCGGCGATTCTGAATACTGTGTATTTTTTTTAAAACCGGCGCCATTGGCAGCCGAGTAAACAAAGTGACGTCATGACGTTGCTTCCGTGTTTACACACAGGATACTGGAACGAGTCCGCTTACGGCTTTCTTCCAGACTATCACTAGCCGCCGGAGGAGGCGGATTGTTAATCGGGCATCCGCATCGGCTGTTATCACTGGAAAGCCTATCTAAAAAACAGTACCGGGATGATGCCTGAAGCTGCGGGCATCATCCCGGTATAACCCCGAAAGACGAGTATGCACATCTGCGTATGCTCGGCGGGAAGGAGATAATTACTTTTCCTGTAAGTTGTTTGGTCCACCCTATCTTAAAGTGGATGTAAACCCACTCTCATCCTTTCTAAACTACTGCCATAGTGGTTATCTATGAGGATTTGAGGATATACATGCCTCCCGCATGTATCCTTACCTGTCAAATGTCTCCCCTCTGTCTGTTATTAGACCCAAAAAACTGCAGATTCTGTGGGTGGAGTCATGTCAGACTCCCCGCCCACCTCTATACTCCTTTTGTCAACATGCATTTTCTCCTGTGTATTTCTTACACTGAAGTTATGCTATGATCACCAACATCCAGTCAAAACCCAGAAATGTCACCACATTACTTCAGCATGCCCAATCTTGCTGAGGTGTGGAGCAGCCAATCCTGGGAGAGCTGAAGAAGCGGGGATCTGAAATACACTGAATGTGTGTCTCACAGCAAGGGGGAGAAACTCGCTCCTATCTCTGTGTCAGTTTTTATCTCACTGAAAAGGACTGCTCAGAGCTGGATTACCTCTTCATGGCAAGACTGGGCACAGATGACATGAAAACCTATACTGTACAAGGTGTAAGCCTTTAATTTAAAAAAAAAAAAAGTTTTGGGGTTTACATCCACTTTAAGTTTCCCCTTTTATTAATAAAGGGGCCCTTAAGGTGATAGCAGTGAGGTTAAGACTACCTTTTTACAGGAAAATTTCAGATTTGCATGATTTGTGGCAAGTTTACTTTGTTTCATCATTAAACAAGTGCAATCGGTGCTGCGGTATTTAGACAGAAGCTATTTTTAGGACTAGTGATACAACGGCTGGTTGCAGACAGATTCCTGGAAAACGGACGTATTCTTTACATTACGTGTGCAATAAAAGGTTTGATTTGGAGTAATTATCTTGATATGTAAGCTGTGTGTCATGTTCCTGTCACAAACTCTGTAATTCACGTTGCTTGCCTGGCTGCTGTAAATTCAGCTTCCTTCCTAACTACTGTAAATTAAACAGATTAACAATGTAGAATATCTCTAGGATAGTTGCTGCCTCTCTTTACAGGGGTAGAAGGATAAAAATAAACTTGACTAATTGAATAAATTGCATACAAAATAGGTTTATCTGTGTAGTAAACATTTTTATAAAGTAGTGATTTGCATAAATTTTAAACTTAAGTTGAAGTACTGATATATATATTTAGGTTAATGGAAATTTTAGCTAAATGGATCATAACACAAGACTCAAAGGCTTTAAGTGGCCGCTTTTTTATTTTTATTTATGCAAGAACCCATATCAAAATCTTTTCAATCGAAGTTTACTTAAAGCAGATCTTTGCTGCATCTGAGCACCAAAAACACTAATCTAATTTTTAATATTCAAAGCAAACTCTCCCCCCCCCCCCCCCCCCCAAATCCATTCATGTCTCCATGCTTTATTCTTGAGAAATAATTTTGAAACCCCCTCCCCCTAGCATTTCTGTCCGTGGCCATCTTGAGTAAGGGCAACTGGTTCATGTAGCAATTACTTCCTGGAATCCATCTGCCCTTAGCTCACGCATACATGCAGAGAGGAGAGTGCTTGCCTAATGAAAACCCCTCCTCCTGAAAACTCATGGGATGTATGACATTTGCCTGGGCAAAAAATCAGGAAGTAACTGAAGAAATTGGCTCTGGCTGCTGGCAATCAAAGTCAGTGAGCCAATGAGGAGAGAAAGGGAGCCGGGCCGTGGCTTCTTGTCTGAATGGACACAGAGAGCTGTGACTCGGCTCGGGTGCCCCCATGGCAAGCTGCTTGCCGTGGGGGCACTCAACAGTAGGGAGGGGCCAGAAGCGCCAGCAGGGGAACCAAAAAGAGGAGGATCTGTCTGGGCTGCTCTGTGCAAAACCATTACACAGAGCAGGTAAGTATAACACGTTATGTTTCACAAAAAAATACTTTAGTTTCACTTTAAGCTTATGATCTACCAGAACAGCCAGATCCTTCTCTACCATTAATTTCCCCAGTTGTACTACCCCTAGTATGTATGATGCATGCATAAACTTAGCCCCCCAAGTGCATAACTTTACAGCCATCAACATTAAACCTCATTTGCCACTTAGTTGCCCAATTAAACCGTGCATTGAGGTTAGCGATATCATGTAAGGATGTTATTCAACAGCATAGCTTGGTGTCATCTGCAAAGAGGGGTAGAGAAGGAAGCGCCACCTGAGTGTAGTATTAACAAATGATGTTTAATGACACCGGGTAAAAACACACTTGCAGGATAAAAATATATAAAAGGCTCATCTGTATAGGTATGTGGTCCTCGGTGTTCCCTCTGATCCTGTGGTGGTGACGCTGCAGGGATGCTAGGCTGCAGAAGGTGGATTACCAGCCGGGAGCTCCTTCTGTGGCCATCAGGAAGAGACTAGGGGCCAACGTGGAGCGTGCGTGACGTCACAGGTCGTCCGTCCGCTTCCGGGTTCGGTGTCCAGGGAGGAGGGCTTGCAGGGAGGCTGAGAGAAGGCTACGCGCTCTGAGCCACCGCTCCTTCAATAGGCCTAATAGGGAGGTGTCTGCAATGTGCTTTTATATGGCAGTGCTGTGGGACAACAGGTCCCAGCGTCTGTCAAAAGAAAGCACAGCGCCAACTGTGGGTGGGAGGGGAACTACAAGTTAACATAATATACACAGAGAAAAAAAAAAGTTTAATAGCGAGTGGCATGGAAACATATATATATGAATGGGGAAAAGTGCATGGTAGTAAACATGGAGACAATAATATTAACAATAGTAAAAATGGGAGTAACAATGGGGGCAAAAAATGTATAAATATATACAAAAATAACTCCATGCAACTTCTCAAACAATCATTTTTCTCTCTCCGACCATCACCTTATTAGTTTCTCCCTCCCCCTGTCTTCCACCACCTTTCCCTCCAATCGCCTAACCATCACCCATAGAAATTTTCACAACTTCAACTCCTCTCTCCATTCTGCTACTGACCACCTCTGACAAAATCTCTCCCCTGTCCTGCCCCAACCAAGCCACGTACTTCTACAATAAATCCCTGTCCTCCACCCTGGACAAGCTCGCTCCCCTCACTACACGCAGAATCAGGCCTCGACCCCTACAACCCCTACAAACAGATGACACTAAAATTCTCAAACGTAGTCGCGCTCTTGAGCGTCTGTGGCACAAGACTAAGTCTCTCAAAGACTTCAACCAATACAAATCTGCCCTCCAAAAATACTATTCTTTCCTCCACACTGCCAAGCAAACCTATTTTACAGCTCTTAACACCTTCTCATCTAGTTCCCGTAAACTCTTCTCTACTTTGTCCTCCACCGCCTCCACCCACTGACTCGCTCACTGCCCAGGAAATCGCTAATCGCTAATCACTTAAAGATTGATACAATCTGCGATGAAATCTAAGCTCTACAGGCATCTCCCCCAGCTAAGACCCCATGTCAACAGGTACAACTGACACGCCCCCTATTCAAATCTGCTACTACAGACGAAGTTGCTAAACTCCTTTCTATCGCCCACCTAACCACCTGTCCCTGGACCCTATTCCCTCTCATATGCTACGGTCGCCCTCTGACTCCATCCTACACTCTCTAACCCACATCTTCAATCTCTCCCTCACCTCTGGCGTCTTCCCCAATGCTCTAAAACATGCACTGGTCACCCCCATACTTAAAAAGCCGTCCTTGGACCCTACCAATCTTAACAACCTACGCCCTATCTCCTTGCTCCCCTTTTCCTCTAAACTCATTGAGCGCTAGGTTTACAACTAGGGTTGTCCCGATACGATAATAGTATCGGTATCGGCAGCGATACCGAGCATTTGCCCAAGTACTTGTACTCGGGCAAATGCTCCCGATGCTTCTGCTGATACCTGTACAGTCAGCGGTGATCGGCTTTCAGCTGCTTTAGTGACATACAGCGGTGATCGGTGCTTGTAACTCCCCCACACGCGATCACTGCTGACTATCACCTCATCCTCCTCCTTCATGCCCCCTCCGTTCTTCTGTCCCCCTCCGCTGTCTTCCTCCGTTCTGCCGTTCCCCTCTCCTTCTCTGTCCCCTCCGTTCTGCTGTGCCTCTCTGCTGTCCCCTCCATTCAGCCGTTCCCCTGTCCCCCTCTCCTTCTCTGTCCCCTCCGTTCTGCTGTGTGCCTCTCCTCCTCCTTCCTTTGTGAATGGACAGAGTCAGCTGACTCTGTCCATTCACATAACTGAAACATTGTAATCTCCTGTGATTACGATGTCTCAGTTTATGAATGGAGAGGAGCCGCTGTCTTCTCTCCATTCATTTTCAGCTGCAGAGTAGGGACTGGGGAATCTCTATCCTCGGTCTTTCTCTGTCTCAAGGGGGAGATAACAGTTCAACAGGGCTGATTAAAAAAAAAAAAAAAAAACACATGTTGCAATAAAGAATACAAAAAAATTATTGTAAAAAATAAAAATTGTAAATAAAAAACATTTGTTAAAAAAAAAAAAAACACTTTCACATGACATTAAAAAAAAAAAAAAAAAAGAAGAATCGGTATCGGCGAGTACTTGAAAAACAGTATCGGTACTTGTACTCGGTCCTAAAAAAAGTGGTATCGGGACAACCCTATTTACAACCGAGTGACCACCTCATTAAAATCAACCTTCTTGATCCCCTTCAATCTGAATTTCGCCCTCAACACTCCACAGAAACTGCTCTTTTAAAACTCACAAATGACCTACTAACTGCAAAAACCAACGGACACTATTCTGTACTCCTACTTCTGGATCTTTCAGCTGCCGTTGACACTGTTGACCACCCCCCCCCCCCCTCCTCAAAAAACTTTACTCCCTCGGTCTCCTTGACTGTGCTCTTCAGTGGCTCTCATTCTACCTATCCCAACGCATCTTTAGTGTCACTTACAATTCTACTTCCTCCACTCCTCTTCCCTTCTCTGTCGGGGTCCCCCAAGGTTCTGTTCTTGGACCTCTTTTATTTTCAATCTGCACCTCTTCCCTGGGTCAGCTGATAGCCTCTCACGGCTTTCAATATCATTTCTACGCTGACACACAAATCTATCTTTCCACCCCTCAATTCACTCCATCAGTCTCCTCACGCATCACTAACTTACTAACCAACATATCTGTATGGATGTCACACCACTTCCTCAAACTCAACTTGTCCAAAACCGAGCTTATAATTCCTCCCTCAAGTGCCTCTTCCCCTGACTTGTCTGTCAAGAGCAATGGCACAACCATCCACCCGTCCCCACATGTCAGGGTGCTAGGTGTTATCCTGGATTCTGAACTCTCCTTTCGGCCCCACATCCAATCACTTTCCAAAGCTTGCCGCCTCAACCTCCACAACATCTCTAAACTACGTCCCTTTCTAACCAACGAAACCACAAAGCTCCTGATTCACTCCCTTGTTATCTCTCGCCTTGACTACTGCAACTCCCTCCTCATTGGCTTACCTTTAAATAGACTATCCCCCCTTCAGTCCATCATGAATGCTGCGGCCAGACTCATCCACCTTACAAACCGATCAGTGTCTGCTACCCCCCTCTGCCAATCCCTCCATTGGCTACCACTCGCCCAACGAATTAAATTCAAAATACTAACAATAAGTTACAAAGCCATCCACAACTCTGCCCCCAGCTACATCACTAGCCTAGTCTCAAAATACCAACCTAATCGCCCTCTCCGTTCCTCCCAGGACCTCCTGCTCTCTACCTCCCTCATCACCTCCTCCCATATCCGCCTCCAGGACTTCTCCCGAGCCTCGCCCATCCTCTGGAATTCCCTACCCCAATCTGTCAGACTGTCTCCAAATTTATCCACATTTAGGCAATCCCTGAAAACTTGTCTTCAGAGAAGCCTATTCTGCCTCCATCTAACAACTGCACTATTTTCTCCATTAGCTCATCCCCCACAGCTATTACCCTTTTGTATAACCTGACCCTCCCTCCTAGATTGTAAGCTCTAACGAGCAGGGCCCTCTGATTCCTCCTGTATTGAATTGTATTGTACTTGTACTGTCCTCCCTAACGTAAAGCGCTGCGTAAACTGTTGGCGCTATATAAATCCTGTATAATAATAATAAGTGTGTGTGTGTGTATAAAAGCGAAACATATTTCCCATGGTGATGATACAAAAGAACCAGAAAATGCAACGGTAAAGATAAAAATAAATTTAAATAATAAATAAAAATAGATATGAAAGTGAGGATAAAAATTAATAAAAGAAAAAAATAATTAAAAAATAAAAATAAATATAAAGAAAATATATAAAAATAAAGGCAAAAAAAGTGAAAAAATTATGGTATAAGACAGGGATATGCAATTAGCAGACCTCCAGCTGTTACAGAACTACAAATCCCATGAGGCATAGCAAGACTGACAGCTACAAGCATGACACCCAGAGGCATGATGGCAGCTGGAGGTCCGCTAATTGCATATCCCTGGTATAAGAAGTGAGAGAGAGAGAAAGAGAGAGACACTCTCTAAAGTGCCCAAAGAGTAGATCCAGTAAGTTTCTTGTTGGCAAAGACGTTTATACCGCTCAGTGGCAGGTTATGTGGCCGGGATTGATTCACTGAGGCCAGCTGTAGATCGGCCATGGTGAGTCAGGAAGTGTTTATGGACGCTGTGGTGGTCACGGCCTTTTTCGATAAAACGCTGGTGCTCCCCAAAACGTGCCCTTAGGGCTCTGATGGTTCTGCCGACGTATAGTAAGCCACAGGGGCAGGTGAGGCAGTATATAACTAAGTCAGTTGAACAGTTGTAGAATTCTTTTAGGGTATAGTTTATTTTTTTCCTTTGACAGTGAAGGTTTTCTGACAGTGTTGTATGAACTGGCAGGTTAAGCAGAGGGTTTTTTTGCATTGGTACATCCCTCTGAGGGATATCGGGGTGAGTGGTGATGAGGTGGTTTGGGTAGGCTTAATTCTACTGGGTACAATTTTACTCTTAATGTTTCTGTATTTTCTATATGCCACGTTAGGTTTGGTATCGACTGTGGTTCTTAGATGAGGGTCTTCCAACAGAATAGGCCAGTGTGAAGCCAGGATCTTCTCCATTTTCTTGTATTTGTCATGAAATTGTGTTATGAAGCAGGTAGGTTGTTTACCAGTGGTAGGAGGACGGTTGGGGCCTGGGGATAGACTACGGTAATGATGGAAGGCCACGTCTATAAGTGGGGTGGGGTATCCTTTGTCTAGGACACCCATGGACAACTTCTGTCAAAATTCCTAGACAAAGGATATATTTCCATTTTTTTGCCCCCATTGTTACTCCCATTTTTACTATTAATAATGTTGTCTCCATGTTTACTACCATGCACTTTTCCCCATTCGTATATATGTTTCCATGCCACTCACTATTGTATAACTTTTTTTTTTTTTCTTTTGTATTATGTTACCTTGTAGTTCCCCTCCCGCTCACAGTTGGCGCTGTGCTTTCTTTTGACAGACTCTGGGACCTGTTGTTCCACAGCACTGCCATATAAAAGCACATTGCAGACACCTCCCTATTAAGCCTATTGAAGGAGCAGCGGCTCCGAGCGCATAGCCTTCTCTCAGCCTCCCTGCAAGCCCTCCTCCCTGGACGATCCCTCCCCTGGATACCGAACCCGGAAGTGGACAGACAACCTGTCACGTTACGCACGCTCCACGCCGGCCCCTAGTCTCTTCCTGATGGCCACAGAAGGAGCTCCTGGCTAGTAATCCAGCTTCTGCAGCCCAGCATCCCTGTAGCGTCACCACCACAGGATCAGAGGGAACACCGAGGACCACATACCTATACAGATGAGCCTTTTATATGTTTTTATCCTGTAAGTGTGTTTTTACCTGGTGTCATTAAACATCATTTGTTAATACTACACTCAGGTGGCGCTTCCTTCTCTACCCCTCCCTCATCCATCACAGAGCCAGCTCTCTGAGGACAGCAGCCACCTAGCCTACCAGCCTACCTTAACCATTACATTACCGGTTACTACTTAACCTTGAACTTCCTGCCTTTCCCCTATGGACTAAGCTGCTCAGCCCTTTATATCTCCTGTTATATATGGACTTGTGTGTTTGCGCTTACAGTTACCAACACTCTTTTTTTTGGTGTCATCTGCAAAGAGTGAAATGGTACTTTTAATCCAAGACCCAATATCATTTATGAAGATAATAAAAAGTAAGGGTCCCGCAGAGGTGGTAGGATGTGTATGGTCATTAATGACTATCCATATTAATCCTTTGGAGATTTTTTTATTGGGCCTGATTGATCAGCTAGAACCTACAAAGGTGATCCATACGTTGCTTTACACTTTTTATTATGCATGGAAAATAATCTGTCATGGGGGGAAAAAAAAAAACTGTGGCCTCTACTGTATTGGCGTGGAAGGCATTGGTTACTAAAGCATTACCCTTGTATAAGGCCACATACACCAATAGAGGGGGTACCAACTAAGTTTGAAAAATTGTGGGGAGGTTTGATAAATGATCTACAGTATCTGCTTTGATTTCATGCGTGTAGGCTGCTAGTTTTCTATGGTTCTTGTGGGCATATGGTACACTTGTCTGTTCCTTGGGGAATGTAATATTGGGATTTGCAACTGTCTATAATGTAATGTGTTGCAGCATCTTCCAATACCATATTTTGGAGCCACATTGCTTGCTGGTGTATTGTAGTGCTGAACGTTGTTTGAACTTTGTTTTGTACTTGCATATGAAAACTTAATAAAAAGTAAGGAAAAAAGTCCCAACCATGAAACTTGGGGTACACCACTGATAACCTTAGACCATTCAGAGTAAGAATCATTACCCACTACTCTCTTAAATTGGTCCTTCAGACAATTTTCTATTCGTTTACAAACTGATTTTTCCAAGCCTGTAGACTTTACCTTCCATGATGTCTATTGCTTAAAGTATATGTGTGTGTGTATGTATGTATATGTGTATATGTATATGTGTGTGTGTATGTATATATGTGTGTGTGTATGTATATATATATATATATATATATATATATATATATATATATCTCTCTAACGAGCAGGGCCCTCTGATTCCTCCTGTATTGTATTGTACTTGTATTGTCTGCCCTAATGTTGTAAAGCGCTGTGTAAACTGTCGGCGCTATATAAATATATCCTGTGTATATATATATATATATATATATATATATATATATATATATATATATATATATATATATATATATATATATATATATATATATATATATATATATATATATATATATATATATAATTTTTTTTTTTTTTTTTTTTCTTCCCTTCCAGCAAGTACTCATCTATGTGGTCGTTTATAAAACTCTCCAGTATCTTCCTCCCAACTTTAGATACATTATTGCACATTCGCCTTCATCTTTTGACAGGGAATGGGGCTTAAGCTGATCATCAGAAGGGACTGTACGAATTTCGATCCCCCTATTGCCATTCCTATTTGAGAGGAGTTGATCTAGAACAAATCCTTCCAAACAAGACTGCTAGAAAATTTGTGTTCAAGCAGTGTTTTCTGGCAGTGGCAGTCCCGCTGTCGGAATACAATAGCGCAGCATGGAGGTTTTTCCCATCCACCTCAAATGTGTGGCTGGGGCAATGTGTTCAGTTTTTTTTTTTTTTTTTTTTTTACAGCCTTCTGGCTGGTCAAAAACCACTGAATAATGGCCAGCTTTAGGCCTGGTTCCGCACTAGTCATTTTTTCGCTGAACCCAGTGGGCAGAATGACAAGAAAACTGAAGAAAAATCTGATTACTGATCTCATAAATATATGATGATAGTGAAAAATCATAAAATAACTAAAATCAAAAAATCCCCAAGAACTAAAATGTGCATAAACACCTTGATCAGTGAAACCAAAAATTAATAAGTCCATGAGTGAGTAATTGAAGAGATAATATACATCAATGTAAACAGATTATAAGTCCATAAAAAATGGGTGAATGTGAAACAATCTTGTGAGCAAATGAATAAAGTCACCAGTGCAAAAATAAAAGTCCATAGATTGCGAGCAAACCGTCCTCAAAAACACTGAGTAAATGACTGTTAAATCCACCACCAGATCAGCAGAAATTAACTCTTACCAGAGTTCCATGATCCCCCATAACAGAGGATCAGGAAATGCGTGCAAGGAAAACACTGTATGGCTCCAAGGACATCAAACACAATCACAGGTGGCAGGCGGTTCCCTCCCAAACGATCAGATCATCATATTGATCCTGGAGCGGTAGTGTTTTTCTTGTCTCAAATCGGTGGCAATTGCTGTCAATGGCAGTGTCTAAATGCTACGATCCTTCCTATGTATATTCCCAGCACTCCAGAGGTCACAAGCATGGGCTGTGTGTGTGTTGTGTTGTGTTTTTCCCCCCCCCCCCCCCTTTTTCTGCTTCTAAACGCCTATGTGTGCAGGAACTCAAAGGCTAACATAAAGGGGTATGTGTGGACCACTCCATGTGAGAGGCCTTAAGACAATAGTTTTTATTTTTCTTGATGGTTAATTGCAGTATAGTATGCAGAGAGATCGTGTATGTTTTAGATTTGTAAGTCTGCTTCACCTTTTTTTTACTGCCACTATTAGGAAATCTAACCTATTACACTTCTAATATACCTTATCTATATTCTCAGGTTACCTTCTGTTTCATCTGCTGGGAGATACCACACGTGACGCTATATTAGTTGGCGTAATATCCAACGGTTTATTTCAGTGTTGAAACGTTTATATAAAAACGTATTACAGGATACAGTGACAGTATATGTCAGGGATATGCAATTAGCGAACCTCTAGCTGTTGCAGAACTACAAGTCCCATGAGGCATAGCAAGACTGACAGCCACAAGCATGACACCCAGAGGCATGATGGGACTTGTAGTTATGCAACAGCTGGAGGTCCGCTAATTGCATATCCCTAGTATATGTAATTATGATATAAAAGGTGGCACCCACCCATGGTCCAATCCTAATAGGACATAATTCCTTTCTTATGAGTGGATACAATTACCCCCTAGAATACCACCCAGTCGGTGTCCATTTTTACCAGAAGTCTAAATATATATTCCAATAACCTATTTTTGCTTACTAAAGACATTGTGAAATTCTGTTATGTGGTTAACTAGTGCATGAAAACACTTCCTCTTATGTTAGTTTCCTGAGTTGTCTAGAAAAATAGAATCTCATGTCTGCCTAATAAGCTGTTTCTGCCTTTGTTCCAATAGCGCATGCAAAAATAACTATCGATTAGTAATGCCTTTTTCTTTATCAATATCATTTAGGCGATCAGATATCCTGTCAGCTGCAGCAGAAGGTACTGGTGCAGGTAATCAAAGGGGTTAAACAACCTGCAGCCATTAGCTTGGGTATAAATTTAGTCTGCATTTTGATAGAAGTGATTTCATGCAGCTGGGAATACTTTTAATGAAAAACGTCTGTAAACCCGAGTTACAGCGTTTAGCAGCGTTTACAGGCATTTGGCATGTCAAACGCCTCTGAACATCCGTCTGAACCCATTTTTTGCGTTCAAAAAAATGCTTCTAAACTCCACTGCCTAGAAACGACTATAAACAACCCTGTGTACACATACTGATAAGATGACCTAGAGGAGCGTTCCGGAGCAGTTGAAAAAACGCCCCAACTGTTCCTAAACGTCCGTTTACCAGCAGCCGTGTACATGAGGCCTTAGTGTTTTTTCAAAGCTCCTGAATAAAACCCTAGATGTGACAGTGTTTACCTAGTATGAAATGTGGATGTTACATTGTGTCTGTGAAAGAAAATAACTTTTGTGGGTTTTTTTCCCCAGGAAACTTACATTGTGGACACATTTGCAGGAATATTGCAAAGTATGTAAAATCGGAAATATATTTTTGGTTTTCTTGGTCCTCCCATTTAGAAAACCCATGGGGTGGGGGGGGTCTAAAACTAGCTTTAGCCCATAGTGTACATTTTATCACATGAGGAAAAACTGCCCTGGCAGTGAAAGAGCCAAGTCCGCCAGCATCCTCACAAACTGGTGATTTAATTCTCATAAAGGGGTGATTAGCATCTAAAATAATATGAAAAATACAGGGGGATTGTAGATATGAGATTTTCCATGTATGAAGAATGTATTTTTTACTGACTTCCCGTGAAATTTTTATTGTAATAAAGTGTGCCATTTAGTCTTCAAACAACCACTAGCTTTTCATATAAATTTAACTGTAAAACAGTATTCTGTTTGGTAGATTTCAGTAGAATTGTTAGGCGCTGGCGCCCAGGGAGTGTGTGTCTCCTGCTATAAACCACGACTGTTGGGCACACAACCACTATTTAAAAAAAACTCCTATGTTGCATTTTAATGGTAATTGCCAAAATATTTTTTTTGTTTTTTTTAAAGTCTCTAAATACATTCCAGAAACATCAACACAAAAAGGGTTTGAAATATTACAATGTGTGGTTCATGATTTTATTATTTTATTTTTTTTAGAAAGCAGCCACAACCTGTGTAGAAATGCTTGTTCCCAGCATGCTGCAGAAAAGCACACTTGCTTTCTGTGAAAGCAGTGGTCTCAATGCAAAGTATCAAAACACGCCTGTTGAGTCAGGCTCAAAGCTATTCCATTAGCACAGCTCATGGTCCCTGCTAATTGGGCAGCTGTAACTTTGATTTAGCCGTGGGTGTTTGTGGTTGTTGGGATAGGTTGGCATTGCTCCTCTACACTGTAAAGGGGCTCTGCAACAGTCCCCTTTAGATCAGTGCCCCTAGCAATCGCAACCACCTTTTACTCTTTGCCTCCCCTGCACAATCCTACCTTTGGCAGGGCAGAAGCCGGATTCAACCTGTCCTCTCCACGTTCTCCTGCCCTGCTACCATCCTATTGGGGGCAAAAGGAGTTGCAGATCTGGATCATGTTAATAAGTGGGTGATCACTCGCTTGTTAATATGAAAAGCCATGGCGGCTGGTGCTCCAGCAGTCGGGGGGGTGGCGGCAGACAGACCTGACCACAGGTCCCCCCAGCCGACCACCCCACACGAACACCCCCCCCAATCGCTCGAGCACAACACCGCCCCCTCCCGCCCGTCAGCCCCACACTTCAGATCACTGCTGCGGGGGTGGTGGCTTCCCCCCTCCATGTCCCAGCCGTCTGCTTCTCCTCCCGGCTAATGGGGTCTCAGGACCCACTTCACGAAACTGGAAGAGTTTAGCGAATATTCGCTGATGTCATACAAGTGCTTTCTGCCCCAAGCCCACCCTTTTCTGAAGCCAGTTAGAGCCTCGGGCGCCCTGCATATGGAATTGGGGGGGAGCCACTGTGCCACTGATGAAAAAAACTCTTGCTCTCTGTGCAGATCTCCAGCTCCTCTCGCCCCCAGTTTTGCTGAATGAATGACATGGGGGGGGCAGGAGAGGAGACCCGGGTATGGCCTAATAGCAGGAGGTGAGCGGCGATCACGGTCAGTGTTGGCCTTGTCTGGATGGCAGTCGCCGCTTACCTCTCACTGTGCGGCCGAGTCATCAACAGTCCACAGACAGGTACCAGCCCGGGGACTGGGGACCCCTGCATTAGGCAGCTCTTAGGACATGTAGCCCGGCAAATACCCAGTGTGCCCCATGGCCAGTCAGGGCCTGTCCTAAAGTCAAGCTTATTCTACCATGACTGTAAAACTGCATAAGGCATTCGTGTAACACTTCGATAAGAATGAGTCCTCTCTATGCAGGTGTGACTAGCTCTGATGGAGCTGATTGCAGTAGCATAATTGCTGAATAATATGGCTCAAGTTTGTGTGAACATTTTGATAGTTGTAGTTATGACAATGGGGTAAAGGGGTTTTCAAGTCTACTTTTACAGGTTGTTTTGACTGGCTGATATTTGGGGCAGCTTCCTTGTCACATGAGAATATGACCTTGGTAGCGCTTGGTCTGCCTATGGCTATAGGAGTTAGGGGGAGCGGCAGAAAGGTATCTGTAAATGAGGAGGTTGTCTTTGTGTTCGGCATGCTGTCTGTGCAGCAATGGAGGTAGGATGTGATGCCCCAGACATGAAAGATAATTTAGCGTTGATTGTGGGCACCACTCACCCTTTCAGAATTGGGTAAATAATTGAGACAAGCATGTGCCTTTCTAGTTATCTGGCGAGTAATGGGTGAAGGGTTAATTGCGATATTCAACATAAACTTAGTGTAGCGCTATACCAAAATCTATGTAACTAAATCCTCAATGTATCGCTGAAAGTACCAGTGCTGTAAGCAACATGTGCAGCAATATATTGTGCAAAATTACAATCAATTATATGTGCAAACAATATTATACATAAACCATAATCCGAAGCCAAATTAACAAAAATGGATAAACTGAATATTCTTGGAATTCCAAAAAGTAATGTTGTAAACAATAAATAGGTCCACTTTACATGCCAGTGATGAATAAAGTGCTTTTCCAAAAAGTCGATCCACACCGTGCTCCAGCAAAGTATAAAATTAAAGTGCTTCTGTGCTCCCATCCTCAAAGTTAATACTTTATTTTTTTATACTTCGCTGGAGCGCAGTGTGCACTTAAAAAATAAGGAAAAAGACACTTTAGTTTGAATTCGCTTTATTATATCATTTTGAGATGATTTTTTTTGTGTTCTTTGCACAGATAAAATACTGCAATTTATGGCCACATGATTATGAAGTCACTAATTGGTGTAATATGGTTTAAGATCATACATTTAGAGAGAGAGAATGAATATATATCCCTGTGTCTTATATACGATTTCGATCCTAGCAGTTACCGCTTTCCTCTTGTTCTAAAGTGACTATGCTAACCCAGATCAGCTTCTGTGCTTTGCGTTGTCAGTTTTCATTCTTTGGCTAGCCATTCAAAGTTACAGGACACTGTGCACAAATGCTTGCCTGTATTGTGTAGTTCAGCCGTCACAACCCCCTGACCAATCACTGCCTGCCTCTGGCACACATCCCCCTCCCATTGACAGCCTGCCTCTTGAACCCCAGCCGATTTGTCCATTGCTCTCGGGTGCTGCCGCCACCAGCATTCCTTGTAAGGGAATCGGCAGTGAAGCCTTGTGGCTTCACAGTTGGTTCTCTTCTGTGCATACACGGAGTGCGCTGCGCTTCCTGAATGCCCCCCTGAAAAAAGGCCAAATGTGGCTGTGGAGGGGAGGAGAAAGCAAATAAGCGGAGATTCCCCTTTTGGGCAGAGCTCCGCTTAAATACAGTTGTAGTGCCTACATAGTTATATCTGTATTAGAAAGTGTCTATAACCTTTGTATGTTGACAACCAGTGGATTAGTGAAAACCATTGGTTTAAAGGAAAAATGGAGCACTAGAATACAGGAAGTTTTTATTCCATACATGATTAGGGATAAGTATACTTTTTTTGCGTTAAGCTGATCTTTGCTGTTTAATGAGCTTAAAACTAATGAATATAAGTGATGTAATTCATAGTGACAGATAATTCTGGTGGAGATTTCCAAGTTGAACAGGGGAATTGAATGATGTTTAATGTCTTGGAGTAACAGTGTTCAGCAGCATATGGTAACAACATACAGTACTTTAAGGAAATGAGGGATGAGACTTCACGCGAGGCAGATAGACAGATGGTAAGATGATAGCCTGCTTGGGATCAGGAAGTTGCATAATCTTCTCTTTTTTGGCACCTCCGGCAAAGTGTTTACTAAAGTGTGATGCATTTAGTTGTGAGAACCTTTAATATGTATGGCATTGGTTTATGGTGGGGGAGAATGGGAATTTAAAAATGGCCTGAACATGTGGATTTTATTCTGAATGTGGGTATTGAATTGACAAAAATCACAGCATTTTCTACAGTTTGGGTGGAAGACATTAATTGGTTGAAAGCTTTGCAACCGTAGCTTAAAGCCTAGTACACACTAGTAGTTTTTGTTGTTCAACCCAACAGAGCTGAACAAAAAAAATTGTCAGCTCAAGAGGAGCCACTGTACTAACTATCTGGCGTTTAATACAGCGATCTCCCCTGCTTTTCTATTGTGTTCTGACAGGGGGGTGGCCATTGGCTGAGAGAACTAATCGGGAGCCAATCGGCAGACCTTTTCAGTCATGCCCCTTTGACAGAAGCCGGCCGACTCAATTACACACGGGCCGAATGTCTGCTGGTTTCTATTAAACTGGCCGATGCTGCCCGACATTCGGCCCATATATACTAGACTTAAGGGTAGATTTAGACATGCGTCGAAATCCCCACTGCCTCTGAAGCCTGGAGTGTGAGGCTACTGAAGGGCAGTGAGGAAGTACTGTGATGACTCATTGCCTGGTTTAACCCCATTTTTGTCAAAAGTCACGCCGAAGCTGTGTAATACCTGCCGTTTGTGGTGCCTCCCTATTGACTTGCATGTGTTGTGTTCAGCATGCTTGCCGTCTGCTGAGCGCTACATGTCGGGTCAGTTTAGCTGCGGTTGCAAAGCGGCGGTATGTAAACATTCCCCTCCACTGCCTGTTGCAACTTAAGAGGGGGCGGTTGGCGAACGGCGGAAATGCAGCTCAAGTGTGAATTTTTGCTGCCCCCCCAATTGCAAGTCTAAATGAGGCCTTAGGCCCAGTTCACACGCCCGTGACTTTGAAGCCAACATCCCAGCACAACTTGCATACGACTTCAACAGAAGTTGATGCAAGTTGTATCGAACTCGCACCAAAGGTAGTGCAGGAACCCTTTTCTAAGTGGGAACCACTCAAGTCGCTCCTATTAGAACTTTTCCATTGCACTTAATGGGGTGCGACTTGTCATGCAACTTGTGCCCTCAAAGTTGGCGCACATGTCGCACGAGTGTGAACAGGGCATTAAGGAAAAATTCCAGGAAAACCAGTAAAGAATCATAATGACTAGACAAGGTTTTTTTCACCTATTCTATTTGTATTTCCCTGAGATCTGCCACATAGGAATGTCTGTTACTCATGGACAAGATGTCATATGGCTCATTGGGAGCAGCACTACCACTACTGAAGTCTTCTGACCAGGCATTTGCTGCTGCATGCATGGAACATCTTCCTTTATTTCTATGGAGATGTTACGTATGTGTCTCAGTATACTCCATGGGATTGAATGAAGAATATTCCATGCAGACATGCCAAGAAAAAACAGCAGGGGAGCAATGGGGTCAGAATTTTAAGAAATTTGGCTCCCCCTGGCATAAATTACTTGAATGATTTTGGCTGTGGGCATAATTCTTAGATATGCTGGAAGCACTGTATCTCAGAAAACATCAGTAGTCAGATTATGATCTGTTTGATACAAATGGTGTCTATCAGAATACTTTAAGGGTGAATTCACATTGTTGTGTTACGTTGAATGGGGCTGCCAAGCATTGCCACGCAGGTTTAAATGTGAATGCATCTATGCATTGGGGTGTTCTTAAAATGATGCTAAATCCCCCCCCCCCCCCCAAAAAAAAATATACTGATACTTGCCTGCTATGTACAGTGAATTGCTCAAAGGTCTCTTACCTCCCCTTCTGATAGTCCCCCACCGGGCCTGTCTGCTCTTCCCTCCTCTGGGCCCCCCTTAGCAAGCCATATGCTTTTTTTTTTTTTTTTTTTTTTTTTTTTAACAAGGTTGGTCTTTATTGAGATGACATCATATTACAATTGGCATCCAAACATTGGTTGTGTACAGATACGAATTTGTGTATATATACAAGAAAATGAAGACTATAAAAATGAAACAAAAGGTGTATAAGTTTCTATGTCGTATTCAGACTGCTCTTCTCACATAAACTCTTCAATAGCAGAATTAAAATGAATACTTTCTCACTTAACAATAAAGGGAGGAGAGGCATGGGAGAACCGATATGCACATCCCCGTTTTCAGAGAGTATTCCCCATTCCTGCTTAGCTATAAGTTAGAATTGCTCAACCCAAGGCAACCAGATCCGGTCAAACTTCTGTGGGCATCCCCTATTTAAATATGTCATCTTATACATAGGAAGTACTGCATTAATAGATGAGTCCCAGGACTCCACCCTCGGAGGCAAGGGGGACGCCAATTTCCTTAGAACTTCTTTTTTAGCGTAGAAAAGTAGAAGTGAAACCAGGATCTTCGTGTACCTGGGTCTCTGGTCATCCTCGTGAATACCTAATAGGGCTAATTCCGGCGATACAGGTAGTGTAAGTTGAAGTCGAATATTAATACTTTCAAAGACCCCAGTCCAAAATGACACCACTAAGGGACCCGTCCAAAACATATGTACAGTATGTACTTTCTGGGGCTTGACATCGAGGGCAGTTCGGTGATTTATGAGGATAGATCCGGTGCAGCCTCTGAGGCGTGTAATATATACGGTGCATAAATTTAGTTTGCAGCAATTTATCTCTAGATGATATCACCAGTTTATATCCCGCCTCAAAGCACTCCTCCCACGTCTCCCTGTCCAAGCTAGGAACGTCAACCTGCCACTGTTCCCATAATCTATTTTAGGCGAGTCCACTCCCAGTATTGTGAGGTATAATGTAGATAATGTCTTTGTTAGGGTTTCTTGAGCAAGAACACCTTCCACAGGGTCTATTTTTAATCGAATAAGTCCGGGGAATTGAGCCCTTATGGCATGCCGTAATTGATAGTACCTGAAAAGCATGTTTCCTGCAAGTCCGTATCTTTCCTTCAGATCCTGAAAGGAAAGCAATACCCCCGTCTTGATGTTGTCTTGTAGAACTTTAATCCCATATCGAGCCCATAACTGCGGGTCTGGAATAGTCCTAAGATGAGGGAGCGTGGGGTTTCCCCACAGTGGGCAGAACGGAGAGTGTTGGTGAGGCTGGAGGAATCTTTTCCTCGCTGCTGACCAGGTTTTGAGGGTTGTTTTAGTAGAACCTGGAAGGGAGGGATATGCCCGAGGTCCTCTATAAACCAGATTACCCAGTTCCTTAAAAGAGCCTAGGATGTCAGCTTCCAGGCACACGGCCGCATTCGTTCGCGATTGCTCAAACCACCATCTCACCGTTACTAATATCGCTGCCCAGTAATACACCTGCCAGTTAGGTAGTGCAAGACCCCCAAACTGTACCGGGAGCTGTAATGTCGTCTTAGCAAGTCTTGGGGAAGACCCTTGCCATAAAAATGAACTTGTGCACGAGTCTAAGTCTCTAAAAAAAAAAAAAAAAAGAGCCGGGCAGCCACACCGGGCAGTTGCGTAATATGTAGTTAAATCGAGGTAGGTATAGCATTTTTATCACATTAATACGGCCCATGAGATTGAGCGGTAATTCCCTCCATCTGAGGCAATGTTCCTTAAGTTTCTTGACAATAGGTTGGAGGTTGAGGCCCTTGAAAGCCTGGAGATCCCTAGCCACCCGGATTCCCAAATACTTAAACTCCTCAACCCAGAGCAACGGAGTCTGTGACGCCACCTCTCGGGCTCGGGGATCTATCGGGAATATGACCGACTTGGACCAATTAATCTTAACCCCAGAAAAGCGCCCAAACACATTGAAGGTTTCTAGCGCCGCCTGCAGAGAGCCCTCAGCATCGTGCAGATATAATAAGGCGTCGTCTGCATATAAGGAAATTTTCTCCTCCAGAGGGCCAATCCTAAGACCTTGAATGGCGCAGGATTCCTGAATCAGAATGGCTAGTGGCTCAAGGGCCATAGCGAACAGGCTGGGTGATAACGGACACCCCTGCCTGGTGCCCCTCTGGAGGAGAAAATAATCAGATATTGTATCATTAATGCGAATCCTAGCCCTGGGGGATTTATAAAGTAGACCCAGCCAATGAAGAAACTTAGGGCCAAGACCAAAACGCCGCAGGACCTCCCAGAGGTACTCCCATTCCACGGAGTCAAGCGCTTTCTCTGCGTCGAGGGAGGCTATGACTCTAGTTCCACTGTTGTCGTGGGTCGTGTCTAGATTCAGATACAATCTGCGAATATTGATATCGGTGCCCTTACCCGGCATGAACCCCGTCTGGTCTTGGTGAACCAGGTCCTCTATCACCGTAGCCAATCTAAGAGCCAGAATTTTAGCCAGAAGCTTGGCGTCGGCATTTATCAGAGATATGGGCCTATACGAGGAACATTCTTCAGGGTCCTTACCAGGCTTGGGCACCAGAACCACCATCGCCTCGGACATAGTCTGGCAGAATGCCTAACTCAGCAAATTGTGAGAGGAGAGAAGTCATCCTGGGGGCCAGTAGTTCTTGATGAGTCGAATAAAATTCTATGGGCAATCCGTCAGGTCCGGGGGCCTTACCAGACTGCATACAGCTCATGGCCTTTTGCACCTCCTCTAACGTTATGTCCTTTTCAAGAGATGTTCTTTTGTCTGGGTCAATTGTAGGGAATGGGATCTGGTCAAGGTAGTCAGTCAATTCTTTGACAGTGTAGGTCGCTGTGGATGAGTATAGGTCTTGGTAAAATTCCAAGAACCTATTCCCAATCATTTCGGGCGTGGTCAAAATTGTACCATCCCCACTCCTCAACCTGCCTACATGAGTGGGCGCGAACTGACCCTTGGCCAACCAAGCCAAGAGCCTACCATTCTTATCGCCATATTCCAACACCCTCTGAGCACTCGCTAGCATAGACTTTTTGGTGAGATCCACCCGCAGTAAAGATAGTTCCTTAAGAGCACATTGCCAGGAAGCATACTTCTCCGGGCTAGGGGTGTGTATATATTCTTTTTCGGTGTCCTGAGCCTGATTTTCAAGCTGCCTCAGAGTCTGCACCAATGTCCTCCTTTTGTACACTATTTTATTTATGTATTCCCCCCCTAGTGCAAGCCTTAAAGGCCTCCCAAAGTGTGAGTGGGTCTGCAGTTTCAGCATTATTTATCCAAAAATTATACAGTGCCTCAGGTATTACTTCCTGGATCTCTGTGTCACAAATCCAATATTTGGATAGCCTCCACACCCCCCGAACCCCCGACGAACCCGTCCGGATCGTAATCAGCAGAGGGGCATGATCTGAAATGCCTCTAGAAAGAATCTCGGTGGATGCCACCTCTTTTAATAGGCAGTGGGAAGCAAAGGCCAGGTCTATACGGGACAGCGTCCGGTACGTAGTGGATAGGCAAGTGAACTGGGCATCGGAGGGGTGGAAGTGACGCCAGAGATCCGTCAAAGCAAAGGTGGATGCCCATTGGGCTAGGCCAGTGTGAGCAGGGGAGGCAGCATGAAGTCTATCTGCTTTGTTTGACATGACTGAATTAAAGTCACCTACGCATAACACTTTATTAACCTCATATTGTGTAATAGTATGCATAAGGGAATGAAGTAAGGTGACATCAGCAGGTGGGGGCAGATATATTCCCACTATTATATAGGGTGCCCCCCCAATAAGTGCATGGACAATAACATACCTCCCTCCAGGATCGGTTTTAACTGTTATAAGCTGGAAGGCTAGGGATCTGTGCACTAACACACTCACTCCCCTGGCATAGTTAGAATACGTGGCATGGTAATGTGCACAGACCCAGGCCTTCTTTAACCCCATAATCTTAGCTCCCACCAGGTGGGTTTCCTGTAGAATACAAATCTTGGGATTATGTTGCTGAATATATTTAAGTACTAGAGATCTTTTGATGGCAGAGTTGAGGCCTCTAACGTTCCACGATAGCACAGTAAAGTCAGCCATATTCCCCATAGAACCATAAATATATAATCACAATGTACCACTGAATTCTAGCACCATCTACGGGTGTGCAGCACCACGCCACGCTTCGTGCCCTCGTCACCACTACAACTAGATGGCATGGCTGATACGCACCCGCAGATACTCCTCCCCCACATGTTGTAGACATAATTTAACCCTTTCATGACTAAGCCTATTTTTGAAATTTGGTGTTTACAAGTTAAAATCCGTATTTTTTGCTAGAAAATTACTTAGAACCCCCAAACATTATATATATTTTTTTAGAAGAGAGTCTAAAGAATAAAATGGCGATTGTTGCAATATTTTTTATCACACGGTATTTGTGCAGCGGTGTTTTAAACGCAAATTTTTGGAAAAGTGACACTTTCATGAATTTTAAAAAATCCAAACAGTAAAGTTACCCCAATTTTTTTGTATAATGTGAAAGATGATGTTACGCCGAGTAAATAGATACCAAACATGCCACCCTTTATAATTGCACGCACTCGTAGAATGGCGACGAACTACGGTACCTATGAATTTCCATAGGCGACGCTTTAAAAATTTTTTACGGTTACCAGGTTTGAGCTACAGAGGAGGTCTAGGGCTAGAATTATTGCTCTCGCTCTGACGATCGCGGCGATACCTCACATGTGTGGTTTGAACACCGTTTACATATGCGGGTGCGACTTCCGTATGCGTTTTCTTCGCTGCGCGAGCTCGCGGGGACGGGGTCGCTTTAAAAAATTTTTTTTTTTATTTATTTATTTTATTTATTTTTGTACTTTTATAAATTGTGTTTAAACTTTTTTTTTTTTTTTTTACTTTTATTGCTGTCACAAGCAATGTAAACATCCCTTGTGACAGTAATATGTGGTGACAGGTACTCTTTATGGAGGGATCGGGGGTCTAAAAGACCCCCCATCCCTCCTTTACACTTCAAAGTATTCAGATCGCCGAAAACGGCGATTCTGAATACTGTGTACTTTTTTAAATTCGGCGCCATTGGCAGCCGAGTAAACGGGAAGTGACGTCATGACGTCGCTTCCGCGTTTACAATTAGAAGGCTGGAACGAAGCCGCTCACAGCTTCGTTCCAGCCCGCCCCCAGCCGCCGGAGATTCCCGAACGGACACCGGGCCTCCCGATCGCACGGGAGGCCCGGTAACAGCGGCGGGAGGCGGCGGGAGGGGGGGGATGTCCCCTCCCGCTCCTCCGGTATAACAGCCGAGCGGCTTTTAGCCGCATCGGTTGTTATATTCGGGTAGCCGATCGCCCGCTGAAAACAACGGTACCGGGATGATGCCTGCAGCTGCGGGCATCATCCCGGTATAACCCCGGAAAGCCGAGGACGCATATGTGCGTTCGGTCGGCGGGAAGGGGATAAAGACCAACCAAAAACAATAAAACATAGAAATTAAAATTTAACAGTTCCCTTTCTGATGGCAACGGCCATCCAATACCCCCCCCCCCACCCTGTGCACCTCCAACTGTGAGTAGCACATGATCCCAAACAGTAACTGGTAGCAGAGATATAATGCTCGGGAGGCGTGTGCCCGATTAAGCCTTACATCATTAGTGGCAGTTCAAAACAAAAGGAGAAAAAAGTGGGTGAAAAGAAAAACCCAAAAATTATAATCTGCTGAATAGAGTTACTGGATAAGGTAGTGTCTTGTGTCATAAAAGAAATTCTTCTAAGGCAGTCCAACAGGACAATTGTACAAAGCCCAAGTTATTCCTGCAGTTCTGCGACTACAGTTCAGGATTCAAATCAAGGGGGTCCCAGTAAGGAAACTCAAACATTTCAAGGTAACCCGGAACACAGCCATCTTACCTCTACAGTGTGATACTTGCAAGTCACAACTTTAGACCAACTTAGGTAAACTTAGGAGAGGCAATCATTACGGTGGCAGAGTCTCCAGCCAGGTGCCAGCATCTTTGGGGTTTATGAAGATCCGCACTTTCCCGTCCACGACTCGTAGCTTTGCTGGGAACAGAATACTATATCGAATTCCTTTCACTCTGAACCGTGCTTTCACCGCATTGAATGAACGACGCTGGCGTTGTGTCTCCAATGTATAATCCGGAAACATCATAAGTTTAACATTGCGATATGGTATATCTCCTGCTTCCCGGGCCGCCCGCAACAACTCATCCCTGTCCCGAAAGTTCATCAGCTTTAGGATAAACGTGCGGGGGGGGCACCCTCCGGCCCCGGCCTCGGGGGTACTCTGTGTGCCCTCTCTACCGTAAAGTAAGGGGAGAGTCGAGCTGCTGGGAGTACCGATCGTAGCAGTTCTTCCGTGAATCCGGTCGGGTTTCGCCCCTCCACTCCCTCCGGTAATCTAACTATACGGAGGTTGTTCCTGCGACTACGGTTTTCGGCGTCCTCCGCCCGATATTCAAGCGCCCGCACTTTTGTTTGGAGAGATCTGATAGAGGCCTCGTGGTCAGTCACGGTATCCTCGACTGCACCCACATGCTGCTCTGCAACCGTTATTCTGGACCGGATCTTGTCTAAGTCTTGACGTATTAATCCCACGTCTAGCTATACAGCTTCTATTTTAGATGTGAGCGCCGTTTGGCAATTCGTTATAGCCGCAATCACCTCCGGAATACCAGGTATATCGGCCTGTGACTGCTCCCCTTGGTCAGTTTGTAATGCCATATTGCATAGGCGCGCTGGCGTGTGCTGCCGATCAAAGGCCTGAGTCGCTTCTTCCACAATTCCGGGAGGAAATTTCAGTTTTTTGCCCCTTTTTCGGGCCCACAGGAGTTCTAGCAGGCATATAAGGTCTTTTGGGCCACCTAAGTATTATATCTACCCAAACGCGGATCTAAATTCGGATGCCTTGCCAGCAGAGCTCATTCAGCACGTCTGTTCAGTCTCACATCCCGGCCACGCCCCCAGCAAGCCATATGCTTAGAAGGCACCCATACACGTGCTACAAAGCTGGGCTGTGTGAATCCATAGACACCGGTAAGCCACACCCTCACTTCCTCCACTCAGCCTGTGGTTCTTTCTGCCTAAAGTGTCTCCTGAGAAAGCAGGAAGTGAGGTGAGCAGTGCTACAGCTGAGACAGCACTGGAGTGGTTACAGGAGTAAAGTGTTTTGGGATGAGGGGGGGGGGTGAGTAGGACAAATAGCGGGGCATTTTACCTTGGTGATACTTGGCATTAAAAAAAAATAATGTACTTGTCTGCCCTGTGCAATAGATTTGCACAGAGCAGCCCAGATCCTCCTCTTCTCGTGTCCCTCTTTGGTGCTCCTGGCCCCTCCCGTTGAGTGCACTTACAGCAAACAGCTTGCTATGGGGGCACCCGAGCCAAGCTGCAGCTCCCTATATACTTTCACAGGGAACCACAGCCTGGCCCCACCCCCTTTCTTTCCTCATTGGCTGACTTTGACAGCAGCAGGAGCCAATGGTGCTGCGCTGCTGCCACAGCCAATGAGGGGAGTTCCGGGTAGCCAAGACACTCCAACATTGCTGGCTGTTGATGGGGCTCATGTAAGTATTTGGGGGATGCAGGGGCGGTTGCTACGCACAGAAGTCTTTATCTTAACCACTTGACGACCGCCTCACGCCGATTTACGTCGGCAAGGTGGCACGGACAGGCAAAATCACGTACATATACGTGATTTGCCTTCCGCGGGTGGGGGGTCCGATTGGACCCCCCCCCCGGTGCCCGAGGCGGTCGTCTTTTGTCCCACGGCGATCGGAGATGAGGGGGAGGCCATCCGTTCGTGGCCCCCCCCCCTCGCGATCGCCGCCGGCCAATCACATCATTCCTTTGCTGCTGTATGCTAAACAGCAGCAAAGGAAATGTCATCTCTCCTCCGCTCGGTAATTCCCGTTCCGGCCCGAGGAGAGAAGACAGGTATGTGAGTGCACCAACACTACACAACACAGTAGAACATGCCAGGCACACAAAACACCCCGATTCCCGCCCCCCGATCTCCCCCCCCCCCCCCCCCGTCACAAACTGACACCAGCAGTTTTTTTTTTTTTCTGATTACTGCATTGGTGTCAGTTTGTGACAGTTACAGTGTTGGGACAGTTAGTATTACCCCCCTGTAGGTCTAGGATACCCCCCTAACCCCCCCTAATAAAGTTTTAACCCCTTGATCACCCCCTGTCACCAGTGTTGCTAAGCGATCATTTTTCTGATCGCTGTATTAGTGTCGCTGGTGACGCTAGTTAGGGACCTAAATATTTAGGTTCGTTGTCAGCGTTTTATAGCGACAGGGACCCCCATATACTACCGAATAAATGTTTTAACCCCTTGATGGCCCCCTAGTTAACCCTTTCACCACTGATCACCGTATAACTGTTACGGGTGACGCTGGTTAGTTTGTTTTTTATAGTGTCAGGGCACCCGCCGTTTATTACCGAATAAAGGTTTAGCCCCCTGATCGCCCGGCGGTGATATGCGTCGCCCCAGGCAGCGTCAGATTAGCGCCAGTACCGCTAACACCCACGCACGCAGCATACGCCTCCCTTAGTGGTATAGTATCTGATCGGATCAATGTCTGATCAGATCTATACTAGCGTCCCCAGCAGTTTAGGGTTCCCAAAAACGCAGTGTTAGCGGGATCAGCCCAGATACCTGCTAGCACCTGCGTTTTGCCCCTCCGCCCGGCCCAGCCCAAGTGCAGTATCGATCGATCACTGTCACTTACAAAACACTAAACGCATAACTGCAGCGTTCGCAGAGTCAGGCCTGATCCCTGCGATCGCTAACAGTTTTTTTGGTAGTATTTTGGTGAACTGGCAAGCACCAGCCCCAGGCAGCGTCAGATTAGCGCCAGTACCGCTAACACCCACGCACGCACGGTACACCTCCCTTAGTGGTATAGTATCTGAACGGATCAATATCTGATCCGATCAGATCTATACTGGCGTCCCCAGCAGTTTAGGGTTCCCAAAAACGCAGTGTTAGCGGGATCAGCCCAGATACCTGCTAGCACCTGCAATTTTGCCCCTCCGCCCGGCCCAGCCCACCCAAGTGCAGTATCGATCGATCACTGTCACTTACAAAACACTTAACGCATAACTGCAGCATTCGCAGAGTCAGGCCTGATCCCTGCGATCGCTAACAGTTTTTTTGGTAGCTTTTTATTGAACTGGCAAGCGCCAGCGGCCTAGTACACCCCGGTCGTAGTCAAACCAGCACTGCAGTAACACTTGGTGACGTGGCGAGTCCCATAAGTGCAGTTCAAGCTGGTGAGGTGGCAAGCACAAGTAGTGTCCCGCTGCCACCAAGAAGACAAACACAGGCCCGTCGTGCCCATAGTGCCCTTCCTGCTGCATTCGCCAATCCTAATTGGGAACCCACCGCTTCTGCAGCGCCCGTACTTCCCCCATTCACATCCCCAACCAAATGCAGTCGGCTGCATGAGAGGCATTTTCTTTATGTCCTCCCGAGTACCCCTACCCAACGAACCCCCAAAAAAGATGTTGTGTCTGCAGCAAGCGCGGATATAGGCGTGACACCCTCTATTATTGTCCCTCCTGTCCTGACAATCCTGGTCTTTGCATTGGTGAATGTTTTGAACGCTACCATTCACTAGTTGAGTATTAGCGTAGGGTACAGCATTGCACAGACTAGGCACACTTTCACAGGGTCTCCCAAGATGCCATCGCATTTTGAGAGACCCGAACCTGGAACCGGTTACCGTTATAAAAATTAGTTACAAAAAAAGTGTAAAAAAAAAAAAAAAATATATATAAAATAAAAAAAATAGTTGTCGTTTTATTGTTCTCTCTCTCTCTATTCTCTCTCTTGTTCTGCTCTTTTTTACTGTATTCAATTCTGCAATGTTTTATTGTTTTATGTTTTATCATGTTTGCTTTTCAGGTATGCAATTTTTTATACTTTACCGTTTACTGTGCTTTATTGTTAACCATTTTTTTGTCTTCAGGTACGCCATTCACGACTTTGAATGGTTATACCAGAATGATGCCTGCAGGTTTAGGTATCATCTTGGTATCATTCTTTTCAGCCGGCGGTCGGCTTTCATGTAAAAGCAATCCTAGTGGCTAATTAGCATTTTATCACACCGATCTTGGTGTCATCAGATGCTTTGAGGGCAGAGGAGAGATCTAGGGTCTAATAGACCCCAATTTTTTCAAAAAAGAGTACCTGTCACTACCTATTGCTATCATAGGGGATATTTACATTCCCCGAGATAACAATAAAAATGATTAAAAAAAAAAAAAAAAAAAAAAAAAAATGAAAGGAACAGTTTAAAAATAAGATAAAAAAGCAAAAAAATAATAAAGAAAAAAAAAAAAAAAAAAAAAAGCACCCCTGTCGCCCCCTGCTCTCGCGCTAAGGCGAACGCAAGCGGCGGTCTGTCGTCAAACGTAAACAGCAATTGCACCATGCATGTGAGGTATCGCCGCGAAGGTCAGATCGAGAGCAGTAATTTTTGCAGTAGACCTCCTCTGTAAATCTAAAGTGGTAACCTGTAAAGGCTTTTAAAGGCTTTTAAAAATGTATTTATTTTGTTGCCACTGCACGTTTGTGCGCAATTTTAAAGCATGTCATGTTTGGTATCCATGTACTCAGCCTAAGATCATCTTTTTTTATTTCATCAAACATTTGGGCAATATAGTGTGTTTTAGTGCATTAAAATTTAAAGTGTGTTTTTCCCCAAAAAATGCATTTGAAAAATCGCTGCGCAAATACTGTGTGAAAAAAAAAAAATGAAACGCCCACCATTTTAATCTGTAGGGCATTTGCTTTAAAAAAATATATAATGTTTGGGGGTTCAAAGTAATCTTTTTGCAAAAAAAAATAACTTTTTCATGTAAACAATGAGTGTCAGAAAGGGCTTTGTCTTCAAGTGGTTAGAAGAGTTGGTGATGTGTGACATAAGCTTCTAAATGTTGTGCATAAAATGCCAGGACAGTTCAAACCCCCCCCCCCCCCAAATGACCCCATTTTGGAAAGTAGACACCCCAAGCTATTTGCTGAGAGGCATGTCGAGTCCATGGAATATTTTATATTGCGACACAAGTTGCGGGAAAGAGACACCATTTTTTTTTTTTTTTTTTTTTTGCACAAAGTTGTCACTAAATGATATATTGCTCAAACATGCCATGGGAATATGTAAAATTACACCCCAAAATACATTCTGCTGCTTCTCCTGAGTACGGGGATACCACATGTGTGAGACTTTTTGGGAGCCTAGCCGCGTACGGGACCCCGAAAACCAAGCACCGCCTTCAGGCTTTCTAAGGGCGTGAATTTTTGATTTCACTCTTCACTGCCTATCACAGTTTCGGAGGCCATGGAAAGCCCAGGTGGCACAAACCCCCCCCCAAATGACCCCATTTTGGAAAGTAGACACCCAAAGCTATTTGCTGAGAGGTATAGTGAGTATTTTGCAGACCTCACTTTTTGTCATAAAGTTTTGAAAATTGAAAAAAGAAAAAAAAAAAAGTTTTTTCTTATCTTTCTTCATTTTCAAAAACAAATGAGAGCTGCAAAATACTCACCATGCCTCTCAGCAAATAGCTTGGGGTGTCTACTTTCCAAAATGGGGTCATTTGGGGGGGTTTTGTGCCACCTGGGCATTCCATGGCCTCCGAAACTGTGATAGGCAGTGAAGAGTGAAATCAAAAATTTACACCCTTAGAAATCCTGAAGGCGGTGCTTGGTTTTCGGGGCCCCGTACGCGGCTAAGCTCCCAAAAAGTCCCACATATGTGGTATCCCCATACTCAGGAGAAGCAGCTGAATGTATTTTGGGGTGCAATTCCACATAGGCCCATGGCCTGTGTGAGCAATATATCATTTAGTGACAACTTTTTGTAAATATTTTTTTTTTTTTTTTTTTGTCATTATTCAATCACTTGGGACAAAAAAAATAAATATTCAATGGGTTCAACATGCCTCTCAGCAATTTCCTTGGGGTGTCTACTTTCCAAAATGGGGTCATTTGGGGGGGTTTTGTACTGCCCTGCCATTTTAGCACCTCAAGAAATGACATAGGCAGTCATAAACTAAAAGCTGTGTAAGTTACAGAAAATGTACCCTAGTTTGTAGACGCTATAACTTTTGCGCAAACCAATAAATATATGCTTATTGACATTTTTTTTTACCAAAGACATGTGGCCGAATACATTTTGGCCTAAATGTATGACTAAAATTTAGTTTATTGGATTTTTTTTTTATAACAAAAAGTAGAAAATATCAATTTTTTTCAAAATTTTCGGTCTTTTTCCGTTTATAGCGCAAAAAATAAAAACTGCAGAGGTGATCAAATACCATCAAAAGAAAGCTCTATTTGTGGGAAGAAAAGGACGCAAATTTCGTTTGGGTACAGCATTGCATGACCGCGCAATTAGCAGTTAAAGCGACGCAGTGCCAAATTGGAAAAAGACCTCTGGTCCTTAGGCAGCATAATGGTCCGGGGCTCAAGTGGTTAATGCATAGAAACCTTCTGCCTTTACAATCACTTTAATGTAGAGAATTGATTAGGCCCCTTTCACACTTGGGCGGCGTCGGTGGTAAAGCTAGTGGCGCTTTACCGTCGGTATTTGGCTGCTAGCGGGGGGTTTTACCCCCTGCTAGTGGCCGAGAGAGGGTTAAAAAACCACCGCAAAGTGCCTCTGCAGAGGCGCTTTGCCGGCGGTATAGCCACGCTGTCCCATTGATTTCAATGGGCAGGAGTGGTGTATAACACCGCTCCGTGCCCGCTCCGAAGATGCTGCTAGCAGCACTTTTTTTTCCTGTCTTGCTAGCGCATCGCTCCAGTGTAAAAGCCCTCAGGGCTTTCACAATGGAGACACCGCAGCGGCTGTTTCGGGTCGGTTTGCAGGCGCCATTTTTAGCGCAATAGCACCTGTAAACCGCCTCAGTGTGTAAGGGGCCTTAAGGTGAAAAAAAACTTTAGGTCTAAAACTTTTTAAACTTTGGAATCGCTTACAGTGCCTTGAAAAAGTATTCACCTCCTTGGCTTTTTACCCATTTTGTTACATTACAACATTTAGTTCAATGTTTTTTTAATCTGAATTGTATGTGATGGATCAGAACACAATAGTCTAAGTTGGTGAAGTAAAATTAGAAAAATATATACATAAAACTATTTTTAAGAAATAAAAAACTGATAATTGGCTTGTGCGTATGTATTCTCCCCCTTTGTTATGAAGCCCATATAAAGCTCTGGTGCAACCAATTACCTTCAGAAGTCACAAAATTTAGTGAAATGATGTCCACCTGTGTGCAATCTAAGGATCACATGATCTGTCATTACATATACACACCTTTTTGAAAGGCCCCAGAGGCTGCAACACCTAAGCAAGAGGGTACCACTAACCAAACACTGCCATGAAGACCAAGGAACTCTCCAAACAAGTAAGGGACAATGTTGTTGAGACGTACAAGTCAGGGGTAGGTTATATAAAAAAAAAAAAATATCCAAATCGTTGATCCCTAGGAGCACCATCAAATCTATCACAACAAAATGGAAAGAACATTGCACAACAACAAACCTGCCAAGAGATGGCCACACACCAAAACTCACGGACTGGGTAAGGAGGGCATTAATCAGAGGCGCAGCACAGAGACCTAAGGTAACCCTGGAGGAGATGCAGAGTTCTCCAGCAGAGACTGGAGTATCTGTACATAGGACAATAAGCCATACACTCTATAGAGTTGGGCTTTATGGCAGAGTGGCCAAAAGAAAGCCATTACTTTCAGCAAAAAACAAAATGACATGTTTTGAGTTTGCGAAAAGGCATGCGGGAGACTCCCAAAATGTATGAAGGAAGGTGCTCTGGTCTGATGAGACTAAAATTGAACTCTTTGGCCATCAAAGAAAATGATATGTCTGGCGCAAACCCAACGCATCACCCAAAGAACACCATCCCCACAGTAAAACATGGTGGTGGCATTATCCTATGTGGATGTTTTTCAGCAGTTAGGGCTGGGGAAATTGGTCAGAGTGTTGGAATGGCCTAGTCAAAGCCCAGACCTCAATCCAATAGAAAATCTGTGGTCAGACTTAGTTTGCTGTTCACAAGCGCAAACCATACAACTTGAAGAAGCTGGAGCAGTTTTGCAAGGAGGAACGGGCAGAAATCCCAGTGGTAAGATGTGGCACGCTCAGAGACTTACCAAAGTGACTTGGAGCGGTGATCGCTGCAAAAGGTGGCTCTACAAAGTATTGACTTTAGGGGAGGATAGTTATGCACATTGACTTTTTCTGTTATTTTGTCCTATTTGTTTCACAATAAAAAAAAAAAATGTTCAGTTGTGGGCATGCTCTGTAAATTTAAATGATGCAAATCCTCAAACAATCCATGTTAATTCCAGATTGTGAGGCAACAAAACACAAAAAATGCCAAAGGGGTGAATACTTTTGCAAGGCACAGCAACACAATGTAAAATCACACTAAAACATGCCCCTGTTCCTTTAAAAGATAAAATATCTGATATTTATCATGGAGTGGCTTATAGACCTATTTTGTGAAAAATTAACAAGGCATATCTTTGTTTTAGTTCAAAGCAGTGTCCTTTCTCTCTGTTGTCTAGTTCTTCTGTCTGCATGTCTCACTGCTGAAAGGTTTTCCGAACTCCGAGAGGGGAGGGACCCCGACACACACCCTCAGCTGTGGATGTTTTCCTGTGTGGAGGGTGTGTCTCCCTTTCCTCCAATCAGCTCTGAGGTTACACAGATCACTCCTCTCTGAGCTGTACAGTGTGTGATGTCAGATCCCTGCCCCATCTCTTCTGCTGAGAAAAGGCCTGTGATCTGTGTATTTTAGAATGCTGTAGAGGAGAGATGGCTGCCGATTAAAGCAGGTACAACTAAATGTAGGAAGATTTGTTTAATCTGTGTATCACCTAAGGCCAGTCACTTCACTGGGTATAATGTAAGTGTTTACAACCACTGTAACCACAATACAGGGCACTTTTACACCCTTCCTGCCCAGCCCAGTTTTCAGCACTGTCACACTTTGAATAACAATTGCGTGGTCATGCAACACTGTACCCAATTGACATTTTTATTTTTTTCACACAATTAGAGCTTTCTTTTGGTGGTATTTTTTTGCTCAAAAGAAAAGACTGAATTTTTGAAGAAAAATTTTCTTTGTCAGAAAATTTTGTAAAGAATTTTTCTCCACTGATGTGTGCTGAGGCAACACTGATGGGCTGCGCTGATGAGGTGGTATGAATATGCTGCACTGATGGGCAGGCACTGAAAGGCATCACTGACTTGCATCACTGATGGGCACAGGTTGGCACTGCTTATAATCAGGGCACTGATCGGTGCCCTGAATTATCTGTATAGTCTCCTCTGTGAGGAGATGCTGCTCTTTTCCGATCGGGGTCACGTTGGGAGCCTAGGGCGAGGTCATATGATGTCATCCCATAACGAGAGCATCCCATCACCCATCATTTGCCTATACAACGAGCGGGAGGTAGTTAAGGCTAGGATATAACTGCTGGGGTGCGTAGTGGTAAAACACACCTCAATGCTGCACGTTAGCAGCCAGTTTGAAATCTGTGGGCTCACAATGGGCCTCGGTGGTCCTACACCCTTTCCTGTAATGCACGTTCAGAATGAATGGCATTGCGTTGACGCAGTAATATGAACCAAGCCATAATGGGAGCTAGTTATGTGGATGAGTTTTTTTTCGGAAGACCAAGACCACGCATACATGTTGCATCACTTCTGAGGTTGTATTCTGTTGTATGAGGATTTTCGTAACTTTAGTAACCTTTATTTTCAATATGAGACTAGCTTTCAAAAAGACGATCATTCATTCATCCGATATTCTCCATCGTGTGTACCAGGCTTAAACCACCATCTTTTAAATTTGTCAATCCAAATATTTATATCCTCCTCTTTCTAATCTCACAGGTTCATTTTACGCCTCTGTTGTTGCAAAGAGAATGGTTGTTAAGCAGTTGAATTTATTCATAAAACAATAAACAGATTTGCTACACAAATGATCTCTTAACTACTTTTTTCACCTTCATGTAACTTGTATAACACAGATGAACGCCGCTGAAGTGTAAAATGTGCTGTTGCCAAGGTCAGTTTTTTGTGATTGCTCGCCTGTGGCAACTACTGCCAGTTGTGACAGACTGAGTCTCAGCAGTCGACAAGTCACATTGCTGTGCTTGTGGAGGGCGTTAATGTAGGTTATGAACAATACCAGTACCTTGAAAGGAGACTGAATGTCAGAACATTGCGTTAGGGATTCAAGCGCTTCCTTTTGGAAGATAATCTACTGAATGTTTCTTACTGAAATCCTATCTAATTCATTTAAACCAGGCTTTCAAAAGAGCTTTTTCATTGCAGTATGTTTAATACATTTACATAACCGACACTGAAATGCTCCACATGGTGTGATTTAGCCTTTTATTGAAAAAGTTAATCTTAAAAAAAAAAATTCCCTACCAGTTTTATTTGGAACAGCAAGTAAAAGGAGATACAAATGCCATATTTGTATACATCCTAAAAGGATGATTATACAGTTAGCTGGAACTGGAATTTTGGTATTATTGTAATAGTATTTCTTTTTCATACATCATGGGACACAGTCAGGCTAATATTCATTACCTACTGGGTTTATACTTCATCATTAGGTGAATGGACACTGGTAGACCAAAGGTCTTCAGACAGGAAGTGATCCCCTATATAATCTCTCCCATACACGAAGCACTTCAGTTTTTTTACCAGTGTCTGCAAGGTGGATGGCATGGTTTGTTTGAGCTCCAGGTCTCTAGTCCCACAAACTGCCTGGATGGGTAAGTGAAACCCTTTTTTATTTTTTGGGGTCTCCCAGTGATTGTAACTATCAGTGAAGCTAGCTAAAGGCTGGACACCTGTGTGCGGTGACCATACGGGGAGCTCTGGGCTAGCTGTGGGTGTTTGCAAAGTGTACAAGTAAGTATAATGTGTACAATTACAATGTGTACAATATGTTAATGTATCGGTGATCAAAATCAGGTGCAAATAAAAAAATCCAATGGAAAATAGTCCATGTGTGATTACTGCATTAGCAGCAATACGTGCATTTGAACACAGAAAATGTGACAAAAAAAGTTCAAAAGTGAAAGTATTCGAATGAAAAATTTCCAATGCGAGACCCTGGGTCTGTTTTCCACCACTTGTGCTGCCCGTCACCTTTCAATAAACAATGGAGGCTTACCAGAAAGCCTGCGACTGCTCTTACTCGGGGGGGGGGGGGTTAAAACCAGGCTTAGTAGAACAGCAGGAACACTGCTAAGATCTCAGACTTCCCTTACAGGTGACCGGCTGGCATCAACGAAGAGCACCTTCTGTGGCACGCTCCCCAGGAGACAATCGCTATACACCAATGGACGTACACTTCCACGGGTCAGATATAGGCATCCAGTGGATTGTCCAAGAAAGGGAGAGACTCCAGTAGTGCAGAGATTCCTTTGATTTAAAAGTTCCAAAAATCCCAATACATAAACATTCCTTGCAAGGATAGAGGTGAAAAAGCTCTGCTAGTATCTATAAAAACAAAACGTGCATGCGCAGTGCTTGTATACATGACGACTGTTTCGTCACAACTAGTTTGACCCCCCTGAGTAGGGGCGGTCGCAGGCTTTCTGGTAAGCTTCCATTGTTTATTGAAAGGTGACTGGCAGCACAAGTGGTGGAAAACATAGACCCAGGGTCTTGCATTGGAAATTTTTCATTCAAATACTTTCACTTATGAACTGTGTCACATTTTCTTTGTGTTCAAATGCACATATTGCTGCTAATGCAGTAATCACATATAGACTATTTTCCATTGGATGTTTTTATTTGCACCTGATTTTGATCACTAATGATACATTGTTAACATATTGTACTCACTTGTACTATTAAATAAAACACATACAGCGCTGGCTATGTGAATAAACAAACACTGTGCAATGGCACTAGGATCATACACAGATGATACCTATTATTATATAGATGCTGAGCATATGTGAATATCATAAGTTCATGAAATAGAAAAATAAAATAAAACACATAAGTGTAAATTGACAAAAACAGTCCCACTAAACAGTGATAATGACAATCCTTCAGCCTATGATCAACAGTCTATCACCTGATATGCTGTGATTCATTGGAGGCAAGGGAGATGACTCTGGATCATAGTTCATGAGATGAGTACTTCTAGATGCAGGATCTCGTAAGCACCCATAAAAAATAAAGAAAACACTATGGTGAAGTACTGAGAAGACAGGATATCAATTGCGCATAACAGCGCTACTCACAAGAAAAAGGGGTGAACAGGCATTCAGCGAGACTTCCGCCGCTGTAAGCGTATGTTCCATGGAAACAGGAAGCAGCGTCACTGGTTTAGGATGTGAGCTGGCTATTATGTCGACGCGTTTCGACCCTCCTCCAGGGTGTCATCAAAGACAAAACATCCAGCCCACAGATGGTCTAATATATAGTGTAAAGTAAACACCTCCCTAACTAGGAGAAAAAGAGTGACAGCCAATTAGGGCTGATGGGTGTGATCACCCACATTCTCCTGATTCATCATGTCCTGTTAGAACAACAAACTTTATTGGTAAAAACGACTTGGACACAACATTCAAGTCGTATTATAAAAAACATAAGCATGTGTTAGTAAAAATTTACATATTAACAAATAGGTCTCGGGGCGTGTCCAAGATGGCGACCGGGATGGACGCATAGTTAGGAGGCTCCAACACCCTGCCGGCTACTAATCCTGTTTCCCAGTGGAATCTTATAAATCTGAAACTACCCAGGCACAGCTCCGAACTCACAGACCTGGTATGCCCTATAACCGCCGCTCTGCCGCCCACAAGAAGCCCTCTACGACCCGCACTGCTCCCCGTGGCGGGAAAGCTGATAGTAACAAGACGGCTAACATGGCGTCACAGACCGAGGAAGCGGATCCTGAGCTTCAAGAACCACTTCACTGCGCTGATGCAAGCAATCGGGACATGCCAAACCACACTGACAGGCAAAATAGATAAAATCCAGCTGGAGATGGGTCTAATTCGAAAGGATATGGACAAATTCAGGACCCGGCTGTCGGAGGTGGAGCGCCGCGTGGGGGACGTGCTAGGTGAGCACACATCATCCCTCTGAACCCTCACTACTAAAGTGAAGGCATTAGAATATCGTGCGGAGGACGCGCGGAGAACCGCAATAGGAGGAATAACCTCCGAATCATTGGACTGCCTGAGAAGGCTGAAGATCCTGATCCAGCCGGGTTTACTGAACGCCTTCTGCGACAGTTATTCCCGCAGGCGGCCTTCTCCCCCTTCTTTGCGGTGGAGCGTGCCCACAGAATGCCGGCGGCTCGAGGGCCTCCTGGGGCCCCACCTCGCACATTCATCCTCCGGCTACTGAATTACCGAGACCGCGACGCTGTGCTAAGGGAGAGTAGGAAGATGGAGACTCTGCGATTTGAGGGGTCCCGCCTGATGATTTTCCTAGATTTCTCTGTTGAGACGCAGAAACAGCGCAAATCATTCGATCACTTGAAGCAAGAGCTGCGCAAGAGAGGTCTCAAATACAGTATGCTTTTCCCGGCCCGTTTACGGGTCCAGGACGGAGAAACAGATTTTTTTACTATCCCTGAAGAAGCCGTTAATTGGCTAGACACCATCCCACAGCGCTAAATACAGGCCCTGACTGATGCATGTTCTTTCTCCCAAGTGGGTGAGTTCTTATTTGCTGCAACGCACTTTTATTTCTCCTATCTTTTATTTGTTTCGTCACTGGCTGCCGACTAAATACTACTGCCACCGATGCATAATGCTCCTATCTCTATGATGGTGGAATTTACACACAACAAGTTATTGGCCAGAACTCGGGATATACATGCATAACATTGATTGCTGTAAGCCAGTAGGGGAGGCTTAGTTTGCTGAAACACACGTTTACTTTTTTTTTTTTTTTCACCCGTCTGGTTGCTACCACTGACGAACTCGGTTTTCCTCCTTATGAGTATGGGCCCTAAACATAACCAAGTAATGCGGGTCAGAACTCTAATCTATCCGCATACCAGTGACCGCACTGTGCAGCAGTGCATACATTGCATAATATATTCCAGGGGGAGAGTTTCTTTTTACTCCAACACACTCTTATATTTTTATTTTTTTTTCTTTCTACCCTACTGGATTATGGATACTGGCTGGACACAGTTGCCGTACTGCACGGTGCTCCACTCCTCCTGAATGTGATCTTCCAACACAGCAAGTTAGTCCGGGTCAGAACTTAACATCAAACATGCGCACCAGTACTCACATTGCGAAGCAGTAAATATATTGCACAGGAGAATTGGCTGCGGTGCACTCCGGGACTTTAACCCATGAGGAGGAACCCTCGGCCCACGGTCTGTCAGGAGGGGACTACGGGGGTCGAGATTGGACATCCTCCCTTGTTTACACTCAGGTGAACCTTCTCCACCGGCTCGTTATAACACCTAGCGGTGGATAGGCTTATTCTATTATATAGGGGATATAATCCTTCCGCAGGGAAAGAGATTCCCTTTTTCCTTCTTTTTTTGTTTATACCTTGATAAGGGGTAGCTGGCGGACACCACGACTGTTAAGCAGTTTGTGGTCTTCCTTGCTGTGCCTCTAAGGCGCTCTGTTGGCGCACCGCCTCCCAGGGACTTAAAAAGTCATGATTTGTTTGGGTGATCAAACGCACCCGAGTTTTGGGGGTTGCGTGGGGAGGGGGGGTATGGGTTTTGTTCAACGGTACATCATAAAATCTGTCTATGTTGATGCTCATATGTTAGATCTATATTTTACATGGGTTACAGAAGTATGGAATTTGATTGACGGCGAGCCAGGAATGCTGGTCCTATGCCTGGGTCTGGATGGAGGTCCGGAGAGTGGATTAGCCGTGATGCATACCCACCTAAAAATATGGCCCCTCTTAGAGTGATATCCTGGAATGTGCGGGGGCTTAATTCCAAGCTTAAACGATCCCTTGTATTTTCATATTTGAAAAAATATCACCCGCACATTTGCTTACTCCAGGAAACTCATCTTACGGGCTCCAGAGTACTCTCCCTCAAGAAGCCCTGGGTGGGATCATATTTCCATTCCACCTATTCATCCCACTCCCGGGGAGTCAGTGTACTTGTGCATAAGGCGCTTCCCTTTGTGCTTCTGGACCTCCACCTGGACCCGGACGGGCAATATGTAATTTTACACGCACTATGTGACAGATTGGTAATGTTAATAGTAGGTCTGTATATACCACCACCGGCTAAGATGATGATATTGCATAAAATTCAAAATATTATCGCCAGTTACCCCACCCCCAATATAATCATAGCAGGTGATTTTAACATGACCCCAAACCCCAGTGCTGATAAACTACACCCAGGTCAGACGACCGACACAGCGCTGTCCCGTTGGGCGGAGGTGTGTGGCCTTTATGATACGTGGAGATGGAAAAATCCACAGGGTAGACAATTCTCATGTCATTCTGCTACACATGCAACATTATCATGCATTGATTTAATTTATGTTACCGATCCCCTGTTATCTCGGTTGTCTGCTGTTTCCCATCTACCGCGTGGCATATCGGACCATACCCCAGTTATGGTGGATCTCTCTACGGGCTCGGCAGCTAGTGCGGGCCTGTGGAGACTATCCAGATACTGGATCACAGATGAGAAACTGGAACCGCTAATGTTAATGGAACTTGGGGATTACTGGACACATAATGATCAATCAGCCTCTCCGCCAATAGTATGGGATGCATTTAAGGCGTATGCCAGGGGTAGGTATCAGTTTAATATCTCTAAAATTAGGAATGAGTCGAAACTGGAGCTCTCGACGGCCGAAAAAAGGGCAATAAGACTGGAGACTCAATACACAGCCTCACCCGACCAGGGCACACACTCCGATATGCTCACGGCATATAGGGAGGTGGCGCTCATTCGGGCAGCCTCTTGCCGGCGTTTCCTCCTTGCCCAGACTCAACGTATATTCGAACAGGGCGAGCGATCGGGTAGATTGCTGGCCTGGTTAGCTACAGAACGGGCTGGTAACTCCTGTATTGCTAATATTAGGGATGAGGATGATACTTTGCTCTCTGATCCCGCGCATATTAATGCGCGGTTCGAGAGGTATTATCAGCAACTCTATACATCCAGAGCAACATACTCCCCTGAGGAATTAAATTCGTTCCTCCTAAAGATAGACTTCCCTACTCTAACAACAGAGGCGAGTCAGGCACTGGAAGCTCCCATAACACTGAAAGAAGTCCAGAGAGCCATTAAATCACTTCAGGCGGGTAAAACTCCAGGACCTGACGGACTACCCACGGAATTTTACAAAACCAATTTGGATATAATAGGCCCCCACTTCCACTCCATGCTCACTAAAGCACTGACTCAGCAATGTCTCCCGCCCTCAATGATGGAGGCGGTAATCATTGTCATTCCAAAACCCGAGAAGGACCCAGAAATGTGTTCGTCCTACCGACCCATTTCTTTACTGAACGTAGACGCCAAGATCCTTAGAAAAATCTTGGCGGGCAGGTTAAACTCGGTGATACTCTCCCTCATACATGGTGACCAGACCGGATTTATGCCTGGCAAGGGCACGGATATAAATATCCGCAGACTCCATACTAACGTAGCATTACCCCGAGATCCTAAGGAGGGTGGAGTGGTGGCCTCGTTAGATGCCGAAAAGGCCTTTGACTATATATATATAGAATTCATATGTAAAGAAATTTTCATCCATATGCATATATAAGAAGACCAATCAGAACAAAAAGGGGTCATGTCTTAACCCCTTCCTAATACTGACTGAGCTCCAATAAGAAACATATATGTGAAAAATATATAAAATATACACATAATAAAGAATGTAAAAAAAAAAATAAACAATAATAAAAAAAATACAAAATAAATAATAAAAATAAAATAGAAATAGAAAAAAAAAAAGAAAAAAACAAATATAATAAAAATAAAAAATATTGGAAATAAAATGAATAAAGACCATATATGTAGGGAGGTGGCCCGTCAGGGACAGTAGACATGATTGGACCACTTCCAATTGATATATTCTAGATAAATTTCAGCAAAAATAGCAAAAAACTATATACAAATTCTGCAAGGGACCAAGGAAAACAATATTATCAATTTTATATAGAAGGCAATTGAGATCTACCCATGTTGCCAAACAATTGAGATCTGGCTCGATATTGAGGCCATAAGGGTTCAGGGTACGAAGCCTATGAATCCATTGGGTCTCATTCCGGGAAATGGCTCTCTTAAGATTGGAGCCTCGCCAATGGCCCTCAACCCTATCGATAACACAAAGTCAGTAAGCTGGGGTCCCTATTGTGAAACAACCTGAAGTGATTTGAGAGACCATGATGTTTTTATATCCCTTTTTTATTCTGTTGACATGTTCTCTAAGTCTAACCCATAACTGTCTAGTGGTTCTGCCCACATATATTGAAGGTTGCACGGGCAGGACAGCAAATATGTAACATGTTGTATTACATGTTATAAACTTTTTTTTATCTCAAAAGATCTTCTTCAAAAAGATTTGAAGTGAGTAATTTTTTTCTTACGAAATTTTGAAGTCCCACACATCATACATCTCCCACAGCTATAAAACCGATCCAAAAAGGTGCACAGCTTCTTAGGTGGGATTACAACATTGTGTGCCAGTTGTAATCTGGGCGTGGGTGGCTTGGTGTAGATAAATTTAGGCTGAGTAGGTAGAATTTTCTTCAAATCACCATCTTCCAATAGTAAAGGCCAATGTTCTTTAATTTTTTCAAAATCTCTATACTGTCTGTTGAAGCCGGTCATAAATGCTATACCATAGTCGTTTTCCTTTTTCACTTTCGGTTTAAATAGATCCTTTCTATCCATCTCACCAACAATTTTTTTAGTTCGTTTTAAATCTTCCAATTTGTATCCCTTGGCGTGAAATCGTTCCAAAATAATGTTGGCCTGGAAATTGTAGTCATCCTCCTTGCTACAATTTCTTCTGATTCTGAGCATTTGGCTTTTAGGAATAACCCCCAGCCATCTCGGATGGTGACAACTATTTAGTGTAATGTAGCCATTCCTATCAACCTCTTTGAAATAAGTGCGCGTGCATAACCTGTCACCCTCCTCTAAAGATCGTGAGATCCAAGAAATTGATCTCTCGATAACTAAAGCTTTCAGAGAAGGAGATATTAAAAGGATTGGCACTAATTTTCCTCAAAAATTCAAAAAAAGATTCTGGTGATCCTGCCCAAATTATCAATGTCGTCTATATATCTTTTGTAGAGCCTGAGCTCAGGTATGTTGGTTTGATAAATAGCCTCGCTTTCCCAAAAACTCATGAAGAGGTTGACTGCTGATGGGGCGTACTTCGCCCCCATAGCCACACCCTTTACTTGTCTGAAATATTCCTTATCATGCCAAAAAAAATTGTGACTCATCGCCAGGTCAAGTGCTTTAAGGAGGAATTCTTTTTGTTTAAGCTTGATGTCAGTACTCCCTAATGCCCACTCAACGGCTGAGAGAGCACGCTTCTGCTGAATATTAGTATATAACGAGTTGACATCAATACTTGCCAATAAGCAATTATCATCCACTGTCATTGGACTAATAAGTTCAATCAGATCCTTGCTGTCTTTAAGATAAGGATATTTCTTGGTGAGTGGTTGTAAAAAAATCTAAAAAATAATTCCCCAAGCCTGGAGAACAATGATTCGATTCCACTGACTATGGGTCGGCCCGGAGGTTTTGTTGAATTTTTATGTATTCTTGGTAGCTGATATATCACGGGTATTCGTGGGGCTTCCGGAACAAGATATCTGGCCTCCTTAATTCCTCCTTCCTTTGCTATTTTTATTAGATCCTTCAATTTGGTTTTAAATTTCTTTGCAGGGTTGCCTTTTAGTATTTCATATGTTTCCTGGTCACTAATCAATCTGTTCAATTCTTGCAAGTAATCCGTTTTATTCAGTATCACTAGCCCCCCCCCCCCCTTATCAGCTGATCTGATTACTATATTTTTGTTCTTTTCTAGAGTTTCCAAACCCTTCTCTAGATCTCTATTACATCTCCTTGGTTGCACAGCAAGTCTATCCAAATCTTGCTCAACCAAAGACTTGAAAACACCCACAAAAATATTATTGTTTTCCTTGGTCCCTTGCAGAATTTGTATAGATATAGTTTTTTGCTATTTCTGCTGAAATTTATCTAGAATATATCAATTGGATGTGGCCCAATCATGTGTACTGTCCCTGACGGGCCACCTCCCTACATATATGGTCTTCATTTTATTTCCAATATTTTTTATTTTATTTGTTTTTTTCTTTTTCTTTGTATTTTTTATTTTTTATTTTTATTTCTAGTTTTTAGTTTTAGTTTATTTTTATTTTGTATTTTTTTTTCTTTTTCTTTAATTTTTTTTATTTTTACATTCTTTATTATGTGTATTTTTTATATATTTTTTATTTTTCACATATGTTTCTTATTGGAGCTCAGTCAGTATTAGGAAGGGGTTAAGACATGACCCCTTTTTGTTCTGATTGGTCGTCTTATATATGCATATGGATTAAAATTTTTCTTTACATATGAAATATATAGGCAAATTATACCTGTGGGCGGCACAGTGGTGTAGTGGTAGCACTCTCGCCTAGCAGTAAGAAGGGTCACTGGTTCGAATCCCAACCACGACACTACCTGCTTGGAGTTTGCATGTTCTCCCTGTGCCTGCGTGGGTTTCCTCCGGGTACTCCGGTTTCCTCCCACACTCCAAAGACATGCTGGTAGGTTAATTGGATCTTGTCTAAATTGTCCCTAGTATGTATGAATGTGAGTTAGGGACCTTAGATTGTAAGCCCCTTGAGGGTAGGGACTGATGTGAATGTACAATGTAAAGCGCTGCGTAAATTGACGGTGCTATATAAGTACCTGAAATAAATAAAAATAATAAAATAAAATACCAATTTGAGACCTATTTGTTAATGTGTACATTTTTACTAACACATGCTTATGTTTTTTATAATACGACTTGAATGTTGTGTCCAAGTCGTTTTTTACCAATATGTTTGTTGTTCTAACAGGACATGATGAATCAGGAGAATGTGGGTGATCACACCCATCAGCCCTAATTGGCTGTCACTTTTTCTCCTCCTTAGGGAGGAGTTTACTTTACACTATATATTAGACCATCCGTGGGCTGGATGTTTTGTCTTTGACGACACCCTGGAGGAGGGGCGAAACGCGTCGACGTAACATCCGGCTCACATCCTAAACCAGTGATGCTGCTTCCTGTTTCCGTTGAACGCACGCTTACAGCGGTGAACGCGGAAGTCTCTGAATGCCTGTTCACCACTTTGTTCTTGTGAGTAGCGCTGTTATGTACAATTGATATCCTGTCTTCTCAGTACTTCACCATAGTGTTTTGTTTATTTTCTATGGGTGATTACGAGATCCTGCATCTAGAAGTACTCATCTCATGAACTATGATCCAGAGTCATCTCCCTTGCCTCCAATGAATCACAGCATATCAGATGATAGACTGTTTATCATAGGCTGAAGGATTGTCATCACTGTTTAGTGGGACTGTTTTTGTCAATTTACACTTATGTGTTTTATTTTATTTTTCTATTTCATGAACTTATGATATTCACTTCACATATGCTCAGCATCTATGTAATAGGTATCATCTGTGTATGATCCTAGTGCCATTGCACAGTGTTTGTTTATTCACATTGCCAGCGCTGTATTTGTTTTATTTATCAAGTATCAGTACTTTTCTACAGCAGCGGCAAATATATACACATATATCTTTTTCACTCTAAGTCAGTCGCTAGTGCTACATAGATCGTTCACTTGTACTATTGGTATATTATCCGACGCTGCACTCCTATCTTTATCTATATCTTTTGTGCCCTATATCGGGGTTATAGTGCTTGGCTGCAGGATATCCTTCACGGTCTTTTGTTCAATGTTTTCACATTTATCACGCACCTAGCGCAATTCTCCTCTTTTAAGTTGTTTGCAAAGTGTACCGTTTTTGCTTGTGTCTGACTTTTTTTTTTTTTTTTTTTTTTTTTTTTTTTTTTTACCTTACGCCCTGGTTCGCCATGGCGCAAGAGCGCCGCTGGGCTCAGCAGTTTTGGCAGCCATGCTGCACTCCTATCTTTATCTATATCTTTTGTGCCCTATATCGGGGCTATAGTGCTTGGTGCACGCGGTTTTGCCTGTACATGCGCTGTAGCCTTTAGCTGGGCGCACGAAGATTTGCGCCGTATGAGAATAGTCATGCCCGCTTACCAGGACCGCGCAAATGCGTGAGCACACACGCATAGAATTTCCGGCGCACTCCCAGCTTATTTAAGCTGCGCAGGCTAGGCATGTGGTGCTTCGAGAAGGCAGCTGTGGGACACAGAGAAGGCTCTGAACAAACACTTGCAGCGGTTCATTTTTCCTTACCTGAGTCACCAGGTGTTGCTTGGCAGGCTAAAGGTGCTTAGGATTGTTGCATAGGGGCTTGGTGAGCCCTATTAAAGGATCACCCTTCTGAGGTGTTTTTAATTACACCCAAGTACTGTTTGCAGGCATTGAATGTCTTCCAAAAAGAGGAGTGGGACTAACACCTTAGGGAAGGGCACACTTATGTCATCAGTAGTTCCTGATGAACCTAGTCGTACCCCTAGTGTTGTATCCACTGAAAGACCCAAGGCTCCCGGGCAATCTGAGCCTCTGCGCCTATCTGATATTGTGCCTACAGTCAATGCTGCTGCTTCACCTTTTATCACTAAGGATGAACTTTCCTCAGCCGGTTTAAAGCGCATGATTGCCTCCATCCTGTAGGGTGGCAGGAAGCGTGACAAACCCCCCCTCCCCAGAGTCTCCTCGTCTGGAGCAGGAATGGGTTGAGGATGGGGGAAGAGCTTAAAGCTTAGGATTCTGTGGAGTGCCCGGCAGATGAGTCTGCTTCCGAGCAATCTGGACAAGAAGATATCCACTCGATGTCTGCCTCTCAGTCGCAGAGGTTTTTGATCCTGACTCTGACCGAAATGGTTCTTTCTGCCTTTAACCTCCCTGGCGGTATGATTGTCAGATTTTTGATGCTCAAAGCGGTACATTGTTTTGCATGGAAATTTGGCGTTTTATATTGTAGGCCTGTAATTACGCACTTAAATCTGTCCAAACAAGAGTCTAGTAGACAGCCCAGGTGTGAAAGTTTGAAACACGAAACCTTAAATTATAATATAATTATTATTATAGCAAATAATATTATAATACATTATTCAATAATGTAATCAAGTCAAATACACTGCCCAGTTGCAGAATTGTCGCTGTCGTTACTTTCAGTGTTTGACGAATTTCCTCACAAATCACTATTGCTAAATTCTGCAAGTGATTCTAATTTATTATCGCTGTTTTCTAGCTGGTCTAAAACCGCTTTTGATGTAAAGGGACACTTTTTTTTGTTGCTATAGACAATCTCCAGTTTCCAGGCAGAAAGAACAGTATATATAATATAAAACTGCATGCAGGGCACTGGACAAAAGGGATGTGAAATAATGTGACACAGTAATGTAATCTGTAAGATTACAGTGTACTGTATGTGTAATGTGTTAACTTTTTGAATTTGGCGCCGTGCTCCGTCCCCGTGCGTTTCAACGCTCGCAGGGAATGTAGCTTGGCACTGTGATAGACCAAGCTGAGACATGTGTGTTTTTTAATTTTTTCTATGAGAAATGTTTTCCCCTTGTGTACTGAGTTCTTGAGGTGCGGTTTGTGGCAGCGCCACCTGGTGGTGCATTCTTGGCTGCTATGCGGCCGCCCAGCGCCGCATCGGGTCCTCTTGATGCGGCGCGCACACCAGCTGGCTGATTACCAGCTGGTGGAGCTCACAGTGGGCGCGTGCCGCCTCCCCACTGGAAGCGCCGTCTCTATTGACGGCTCTCCCGGCTGGCTTGGGCGCATGCGCGCGGTGAGTATTCGGCCGGTCCGGATGACGTCACGTCGGCGCAGCCGATTGGATGACGACGGACGGGACGGGCACCCAAATAGGACAGTGTCCTAACATAGTGTGCATTCCGCTCTAGCTCCAGGAGGATATTGTATGCCACGTGTCTCTTTCCATTATATCCAGGTATCTTTCATTACAGCATCAACCATTAAGACGTTACTGCTGGATGTCTGTTTCTTCTTTAATCCAAATACTAGTTTAAACCTCTCCCTCTTCTTTTGTCTACCTTACTCACACTTCAGGACAAATCGTCTGTAGTCCATCTTTGATAATACAGTACCTGTGTAATGGTCTATTATTGCCTGCATCCCACTGTGGAATCCAGGGGCATACAGACTATAATTTCCTACCTATGAGATGAATATTGGTGAGTGTCCCATATTATAGCAAGGAATAGACTACCTAAAATCTATGTTTTATATTCCAAACTCCCCTTTCCTTTTTCTTTCAAATGTAACTGTTTCTCTTTCTAGGAACAGGTCTATATAAAAAATAGCTAGTACCAGTAACATACCTACCCTGATGTGCATATTTACCATACTGCCAGTCATCTGGTTCCTCCTTACCGGCGGACTATTACCCTCTTTCATGATTTTTATAATTGTTCTAAATGTGAGTATCCTCCCCTTATTACACTATGCCTCCACTCTTTCCCCCCTATAATTGGTTGTTCCCCTGTTCCTCCCTTTCCTTTCCTCCCCTCTTTCCCTCTCTTCCCCCCTCTTCCCCCCCCAACTCTCTTTCCCCCCCCTTCCCCCCCCTTTTCTCCCCTCCTTTTCTCCCTTTTCCTTTCCCCCTCCCCCCTCCTTCCCCCCTTCCTCTTCCTTCCCCTTCCCTCCTCTCCTTGTCCTTGGGTTGCCCTCATCCTGCCCTCCACGTTTTCTTTTCCTTTCTCCCCCCCCCCCCCCCTTTTCCACACGTCAAGGTTACTCAAATTTCATTTAGTTCACAAACCTGTTCTATTGTATCACTCCTTAAATACTATCTAAAACTATGTTGTGCACGCCCCCATAGCAGCCTTCCAGCACCGCTTTGGGGTGTTGACGCCCACTGCCGCCCTGTTTGAACGAGTACACATTTTCTTTTTGCACAATATATGTGGCGTCATCATAGACGCCTGTTCTATATATATATATATATATATATATATATATATATATATATATATATATATATATATATATATATATATATATATATATATATATATTATACTAACCATGAAATTGTAATGTTATATACTCTGATAGTTACAACATATATTGTCATCGCTCTTGAAGAAGCGTGGCCCACGCGCGAAACATGTCGAGCATCGAACAATCACAATACATGAGCTGATTGCGGATTTGCTATCTAAACCACCTCTTCGGACTGATCTATATTCGGAGCAACCTTTCAGATGTCCGAAAACTCATATACTTTAGATGGTGTTGTATAGCAAATATCTGAACTTATATATATGTTGTGTTTTTAATATTGTCGCCTTTTTTGCTACGTGTTTTTCTATATTAATAAAATAAGATTTTTTTTCTATAATTTGGTTGTGTAGTTGTGTCTAAAGTCCAAAAGTCCCCCCTTCTTTTCGGTTTTTGTATATGAAATTGCTAGGACGTGGCACAGTGTTATTTCACGTGTATCCACGGTACCACTCCGTGTGACGATACACTTATAGTTTTTCAATAAGCTGAGACATGGCTCGCACACACAGCGCGGGGGGGGGGGTCATCGCAGGATCCTGGGGACGAGGTAAGTAACTTTGCCTGGATCCTGAGATGCGATCCCGAGTGTTGCTTGGGGTTACCACTTTTGGTACTGAAAATTCACCGTGAGCCACACTCGGGAATACCGCCAGGGAGGTTAAGTTGCCTCTTGCAGAGGTGACTGAGCCCCCCTGGTCCTCTTTGGGATCTCTGAGACCTTTTTCAGGTCTCGCAGACTTTCAAGCTACACCCCCTGTTGGAACAGGCGGTGTATGCTGATTGGGAACATCCTGACAGGACCTTTTTTGCCTCCTAAAAATTTTTCCCTTTTATATCCCATGGATGAAAAGTTCGTTAAATGGAGCATGCCAGCCATAGATGCAGCAGTCTCTTCCTTTAAACAAGAACTTGACTTGTCCGGTAGATAACGCACAGGGCTTAAAAGACCCTGTTGACAAGAAATTGGAATTTATTAAAAGCTTCCTTTTCCTTGGCCAGTTAAGCTATTCAGCCAGCTGTTGCAGCAATTGGTATTTGCCAGTTCGTAAAGGATCAGGTCCAACAGCCTGATAGGCCTAACCAGGAGGATGACGGTAAGACAGATATTTCTCGAGTGCTGTGTTTTGCTGTTGATGCTTTAAAGGATTCAATACAGCAGGTTTCTCGTCTGGCTCTTGTCTGTACATATGCAGACTTTTATGGCTTAGGAACTGGTCAGCCGAGCTTCCTGTTAAAGTTATTGGCTGGTTTCCCTTTTCATGGGGAACATTTATTCGTTGATCACTTGGACAAATATATCCAAAAGATTTCCGAAGAGTTCTCTACTTCCTGTGAAGAAAAGCACCAAACGTCCCTCGTTTTGAAACCCAGGGACTGCTTCCTCAAATGTGTCAACGCCAGAGTGGTTCCGCCGCCAACAGGGCGCTAAGGCCAGGGCCAGAAAAGGCCCTGGGTCCAAAATTCTTCTAAACACAGCACCAAGCCCTCCTTTTGAGGGGACACCCCCACTTTATCGGGTGGATGGCTGCTGCACTTTGCAGACATTTTTATAACAATTCAGAACGAGTGGGTCACCTCAATGATATCTCGCGGCAAGCTGGAGTTACGAGGGGGACCCCCTCAGGTTTCTAAGATCCATCATTCCCTGGGATATTCCAAAAAATTTATTGCTTCAGGCACTATATGATCTAGTGCATCGAGTGATTGTAGAGGTTCCAGTATCTAAAAGGGGCACAGGGTTTTACTCCAAATGTATTTACGGTTCAGAAGCCAAACGGGGGCCCATTTTGGACCTAAGATTCCTGAACAAGTATCTTATTATACAGTCCTTTTCGGATGGAGTCTGTCCGCTCAGTAGTAACCTCACTCCAGAGGGGAGACTTTTTTTTTTAGCCTCCATCAATATAAAGGATGCATACATATCAGCCTCATCAGAGGTTCCTACATTTTGCAGTAGAGGAACGTCATTTTCAGTTTGTGGCTCTACCCTTCGGGCTTGCTACAGCTCCCCGGGTGTTCACAAAGGTCCTAGCACCAGTACTGGGTCGCTTAAGGGCCCAAGGGATCCTGGTGCTCGGGTACCTGGACGACTTCCTGCTCAGTGATTACTCAGTACAGGCTCTAGAACAGAGCATAATATACACAGTGAGGTATTTGAAAAGCTTAGGCTGGATCATAAATACAGAAAAGTCAGCCTTGAGACCAGCTCAAAGTCTAAGATATATTTAGCTCTATTTCTAAACACGGTCCAAGCAAGAGTATTCTTGCCACCCGTAAGGATCTGTGCCCTTAAAGATCTGGTACGTCAGATAAGGGGCACCAGACAACCCTCCATTTGGCTCTGTATGAGCCTTCTAGGGAGGATGGTATCCTCCTTCGAGGCAGTGACCAATGCCCAGTTCCATTCCAGGCCTTTACAACAGGACATCTTGTTGGCTTGGAACAGAGGAAGAAAAGCCCTGGATTTTCCAATCTGCTTATCTCCTCAGGCATGCTTAAGCCTAAACTGGTGGTTGCAGGATCAGAACCTGCAAAAGGGAAAATCCTTTCTCCTGGTAACTTGGAGCGTACTGACTACAGATGCCAGTCTCTCAGGCTGGGGTGCGACCCTAGATGGGCTCACAGCTCAGGGGAAATAGTCAGGGACAGAGCAGACTGGCCCTACAGTCCTGGACGGTGGAACTTCAGGACTGCCCCATCAGGGTTCAGTCTGACAATGTCATGGCAGTGGCCTATATAAACCACCAAGGCAGTACCAGACACTCTGGTGGCACCAGCCTGGGCCAGAAGGCCCTGGTTCCCGGAGATTGTGAGACTGACAATAGACAGGCCATAGACTCTTCCATGCTGCCCCGATCTACTGTCTCAAGGTCTTATATTCCACCCCAATTTACAGTCTCAAAATTTGACGGCATGGCTATTGAAGCCAGGGTGTTAAAGGACCATGGCATCTCGGGACCAGTGGTGTCTACTTTAGTGAATGCTAGAAAAGCTATGACTAGGAAGATTTATCATAAGCTCTGGAAGACTTGTATTGCTTGGTGTGAAGCCAGAAAATGGCATCCTCGGAAATGTGATTGGGAGAATTCTCTTTTCTACAGTCAGCCGTGGAAATCAAATTTGGCTTTGAGTACAATCAGCGGTCATGTTTCAGCCCTATCAGTATTCTTCCAAAGGTCTTTAGCCCCTCATTCACTGATCCGAACCATTATGCAAGGGGCAACTTGCTTGCTTCCCCCCATTAGGTGACCTATGTGTCCTTGGGACCTGAACTTGGTGCTGTTACAGAAACAACTATTTGAACCTATTAAGGAAATTCCATTACTCCTTTCAACTACCCCCAAGTGTGTCCTGACGAAGCGAAATAGCGAAACGCGTTGACGCACGGGCTCACTGCCGTCCATTTGGTGTCAACCTTCTGTTTACATTAGACATTCATGACCATCACATGTTTACTGTGTTTTTTAATTATTTTTTTACTTGACCTGTCTGTCATGATTCATTGTTAATAAAGTACTAATTTTATATTACTCTTGTCCATCTTGCCTGTAAAGTATGAATTAGGGCCTTTTTGGCTCTTTATCCTTCCCTCTAATTCAAGTCTATACGTATGCGCCCCCCGCCCCCACCAGAACTAGTGGGTTTGAAAAGTTTTCTTTCAGCTGTAAAAACGATCTAACTCTGAAAAACGATTAAAAACACGGCTATTCTGCATTTATGAGCCATAAGCTTTTGTGGGAGTAAAGTTTTTTTTGCTAAAAAACGCTAATGCAAAAATGCTGCAAAACTTATTCTACAGCTAATGCTAAAAGTGTTTTTATAATGTCCAATGTGCAGGAGGCCTAAGAAAAAATACCTGTGAAGACTCCTGGGATGTGACATTTTTGCCTAGACCAGAAACCAGGAAGTAACTGAAGAAATGTAAAAAATTTAAAAACGAGTAATTAGAATATACCTTCCTATCTACTAATGCCAACAGCAGAAGGATTAAAAATGGTTAATGCTGACTGATGGTAAGAAATTATTTCATGAAAATTAGATTACCTGGCGATTTTCAATTATGTCCTCCACGAGCTCCCAAATGTCTTTTCCCCTCACGTCCATTTTATTTGGAACAAGCAATGCATGTTGGTTGCAATTGTGTGCACTGCCCTTTGCACTCTCTCATAAGCCAGAATTTTTTTTTTTTTTCAAATATAAAAATTTTATTAAATTACAGAGAAAAAAAGTACAGAAAGGTACAGTACAACAGTGGTCAAATTTGACATTCTAACATATACAGAGGTCTTCATTAGAGGCTCACCTTTAGTCTCCAGGAAGGGTAGCATACCATATGTCAAACAAAAGAAAAGGACGTGGCTACTCATTGTGTAAAGCAAATTGTTTGGCCCGAAAACCAGTCCGTACCACTTATACAGATATACGTAATATTGCTATAATTACTGGTTGGTGTACCTGGTCAGGCTACAGACTACTCTATAACCTTAGCAGAACTGGAGGGAAAGGACAGCCTCACAGTAATTGAAAATAAAACCATTAGTTAAAGAAATAGGGGGGTGAAACATACAGAAAGAGAAGAAATGGGGGTGGGTATTTGTTCAACATGAGCGTGATGGACATAAGGGCGTCTCCTCGTAAATGGTCTGCGATGGCGGGACCCTCAAGAATTCAGTAAGGTTTGTCCTTCATCAGAAAAAATGAACATATTCCATAATAGCCATGTTTGGGAATGTTTGTCTTGTTTGTGTTGGGCTGTGAGCACTAGATCTTCCAGTGTTTTAATGTCGTCTGCTCTGTGCAACCACAATCCCACTGAGAGAGGCACATTTTTCTTCCATGTAGCTGGGATACAAGACTTTGCGGCATTGAGCAAATGTCTAATTACCGACATCTTGTACGACCGTGCCGGGATTGCGGTGGCATGTAGCAGAAAGAACGCAGGGTCTTTCTGAATTATGTGGTCTGTAAATTTCTGAATGATTTTCTCAGTTGTCAAAGTGTTGTAGTAATGGGCAAGTCCAGAATATATGGAGAAGTGTCCCTTTTTGTCTGTCTGGCACCTCCAGCACTTATCAGAAGTGTTGGGGAAGAATCTATGTAGTGCAGTGTAACTGAGGTGTATAATACCACCTAGTTAGAATGTTCATAAGCCATAATTTAACTCTGGAATGAGCAAGAGAAGAGTGGCTATGTTTTTACTTGGTGGCACCACAAAAAAACCTAGCTGTAGAAGAAATAGATACTTTAAGAGTCGGGGTTTCTAAAAAGGTTCTGAAGGCAGAAGGTTTTTATCTTCATGCTTTCTATGCATGAAGGTGGGAAAACCTTCTGCAAGCAGCTCCCCCAATGCTTACCCTTGCCCAATTGCGATCCAGTGATGAGCACGAAAGTTGCTCCTCTCCCGGGTCCATTGGCTCCTACTGTTAATCACAGCCAAGGAGGAGGGAGTAAGGGGTGGGACTGAGCCACACTCTGTGTTCCCATAGACACGCAGTGGTGGCTTGGGGGGGGGGAGCATGCAGCCTGCTATGGGGGGCACTCAGCAGGAGGGAGGAGCCCAGAGTGCTGCTGGGGGACATGAAGTAGAGGATCGGGGCTGCTCTGTGCAAAACCATTGCGCAGAGCAGATACTATGACCTGTTTTATTTTAAAAATTGTAGGATTATCACTTTAACCGCTTGCCGACCGCTGCACGACTATGTACGTCGGCAGAATGGCACGGCTGCGCAAATAGGCGTATCATTACGTCCCTCCATCATCGCAGGCTAGCGGGCGCTGTGAGCGTGCCCCGCGGACTCTCTGTCCGCCGGTGGCTCGCGATCTTGACACGAGAAGCAGAACGGTTGAGATGCCTATGTAAACAAGGCATTTCCCTGTTCTGCCTAGTGATATGACAGGGATCTACTGCTCCGCAGTGATCTGTCGTGTTCTAGCGGGCCCATCACCCCCCTACAGTTAGAACACACTGAGGGAACACAACTCCTTGATCACCCCCTAGTGTTTTAATCCCTTCCCTGCCAGTGACATTTATACAGTAATCAGTGGCTATTTTTAGCTCTGATTGCTGTATAAATGTCAATGGTCCTAAAATAGTGTCAAATGTGTCCAATCTGTCCACCTCAATGTCGCAGTCACGATATTCGCAGATCGCTGCCATTACTAATAATAATAAAAAAAAAAAAAAAAAAATTAAAATGCCATTAATCTATCCCCTATTTTGTAGACACTATAACTCTTGCGCAAACCAATCAATATACGCTTTATTGCAATTTTTTTTTTTTCCCACCAAAATGTATGTAGAATATATATCGGCCTAAACTGAGGAAGAAATTGGATATTTTTGGGGGGATATTTATTCTAGCAAAAAAGTAAATGTTTTTTCAAAATTGTCTTTATTTTTTGCGCTATAAACAAAAAAAAAAAAAACTGCAGAGGTGATCAAATACCACCAAAAGAAAGCTCTATTTGTGGGGGGAAAAAGATGTAAATTTTGTTTGGGTACAATGTCGCAGGACCATGCGATTGTCAAGGCGACGCAGTGCCGTATCGCAAAAAAAATGCTCTGGTCATTAAAGGGGTAAATTCTTTCGGGGCTGAAGTGATTAAAACATGCGAATAAAAAAATTTTTAATCCGAGATTAAAGGGTAAGATCACCTTTACGTAAACCTCTGTAAGGTGAACTTACACTGGACCCTCTCCCCATTGCACCCGGCCCTGCTGTACCCGAGGCTGGCGATCTCCTGCTGTGACACATCATATACCTGCTTTACCGGTCCGGGGATCAGAAATCCCCTGTGGCTTAATCTCCTAAACGTACCTCGTAAGGTTATGCTCTGTGCACACGGTGGGATTTTCAGACGGAAAAAGTGCGATCGGATTGTGTTGCCGGAAATTCTGATCGTGTGTGGGCTCCATCGGACTTTTTCCGTCTGAATTTCCGACACACAAAGTTTGAGAGCTGGCTATAAAATTTTCCGACAAAATCCGATTGGTTAAATTCCGATCGTGTGTGCGTCGGATTTGTGTACAAAGTGCCACGCATGCTCAGAATAAATTAAGAGACGAAAGCTATTGGTTACTGCTCCACTTATAGTCCCGATGTCATGTTTTACGTCACCGCATTCAAAATGATCGGATTTTCCGACAACTTTTGGGAAAATCCGTGTATGCAAGACAAGTTTGAGCCAACATCCGTCGGAAAAAATCCATGGATTTTGTTGTTGGAGTGTCCGATCAATGTCCGATCGTGTGTACAGGGCATTACAGATTGGTCGGCGCCATCACATGGGCGGGGCTGACCATTTTGGACCCACACAGCCCGTCCTGTCAGCGCTGGGGAAGAGGAGAGCAAGCCACTGGGATTTCAAATCCCCGGACTGGTAAAGTGATACAATGTGTCAGAGCGGGAGATCACTGGCCTCAGGTACAGTGGGACCAGGTGTGATGGAGGGGGGTCCAGTGTAAGTTCACCTTACAGATGAATGTCACCAAGTCTTTTTCATCAAAATATCCTTTGTTTAGATTTGGTCCCAGCATGCATGGTTTTTGTTGTACGTATTAATGAACCAGTTTATGCAAATATATGGCCAAAATTCATCATTTTTGCTCCGTTACTATGGACACACACAGATGTTTCAGATTTGATGTGCCAGACTAACAATTATCAGTAAATAGTGAAAGAATGAGCCTAAAGCATTCATATTATATCTAGCAGTTTAACTTGCACAGTCAGTAAGTTTTAATTTGACAGACCAAAATCTGAGGCCTGTTTCTGGACAGTATTTGTAACATTTGAATTTATAGTGTAAAGCACTATAGCAATGAAAGTCCATGTCTTGTGGGAAATTTCAGGAATGGCCGTCACCTGCAGTACCCCCCCCATGCAGGGCCATTTTTTTCCCAGCATAGGAGATGCACAGGGGTTGCATGGAGCCCCTGCCAGCGGTGGATTGTTCTCTATTGGGACCCATGGCTGCATGGATCTCCACAATCTGACATGCTTGTGCGGGTCCCTGAATGCACACAAGGTGTTTTTGGGGACCCGCAAGTCATGTTGGGACACAGTGGCTTTCTCTGTGCAGCTGTGTGTCATAGTGTTCAGTGGGAAGATGGCACAGGGATGCATGCAACAACTGTGCCTCCCTGTGCCAGGAAAAGAAGGCCCGCTATTGGGCACACATGTTATCGCCCCATTTGAATGGGCTTTATAGATAAAATATCTTCATAATTGTGTAACCTCTTTAGTTTGGTGTAGGATTGTCGCCCTTTCTGGGGAAAAAAAAAATACAGCCCTTTTTAGCATTTTACCTAACATTGGGAAGAAATCTTTTACCAGCCAAGTACAAGAAAAGGTAAGGGGGTAAGGAGCGGCCGCAGTTGGCTGCTTCTGTCGGCCGATATCCCAACCCCCCACACGAGGGGAAACAAGGGGAGGGACTATTACGGTACTCAAGATAGCTGGATATTTAGTAAAAGGAGGTTTAAGAGAGAAATAATATGATAAAAAATGGATTTTTAATAAGAAACAATTTAAAAAAATTATTACAATGTCACATACAGTTGTAATTCAAAGCAAGAGCAAAATATACAACCATACGGATTACATCCAATAATGACAGAGGGTACATATATAGCTTGGATTCTCGACCGGTTTCGCGGTATTCACCGCTTCCTCAGGAGAGTAAAGTCTATAATGTAGCATGAAAAAATAATAATAATGAATACAAACAAAACCAAAAATACATAAGAAATTTAGGTTGCAGCAAAGTCATTACAATAAAGCATTAAACAATCACATACAAATTAAATACAATAAGGACCAGCTCACCCGTTCAGAAATTCTCTGTGAATATGTAGGGCCCCATAAAATTCCCCCCGCGGCGAACACAGGGGATAGCAAACAGCCTCTAGTAAATACAATTTATTGAATGATTAATTTATAAGGGTCACTAGACCAGGAACTGAAGGGGAAGTAAGATATAGGGGTACCAGTGATACAGCTCCAAACTTCAAGAACCAGTGTGCAAAAAAGGATGATAGGAATTGGATATGTGAAATGGTGGTGAAGAGGGGATTTACAGAGGAATGGGGGAGAAGGATATGAGTCAGGGGGGAAGAAGGGAAAGGGGGGGGGGAGGAAAAGAGGGGAGGGGGGAAAAAGGAAGGAAGGGGGGGGAGAAAAAGGGGGGGGGAGGGGGAGAGGGGGAGGGGAACTGTGAGGGTCAGTGAGGACGCAAGACCCAATACTTCCATATATGTGAAAAACAGGTCAGGATAAAGAGAGGCTGCACACAGGTATTAAGAGCTGACACTTACCCCTAGAGCATTATTCAATTGAAAAACGCATGAGTTGGAATAAATAAAGGCAGCATGCTAAGGATCATACAGCTGTTGGATTAGCAAAAAAGGCCCCCCCAGAGTTGGAACCATTGATGTGGGCAGCAGAGAGGTCACTGCAGCAACTGCAGTCAAAATTTGTCAAAATTACAATCCACAATAGTAAAAGGGGTATTTTTACCAGCCAAGGTGGCAGCACTAGTTTAGGGTTTTAAGTTTTTAAATTTTTTGTTAATCTCCTCAATTGTAGTACTTTTCTTTAACTTTTTTGGTATAAAAAGCCCCAGTAGCTCTGTGCTTTTCATTCTGCTGCCTATTTAACATCTATGGACTTCCTAGATTGTGAAGATTTCTCATCTGCTTTAGGCGTGGTTCACATATATGTAAACCGGATGTCTTTTGAACCACATGCGATTCGCATAACACGTGAACTGGACCAGCTTTTAATGGAGCCGGTTCACATGTCCAGTCGATTTTTTGGGTCTAGTTCAGGTGCAAAGTTTAAATGCAGAGCTGCATTAATTGGTGTCATTTTAGATCTGCCTGATGTTTAGCTTTAAGTGTCCCAGTCACCACCTTAGTGTTACTAAACCCACAGCAGTAAAATCCGTCTGTATATACAGTAAAGCATGCTTGTTATACACACTGTGGGACCCAAGGGGTTAATCCTCCGCATTGTGTAAAAAGGCTGTTTGATCCTGTCTTCTATGATCCTTACCTTCTGCTAGAGTTCCCAAACCATCTCCAGATAGTACAGAGGCTGCGGGGCACTTTACACATGCTCAGTTTGGTGTGTATTGCTAGGTTTGTTTTTTTTCTTGAGTGCATGTGATCGCCACAGGGCCATGTGATCAGCACAGGACCAATCAACACTGTCCGGAGACAGGGTCAGGGGTCCTGCATCCTCATAGGACAATCATGGGAGAATGAAAACTCCTCCTGCAAGCTTTAACCAGACACTGAAAGAAGTCATAAGATTGCTCCAACTGTTGATTAGAAAAAGTATTTAGCGGGGGGCGCATGCGCGGCGCGATGAGGGGAAGACGCGAGTAGCCCAAGCTCCGTCGGACCCGCTCACAGAAGGCTAAAAACACCGGGGCCAGACAGCACGAAAGGCGGCGAAAACACCGCCGTTACCGAGGCAACACTCCCGCCCATGCCTACAAGGAGATCCAGGCATTTAAAACCCTCTAAACATAACCTGACGAACTTTCTCCTTGACTCTGCTTCCAGACAAGGCAGGAAGATGTCCCAAGATGGCGCCGGCGCTGGCTCTCGTGCCAGCACACAGCACACAGGGGAAACATCCATCCATCCAGCCAAACATCCAAACCTCCAAACAAACAACGGGAACTGTGAGTACACCTCTCCCCTTTCCAAGGCTGATTTAGATGCCAGTCTGACTGCAATCTTTGAAAAACTGGTAGACAAGATAGAAAAAGAAGTACACAAATCCACTGAGGCCTTGTCCCAGGAGATAGCAGGCATTGGTAGGCGCACAGACATCCTTGAAACAAAACATGATGAACTCTCACTAGCCCATAATGATTTAAGGAAAGATTATGAATCGCTTGCTGACAGCTTTGCATTTATGCAAGCTCAAGTTGAAGATCTCGACAATAGAAACAGACGACATAACATTAGATTACGTGGAGTCCCTGAATCGGTCACAGATCTCATGCCCACAGTCTCCAAAATTTTTCACAACCTCCTCCCAGACAAACCGCTATCCGCATTTATATGCGACAGAATACACAGAGCACTACGCCCTAAACCCACTCCTGATAAACCTCCCAGAGACATTATTATGTGCATGAAGGATTTCCTGGTTAAAGAGGACATCATGCGCGCTGCGAGAAACTCGCCCAATATTACCCTGGATGGTAAAAAATTACAAATTTATCCAGATATCTCCCCCGCCACTTTGGACAGAAGACGCAGGATGAAAGAGGTCACTAATATTCTGCAAGCAGCAAGAATAAAATATAGATGGGGTTTCCCATTTAAACTCACAATTCCATACAACGGCTCTACACACACAGTGTACAACATCATTGAAGGCAAAGAATTGCTAATAAAATTGGGCCTACTGGAACCAGAACCTCCTAATCGTTTTCCATCAACTCCAAGACCCTCTCCAATTTGGTCTACACCGTCCTCCAGACGTAACACAAACGACCGAAGAGGTTGGCGCCAACCATTTCAAGATCAAGCACACTGAATATACTCCACGCTTAACCACATACTGGAAAAATTTTTTTTGTTTACCTGCTGAGTGGGAAGAGGAAGAAAGGGAGGAAGAGAAAAATAGAAGAATGACTCTTTTCTTTTGATCTTTCTGGTTTCTTTTTTCGTTTTGTTCTCCAATCAACACCATTTATCAAGCTTCTTGGTTCGATTGTCATCATAAACTGTATCACATACATCTCCGTTATCCTCTATCCTTTGAAGACGGATCGAACTCTCCAACCCCCCCCCCCCCCTTTTTTTTTTTTTTTTTTTTTTTTTTTTTTTTTTTTTTTTTTCCCCCTCACATCACTACCTTCTTTCTCCCCCCTACCCTTCCCTCCCCCCAATTCCCCCCTTCCCCTCCCCTCTCCTAACCTATGCACCCCCTGGTAACAAACTCTTACTGTTTTAGTTTAGCTTAATCTAAAAGCCTATGTGGTCCGCCGCCGCTAGATTGTCCCCCCTCCTGCTTTCGCGGTTAACTGCAGCATCCTTACTCGTAGGGGTGATGCACCTGGCCATGATTGCAGGTTTAGGACATATTTGTCCTTCAAAAATGATGTTCAGTGACAAGAAAATTCTTGTCCCAATGTTTTTTTATTTTTTGTTGTTGTTACATACTATATTCGCCCTTAAGGCCAATGGAAAATTTTTCTTCAAAATTGGAAGTTACTGTTTTTTTTTTCAGTCACAACAGATTAAGCAATATAATGTTTATCTCTGCTACTGTGGGATGATTTTGGGGTATGATGTACAACTCAGGTAATTTCACCAAAAATCATCACACATCTCTCTACATCTCCTAAATAGCCTAGACATAACATTTTCTGAATATACTTCAGAACTATACACTTATATGCTACTCGATATATACAGATTTGACTTTTTTCTTAAACATTTTCATTTATACATAACCAATGGTTCTTAAAGTATTTTCACATAACGTACAAGGTTTTAACTCACCCCATAAACGGAAAAAAGCCTTTCAACACTATAAGAGACTAGGGGCTGACATCATTCTTATGCAAGAAACACACTTCTCTACTACTAATCACCCAAACTATTTTAACAAGACCTACAACCAATATTATTATACTACTTTCCATAACAAAACTAGAGGTGTGGCCATTTTTATCCGTAATACCATTGTCTTTGACATACAAAATATATATAAAGACCCAGATAGCCGTTATATCATTATTAAAGGACAAATAAATAACAAAACAATAACTATTGCTTCTATATATGCTCCTAATGAATCTCAATCAACTTTTTTTATAAACTTTTTCGAAAATCTTGAAAAATATAGCTCTCCCCACATAATTTTGGGAGGAGACTTTAACTTAACCTCACATCCAACCCTTGATAGAAGCAAGACATCTTCTTCCTCCAAAGCTTTTTCTAAATCATTGAACCGCTCTCTAAATAAATTCCAACTGGTCGACTCTTGGAGGGCCCACAACGTTGGAATCAAAGCGTATACACACTACTCCCATCCTCATGATGTCTATGCCAGACTAGACTATATTTTCTGCACTCCTATCTTATTAGCCAACTCATCCAAAGCTCTTATTCATCCTTGCCCATGGTCAGACCATGACATCACCTCATTTGACACATCACATATTGGACTTTTGCCCTCCCCCTACAACTGGCGACTAAATGATTCAATTTTAACTGACCCATCAACAATACAAACTATTACATCACATATTGAAAACTACTTTATAGAAAATGCTGTAGACGACACCCCCCTTACAACACTTTGGGTAGCGCATAAAGCCGTTATCCGAGGTCATCTAATCAGCCTAGCGGCAAACAAAAATAAAGAAAGAATCTCCAACATCAAAAATCTCACTAAAGACCTAAACTCTCTATATAACAAATTACAACACAACCCAACTCACGAAATCACAAAACAAATACAAGACAAACGTAAGGCCTTGGACCTTATCTTATCCGCTAATACAGAAAAATCCCTCAGATTTTCAAAAGCTAAATTTCTACTCCATAGTAATTCCCCCTCAACTATGTTTGCCAAAAAACTAAACAATGAACACAAACCCCCACATATTTACAAATTAAGAGATCAAACCGGTAACATGATCACCCACCCTCAGGAAGTCCTTAAAATATTCTCCACATTTTACAAAGATCTCCTATCCGGTTCACAACCCCCTCTTAGCCAATCCACTAAATCATGGCTAGATGATATACAATTACCTATCCTAAACTCACAACAAATAGAATTCCTTAATGCTCCATGTACAGAGATGGAGATAACCAAAATAATCAAATCCCTCAAGACATCCACCGCCCCCGGCCCAGATGGATTCTCATCTTCATACTATAAAAAATTCACTTCCTCATTAACACCTTACCTGACCAAACTTTTTAATCATATCCTCAACGGCAACCACTTCCCAGACGAGATGCTCCTAGCTAACCTTTCCCTTATCCCTAAACCACTGAAAGACCACTCCCTTCCCCAAAACTATCGCCCTATCTCAGTCCTTAATAATGACCTTAAAATCTTTGGGAGAATGCTTTCTGACAGATTGGCTACGGTCATTACAAATCTAATACATGTTGATCAAACTGGCTTCATCCCAGGAAGACAAATTATTGATAATGTTAGATTAGTAACCAATATTTTACAAGATGCTAAGATACACGCCCGCCAAGTATGTCTCCTTAGTTTAGACATCCATAAAGCGTTTGATAGCGTTAGCTGGTCTTACCTTAACTTTCTCCTACCCAAATATGGAATCTCAGACAAATTCCTGCAAGGATTTAACGCATTATATCACCATCCTCAAACTAGAATCAAAATCCCTGGACATATCTCTGAATTTTTCTCCCTTAGTAGAGGCACTAGACAAGGCTGCCCCTTATCGCCATTATTATTTGCCCTCGCAATTGAACCCCTAGCCCACAAAATTAGAAACAGCATTGATATTAAAGGATACACTAAAGGAAATAAGGATTTCAAACTCAGCTTATATGCTGATGACGCACTTATTTTTCTTACAGAACCCCTTACTTCCATCCCATCTCTCCTCAAAGAACTCCAATCCTTCCACACCATCTCAGGTCTCAAAATTAATACCAACAAATGCTCTGCCCTACCAATTAATTATACCCAAGAAACACAATCTTCACTTTCAAAAAATTTCCCATTTGTATGGTGTCCTCAGTCATTTAAATACCTAGGTGTCACAATCCCCTCATCACATAAGCTCTTGTACAAATCCAACTATATCCCACTATTTTCGCAGATCACTACTCTTTTGAAATCTTGGTCATCTTTTCACATATCATTCCTGGGCAGAATATGCGCCATTAAAATGACGATCCTTCCCAAACTCCTATATTATTTCCGTGCCCTACCAATTAATGTTCCAAAATCCAAATTGATCTCCCTTCAAAGAGAAATCAATAAATTTATATGGGCGGATAGAAAACCCAGATTTAGTTATACCCTTATGCATAGACCTCAATCAGCAGGAGGCTTAGGCCTACCTAACTTATGGCTTTATTACCTTGCTGCCAGATTAATACAAATTACTCAATGGTTCATACCTACTAATGAATTACCTTGGAAACAATTCGAAACCATCTCTATATCCCCGCTACATATACAAGGAATATTATGGTCTAATTACACCTCATACAACAAACTTGTTAAACATAATACTATCATTGCTCAATTCTATCAAATATGGAATAAATGCAAAGACATATTCAAGCTATCATCTGACACCCCTCCATTAGCTTCCTTTCTAGGTGACCCTAGATTCCCATATGCTTATAACAATAGCCAATCCTTCTCCCTTTGGATCAACAAAAACATCACCACACTTAGATCCCTCCAACTAAAATGGGAATTTGTTCCATTCTCTACATTACAAACTACACATGGCCTACCCATTACCGAACTCCATCACTACCATATAATTAAAAATTTCTATGCCAAATATTATTCACTCACCACACACCCCACTCACACTACATTTGAACAAATATGCATCTCATCTCCCAGAGACAGAGGCCTCATCTCAAGATTATATAATTATCTTAGAGATTTTGGACTGCCAGATAAATCCACACCGATGCTTCATTGGGAGACAGACATGGATGTTGTACTCAATATGGAGGATTGGACTTCCATGTCAGATAATCTCCGCAAAAGTAATAAAGCTATTTCCTACAGAGAGACCCCAATAAAAATTTTTACCAGATGGTACTTAACTCCCTCCAAACTTCACACATACTATCCATCCATCTCTCCAAACTGTTTCAGGGGATGCTCTGATTCGGGCACTCTTTTACACACATTCTGGGGATGCAAACATCTTAATCAAATCTGGCTCAAAGCCACTGAGATAATAGAAAACTCCTCTAAACAAAAAATTATACCCACCCCTCAGATATGCTTACTGTATGCCAACATACCAAACATTCCCTCTCCATGTATGAGATTATTCCATTCCTTATGCAGTTCTATACAATGGATGATAGCCTATAACTGGAAAACTGATACGCTATCCTGGCAACAAGTAAGAGATAGAATGGAATCACTTAAACTCTCTGAATGGATATACCATACTCTAAATGATACAATTCACATTCACAAAAGAAAATGGTCTTACTGGAACCCGATATAAATATTCAATGTGATACTATATTGTTTCTCTACGATTATATATTTTTCTACTGTGCTATACCGCATGTCATCCCTGTACAAATAATTTGTTAATAATTTTACCTCCATGCTGACAATTTAATGTTGTGTGTCCCTTTATTATGTCACAGTTTATATAATTGTAAAACACAATGTGTTAATGTACTTTTTGATTGTTTCTTTGAACTTCCAAATAAAACTTTTGTAAACGAGAAAAAGTATTTAGCAGGTTATATTTACTAAAACTATTGCATTTCCATGTTCTGTGGGAGGCCAGATACGGTGCCTTGAAAAAGTATTCACACCCCTTGAAATTTTCCACATTGTCATGTTACAACCAAAAATGTAAATGTATTTTATTGGCATTTTATATGATAATTATGTGAAGTGGAAGGCAGATGGGTTTTCAATTTTTTTTTTTTTTTTAATCTTTTTACAAATATCTGAAGTGTGGCATGCATTTGTATTCAGCCCCCTTCGCTCAGATATCCCCAACTAAAATCTAGTGGAACCAATTGTCTTCAGAAGTAATTAGTAAATAGCCCACCTGTGAGTAATTTTAATCTCTGTATAAATACAGCTGTTCTGTGAAGCCCCCAGAGGTTTGTTAGAGAACATTGGTGAACAAACCGCATCATGAAGGCCAAGGAACACACCAGACAGGTCAGGGATAAAGTTGTGGAGAAGTTTAAAGCGGGGTTAGGTTATTTAAAAAAAAAAAAAAAAAAATCCCAAGCTTTGAACTTCCGGAGCATTGTTCAATCCATCTTCAGAAAATGGAAAGAGTATGGCACAACTGCAAACCTACCAAGACATGGCCGTCCACCTAAACTGACAGGCCGGGCAAGGAGAGCAATAATCAAGGAAGCCGCTAAGAGGCCCATGGTAACTCTGCACTGCAGAAATCTGGCCTTTATGGAAGAGCAGCAAGAAGAGAGCCGTTGTTTTAAGGAAGCCATAAGAAGCCCCATTTGCAGTTTGCGAGAAGCCATGTGGGGGAGACACAGCAAGTATGTGGCAGAAAGTGCTCTGGTCATAGGAGAACAAAATTGAATGTTTTAGCCTAAAAGCAAAACACTGTGTGATGGAAAACTAACACTGCACATCACCCTGAACACACCATCCCCACCGTAAAACATGGTGGTAGCATCATGTTGTGGGGATGTTTTTCTTCAGGGGCAGGGAAGCTGGTCAGAGTTTGAGAAGATTGAAGGAGCCAAATACAGGGCAATCTTAGAAGAAAACCTGTTAGTCTGTAAAAGACTTGAGACTGGGACGGAGGCTCACCTTCCAGCAGGACAACAACCCTAAACATACAGCCAGAGCTACAATGGAATGGTTTAGATCAAAGCATATTCATGTGTTAGAATGGCCCAAAGTCCAGACCCAAATCCAATTGGGATTCTTTTGCAAAGAATGAGCAAAAATTACACTTTAGATGTGCAAAGCTGATAAAGGCATACCCAAAAAAGACTTGCAGCTGTAATTGCAGCAAAAGATGGTACTACAAAGTATTTGAAAATCATTTATCCTTTTCCTTCCACTTCACAATTTATGTGCCACTTTGTGTTGGTCTATCGCATAAAATCCCAATAATACATTTGTTTTTGGTTGTAACATGACGACAATGTGGAAAATTTCAAGGAGTATGAATACTTTTTCAAGGCATTGTATAGTGAATGCAGGTTCCTGGGTTTAGTAACACTAGGCGTCCATGCACACTGAGCTTAAATATCATTTCTACAAGAGTTTTGAGTTTTTCTCCTGCCTTTTTAGAAGGCATATTTAGGACTTTTAGGAGGCATATTTCAAGAGGAGAGTTTAGACGCATAAAGGAGTTGTCAAGCAGGAAGTGCAAAACGTGCCCAAACGTGGCATTCAGGAGTATTTAGTGTTATCAAGTGTATATTGATTATAATGAAAAATGAGCAGAGGGGAATGTGTTGTGTTTTGTTTTTTTTGTTTTTTTTAGGGGGTGGGGGGAGCTTATAAAAGCAAATCCATAAACTCTCCTAAACTCTTGTGCAATACAAGCTACTATAAGCATTTTTTTTTTCCACCTTTTTTTCTGCCCTTAGTGAACATGGACCCTAAAGATCAATTTTGTTGCGAAAGAAAAATCCTACAGATCTGTTGTACACAAAGTATTTTAATGACAAAAAAGGATATGTAAAGCAAACCTATGCTTTGACTATTTAGAACAAAGGACTAGGGCTGAAACAACTAATCGATCGACAACGAATCTATTATGAAAATAGTTAACTATTTTCATAATCGATTAATCGGACAGCCAATTGGTTGGCTTGCATGCAGAATGCATTATTTGTTTACATATCCGGAAATACAGTGCAGCACACACATAGCTTAGTACACCATCCATACATGTCAGTAAGTGCCTGAGAACTTGTCAGTGTGTGAGGAGCAATGCCACATGGGACATGTAGTCCTGGGCAGGAAGTGAGTGGTTCTAAAGTCAGAAGTTTTTTTACCTTGCTATAGGGGCAGACTATACTATAATTTGCAGCTTGCTTTTGGGGCACTCTGAAGGCAGGAGGAGCCAGAAGCGTTGGTGGGGGACCCCAGAAGATGAGAATCGGGGCTGCTCTATGCAAAACCATTACACAGAGCAGGCAAGTAGAACATGTTTGTTTAAAAAAAAAAAAAAAAAATCACTTTAAAGACACTGTGCAGGAAAGATCAGCATCTAAGCCCGGAGAAGGAGGCTGATAGACTGAAGGTAATATAAGGCATTACAACTACATTTAAAGTAAACTTTTACCAGCATTGTGCATTATATTTAAAATGATCATATCCATGAAAGTCTCAGCTTTTAGTACTATTTTATTATAAAAGATTTCTATCTCCTTTCTGCCCCTCATATAGCTTCATGCCTGATGACTCCTAGTTAAAATGCCCATATAGCCTACTTCTGGGTGTATTTTATCTATATCTCTCTCTCCATCTCTTTCACAGTATAAATCAACCCCTTATAGTAGCGATTATTTTCTTGCTTTTGTACTATAAAGTGCTAATTTTTAGTTTTTAAACCCCATAATGACAGGTGATACAAAAAAGCATGCTACTGCTACTAGACGTCATAGGCCTGGTTCACGCCTATGCGTTTTTTGGTGCTTTTTATAGAAAAGCACTACAGTTCATTTAACATGGTTTCCTATGGGAAACGTTCACATCTATGCTTTTTTCAGCCACTACGTATTTGTAAAAGGTCAAGGATTTTTTTTAACGCAAAATGGTGCTTTTTTTTTTTTTCTTCAATAGATTTCAATGGAGAAGCTGCAGAAAAGCATGTAGTGCGTTGTTGCTGTAATTTGCGTTTTTTAATCTGCCCAACAACAAATTGGCCAAGAAAAGCCTGCAAAAACGCACACCAAAAAGCACTGCAGAAACGGATCAAAAGCAAACTACATAATTGTGAACCAAGCGTTATGCTGGCCATACACTTATCGATTTTCGGACAATAATATTGATTACAAAAAAAACTTTGTACATTCGCTGAATGAAAGAATGTCGTTTAAAAACTTCTGAACAAAAACCACATACACTGTCTGAAAATTCCTTTGACTAAGATTTCTACTCTGCTCCTTCGAATTTTCCCGTCACTGTTAATGAAAACTAACGTCCATTTGACCCCACTAACTATTTAGAAAATCAAACGAAGGCTCTTAAAAGGAAATTGTTTTTGAAGGAAGACATTGTTTTTTTTTTTTGCATGGCCAGCATAAGAGACTGCAGGCGCAGGGAGCTTTTATCAAGCCACCTGCCTATGACAAGGGAGTCTGTCATACATAACATATTACAGTTCTGTCTGAAAATCTGCAAAACAATCCTTATTTTTTATTTTATTTTTTTAGCTAAAATTTGATCTGAGATTTACCAGATTCAACTTCTAATAGTATATATGTTTTTATATTATGTTATTCTCAGAGTGGATTAGAGATTTTGCTCCCTAACCATATAGTTGGTTATTTAGATTTACCACTGCATGGAGAGATTTAAGAATAAATTGCCTTTTATTTTAACCACTTAAGGACCAGCCTCGTTTTGAGATTTTGGTGTTTACAAATTTAAAACAGGTTTTTTTGCTAGAAAACTACTTAGAACCCCCAAACATTATATATTTTTTTTCTAACACCCTAGAGAATAAAATGGCGGTCATTGCAATACTTTTTTTCACATCGTATTTGTGCAGCGGTCTTACAAGCGCACTTTTTTTTGAAAAAATTCACTTTTTTTTTTGAAAAAATTCACTTTTTTTTTGAAAAAATTCACTTTTTTTTTGAAAAAATTCACTTTTTTTTTGAAAAAATTCACTTTTTTTTTGAAAAAATTCACTTTTTTTTTGAAAAAATTCACTTTTTTTTTGAAAAAATTCACTTTTTTTTTTTGAAAAAATTCACTTTTTTGAATAAACCGCCGGCTCTAAAGATGGATACCTCGGTTGTGGAAGCAGCTGTTGCCCTTCCCGAGATATCCATCTTCAAACTGCTGCCGTATATGTACATGAGCGGGGCGGTAAGTGGTTAAACTTTACATATTAACTACATTATACATCACACTTATTTTAAGGTTATCAGATTCATCAAAACCATCATTGGCCAACTAATTGATTATAAAAATAATCGTTAGTTGCAGTGTTAGTTGCAGCCCTACAAAGGACCAGGTTTTCTTTAAGGCTAACAGTCAAATAAACAATTATCCCTTGTAGTGGGGCTGTGCCCTCACTGAAAGGGTTCATTGCTCATTTGTCTAGGACAGCAATAAAAAGAGATAAACTTGCCTGATTTGGCAGCTAAGCTGGTCCCTGCAGTGTCTGCACCCCCCAAGCTCTAGCAGTCTTGGATCCTGATGTCATCAAGACCAGAGCAGGGTCAATATCCCTGCTCTGGAATTGAGGCCGCAGAGTGGCAGTCCACTGACTGATCTGGGGGATTGCTGCCTGTGGAGGATCAGGTAACTAGAACAGTTCCTCCACTTCACTAGACAAAATAAACACTTGAAGTACAGCCAAACCCAGCTTGCTTCGCTGCACTCCTGTGGATAACATGAGTACGTTCTGCACTCCTGTGACTCGTTTTCGGCTGACGTCACTGAGCTGGTCCAGGCTTGGGCAAGGTTACAACAATGAAGTCGGGATCCACCCACATGCCTGAACCGGCACTCCGCTCAGCCTCTCACTGAGAGCCTGAGGCTCCCCCCACCCCACACAGCCCAGCAGCTCTCTGCTCCGGGAGCTCTGAGAACCAAGCGTATCGGCAGTGTTGGATCACTCGATTCTCCGTGTTAGCGGCACCAGGGGACAGAAGCAGCATACCTATGCAGATATGATTCTTAAAAAAAATAAATTTAACCCCAGGACAGGAAGTGTTACGGACAGGATCAGTGGGTAAAAAAAATACATGAATGGAGCTACCTTTATCCAAGTACTTGTACACTGCAATGTATGCATTTTGTTCATGGGATTAGATACTTTAATGTTCTACCACAACATTTTGTAAGAATATTGTCGAGTCTGTCCAAGGTTGGATTCATAAATGTATTCTGTCCATACATGGACTGAAGATCACCACCTTAATTTGCATGGCATTTTTTGAGCTTTAGCTCATCCTTTAGCAGACTAATCTCTTCTATCTTTGGTATAAATTCAGGGAGTACGATTTATATCTAGTAAGCAGGCCCAGTTTACAAGTTTAATAAATGTACATGTTTTATTAATGCAAGCCTACTGCATCTAGACACATGGCTCTCGGCTATAATTATATTCCACAAGCTTCTGCTTGCTGCACAGTTACCATTAATACCTCCAACATTAGAAGCCAAATGACTCATAAGCGTTGGATTATTCTGTGTCCCTTATTGCTGTATAATTCAGGGCTGTAGCAACTGAATTAGCATAAAACCACGCTTCATGCTAGCAATAGTAGCTGAAAATACTGCTGTCATTATTTATTTATTTTTTGCTTTCCTTTTTTGGAAGATTTTTGGTTTAAAAATACAACCCAAGCCAAAGTTATCCTTCAGGTGCATACAGGAGAACGGTCTACTTGCTCAGGGCTTCAGTTTTTCATTCAGGACTACCTGTAGTACACATATATCCTTTCCACTCTTTACTCTGACGATCTGAGAGCCTCCTTTTTATCATTTGCTGCCTAAAAGTGCTGTTAAAGAAAAGGATTTAATTTAGTCTCAATACCTTGGAATTGTATTTGTAAAGAGACTATCGCATACAGTGCATCCAAAAAGAATTCACAGCGCTTTACTTTTTTCCACATTTTTGTTACAGCCTTAACCCAAAATGAATTAGTCTTTATTTTCCTCAAAATCCTACAAACAATACTCCATGACAACGTGAAAGAAGTTTGTTTGCAATCCTATGCAAATTTACTAAAAATAAACGAAAATCACATGCAGAGAAGTATTCACAGCCTTTGCTCAATACTTTGAAGCACCTTTGCAACCAATTACAGCCTCAAGTCTTTTGGAGTACGATACAAGCTTGACACCTATTTTTTGGGCCGTTAATCCCATTCTTCTGTGCAGGACCTCTCAAGCTTCATCAGGTTGAATGGGGAGCGTCGGTGCACAGCCATTTTCAGATCTCACGATGTTCAGTCGGGTTCAAGTCTGGGCCCTGGCTGGGCCGCTCAAGGACATTCACAGAGCTGTCCCATAGCCACTCCTTTGTTATCTTGGCTGTGTGCTTAGGGTCCTTGTCCTGTTGAAAGATGAACCTTCGCCCCAGTCTGAGGTCCAGAGCGCTCTGGAGCAGGTTTTCATCAAGAATGTCTCTGAACATTCCTGCATTCATCTTTCCCTCAATCCTGACTAGTCTTCCAGTTCCTGCCTCTGAAAAACCACCCCACGGCATGATGATGCCATCACCATGCTTCACTGTATGGTATCGGCCAGGTGATGAGGATTTTGTTGCAGTGCCCAGGACAGGATTACTTGTCACTGTACAGCCGTGCAGGGCATCATGAAGTGTCACACTTGTGCACTTTCATTAAAGCGGAGTTCTACCAATTTAAAAATCAGCAGCTACAAAAAATGTAGCTGCTGACTTTTAATAATCAGGCACTCCCCTGTCCCACGGTCCAACGAAGTGGGTGCAGGAAGCCCCGCTCCTCTCTGATTCACCGGCATTCTAACTGTGGGCACCCTGCTGTGGCTTCACAGCCAGGCACGCGTGAGCTGTGAATGGCCGGGCAATCTTCTGCGACCTGTGACATGTTCCAGAATATTGCAGGGGGGGGGGGGTTGGTGAACTTCCTTCCAGCGCTGCGGAGCCAGGGGAGGAAGTGGGTGCCCATAAAAACAGGGTACCCACTCCTGCCCCAAAAAATGACATGCCAAATCTAAGATCAAAAGGATCTGTAAGAAGGGGATTAGGGGGAAGGGAGGGAAAGCAGGGAGACAGTCAGGAAAGGGGGGGGCCAGGGGAGGGGGGAAGCCAATGGTCACAAAACCCAGTCAAGAAAATACAAAAAATACAAAGGTAATCCCATAGCACATATTGTTGGGCACTAGCCACAAGCATCAATCCAATTTGACCATATTTTAAACTGCTGCAGTTTCGGTCTGGCAGCTGTCCATTGATGTGTGAATGAGTCTGAAGTATTGGGCGTACAAAACAGAGTGAAGGAGTCAGGATTGTGTAACAGTGTAGGGTCCAGGAGAGTGCAAAATGCCTCTCCCAAGCAATACCTCCCTTCACTTTACCCCAAACTGCATGATCGGCCTTCCCAGAACAAATCTTTGCCCCCCGTTCCCAACAGAAATCCCATCTCCCCCTTCCTCAGTGCAAAACCTCATCCACCCCCCATATCTCTTCTCCCAGCACAATCCACCCTTCATCCCCACTACTTCCCCCATCCCAGCACAAATCCTCCTTCCCCCAAATCCCTCATCCCAGCACAAATCCCCCCCCCCCACCCCTCCCCCAAATCCTTCCTCCCAGCATGCAATTCCTTCCTCCTTTCCCCAATCCCACCTTGCCATTTTTGAATAGCTGGGTGCTGACAATTGCAACCATGAGTCAAATTAATGGGATTTTTTTTTTCTTTAGAAATTTCAGTTTTGCTGCAGCATGCGATAGATATATAGATGTATGTGTATTTTTATTACAGTTGCACCATGTTACAGGTAACTAAGGGGACCCCCCAGGCACTATATTTATTTAAAGGAATTTTTTACTTTTATTGCACTTTAAGCATAATTAAAATCGCTGCTCCTGAAAAAAAATATTTAAAAAAAATACCCTTTTTATTGCCAATTGCTTGCATAAGAGCCTTCAAAATGGGCATTTTTTGATTTTTCCAGTTTGGTGCCTATAGACCTCAATTTAGGTTTGCCACTCGTGTTCGAACTTCCCCCTGTTCAGGAGTTCTGCTTCAAACCGAATGGGGTGTTGAGGCCCATGTCTATACTGTCTGTAGAGATGCGCTCTTTCACAGATAGGATTAGGGCACCCCCCTGCATATTTAAAGGAATTGGGCATTTTTTTATGTTTCAGGTTAGGAATTTTAAACTCCCTGCTCTTGGCTAAATGGAATTCTTTCAAATTTTGACGATTCCGCTCATTGATTTGACTGGAGTTCGCCAAAAAAAGCCAAACCCTTTTTGGGTAGCATGATGTGTGGCGTTTTTTTTTTTTTTCGTCTAAGCATGTGTGTTGTCGTGTGACAGACAAAACAAAATATCACTGGTGTGTCAATAAGAAATGGTGGTAGCGCAAGCATGTTGTGTGTCTTGCCGTGTTTCTGAAAATGTATACAGCAATATGTGATTCTATCCACATTTTCAGTGTGAATGGGGCTTTGGGATCAAATCTTAGGGAATGTTGCTTTTGCCTGGTGAAAGGCAATAAGGGAACTATTACAAACATACGTTACGTTTATTATTTGTTATGCTTGCATGAATTTTGAGATCTTCATAAAAGCCTTTTTTTTTCTATAATTCGACCTCCTAACATTATCTCAAACTGATTCGTATTATAGTGTTTCCTGCCTGCCTCTGGCTTCTATGTTTGAGTGACTTAAAGTATAACTAAAGTAAAAACTTTTTTTAGATTTGAAGAGAGTGGAGAGGGATTAGAACACCTGTCAGCTTTTATTGCTGTCTGTTCTGCCATTGGTGAGAATCACCCTTTCTCTATTTGTCCTGTTTACCATTAGAATTGAAAGTAAAAAAAAACAAATTTTGGGTTGTCCCCAGAAAAGTAATAGAGGGGAAATCTTTCAATGGGAACATTAGTTCTGGTGACCTGGGGGGTCCCTAAGGGTTTCCCTTAATTTGCATGGTTTTTCTCTCACTTCCTGTTTTTGGTTATGGGACAGGAAGTAAAGGGAAATTCCACAATGGTACAAAGATGGTGAAAAAAATATCTGGTTATAATCCTTCCTTCTCTATCCAAAATGAAAGAAAAAAGTTTTGCCTATAATTCTTGTTTCAGGTCAAACTCAGGAGATCAAGTTAATCCAGAGGGGCACAAATAAAGAAAAAAATACCGCGCTATATATTGTATATAAAGCAGCAACTAGAAACCAAGTAATATCTCTACGGTATAAATACAATCAAATACATAAAGTTGCGCTAGAAAAATGGTGGTGAATTATAAAAGTACATATATAATTACATATACTAAATAAATATAATGTGACAAGCAATAACAAAGTGCAGTAAATGAAGCATATGATAATGTCCACAATGTATAGCATAAAAGGGACAAATACACTCCTGATGTTGAGTTCCAAGGTGAGAAATGATAGATATTAAGGAACTCCCAGGGGCTTGTGTAGTGGATGAATGAATCTCAAAGACAGAGTGGTAATCTGTGTGTGCAGACCCTTACCAGACAAGGTAGACCCCTCCAGTGCAGGGTCATGTAGGCAGACAGATTACCCTCTGTAAGGAGCTGTGGATGTATGGATATTCGCTGTCGCCAACATCCGGTTCCCTCAGATGGAAGTAGATGTCAGACGGGGGAGGGAAAAAATACCCGATATGCCGCTTCTCTGGCTCTGAAAAAAGACCCACTCGGGCTCCGAGCCCCGAGTGGATAAGCAAGAGAGAGGGGGATGCCAATCGTGTAGTAGAAAAGCATGTTTATTAGGTAAAACGTGCGGATTCCCGCAAATGACGGTACAGGACAAACAGTAAAAAGCAGGCTAAACAAATAAAAACAAAACACCTCCTTGCCGGGATTACATGTGGCGTGATGGCGTCAGCACAGCGCACCGCCCTACATGTTTCGCAATACCTTGCGTCTTCCTGGGGCACAGGCGGTGTGCTGAGCCATCACTAAAATAACATCCAAACGTAACCAAGCCTCGTTCTGAATCAGGGGCCATCTTGGACATGGAAAAAGAGTGGAACGCAAAGAGGAGCCTGACCTCATTCTGAGTCAGGCACCGTATTGGCCACAGAGAGTAAATAGGAAGCAGAGAGGAGCCTGACCTCGACCAAGCCTCGTTTTGACTTAAATGCCATATTGGTCACAGACAGTAAATAGGTGGAACGCGGAAGAAAAAAAACGGACCTCAATCTAATGCTGGCATTCTTCACATCGAGTGCATCCTTGTAACCATGGTTACTAGCCCAAAAGGAATAATTTCGAATAAAACAATCAAAAAGGCTTGCAATAGAAAAACGTGTTAAACTCCATAACTTATATAGAGTGTTGTGGTAGCAATTGAATAAAAATATAAAATAAAAGATACAATTTTGAAAAAATCTAATTTGAAGGATTATCTTGAAAAAATGATCGTGAAAAAAATTATATAAAATAAAGGGGGACCAAAATTAATTTATTTAAAACCAGGATATAATCGAGGTGAGGATCCCCTCTGTAAGTAAATATAAACAGCATAAGTTTCAAAAAATAAAAATAGAAATAATAAAAATAAATGTGTAAACTGGAGTCCGGGCAGGATCAAGAATTATCAATAAAGGCGTTAATTTCTATATCGACATTTAATCCAAGAGGTCTGAGACATTAAATTTTATAAATCCAATTCATTTCTAATTTAGAAATGGCCCTTCTTTTAGAACCCCCTCTCCACGATAATCTTAATCTATCTATGCCGACCATAGATGTACCCTGAGGGTTTTGTTGATGAACGTCTAGGTAGTGTTTGGAGGGTGGGTGACCCTTAAAACCTCTCCTGGTATTACCCAGATGTTCGTTCAATCTGACCTGCAGAGGGCCCATATAATGAAGGCCGCATGGGCAGGTCAGAAGATATACTACACACGAGGTAGAGCAGGTTATGAAAGACTTAACTGGGAACGTATGATTAGTTATTCCTGAGGTAAATTCAGTAGTCTTTCTAGTTTTAATCGCATTGATAGAGCAGACTGCACAGTTGTTACACCTGAAAAAACCAACCAAATTCTGAAAGAACATGGGCTTATGTGTAGGTGGGTTACAAACATTGGGGGCCACTAATAATTTAATAGGAGGGGCTCCTCTGAATACAACCCGGGGTTTATCAGGGTGCGCATCACCAAGCACAGGATCATTTTTTATTATGTGCCAATGTTTTTGTATGAGTTTCCTCACAGAAAAGTGCTGTTGAGAGTATCGTGTGATAAAGGGACAAACCAAATTATCTGAATCACGTCCAGCCAATGTGGGTTTGTCAATCGGAAGAGATTCTCGATCTAAATTGCGAACCTCCTCAATTTTATCATTCAGAATAGTAGGATCGTAACCCTTATTGCTCAATCTATCTTTTAATATATTGGCTTGTGCATCAGTCATCTGTTCTAGTACAATTCCTTCTCATGCGGATGAATTGACTCTTGGGAACCGAATCTAACCATGGACGATGATGGCAACTATCTCTAGATATAAAGGAATTGCGGTCCGTGGCTTTGAAATAAGTGGAGGTGACTAGAGTATCCCCCTCGCTACGAATATTCAAATCAAGGAAATTAATGGTATGCTGGCTGGCCTCATATTTAAATTCTATGCCTCGATCGTTATTTAGAAAAAGCATAAAGGACTGAAGAGACTCATGGGTACCATCCCATAGGAGGAGGACATCATCTATGTACCTGGCCCACAGGACCAACTCAGGTCTCCTGTTGGCATAGATGACGTCCTCCTCCCACTTGCCCATAAATAAGTTTGCCAGGCTGGGGGCAAACTTAGCCCCCATAGCCACACCCTTTTTCTGAAGAAAGAAATGGTTCCATGCCAGAAAAAATTATGCGTGGTGGCATACTCCAAGAGCTCCATAACAAACTCTCTTTGCCTGGCGGGCAAGGTGGTATCCTTCCGCAGAAAATAATTCACTGATCTCAGGCCCCAATTGTGTGAGATTATGGTATACAGGGATGTCACATCCACTGTAACCAGCCAGGGACCTTCTTTATATCCACAACCTTTTAGGATGCTAATAGCGTGCTTCGTATCCTTAATATACGCTGGAAGCGATCTCACTAACGGTTGAAGAAATCCATCTATGTATTGCCCCACCCGAGCAGTGAGGGAATCAATCCCACTGATGATGGGTCTGCCGGGGGGGTGTACAGGGTCCTTATGGACCTTGGGAAAATAGTATATCACGGGAATTCTAGAGGCAATGGGTACAAGAAAAGGATTTCTCCTTTTTATTTAGGATACCCGAATCAAAACCATATTTGACAATAGTCTCAAGTTCCTTTTTATATTTAAACCGTGGATCAGAAGGGAGTGGAATATAGGTTTCCCTATCATCAACAATTCTATTCAGTTCTGCAAGGTAGTCACTTTTATTTAGGACAACTATTCCACCCCCTTTATCAACGGGCCTAATGATCAACTCTTTCTGATTTACATAGTTGATCCAATCCTACCTGTAGCTGTCGGGACATCCTAGCTTGTTTAACCTGAAGGAGATCCAAATCTCTCAGAACAACATCCCTAAAAACTTTAATAGATGAGGAGAGGCCCCATGAAGGATTAAAGAGGGAAGCATTGGCAAGGCCAGAATGCCTAATGTTGGTAGGGTTAGGATTCCTTGTACTGATAGGGTTGGATAACATATACCTCTTAATATTGAGCTTCCTGGTATATTTGTGAATATCCATATATGTCTCAAATTTATTTAAGGCCCTAGGGGGCGTGAATTTAAGGCCTTTATCTAAGAAGGAGATTTCTGCTTCAGTGAGAGCGACATTACTCAGATTGAAAATTCCTTGTCCTTTCACTCCCTCTTCCTTTTTGCGTTTTGACCTCCGCCCCCCTCGGACTCCTCTTTGCGTTCTGTAGGTCTTTGTGTTTTTTGTTCTACCCTGGGAAAACCCCAAGGTTGTGATTGGTGGTACTCGTCCCGTTGCGGATAATGAGAAGGGCCCTGATTATGGTCCCTATTCCGTGAGCGTGGTGGCTGATACCAAGAAGGTTGGTCAGGCCTTCTACTCCTCACTGGGGTATTGGGCCTTCTACCACAGTTTGGTGTGTAGTGTTCTCCATATTGGGTTTCCCCATATGGGTAATATCCACTATCATAATAGCGGTCATTATCCCTAAACGGTTGAAATCTATTGTACGTGGGGACAGTGTACAGATCATCTAAGTATGGTAATCTTGATGGATTTTGGCCATATTGTTCTTTCTCATAGAAACCCTCATTATTCTTTATTTTGTTTATGATAAGAGGGTTTCTTGTTCTTTTTGGTTTTTCGATTGGAAGGTTTACTTTTTGAGGGTTATTCATGGAGCGTCTTGGTGTCATGGGCCGTGAGGGGAAAGACCCTTGGTGTCTAGCTGGTGATCTAGAAGACACTCTTCTAGTGTTTGTGAGATGGGGTTGGGTAGGACTGGGCCTATAAGGGCTATGATTCCTATCCTCTACTTGGCCCACAGATACTTGGCCGCTTAGCGGGGGGGCCCATTTGGATACTGAAAATTTACTCTGCCAGTCAAAGACTGCACCCCTCTTATAATCACCAATGTCTCTATTATATTTTCTTTTTCTTATTCTTTTCTTCCATTTCTTCTTTTTCTTTTAGTTTTTTTAAAACGCTAGACCGTTCTTTGTATTCGTCGCTATTAATATGGGGTACAAGTTTCTCTTTAATCAACGTAATTTCCCCATCTAAGCGTATCAATTTGTTATTCTTCCTTTGAATCAGGAATCCCAAAAACTTGACACCTGTAGAGTTAAAATATTTGAACCACTCTTCCAGATCTACCTCTCCCCTTTGGGGACTTACATCCCACCTGGGACTACGGGGAACCATGGAGTCAGTGACATATTATTCCAAAAACACAACGTCCCACTGGGTATGTATTTCGGATATCATGAGATTTTTAAGTCTCATGAAAAGACCCCCCAGATCTCCCTCTGGTTCTCCGTTAGCCTCAAAAACACCCTCGTTATTGACAGCTCTCGAGGATCTATATTCAAAAACATCCATTTAAAGTAATCCCCCTTGTCCTTACGCGAACTGGAATACCCAAAAAATTAATTGATTTGAAAAGGGTGGTGGTACAAGCAAAAACAAGGAAAAAGAAAAGGTGGTATTCCATATGAGTGACCTATGGTGTAAGCGTGCTCGACTAAAGGAGTATCAATATAAAAATCAAGCAGCTGGTATAGAGATATTATATAAAGAAAAAAATACCGCGCTAGATATTGTGTATTTTGTGTGTGTGTGTCTGTGTGTGTGTGTATATGTGTGTGTGTGTATATATATATATATATATATATATATATATATATATATATATATATATATATATATATATATATATATATATATATACACACACACACACATAAGTATGTGTCTATGTATATATATATTTTACTGTCTGTGACCAATATGGCATTTAAGTCAAAACGAGGCTTGGTCGAGGTCAGGCTCCTCTCTGCTTCCTATTTACTCTCTGTGGCCAATACGGTGCCTGACTCAGAACGAGGTCAGGCTCCTCTTTGCGTTCCACTCTTTTTCTATGTCCAAGATGGTGCCTGATTCAGAACGAGGCGTGGTTACGTTTGGATGGCTCAGCACACTGCCCGTGCCCCAGGAAGACGCAAGGTATTGCGAAACATGTAGGGCGGTGCGTTGTGCTGACGCCATCACGCCACATGTGACCCCGGCACGGGGGTGTTTTGTTTTTATTTGTTTAGCCGGCTTTTTACTGTTTGTCCTGTACTGTCATTTGTGGGCATCCGCACGTTTTACCTAATAAACACGCTTTTCTACTACACGATTGGCGTCCCCCTCTCTCTTGCTTATCCACTCGGGGCTCGGAGCCCGAGTGGGTCTTTTTTCAGAGCCAGAGAAGCGGCATATCGGGTATTTTTTTCCGTCCTCCGTCTGACATCTACTTCCATCTGAGGGACCGGACGTTGGAGACAGCGAATAGCCATACATCCACAGCTCCTTACAGAGGGTAATCTGTCTGCCTACATGACCCTGCGCTGGAGGGGGTCCACCTTGTCTGGTAAGGGTCTGCACACACAGATTACTGCTCTGTCTTTGAGATTCATTCATCCACTACACAAGCCCCTGGGAGTTCCTTAATATCTATAATTTCTCACCTTGGAACTTCTCACACATCAGGAGTGTATTTGTCCCTTTTATGCTATACATTGTGGACATTATCATATGCTTCATTTACTACACTTTGTTGCTTGTCAAATTATATTTATTTAGTATATTTATATATGTACTTGTATAATTCACCACCATTTTTCTAGCGCAACTTTATGTATTTGATTGTATTTAATCCAGAGGGGCAACATGATCATCAGTTGCATTTTACCAATGTCAGCATTCTAATAATTTCTTTTCTTCTTTTTTTTTTTTTTTTTTTTTTTTTTTCCCCCACTAGTTTCCTATAACCAATGTACTTTCCTTGGAAATTGCATAGTTACATACATAGGTGAGGTTGAAAAAACAGTCCAACCTATGTGTGTGATTATATGTCAGTATTACATTGTATATCCCTGTATGTTGCGGTCGTTCAGGTGCTTGTCTTGGTTTTTGAAACTATCGATGCTGCCCGTTAAAACCACCGCCTGTGGAAGGGAATTCCACATCCTTGCCGCTCTTACAGTAAGGAACCCTCTTGGCAGTTTAAGGTTAAACCTCTTTTCAAATTTTAATGAGTGGCCACATGTCTTATTAACCACTTCAGCCCCAGAAGATTTGGCTGCTCAATGACCAGGCCATTTTTTGTGATGCGGCACTGCGTTGCTTTAAATGACAATTGCACGGTCGTGTGCTGTACACAAAATTGATGTCCTTTTTTTTTTCCCTCCACAAATAGAGCTTTCTTTTGGTGTTATTTGATCACCTCTGTGTTTATTTCTTGCACTATAAACAAAAGAGCGACAATTTTGAAAAAAAATAGAGATATTGCGGCGGACAAATTGGACACTTTTGACATATTTTTGAGACCATTGACAATTATAAAGTGATCAGTGCTGTATGAATGTCACTGGCAGGGAAGGTGTTAACACTAGGTGGCAATCAAGGGGTTAACTGTGTTCCCTAGGTGTGTTCTAACTGTAGGGGGATGGGACTGACTAGGGGAGGAAAGAGATCGGTGTTCATACTTAGTATGAACACATGATCTCTCTCCTCTCCCCTGAGAATTTGTGTGTTTCTACACAGATCCCAGTTCTCGCTCTGTCGTGAGCTATCGCAGGTGCTCGGCGGTCATCGCGCCCGTCGGGCACTCGCTGCGGGCATGCCTCCTACAGGGTCTTAAAGGGCAATACAGTTAGTGGTTCGCCCAGGGGAGCCGATCTGGGACCGGTTTAACTCTCTACCGCGAAAAAGTTTTATCCCTATTGTGGGGTCACCAGTATGGTATTTGTAAATTGAAATTGTATCCCCCTCTCAAGCGTCTCTTCTCCAGAGAGAATAAGTTCAGTGCTCGCAACCTTTCTTTATAACGAATATCCTCCAGACCCTTTATTAGCTTTGTTGCCCTTCTTTGTAATCGCTCCATAACCAGTACATCCTTCCTGAAGACTGGTGTCCAGAACTGGACAGCATATTGGACAGCATATTCCAGGTGAGGCCGGACCAGAGTCTTGTAGAGCACGAGAATTATCGTTTTATCCCTGGAGTTAATCCCCTTTTTAATGCATGCCAATATTCTCTTTGCTTTGTTAGCAGCAGCTTGGCATTGCATGCCATTGCTGAGCCTGTCATCTACTAGGACCCCCAGGTCCTATTCCATCCTATAGTCCCCCAGTGTATAGATTGCATTCATATTTTTGCCACTCAAATGCATTATTTTACATTTTTCTACATTAAACCTCATTTGCCATGTAGTTTCCCAACCCATTAATTCAGATTTTCTTGCAATGTTTCCACATCCTACGGAGAAGTTATTGCCCTGCTTAGCTTGGTGTCATCCGCATGTACAGGTATCAGTAGTGTATAATTATGGTACAGATTTCTCTGGGATGCAGGATCATATTGCTGATGGCTAACTGTAGTTAAAGTGCGTAAGAGGCTTCTGTGTAGACATGTGTATGAGTTATGATATATAAATGCTCCCATGAGGAATGCCTGAAGTGGTTAAATCAGTGATCGCTTACCTCTTTCACCAGTTGAAATGTAGTTCCACTGGGAAATAATAAGTAAATATTTTATACAAATGCATGTATTATTCATGATCCTTTTCGCATTACATCTTAGCAGTTAAACTGACATTCACTTTTTTTTTTTTTTCCTCGAAATCCCGATGCCGACCGCTTTGTGTACACTGAGTGCCAGTGCACATACGATCTCTTTATAGCTTAGTCTGTAAAGCATGTTAAAAATGTGCAAAGGAATGTAGTAGCTTAGGGTAGATATGTGGGACTGTGATTGAATAATTGATATTTTTTGGATACTTAAATATACTTCTTTTATAAGAAATAAAAACATTTATAGCCTCTCGATCTGGGCCCATAGCTAATTTTGTCCAGAAGTAATATGTAAGAAGTATTATGTCCAAAATGTTCAGAAAATAAGTTTGTGTGTGAGACAATTTTACCCATTCAAAAATATATACAAAATTCAGTTATAATTTAAAAAAAGATAATTTTAATCTGCATTTTAGACTGTCATAAAAACCCTGCCCGTTAGCTTTTTTTTTTTTTTTTTTTTCCTCTTAAGGCTCAGTTCACACTGGATGCTGACGTGTCCCCCAGCAGGGGTCCGGTGCATCCCCGTTAACTGTTTCAGGTCTGATTTCAGCCTAAATTTTGAGCTATCATCTGGGGCCTGTGACGTGTCCCCAGATTGCCTAGAGGGAGGGGGCAGAGCTGATCTCCCTTCTAGCGACTGAAGGAGCCGAGGTGAGTAAGGAGGCAGATGAGGGACCCCCTAGCAACAGGCATTAAGAGGTGAGTAAAAAAAAAAAAAATATTCTCCAAATGTGTGTGTTTTTTTTGTTTTTTTATTTATTTCATGCACGTTTACTGAATTTTTTTTTTTTTGGGTGGAATGCCACTTTAACGATCTCATTTTTTGAGATGGGGTGTTTACAAGTTATAAAAAATTTTTTTTGCTAGAAAATTACTTTATTTTTACTTTTATATTAGAAAAAAGTATGTTTGGGGGTTCTAACACCCTAGAGAATAAAATGGCGGTCGTTGCAATACTTTCTGCCACACCGTTTTTGCACAGTGCTCTTACAAGTACACTTTTTTTTTTTGTGGAAAAAATACTTTTTTTTAAATTAAAAAATAAGACAGCAGTATAGTTGGCCCATTTTTTTTTTTTTTTCTATTATGAAAGATGATGTAAATTGATACCCAACATGTAGCTCTTCAAAATTGCGCCCCCTCGTGGAATGGCGACAAATATTTACCCTTAAAAATCGCAGCGATATCTCACATGTGTGGTTTGAACACAGTTTGCATATGCGGGCACTACTCACGTATGCCTTCGCTTCTGCACGCAAGCTTGACGGGACAGGGCAAGTTTAAAAAACGTATATATTTTTTTACATTTTTTTTTTACCTTTTTTATTTTAACACTTTAAAAAAAAATTACAAAATTGTCACTTTTATTCCTATTAGAATGTAAACATCCCTTATAATAGAAAAAAGCACGACAGGACCTCTTAAATATGTGATCTGGGGTCAAAAAGATCTCATATTTACACTAAAATGCAATAAAAAAAAAACCCTTTATGAGCTATGGGCGCAAGTGACGTTTTGAAGTCTCTTCCACCCTACAATGTTATGGAGACGGGTGGGGGCCATCTTCTCCTCACGAATCTCCATGCCCAGCAAGGGTGAAGATCCGATTGCCTCCGACGCTGCCGACGGCTCCGGTAAGCGGCGGAGGGCATCGAAGCGTGGTCGGAGGGGGGCCCTCTCCCGCCGCCCATAAGTGATCTTGCGGCGCATCCGCCGCAGAGACCACTATTATTGGAAACCGGACCACTGGCCGTTCAAGAGGATTTTATGGCCGGGGTTATGGCAGCTAGCTGCTGCCATAACAATAATCCTCTTCAAAGTGAGGACGTATATTGGCGTGCGGCGGTCCGTAAGTGGTTAACCACTTGCCGCCCGCCTTATAGCAGAATGACGGCTGCAAAGTGGTTTCAATATCCTGACTGGGCGTCATATGACGTCGTCAGGATATTAAGCTGCTGCGCATCGCTGCGATCGTTGTTGCGGTGTGTCAGTCAGACACACCGCAACTACGATCTCGGTAAAGAGTTTCTGACAGAGACTCTTTACCACGTGATCAGCCGTGTCCAATTAAGGCTGATAACGATGTAATTAGAGCCGATGATCGGCTTTTCCTCACTCACGTCTGACAGACTCGAGTAGAGGAGAGCCGATCGGCTGCTCTCCTGATTATCAGCACAGCCCCCCCTTGGATCCCACCCAGGACCATGCCGCCCAGGACCACCAGGACGGCCATCCACACTAGACCACCAGGTAAATACTAATTTTTGCCCAGGCAGCTGCCAATCTGTGCCCACTCACAATGCCTACCACTGCCACCAGGGATGCCCATCAGTGCCTCATATCAAAGCCCATCAGTACCCAGCAGTGCCGCCTATCAGTGCCACCCATAAGAACCCATCTTTGCAGCCTTTCAGTGCCCACCAGTGCCACCCATAAGTGCCCATCAGTGCTGCATATCGGTGCCGCCTACCAGTGCCTGCTCATTGGTGCCACCTCATTGGTGCCGCCTTATCAGTGCCTGTCAGTGCCGCCTTATCAGTGCCCATCAGTGAAAGATAACTTGCTTATTTACAAAATTTTATAACGAACAAAAGCAAAAATTTTATTTTTTCCAAAATTTTCGGTCTTTTTTTTATTTAGCAAAAAATAAAAATGGCAGACATGATCAAATACCACCAAAAGAAAGCTCTATTTGTGGGAACAAAATGATAAAAATTTAGTTTGGGTACAGTGTTGTATGACCGCGCAATTGTCATTCAAACTGCGACAGCACTGAAAGTTGAAAATTGGTCTGGGCAGGAAGGTGTATAAGTGCCCTGTATTGAAGTGGTTAAAGAAGTTCTTTTCGGGCAGAATTTCACCTTTTATAATAGAAGCGTTTTCCAATGTCCTTTCTGGCCCAGCCATCCAATGTGCTTTTCTCTTACTTGCCTTATCCACAGGAGGTTTATTTTTTTTATTTTTATTTTTTTCAAATCACTTCCTGTAGATCTCCCAGAAGCCTTTACTTGTTGCATCACGGAGGCCATGATAGGGTGTGCTCACCACTCTGGACCACACTTCCCTCATTACAATACTACCTTCCACCCACTTTGTGCAAATCAGGATTGCATAGAATAGCCTTTAGATCTCCCATCAGCTATGTAGTACAAGGGCCTGCCTGATTTTGATACAGATTAAATGGATATTCCATAATTCTGGTAATTTTACAGAAATACAATCAGATTGCATAGTGTATGGATATCTTTATGCAAGTACATGGGGAGTGGACGAAGACACATTTTGTTGTCAGGCCTTGTTCACATCTGCACATGAAAACTCACGTTCCTGAATGCTTTTTTTTTTTTTTTGGTGCGTTTTTAGGGTATCTTCACTCATCATGCATAGGGCAGCCCATTCACTTGAATGGACTGCCCTACGCTTGACAGAGAAGCTCCAGAACTTTTTTTTGGAGCGGAGCAGGGTGCGTTTGCTGCACTTGGGGGGAAGCCTTTAACATGTAATGATTACACAAACACGACCAGGGTTGTCCATTGAGCAGCCTGAACCCATCCAGAGGGAGACGTTCTGGGAGCCAGGCAAATGCATGTGTGGAGAGATGCTGTGCACACAGTTGATGATGGGTGAAGGGTGTGTGTTTAACCACTTCCCACCCTGCTACTGCATAAAAAAGGCCGGGTGGGCTATCTCTCCTTCTGAGTGGACGTTGAGGAACGTCCCTCAGAAGGAGCGGGATCGCGTGCGTGCCTGATGCGCTCGTTTCACCCGGACACGGCGCATCTCCGATCGGCAGGAGGGCTCTGTGATTGGCCCTCCTGATCACATGACGGCCGTGTCGAATCACAGCCTCATGTGATGTAAACAGAGAGCCGGTTGCTAGGCAATAGGCTCTCCTCTCCTCACACGGAAGTTGTCAGTGAGGAGAGGAGAGCGGATCACTGCAGCTGGCTGGTGATCAGTGAGTATGAGCTGTTTTTTACAGCTTTTTACTCACTGATCACCAGTTTAGTGTAAACACATGTCCCCAAAACGCATGTCCCCACATAGTAAAAACACCTGTCCCCCACATATGTCCCAGTAAAATCACATGTCCCAATGATTATCTGCACACGTTACCTGGGCACATCTGTACATGATCATTTGCGCACATGTGTCTGTGATCACACAAACCAATTATACACTTAACGGGTTTTTTTTTTACCAAAAACATGTAGCAGAATACATTTTGGCTTAAATTTATGACAAAATTCGATTTTATTGGATTTCTTTTAAAATAGAAAGAAGAAAATATAATTTATTTTTCCAAATTTCCGCTCTTTTTTTCGCTTATCGCAAAAAATAAAAAAGAGTCGTGAATAAATACCACCAAAAGAAAGCTCTATTTGTGTGAACAAAATGATAAAAATTTAATTTCGGTACAGCATTGCATGACCGTGCAATTGTCATTGAAAATGTGAGAGCGCTGAAAGCTGAAAATTGGTCTGGGAAGGAAGGGGGTGAAAGTGCCCAGTATTGAAGTGGTTAATAAGGTCAGCTGGAAATCTCCTTCCCATTGTCTTACTGGTTTCTCCATCCCAAGTCTACATTCCAGCAAGTGGTGAAGCTTTCTAGGAAATGCAGCAAAGGCTAAGCTAGGGCCTTGTTCTCAAAATCAGAGGGCTTTTATTTTTCTGCAACCGAGGTACAATAATGATACATAGTGAAGCTGCATTTTAGAAAAAAAGGTGAACTTGGCCTTTAATACTACTTTAAAGGAAGTCTGTGCTTAAAGAAATGTAGGGGGTGCTATTACTGACCTAAAAGAAATGTAGGGGGTGCTATTACTGACCTAAAAAAAATACTAGTTTGCTGACCCTACCATTCCTGTCATTACAACTTGCATTTTTGTATAAAGTCAAAGTCAGAACTGCTGATCTGCATATTTATTCCAGTTCAGAAGGAAATTTTAGTACAGCCTACATATTGCTCTTAATGCAGCTTTTCTGTAACATGCTCACTTTAATTTGTGTTGCATTTTTCAGGGGGATTTTTTCACTTTTTTTGGTATTACTCTTGAATTTAATGTGTTTTTAATTTGATGCCTTTTGGACAATTAGTGAGCTTTTAACCTGTCCGAATCCCCCCCCCCCGAGGCCAACGCACATACGCAGCCTCATGGAAGTGGGCTTTCTTTGTGAGGTAGCTTAAACGCGTAACTGTGTTTGTGCTGCAGGAATAGAGGGGCTCCAGCGTAGAGACCGAGCTGACCGCTCCTGATCTTGTACTAGCAAGGAGGGTCAGCTCTTAATTAGCTGTGATTGGCTATCCCAGTGATAGCTAGCCATATAACCATCCCCTGTACGCTTTTCTTTTTCATACATCATGGGACACAGTCAGGCTAATTAACTGCTGGGTTATACTCCATCTCCAGGTGAATGGACACTGGTAGACCAAAGGTCTTTAGACAGAAAATGATCTCCTATATAACCCCTCCCACACAGGAAGCACTTCAGTTTTTTTACCAGTGTCTGCAAGGTGGATGGCATGGTTTGTTTGAGCTCTCTGATCTCCAGGTCTCTAGTCCCACAAACGGTACTTAAATGAATCAAGGGATTGACCGATCGGATCCATTTGACACAGGCTTTATATGCTTAGATAAATGGTACCCGAGCCTCGCAAAGAAGACTCAAGATCCTGCAAGGTTTTGCCTGTAAAGGGGCCTCTGGGTGCTAGACCCTGCGAAGTGGAATCCTGGACACTACAGCGCTAAGGCATTCCTGCAGGGTGCTATACAGGTCCAAGAGCGTGGACGGACCCTTAATATGAAAAGGGTACCCAGTCCTTGAAGGTCCTCAAGTGACAGGAACCCGCCGTGTAGATTGGGCTTTTTTTTTTCTTTTCCCTGTGCCTGGATGGGTAAGTGAAACCCCTTTATTTTTGTGGGGTGTCCCAGTGATTGTAACAATCAGTCAAGCTAGCTAAAGGCTGGACGCCTGTGTGCTTGGTGACCATACGGGGAAGTTTTTGGCTAGCTGTGGGTGTTTGCAAGGTGTACTTTTTTATTTATTTTTTTGCTCGTTTGGCTGTTTTTTTAACTGTATGATGGCACACGACGGAGCGCCATTTCACCTTGGTTCACCATGGCGCACGTGCATTCGCAAAAGTGCTGATGTGCTCAGCAGTTTGGTGGACTTGGCAGTTTGTTTGGCGGCCATGGCGCACACGGCTTCGCCGCACGTGCGGATTAGCCTTTATATATGGGCGCACGAAGATTTGCATCGTGCGCAAATACAGCCACACCCTTTCACCGGGAACCACGCACAGCTTATTTAAGCTGTGTAGGCCAAGCATGCAGTGCTTCCAGAAGGCAGCTGGGACACATAGCAGGCTCTGAACAGACACTTGCAACGGTTCATGTTTCCTTACCTGGGTCACGTGAGTCACCAAGTGTTGCTTGGCAGGCTAAAGGTGCTTAGCAAGATTGTTACATAGGGGCTTGGTGAGCCCTATTAAAGGGTCTCCCTTCTGAGGTGTTTTTATACTACACCCAAGTACTCTTTGTGTGGCTAATTAAATGTCTTCAAAAAAGGGAGTGGGATTAAAACTACAGGGCACACCTATGTCGTCAATAGTTCCTGACGAACCTAGTTGTATCCCCTGGAGGACCAGAGGCTTCTGAGCAATCTAAGACGCTGTGCATATCTGGTATTGTGCCTACAGTCAACGCTGCTGCATCGCCCTTTATCACCAAGGATGAACGGTCTTCGGCCCTAGCCAGGTTAGAGCACAGGATTGCTGACATGATTGCCTCCATCCCGCAGGGTGGCAAGAAGCGTGACAGATCCCCCTCCCCGTAGCCTCCTAGTCTGGAGCAGGAATGGGTTGAGGATAGGGAAGAGCCAAAAGCTCAGGATTCAGTGGAGTGCCCAGCAGATGAGTCTGCTTCCAAGCAATCTGGACAAGAAGATATCCAGATGTCTGTCTCAGTCGCAGAGGCTTTTGATCCTGACTGACCGAAATGGTTTGTTCTGACATTAAGTTGCCTCTCAGAGGTGACTGAGCCTCCCCCGGTCCTCTTTGGGATCTCTGAGACCTCTTCAGGCCGCACAGGCTTTCCCTTTACACCCCCTGTTGGAACAGGCGGTGTATGCTGATTGGAAACATCCTGACAGGATTTTTGTTCCTCCTAAAAGGTTTTGCCTTTTATATCCTATGGATGAAAAGTTTGTTAAAAAATGGAGCATGCCAGCCGTAGATGCAGCAGTCTCTTCCTTAAACAAGAATTTAACTTGTCTGGTAGATAATGCACAGGGCTTGAAAGACCCTGTTGACAAGAGTTTTGGAGTTATTAAAGGCTTCCTTTTTCTTTAGCCAGTTCAGCTATTCAGCCAGCTGTTGCAGCAATTGGTATTTGCCAGTCCATAAAGGATCAGGTCAAATGGCCTGATAGGCCTAACCAGAAGGACGATCTGCCTGAAAGTAAGACCTATATTTCTCAAGAGCGGTGTTTTGCAGTTGACGCCTTAAAGAATTCAATACAGCAGGTTTCTCGTTTATGTGCAGACTTTTATGGCTAAAGAACTGGTCAGCCGAGCTGCCTTGTAAATAGTTATTGGCGGGTTTCCCTTTTTCATGGGGAACATTTATTTGGTGATCATTTGGACAAATGTATCCAAAAGATTTCCGGAGGGAAGAGTTCTCTACTTCCTGTGAGGAAAAGTACTAGACGTCCCTTGTTTAAAACCTCAGGGACTGCTTCCTCAAATGTCTTGGCGTCAAGGAGGTTTTGCCGCCAGGGGCAAGGCCAGGGCCAGAAAAGCCTTTTGAGGGGAAGCCCCCACTCCTTCGGGTGGGGGGAAGGCTGCTGCCCTCTGTGGACATTTGGAAAACAACAATTCAGGACGAGTAGGTCACCTCAATTATATCTCGCGGTTACAAGCTGGAGTTGCGGACGGTTCCCCCTCAGAAGTTTTTAAGATGAAATGTAAAGCTCCTCCCTTTAGGGTGAGAGCTCATTATACCAGGGGTGTAGTAACCTCCTGGGCTTTTTGCCATCTGGTATCTGTGGCTCAGATTTGTAGGCTGCTACCTGGTCTTCAGTGCATATTTTCACAAAATGTTATCAAATGGATTTTCAAGCACCCGAGGATTTGGCTTTCGGCCGCAGTGTACTGCGGGCTGCCGTATAAGTTCTGATGGCTATTGTTTGGCAGGGTGTCTCCCTCCCATCAAGGCTATTGCTCTGGGACTTCCCAGCAGGTAATGAATATTAGCCTGACTCTGTGTCCCATGATGTATGACAAAAGTATTTTACAGGTACAGTGGGGACGGAAAGTATTCAGACCCTCTTACATTTTTCACTTTGTTATATTGCAGCCATTTGCAAAAATCATTCAAGTTCATTTTTTTCCCTCAATGTACACACAGCACCCCATATTGACAGAAACACAGAATTGTTGACTTTTTTGCAGATTTATTAAAGAAAAACTGAAATTAGGGATGCACCGAATGGGTTTTTTGATGCCGAAACCGATACCGAAAATCTTCCTTGATCCCGAAAACCAATACTGAAACAGTTCCGATGCCGAAAGTGACTGTTTGTTTTTAAAAATATTTTTATACAGGAGATGTTCAGAGACTGGGGACATGGTACAGGAGATCAATGCAGCCTCACCAGTGCCCTCAGATGCAGCCCGCGTTTTGCCCCTCAGATGCAGCCCGCCTGTGCCTATGAGATGCAGTTGCACTTGTGCCCATCATGCAGCCTGCCAGTGCCCGAATCAGAGCGGCGATCTCCGTGTGTCATGGAGCTGCATTTGAATTGCTCGGGTCGCAGTAACTATGTCCCGCCACCTGTAATCACGTCACACTGATTCAGTGTCCCACCATTGGATCAGTGTGCCGTCTGTCGCAGGAGGCGGGACATTGTTACTGCGGTCTCTGTAGTTAAGTTCCGTGACACAACGGAGATCGCGGGGAGGAGGAGAAGAGTAGAGGACTGCGCCGCGCCAGAAGGACACTCCCGTAATTGGCAGCGCCATGGAAGGGGCCCCGCCACCATTTTCGGCGAGATTTTCTTTTCGGAATTTTGCTGAAAAGGCCATTCTCGGCCGATATGTTTCGGCAGCCGAAAATTCGGTGCATCACTAACTAACTGAAATATCACATGGTCCTAAGTATTCAGACCCTTTGCTCAGTATTTAGTAGAAGCACCCTTTTGATCTAATACAGCCATGAGTCTTTTTGGGAAAGATGCAACAAGTTTTTCACACCTGGATTTGGGGATCCTCTGCCATTCCTCCTTGCAGATCCTCTCCAGTTCTGTCAGGTTGCATGGTAAACGTGGGTGAACAGCCATTTTTAGGTCTCTCCAGAGATGCTCAATTGGGTTTAAGTCAGGGCTCTGGCTGGGCTATTCAAGAACAGTCATGGAGTTGTTGTGAAGCCACTCCTTCGTTATTTTAGCTGTGCGCTTAGGGTCATTGTCTTGTTGAAAGGTAAACCTTCTGCCCAGTCTGAGGTCCTGAGCACTCTGGAGAAGGTTTTTCGTCCAGGATATCCCTGTACTTGGCTGCATTCATCTTTCCCTCGATTGCAACCAGTCGTCCTGGCCCTGCAGCTGAAGAACACCCCCACAGCATGATGCTGCCACCACCATGCTTCACTGTTGGGACTGTATTGGACAGGTGATGAGCAGTGCCTGGTTTTCTCCACACATACCGCTTAGAATTAAGGCCAAAAAGTTCTATCTTGGTCTCATTAGACCAAAGAATCTTATTTCTCACCATCTTGGAGTCCTTCAGGTGTTTTTTTTAGCAAACTCCATGTGGGCTTTCATGTGTATTGCACTAAGGAGAGACTTCTGTCGGGCCACTCTGCCATAAAGCCCCGACTGGTGGAGGGCTGCAGTGATGGTTGACTTTCTACAACTTTCTCCCATCTCCCGACTGCATCTCTGGAGCTCAGCCACGGTGATCTTTGGGTGGTTCTTTACCTCTCTCATCAAGGCTCGTCTCCCCCCGATAGCTGTTTGGCCAGACGGCCAGCTCTAGGAAGGGTTCTAGTCGTCCCAAACGTCTTCCTCTCAAGGATTATGGAGGCCACTGTGCTCTTAGGAACCTTAAGTGCAGCAGAAATTTTTTTGTAACCTTGGCCAGATCTGTGCCTTGCCACAATTCTGTCTCTGAGCTCTACAGGCAGTTCCTTTTGACCTCATGATTTTCATTTGCTCTGATATGCACTGTGAGCTGTAAGGTCTTATATAGACAGGTGTGTGGCTTTCCTAATCAAGTCCAATCAGTGTAATCAAACACAGCTGGACTCAAATGAAGGTGTAGAACCATCTCAAGGATGATCAGAAGAAATGGACAGCACCTGAGTTAAATGAGTGTCACAGCAAAGGGTCTGAATACTTAGGACCATGTGATATTTCAGTTTTTTCTTTTTTAATCTGCAAAAATGTCAACAATTCTGTGTTTTTCTGTCAATATGGGGTGCTGTGTATACATTAGTGAGGAAAAAATGAACTTAAAAGATTTTAGCAAATGGCTGCAACATAACAAAGTAAAAAATTTAAGGGGGTCTGAATACTTTCCGTCCCCACTGTAGGTATGATGAAAAAATCCTAATTTTCCTCTGAGCACCCATTCAGTTTTTTCCAGCTAGCTTCCCCACAGCTATGCCCAACTTGCAGAATCTCCATTCTTTGTATTCTTTGAATTGTCTCCTTCTCTAGAACTGCACAACTCCCTAAGGCTGGTCATAGACAGTTTAATTCTCAACAGGAGGGATTCCCCTGTCAGCACGGTCTGTGTTGATGGGGCAATCCTGTCTATGGCCTGCCTAATTGCCTAGTCCAGAAAACAAATGTCTAAAGCAGAGAACACCAACCCTCGGACCGCTGACGATCTGTGGCTTGCTGAGGCCCAGGCTACGTGGCGAGGGGTGGGTGCGAGCGAGGCTCGATCTGCATTGGCAGCCACTTGTGTGGCCATCTGGGCTCTGCCTCGTGTCTAGTCGGCGGGGGCCGGGCTGTGCATTCGGGAGATCTGGAACCTTATGTGGGTTTAGTGCATTGCCACCATCCCACCACCAGGGGGCGCTTGTTCCCCTTTTTCCCAGCAATTCCACTTCCTTCCCTTTTTGTTATCTCTGATAGAGCTGCGCACTTCTGGCTAAAATGAGAATCGCACCTTTTTTTGCTTAGAATAAAGATCATGATTTTTGCGACATAACATCTTTCTCATTCTACAAAAAATTGGGCTAATTTTACTGTTTAATTCATTAAAGTGTTTTTCCCAGACAAATTGTATTTCAAAGACCGCTGCACAAATACAATGTGACATAAAATATTGCAAAAACCACCATTTTATTCCCTGGTTAAGCTAGGTCCTCTGCTTAAAATCGAGGAAATGCTTTTTTAACATCGGGAGGGGGTTAAAATTCTTTAACTACGGTATCAGGGCTCAGCAGCCCTGATAAATCGTGATCAGTTTACAGGACAGAAACTGGTAGGATCAGCCAGGTATTTCAGGTGATACAGGGGGGCCAAATGACACAGCACAAGCACTGTGGTGTATAACATTCTTTATGGGCGAACAGGACCCAATTTTTGTTAACAAACGCTTTAAGCTTATGATCTACCAAAACCCCAAGATCCTTAATCATTGATTCCTCCAGTAATGCCCCCCCCCCCATGTGTATGATGCATGCATATTCTTGGCCCCCAAGTGCATAACTTTACATCTATCAACATTAAACCTCATTTTGCCACCTATTTGCCCAAATCGGTGCATTGACGTCTGCTTGGAAATTGGAGACACCCTATAAGGACATTACACTGCATAGTAATAATAGCTTGGTGTTCTCTGCAAATACTGGAATTGTACTTTTAATCCCAGACCCTAATATAATATAAAAAATTCTCTATAGGTTTTAAAATCTTTTTTTTTTTTTTTTTTTTTTTCCAATAATTGATCTCATGTGGTCAGCCAATCTACTATTAATAACAATATTAGGAAAAAGTATTCTTGCTATAGAAAATATTATCAAATGTATTTCATTTTGTATCTGGCTAATTAAATGAGCTCTATTAATAAACTGGGTTCATGTGATCAGCCAAACAGATACAAATAAAGATTAAAATCATTTTCTTAGAACTCCTAATAATACAGATACAAATAAAGATGCGAGTGGCAGGCTGAAAACCCCTGACTGGTCTAAAGCTCCTCTTGTGCAGGGGAGGTCGCTGTTCTAAAGCTTGTTTGACGTGCAAAAACATTTGCACAAAGCTTGTAAAAAAAAAAATAAAATTCCAAATCCCTAAATATACGCTCTGCACTGATGTGAATGCAGGCTAAGGCCGGGTTCACACTGATATGACATGACATACGCTCCGATTTAGGGAGCATATGTTGCATGATGTGTGTAAATCAATGATTCCCTATGAGAGCCATCTTAACTGGTCGGTCTGACTTTGAAAAAGGTTCCTGCACTACTTTGGTCAGACTTTGGTCCTACTTCAGCCCCTTGAATATCATTGAAGTCGGATCCTTGTACTAACCATCTGACTTGTGACATCCGACATGGTGATTACAGCAGCAGTAAAAGGAATTTGTCACACTGGTATGATTTTGATTGGTCAAGGGACAAGTCAGACTGTCTCAGAGTTGGAAAAAAATCTTATCCCGTTAATTCAAGTCGGATGGAAAAAGGACCGATGTTGCAGGGCAAAATAGGATGACAGTCGTAAAACAGTTGTGTGGCACCAGTGTGAACCCGGCCTTAATTTGGATGTAAACCTGAAAATTTTTTAACAAAGACTTCTACCTGGTAGAGTAGCCCAGTCTTCTAACAAAGAGTTAATACAGCTCTGAGCAATCCTCTTGTGTTCTCTTTTGACATCTCATTTCTTTATCTCCTGCATGGCATGAGAGCAGAGAGACAGAGTGTTGGAATTCAAGCTTCACATCACCCCTTTCTTCTCCAGCTCTCCCAAGATTGGCTGCTCCACACCTCAGCATTATTGGGCATGCTGAAGTCATGTGGTGCCTTTCCTAAGCTTTGACTGGATGTTACTCAAAACTCAGCAATAGAGTATAGAGGTAGGCGGGGAGTCTTGTGACATCACAATTCCACCCACCGAGCGCCAGCAAAGAGACCCACCCACCAATTTCAGCGTTTTGTGGGGCTCCTACTGCTGAAGGGGGTGACATTTGCAAGGTAGGGATACATGCAGGAGGCTTGCATCTGTATATACAGTAAATGCATGTGCAATAATGCTGCTATAGACGTGTGTGTGTGTGTGTGTGTGTGTGTGTGTGTGTGTGTGCGAGTTTGTGGTGTGTGTTTTTTTTTTTTTTTTTTTTTTTTTTTTTGTATTAAAGCTGCTTTTACCTGCCATTCAGAGGATAAATTCAAATGCCGTGTGTCCATGAGGCCTTATGCATTGGCTTTAATATTGCCTTGAAAAACACATTTTTACAGCTTGTTGTGGGTGGCAATATGTGAGAAGTCTTCAATCACTTTACTTCTTCCATATGCTTCAAATGGTTATTAATGGAAACTAGTGAAGTGTAGTATATTGGTAAACATTATGTAATGATAAACTGAACCGTAGAATAAAGTTGTCACATGAAAGCTTTCCATGATGGTGAAATTTTTTTTGAGGGAAATGCATAGGTTGCCTTTCCTTGCCTCCATCTAGCTGCTTGGCTGTCGGACTAATGGCTAGAAGTAGATATTTGAGAATCGGCACACATTTACCACTGGGCACTACATTGACTGTCCTCCCATACTTTAGCCTTCCCTGCATTCCTTGCAGGGGGCCCCAAGGAACCGCCAAACTGCATTGGTTTTCTTTATTTTTTTTTCAACAAAAAAATATATTTTCTACTAACTTGTGCTTAAAACCTAGATATGACTTCTGTATGTTAGCGGGTAGCTGACTACTCCCTCCTCCCACTAGAACCCTATCAATATTAAAGCAGAACTCCGGCCAAATATGAAATAAATTTAAACAAGCTCGTTTAAATGAACAAAACCAGCTTTTGTTACAAAATTTGCATTCAATCAAGGAATTTTGCCCACAGTACACTTTTGTCACTTGATATCTTCAATTCTGAGCCGATCTCATCCTGGACCCACTCTAACCTGTGAATGGACAGCGCAAGCAACACAGTGATGTAAGGATGCCAGATTTTAAAAATTTGTTCCAGAGATGAGCTACTGTATATGCCCACTTTTAACTACACCCAGAAAATCTTGCCCCCATTCACAGCCACACCCACACCCACAAAATCATAAAAAGTATTTAAGGTATAAAGACAAAATGTCAAATGGCCACCAAGGTATTCATGTATACCCAGGGTCACTCCTTTGGTGAAGGGTATTACTGTTGGGACTTTAAAGGGAAAAACTCTCCTTGCACAGACAACGCCCTCCTACATCTTTGCGATGCCGCCTCCTCTCTTCGACAGGCCCTCATTCTAGATGAATTTGGCTTATACTACATAGTTTCAATTAATTTTGGGTAAGTTTGTTTTAGTTAAGTTACATCCTTCCTGTCCCAAGCATGATATAGGCACTCCTTTTCGCTGGGTTGATGGTTTTACCTACCTGAGAGTTGAGAGCAGTTAAGATCCCTACCTATTTGGAATGTAACATCTACCCATTGCTAAAGCAACTTGCCTCCCAGATGTAACTCATGGCAAACTTCTTCCTTTCCCCTGTTGATAAGGTGAATCTCCTCAAAGATATTCCTTCCAAAGTTGCTTTCTCTTTTCAGGAACACCCCTTAGCCAATCTTAGTGTTTAGGGATAGGCATTCTCCTTTATTTGGGCTGAGAAGATCCTTTGCTTGGTAACACTCCCAACTACCGCTCTCGCAGAGGAGACTAGCCCTCCCTTCCTTCATATGTACCACTGGACGGCAGTGTTTACAGTCAGGTGGTGGTTCTCTCAGCCCAAAGAAAATCTTGTGATGACACTTGAAGCAGCTATATTGGGTTCCTATGCCGCTTTTGGCAACCTCGTGTACTGAGGTTTCCGATTCCACGCCCGCATCATGTCCTTGATAAGGGATTACTCTACGCATCTGGAATCTTGCTAGAGAGAGAGATCGCACCCTATCCACTTACTGTATACTCCCTTATGGGGTAACCCTTCACTTCCTCATATGCACGGATTGCTGAACCCATAGGTGTGAGCGTGCAAGGGGGTTACCACCCTGAAACCTAATGGATAGGAAACTATTGCATTTTATTGAGCTGAAAGCTGAATTTTCACTTCCCAACCAAATGTTGTTCTGCACTCTGCGGTGGCATGCAGTGACATCCTAGTTACTGTCACTCCCGATTTATAGAATCAGTCCATTTTAGAGGGATTACTCATGAATAAATTGATAGGGAAGCCTTTGTCCGCTACATATTTGTGTCTATCCCTAGCTTGTTAGTTCTGTACTCGTCAGAAGTGAGATGTTGACTTGCCTGACCTTACCAAATATTTTTGGAAGGATTGTGTGGAAAATTGCATCTACTTGATAATCTTGGCCAGAGATAGAGGGCCTATTACACCCCACAAAGTTTAGCTAGTATCTACCCGACCTCTATCCCCTTGCTAGTGTGCCAGTGTGCATGCTGTGAAGCCTCTCTGGGCACTTTTTCCTGTATGGTGTGGGCTTGTCCCTCTGCAAAGTTTCTGGAAGTCTGTGGTAGAGGTCCTTATTAATGTCTGTAATTTACAGCTGTATCTAGGCCCCCCAACTGCTGTTGTGAAAGGTTAATCTAGAAATGAGCAGATATGTTAAGTTGTATTTCTTATGCTGTTCTATGCACGTAGTAAAATCTTGATTTACTGGAAATTGGCCACCCCCGCTACCCTTGTCCATTGGGAAAGACACCATCAACAGTCCTCCCCCTATACAAATTTACCCATGCCCAAGGAAATGCACTTAGATATGTGATAGGCATAGTGTTCGGGGTGTATATTGGCCTTGCCATTGTTATATTTTGGTAGACCCCCCCTGGGCTCGGTCCTACAGGTAACTTTAATTTTTTGCTATTTTCTCCCCCCAAACCCCCCCCCCCCCCCCCATGTTTTCCTCTTCACAGTGCTTATTTATTGATATGTAGTAAATTGTCACACTCGGCATGCAGTATTGTTTGTATACTTTTACTATTCAATAAAGATCTTTATTGAAAAAGGAAGGCAAAAAATTAAAATATGCATGTATAGTTGGGAATGATGCCTGTAAGGCATGAAGAACAAAAATGGACACGCAAAGCACGCTGCCCACTGAACACGTGGAGGTGTGGCCAATAAAGTAGATGTTGCCTAACAGTATATGCTTGTTTGGGATTAAAGTGTAATGAAAGGCAAAACTTTTTTTTTTTTTTTTTCTTTTCGCACAGGGTAAAGCCTCGTACAACCGATCGGATTTTCTGCAGACAAAAGTCAGACTTTTGTCCGAAGGGCATTGGCCATGAACTTGCATACAAACGGCACACAATTGTCGGCCGACAAACACGAACGTAGTGATGTACTACGTGGCTTTTCAGCTCTTTAGCGCCACCCTTTGGGCACCTTCTGCTAATGTGTTTGAGCATTGATTCCGAGCATATGTGTTTGTACTTTGGACTTTTGTCTGATGGACTTGTGTACACATGATCGGAAAATCAGACAACAGACCTTTGTCTGGAAAATTTATAAGCCTGCCATCCAACATTTGTCCGTGGAAAATCCGGCAACAATTGTCTGATGGAGCGTACAAACGGTCGGATTTTAGGCCAACAGTCTGTCATTACACAATTCCTGGCGGAAAATCTGATCATGTGTACGAGACTTTAGGCTGCATTCACACCTGAGCGTAGTGTCTTTAAAGCGGAGTTCCACCCACTTTCTGAATCCCCCCCCCCCCCCCATCCGGTGTCACATTTGGCACCTTTTAGGGGGGAGCAGATACCTGTCTAATCCAGGTATTTGCTCCCACTTCTGGGCATATATAGCCGTGGGTATCTACGCCATGTCCAGCGCTGCCTCCATCCCCCTTGCTGTCTCCTGGGAGACACACAGGTCCCAGAAGACAGCAGGGACCAGTGGGATCGCGCAGCGTGATTCGAAAAATGCACAGTAGGGAACCAGGCTGTGAAGTCGCAAGGCTTCACTTCCTGATTCCCTTACCAAAGATGGCGGCACCTCCACCTAAGAGCCGAGGGACAGATCGGCTTTGGGTGCCGACATCGCGGGCACCCTGGACAGGTGAGTGTCCATATTTTAAGTCAGCAGCATTTACTGAATTTTGCCAAAAACCTCCCAGAATTACAGTAACATGCAATGTTCTCTTTTGTAAAAGAATGTTTACTTGTTTAGCTGCTAATTACCTTGGTGGGACATACCGAGGATGGGATGCGCAACCCCAGAAACTCACGAATAAGCACTGGTCTTCACGCCTTTCTTGGATGCTCAGTATGCTCTCTTGCAACTGAGCATGCTGCAAGAGTGGACTCTGTATGCATGGGTAGGGAAGGAAGCCAAATGCTCATTCGTGAGTTTCTTGGGGCAGAGCAGCCAACATTTAGTATGTCCTGCCATCTGCAAAGAGAAGACAGTAAAATGAGCATTTGAAAAAGCAAGCATTAATTTACAAATGAAAGCACTGCATGTTAATGTTCTGAGAACGTTGTAATGCTTGAGGATGTTTTGGGGTTAAGTCAGTAAAAATGAACTAACCCTTTTAAGGCTCAGTTCACACTGCCGCGACTTGAGATCCAACTTGTGAGACCCCAAATCGCATGACATATGAAATCCCATGTTAGTCATTGAGTTGTCTTAAGTAGCACTACTGAAGTTACTCCAACTTTGGAAAAGGTTCCTGTACTACAACCACTTGCCGACCAACCGCCATCGTTATACGGCGGCAGGTCGGATCTCCTGCGCAAATCACAGTAGCTGTACGACGGCTCGCTCGGTTGCGGTCGGCATGCTCTAGTTCCCGCTGCGGAAGCGTGCCTGCGGGTCAGGCGGACTCTATGTCCACCAGTGACCCGCGATCGCCTAGTACAGAGGCAGAATGGGGATCTGCCTTTGTAAACAAGGTGGATTCCCATTGTGACAGGAGACATGACAGATATACTGTTCAGTGATCAGTCATGTCCCTGTCAGCCCACTGTCCCTACAGTTAGAACACACCTAGGGAAGAGTTAACCCCTTGATCGCCCCCTAGTGTTAAGTCTTTCCCTGCCAGTGTACTTTTTACATTGATCACCGGTCCCCAAAAAGTGTCATTTGGGGTCAGATTTGTCCGCCGCAGTCCCGCTAAAAATCAGATCGCCACCATTACTAGTAAAAACAATTAAAGTCCCTAAATGTATCCCATAGTTTGTAGATGCGATAAGTTTTGCGCAAACCAGTTAATATACGCCTATTGCGTTTTTTTTTTTTTTCCCAAAATATATGTAAAAGAATAGATCAGCCTAAACTGATAAACACCTTTTTTTTTTTTCGTAAAAACCGCAGAGGTGATCAAATACAACCAAAAGAAAGCTCTATATGTGGGTAGAAAATGGACGTCAGTTTTGTTTGGGTACAACATCACACGGCCACGCAATTGTCAGTTAAAGCGACGCAGTGCCATATCGCAAAAAAAGGGCCTGTTCATTAAGGGGGCAATAGACTTTAAAGGCGGTTGCCTCCAAGTCGGATCTGTGATAGACTTACCCGGGACCGAGGCTTTTGGAGGGTACTGAATGCTAGCCTCTTGCCTACCGACTATGGACCCTGGCATTTGAGGAAGCTACAAGCATTTAGGAAGATATTCTGTTATGTAATGAAAGAGGACATTATTAAGGAGGCCATAATGGTCTCTGCCAGCTTGGGACTCAGTGGACAGATGTATGTGAAAGAAATGCTGATTAATGAGATCTGGAAAGCCTGGGTCTTTCACCCAATAGTTGTGCTCATTAACGCACCTTTGTCTTCTAGGAAACTATTGGGGGATGTCTCTTATACTTCTTTGTATTGTAAGTTGGGAGTGAGGAGACAGCAAGTCTACCCTGAAAGGTCATATGAGTCGCCTGTCTGGGTAAATGATTAGATAACTAGCTCATGTTAATTAGGTTTCTGGTTACAGGTGTATTGTTATGCCCCATACACACGGTCGGATTTTCCGACGGAAAATGTGTGATAGGACCTTATTGTCGGAAATTCCGACCATGCGTAGGCTCCATCACACATTTTCCATTGGATTTTCCGACGCACAAAGTTTGAGAGCAGGATATAAAATTTTCCGACAACAAAATCGGAAATTCCGATCGTGTGTACACAAATCTGATGCACAAAGTGCCACGCATGCTCAGAATAAATAAAGAGATAAAAGCTATTGGCCACTGCCCCGTTTATAGTCCCGACGTACGTGTTTTACGTCACCGCATTTAGAACGATCGGATTTTCCGACAACTTTGTGTGACCGTGTGTATGCAAGACAAGTTTGAGCCAACATCCGTAGGAAAAAATCCATGGATTTTGTTGTCGGAATGTCCGAACAAAGTCCGACCATGTGTACGGGGCATTAGAGTAATATGAGCAGGAGGGGGGAACCTCCTCCAACTGTATACAAGACTGTATTCTTCTAATAAACAGTCCATGCTCAGCAATCAAACGAGTATTGTCTTGTTTTCTGGTTGTTAGCGGTAGGAATATCTGATATCTATATTCAGACTGGGAGGAAGCCGTATATGATGAAAGCACTCAAGCGTAGTGTGGGACGTTTCATTACAGGTTCCTCTTCTTAATTGATGTGATTTGGATTCAACATTACAGGAGGATTGCACAGGCATTCCCTAAAGTTTCTTTGAAATCGTCTGGCAAACTCTCACTGTCAGTCGTGTGACTTAGGTGTGAACTGAGGCCAGTGTGAACCGAGCCTAAAAGGTGGCAGGAGGACCTGCCCACTTTTTCCCTTGCCAGACTCCAGACCCTTAATAAGAAATGAATCCTTGTTTGTCTACCTCTGGAACCTTTTAGCTTTCTTGTGCGCCAAGTCCATTTGGCAAATTTATTTTTGGTTTTACTTGTATACCAAGGGTCTTCAAACTATGGCGCTCCAGTTGTTAAGGAACTACAGTTCCCAATATGCCTAGTCATGTCTGTGAATGTCAGTCTTACAATGCCTCATGGTATGTTTAGTTCCGCAACTTCTGGAGGGCCATTGTTTGAAAATCCCTGGTGTATACTGTAGATATATTGTATTTTCATATCAAGCCAGCAGGATGAGCTCTTGGCTCTTTTTCACATTTATAGCAGAGTCATCTTGCACGCTTTACTGAAAAAAACTTGTTTACCTGGCTCAATAGCTTATGTTGAAATTTACATGCAGAACTAATTGGGTCAGAGGAAAGACTTATCCCCCTCTTCCCCCTCCCTAGCAACCCCTCTTCAGAGAAGCCCATACAGGGTTTTAGTGGTGGAGAAAGGGACCATACAATTTCTGCTGTTTTTTTCTCATTCCAAAACCGTATATTTTGTCAATCCTGTGTCATTGGTACTGTATTCAATATATTTTTTTTTTCAACAGATGTCTTTTTGCAGCACTATCCTGCTTTATAAATGCATCTTTTAAAACCTGGATACCTACTTTACTATTCTATTTATATTTTTTACTTAATGCAGCACAAAGTGCTAGAGAGAATTGAAGTGTTGAGAATTTCTACTTTCTGAAGCAGGATGACAGAAATGCCCTTGCTAGCTACATTCCTACAATGAAAATTTCTTTTATTCAGTAAGCAAATCCTGTAGCTAGGATTTCCCATTCCATGCGTACTTTGTGGGCACTGAATACAAAAAACTTAGTCTGAAAAGGCCTATTCTGATAAACCACCCATAGCAGATTGAATTCATTCACTCGGTGTTCTGTGGCATTTCAGCCCCTTCTACCAGCACCGATACGTAGCTCACTCGGAGAAAGATAGTGAGATACCCCTACAGAAAAACATTTTAATTAATGTCCATCTAGACAGCAATTGTACTGTGAGCCCAGTGTGCTGGATTCCTCTGTTCTCTTCCTTCTTTCTCTCCAACTCTATTAGGATTTGTCTGCATATTTTAATGATTTTCTTTTAAACTGCAGTAATAGGGCTTATGCACAGTGGGAAATTGATTAATTTGGTTTCAGCAGCCACCTGCCTTTTAAATTGCATGCGACTAAAACTCTGCTCGTGACAGAGTACAATGGAAAATTAGTTTGGACTGTGGGTGGGCTATGAAACAAAAAGAATTTACTTCAAATTGCTCAACCCAGTCAACATGGATTGACAGAATTTTGTGAAGAACTAGGGAGGGGTGGGGAGAGGGGGCACTCTCTGTACCGAAGACCCCGATAAGCTGGCATTTCCTTGTAGCTGCCATTACTTTGCAACACTTTTTACTTGGTTACTGGTAGCCTGGTATGTAACATCATTGATTGGTCGACAATGCCCTTGGCAGTTGACACCAAATCGGTAATAAAGGAGATGAAGAAAAAGTGCTGGCGGAGTTGATTGGCACATTCTGAAGGAGCCTTTCTACTGCAGGTCGCTGAATTGAATCAGGCTCAAGTTGGCAGCTATCAGAGGTCATTAACATCAAATGTCTATTCTGTGGCTACAGATCTTTGATATCCTTTGTGACAGACCTCTGTGTTCTCTTTATAAGGTTGTGTCCAGCCTAACAAATGTAGATGTGTTATTCTATTGTTCTAACTTCTAAGTTAATAAAAAAAAGTTTTTTGTTCACAGAATATTTACTGTAGGATGACTTTACCATAGCTTGAACCCTTATAAAAAGATGTGCTCACAAAGTAGATGAAAGTGGTTTGTAAACCTCAGACATGAAATATGAACAAAGCGTATTCCTCTATAGTGTGTACTTGTCTCTATTAAGAGCACTAAGTGTCATTTCTGTCTGCTGCTTCGTTCCTCTATCAGCATGAATCACGTCTGACAAGTTTTCTTGACGCCAGGAGAAAAATGGTGACAGGAAGAACCTTCAGCAGATTGACAGCCTCAGCTTTGTTCCTGTGATCTGTGTGGAGGGGGGTGTCCCTTCCCTCCACTCCGTTCTCTGAGATCTGCTCAGAGCTTTGCTGAGTGTAATGTTTGCTCTCTGCCCCCTGCTGACCTGACAAGCTTTTAAATTCAGCACTTTGAACTGATGTAGAGAATAAAATGCTGCAGATAACTGACATTGGGAGGATTTGTTTCATCTCTATGTATCACCTGAGGCCAGTCTCTTCACTGGGTATATGTGAGGATTTACAACCAATTTAAATATATAAAGCCTAATTGAATTTTTCAGAAAGAGTATATGCATTAACCAACAGCCTTAAAACAATTGTCCGATGTCCAATCACCACCAATAGTCTGCATTTAAGTGAGAGCACTGGTCTCTCTGCAGCAGTCTGAGGACATCCCCTGGTTGGTCACAACCACAGCTCTGCAGTCACCAGGGAGCGTGACTCGATTGTCATGGTTTATCGAGACCACATATATCAAACACACTGCTCGCAGGCTAAATGCTGCCATCCAGGCCTTGTCATGTGAGGCCAGCGTTTTTACAGCCAGAATGTGGCAGAACTCCATTCTGCCACCTCCAGCTCTCACCCTCTGCTCCCGCTGTCACTTGTTAACCACAAAGCCTTCTGTGTTTTAAGTGGGACAGCATTGCTTTAACCGGTCCCTATACTCAGGGTGGGGACTGATCTCCAGAATCTGAGAGAGAATGATCTCCCTACAAGGCACGCTGCCTACACAGGGAGGTGTTAGAGCTGGGCTAGGTAGGGGAGAGAAGTGAGGAAGCTTTGGGGGGAGGATTGAGGGTGGGGTTGGAATATCATGCCCTGCACTTTGTACATGGCACACTCCTGAACTCTGCACTCTTTATGTAGGGCACCTCTTAACTCTGCATTCTGTGCATAGTGCACCCCTTAACCTTGCATTCTGTGCATAGTGCACCCCTGAAATCTGCACTCCTGAACATTGCACTCTGTACACAGCAGCACACCCATGAACTCTCCACTCTGTACGTAATGCACTCTTGAACATTGAACCCTGTATGTAGCATAATTCTAAACCCGTGCTCTGTATGTAGCGCACCCCGGATACAGCTGGATCTTTGAGGGCATCCATACTGCTGATGCGGCCTGCAATGAAATGGAGTTTGACACCCCTGATCTAGACTATTCCATACATAGCCAATGGATTCATAGGCTATTGGGTCCGCAGAATAGACCAGTCGTATGGCATACAGGTCCTTTCCAATTATAGACCACACACAGAAAAACAATTATCCCTCGTTCACACTGTGGGTGGGTTTGAAAAATTGGGTCAGTTCAGCTGAACTCGCATGATTTCAAACCGGCATTTCCGTCCGACTTGGGGGGCGATTTAAGACATCTGTGTGGGTTCATGCACAGATGTCTGTCCAAATCGCCCCCAAAGTTGCCAAAAGTAGTGCAGGAATCGGTGCAGCGCCACAAAGTTGGCGTCGCACTGATTCGGATGTTGCCGGAAATGGGCACCAATTTGCCATGCGATTTGACGTGTTAAATCAGTCCGGTGTGAACGAGGGCTTATGCTGATTTACTGCCAACAAATAGCTTAGGGTCTGGTTAGTAAAATTCAAAGATTTTACTTGTAACTTGATATCTAGTTTTTTTTTTTTTTTTGTTTTTTTTAATGCCTCTAGCTTTCTCTATATAACTTGACGTTTCAGACTTTGAAAACACCAGTATAAACACCCCACTTCATAGGTGATCTAGACTCGAGCAACCTTTTCCTAAACTGTCTGAAAAAAGTTGGGTGCCTTTTTTGCCTGCGTTCAATTTTTCATCCATTGCGCAAGTGTCTGTGTGACACGACTCTTCTTAGACCCAGTTGCCATAGAGGGAAGAATGGGCAAGCCATGCCTATCAAACTCCTAATAGTCTTCTGAAGGCTAGAAGAACAGACCATATGAGAGGAAATATTCTGCTACTTCTAATTGGAAATTATATACTACTAGAGGTACATATCCCTGATTGTGTTGTCACATTAAACTGTGTTACTGGATCCCGGTTAGAGAAACAAACCCTTATATTATCAAGCTGAAGTCCAGCCAAATATATATATATATATATATATATATATATATATATATATATATATATATATATATATATATATATATATATATATATAATATAATATAATATAATTTGGCTGGACTTCAGCTTGATGGTTTGTTTCTCTAACCGGGATCCAGTAACACAGTTTAATGTGACAACACAATCAGGGATATGTACCTCTAGTAGTATATAATTTCCAATTAGAAGTAGCAGAATATTTCCTCTCATATGGTCTGTTCTGTTTTTTTTTTTTTTTTTTTCTGATGGACAGCATCATTCAACCTACTTTCTCTGAGCCCATCCTAGACTGAATGCAGCATGCTACTGGACAATGAAAGGAGGAACAGCACAGTAATGAGCTTATCTTTCATTCTGCTTTCTTCTTAGTAATGAGCTTATCAGTCATTCTGCTTTCTCCTTCCGTCAGCATGCTTACTGTCAGCACTTAAAGTGGACCTTCAGTCATTTTTTTTTTTTTTTTTCCAACTTTCCATCTATTAAATCTTCTGCCCTTGTTATTTTACCTTTTGGATGCTAAAACGTTGTTTTTTTTTTCTGCCAGTAAATACCTTAAACAGCTCACTTCCTGTTTCTTGTCTAGTAAAAAGCCTAGGCTTATGAAGTCATGCACAGCTCTCTCTGTTTGCCAGGAAGGGAGGGGAGATGAGTCATAGGAGGGCCAATGAAAGCTGGAGGTGTGTCTGTGTAAATCCAGGAAATGAACAGGCAGCCGCTTTAGCTGACCACAGTTTAAAGTGGATACAGCCAGACTTAGTGGAGGGAGATTTCTGCAACATACTTGGCAAGTACAGAATTACAGTATTTATAAAATATGCAAAGTGATTTGAGGGAAGCTTCAGAATGGCAAAGATGTTTTTTACAAATTAGCAGACTGCAGTTCCTGGGATCCTTGCATTGCTGCTTGCTCACTCCAGCTCTGTTGTCAAATTTCATGTGCTTGCATTATAATAAAAAAATACATTTAACAAAGTATTATTGATTACAGAGATGCACTAATTTGTGTCTTTTATTTATTTATTTATTTTTTTAGATCTGCTAAGACTTCAACTTTAAGTGTAGGTCCACTTTTAAACTGTGAAGAGCTGTTCATACATTGCAAAAGAATGACCACAGAATGAATATACAGTGGGGCAAAAAGTATTTAGTCAGCCACCAATTGTGCAAGTTCTCCAACTTAAAAAGATGAGAGAGGCCTGTAATTGTCGTCATAGGTATACCTCAACTATGAAAGACAAAATGTGGAAACAAATCCAGACAATCTCATTGTCTGTCTTATTTTTGAAAGAATTTATTTGCAAATTATGGTGGAAAATAAGTATTTGGTCACCTACAAACAAGCAAGATTTCTGGCTCTCAGACCTGTATCTTCTTAAGAGGCTCCTCTGTCCTCCACTCATTACCTGTATTAATAACACCTGTTTGAACGTGTTATCGGTATAAAAGACACCTATCCACAACCTCAAACAGTCACACTCCAAACTCCACTATGGTGAAGACCAAAAAGCTGTTGAAGGACACCAGAAACAAAATTGTAGACCTGCACCAGGCTGGGAAGACTGAATCTGCAATAGGCAAGCAGCTTGGTGTGACAAAATCAACTGTGGGAGCAATAATTAGAAAATGGAAGACATAAAAGACCACTGATAATCTCCCTCGATCTGGGGCTCAACGCAAGATCTCACCCCGTGGGGTCAAAATGATCACAAGAATGGTGAGCAAAAATCCCAGAACCACACGGGGGGACCTAGTGAATGACCTACAGAAAGCTGGGACCAACGTAACAAAAGCTACCATCAGTAAAACACTACACCGACAGGGACTCAGATCCTGCAGTGCCAGACTTGTCCCCCTGCTTAAGCCAGTACTTGTCCGGGCCCATCTGAGGTTTGCTAGAGAGCATTTGGATGATCCAGAAGAGGATTGGGAGAATGTCATATGGTTAGATGAAACTAAAGTAGAACTGTTTGGTAGAAACACAACTCGTCGTGTTAGGAGGAGAGAATGTGGAGTTGCAGCCAAAGAACACCATACCTACTGTGAAGCATGGGGGTGGCAACATCATGCTTTGCAGCTGTTTTCTGCAAAGGGAACAGGACGACTGATCTGTGTACATGAAAGAATGAATGGGGCCATGTATCGTGAGATTTTGAGTGCAAACCTCCTCCCATCAGCAAGGGCATTGAAGATGAAACGTGGCTGGATCTTTCAGCATGACAATGATCCCAAACACACTGCCCGGGCAACGAAGGAGTGGCTTCATAAGAAGCATTTCAAGGTCCTGGAGTGCCTAGCCAGTCTCCAGATCTCAACATCATAGAAAACCTTTGGAGGGAGTTGGAAGTCCGTGTTGCCCAGCGACAGCCCCAAAACATCACTGCTCTAGAGGAGATCTGCATGGAGGAATGGGCCAACATACCAGCAACAGTGTGTGACAACCTTGTGAAGACTTACAGAAAACATTTGACCTCTGTCATTGCCAAAAAAGGATATATAACAAAGTTTTGAGATGAACTTTTGATGTTGACCAAATACTTATTTTCCACCATAATTTGCAAATTCTTTCAAAAATCAGACAATGTGATTGTATTTGTTTCCACATTTTGTCTCTCATAGTTGAGGTATACATATGAGTTGAGGTATACATATGACAATTACAGGTCTCTCATCTTTTTAAGTGGGAGAACTTGCACAATTGGTGGCTGACTAAATACTTTTTTTGCCCCACTGTACATTCTTGGAAAGCAGCATGTACACCTTCTAAAGTGAGATGCTTGGATTATTTTGCCTTCTTGCTGGAAACCTATAAATCGCTTTGAACACACTGACATTGTAAAGTAACACAGAATGACATCTATGCTGGATGATCTGCCCAAAGGTCCTAGTTTACCCGTTTATCACAATATGTTATTTAAGATGTTCCTGAAAGCCTTCTACAGCCTGAGTATGTTGATGCTCAGTCAAGCCAAACAATACTGAAGCAGAAAGAATTAACACATATTTCATTTTTCTGCAAACCGAATCTGACATTTCCCTATGATTCACTTGTTAGTAAATTAATAAGCAGGGACCTTGAAAGGAAGAAAAATAGCTTTATCAGATTATATTTCTGCCTATTGAGCAAGGGCATCATTTGTAGCTGTTTTAAGTAATTTAGGTATGAGTAACTCTGTAAAATCTCTACGGATGATATAATTTATCCTTTTGAAAAATGTATGTAATGTGTGTGTGTGTATACCGTATTTCCCTGAAAATAAGACCGGGTCTTATGTTAATTTTGGCTACAAAAAACACACTAGGGCTTATTTTCAGGGGATGTCATATTTACGTTATGTACGATAATATAAAATCTACTCAAATAGTCATGTTGTCTTCTAGAAAAAATAAAATATCCTAAACCTTTAAGGCACGATAGACTGCATAGTGTTTGATGTTTCATTTTACCCTCTATGTGCTAAAAAAAAAGGAATAAAATGTTTTTAAAGTTCCTGTGTCCCCCGTCTTCTCTCCCCCTCTCCCCATCAGCTCAGGAGTCAGGATTATGAAATTCTGTAATTCCAAAACCTTGGTTAAAGTCCTTGTAAAATCATGTAATCCATTCTGTAAAAAGATATAATGTGCAGTGTCTCCTTGTGTAACCTTATTGTAGAAAATACCTTATTTACAGGCCTGCTGGGAGCTCACGTGATCCGCTGGAGTCCTCCTTCCCCGCTCTGAATACTGCAGAGGGAGGGGCCGAGATCCCCGCTGAAGTCAGCCCTGCTCCGAGCACTGCAGAGGGAGAGGCCGCTGACGTCAGTCGGGAGGAGAGATGTGTGGCTGGTCACGTGACCACCCAGCGGTGCTGTTAAGGTATTTTCCACAATAAATTTACAAAACGGAGACACTGCATATTATGTAATCTTTTTAGAAAATAGATTACGTGTTTTTACAAGGACTTTAACTAGGGCTTATAGTGCAGCCATTCCCGAAAATCCCGCTTGGGCTTATTTTCAGGTAGGGTTTGTTTTTGGGGAAACAGGATAAATAATAATTTTTGTGTGTTTATACAAGTAATGGGCAGTAAAAAATGCAAAGAACATCACAAAGTAACTTGTGGTCTCCAGCAATCAATTAAAAAGAAATGGAACATGTTGGGAATTGCAGTTGATTACAACTGTTAACATTGAGTGCTAGAAAAAGGCTAGTGCAGAAGTTCACTGCATATTTTGGAGCTTTATGTAAGTGTAACTAAATTTGTTCATTGAAAAAATATATAGGGGGGATATAAGTCTACCCACCCCTGTTAAAATGTCCAGTTTTTGTGATATAAAAAAAAAAAGATAAAGATAAATCCTTTTCACTTTTTCCACCTTTTTAATGTGACCTATAAACTGTACAACTCATTTGAACAACAAACTGAAATGTAGGTGGAGGGAAGAAAAAAAATATGGTTGCATAAATGTGCAGACCCTTAAACTAATACTTTTTGAAGCACCTTTCATTTTGACAATAGAAAGTGGTCCGAGTGGCTCTAGAATATCATGCACCTCATCCCAATTGTTGAAAATAATGGAGGACTGGGACTATTGCGGTGCTTGAAATAATTATTGCATATAAGAATTCTATATAATGGTTTCTTTCTTGGTACAAAAAGAGGGGCACAGGGTTCAATTAAAACTAATTGTAGAGCATATACATATTGCATGTAATGGGTCGCTGGTGTCCCAATAAAAGGTGGCCACAAGTAGATGTTATGTCCCAACATGTTTTGCCAGTTATGGCTTCCTCAGGGGATTGTTTGGGACCACCACAAATAGCCCAGCTCTAGCATAAGGTACAAAGCAAAATATCAGTTGATTTGTACAAATAAACATATACAGGTGTAAAAAGGAAACACAACCACATTTGTCATGGCTTCAAGAGAACACCCAGCACCTACCTCGACCAATCCCAAACCAGGAAATTGATATATTGGGGGAACCCCCTCAAAGGAAAAGGGGAGGAGGTTTAGATGGGGAAAAAGGGGGGGCTCAGCCAGGGATAGTGCGAAGGAGACAGTGCACAGCCACAGGAGGTAGATAAAGACCCAGCTGGAATGTATGAGGACAAACCAAAAATGAATATACATAAATCTTGGATAAGGACCAAAAGTCCAATATACGGGCAAATAAATGAGGCCCAAGAAATACCTACCATGCTCAATTCCATAGAACAAATAGGTTTAGGGGCGCCAGTGTGCTGTTACAGTATGGAAAAAGAGACCAAAAATTCTCCCAAAGTCTCAACACAGAACGTTTGTCCACTGAAATACAAGGATAATGCCCAATATTAGGGAAGGGGTAAAAACAAAAAACAAAGTTTTAAAATGTACAAAACCTTCTAGATTGTAAGCTCTAACGAGCAGGGCCCTCTGATCCCTCCTGTATTGATTTGTATTGTAAGTGTACTGTCTGCCCTCATGTTGTAAAGTGCTGCGCAAACTGTTGGCGCTATATAAATCCTGAATAATAATAATAACCAAAAGGATCGTTGATCCAGGAATAGAAAGAGTAGAGGAGATACCAAGACTAAATGCATCTATAGAATATGGATTGAAGCCAAAATATGGCACATCGCTCAACAAAATAAAGATTTATTAATCTCCAAATTACTTGAAAAGGATCCAACGTACCCGTAAAATACTACAGGGGCTATGGAAAAAAGTCCTAGCCGGAGACCAATAGATAAACAAGAATCCTTCAATGAATCAGCAAAGTCTGAAAATCAATAGAGCAAAAGACCTAAAACTTAATGGATTATATACCTGCACAAAATGGTGAAAAAATGCGGTCGCTCCTGGTCTCCAGCCGAATGTCTGCTGGAGTGGCTGGCATTAAATACCTCCCGCTTGCTCTGCATCTGACGTCACCGAGCGAGCATGGACATGAAAGGTCCACTGCGCAAGCGCCAATGTGCAATCTCACGCTGGCCTACAATTCCCAGAAGTCATGGCAGCACAGAGCTGTCATGACGTGGGCGGCGTACGTCCCCAAGTCCCCCTGTGGGGCATGGCTCAGGGGAGAAGTAGACAGCCTCATCCACCAATGGCATGCAAGTCAGCGGTGTCTGGGAGGGACCAGAGTGGGGCCGGAAAATGGCAGGCGAGCTGTGGAACGCAAACAGGACACACAGTGGGCTTAAAAAGCCCTGGGCATCCCTGCAGCCACACACATGGCCCACAAAGCACTGAGCCAATTGAAGGCTGTATCCAGCCAGCCCTCAAGTCCAATGGTCAGGGAGGAAGGAGGCAGGTACCATGGGTAGTGTGTAGCAAATATCTTGAAGACCATGACAAATATATGAAGAAATATTTCATAGATTAAACAAGAAATGATGTAGCTTATACATACATTTTCAATCAAAATAATAATGAATGCATAATCAAAGAAACAAAGCAGCATAAAACAGGAAAAAGCAGCCTTATAATTAATGAAGTTACATAAAGGTAATCCACGAGAGTATGGTTGAATTTAGAAGTATTTAATCCCTATAAAAGGACAACCACAGTCAAACACATTACGTGGAGAAATACGGGAGAAGGTTCAGAGAAAAATCAATGAGATTTGTACTGAATAAAGAGAAACAAGTACTATATTTAATCAAGGGTCAGTGACAGTCAGACAATGCACAAAAGAGGATATCAATTTATGAATGTGGGACATGAATTGTTACAAAGGTAGCATCGTGTGACAGGTACAGCAATAATGTAGGTTATAGAAATTATTTGAAACAAATGTATTCATTGAGTCCAGGATATCTGGTAGCGTTTAAATTATGAATTTATTTGTTTTGTAAGAGTACGATCAATGCCACTGCCCCTTACATGTGCGGGCACATGTTTTGAGAGCACTGAACTTGATCATATTGAGATCAAAGTCATGTTCAAGGCCAACATGGTGGCTAATGGCAGTGGTCACAAGTCATTTGGAAAGAGGAATAGTGTGGTCCCTAATTTGTTTAAAAAAAAAAGGTTGTTTAGTTTTGCCTATATAAAAACTCCCGCATAGACATTTAGCCAAATATACTACTCCAATTGCCTGACAAATTCTATAAGGAAGGGTATGTGTATGACCATTAGGAAGAAAGACCGTGTGGCCATCTAGAATACAATGACATACATCGCATTTTTTTACAGGCAAAGGTGCCAGATTGAGATGGGGGGTGGTCGGCACTCCCAGGGTCAAAGTGGCTACGAACCACCCCTACGTCTGCCCCTAAGAGAGGGAGCCCGCCGATGGATAATTTGCGGTTGATGTTTATTATTATTATTATTATTATTATACATGATTTATATAGCGCCAACAGTTAGCGCAGCGCTTTACAACATGAGGGCAGACAGTACACTTACAATACAAATCCATACAGGAGGGAGCAGAGGGCCCTGCTTGTTAGAGCTTACAATCTCTAATATATTTTTGTGCAGATATATCGGCTAAGAGTAAAGGCCAGTATTGAGTTAAAATATTACAAAAATGTACATGAAGTCCAAAATATTATAATTCTGACTGAGTAGTTAGATCTAGCGGAGAAAATTAAATCTTTTCTGTCACATTTAGAGACCTTATTATATGCTATTTTGAGCAATCTATAACTATAACCTGTTTTTAATCTAGCATACAGGCCATTAGCTGCTATCTGATAATCCTCATCTCAAGCACAATTTCTTCTGAGTCTGACATATTGACTAAACACAATGCTTTTTAGGAGCGAATGAGGGTGTCCACTAGAAGCATGCAGTGGTATTCCCTGAGGAGGATTTCTGAGGAAGGGAGGAATTGTCAATGGCAATTTTAAGATCCAAAAAGTTTGTGGTTTTGTCTACATTCCATAGTGAATTTGAGGTTATAGGAATTCTCATATAGAATTTCCATGAATTGCGTTAGCTGATCTCTGGTGCCTGACCAGAGAAACAGGACATTGTTGTACCTGTACGTACCACACAGGCTCCATCTATATGTCATCACGTGAAAATGGCTCCTCCCCCCCCCCCCCCCCCCATGGTACAAGTTTGGCAAATGATGGGGCACACCTAGTCCCCATTGCAACCCCCTGCACCTGGAGGGAGTGGGAAGAACCAAAGAGAAATACACTACGGGTCAAAATAAAGTTCAATAGTTCCAAAATGAACAAATTGGATGGATGAGCAGAAATACCCCTTTCTTTTAGATGGTTCTCTATGATTTCAATGCCCTTGGCATGTGGAATGGTGTTGTACAGGCTCTCTGTCTATGGCGACAAGCCAGGTATTAGGAGGAATGTGCATGCCTTCAATAGTTTTATAGGAGATCATTAGTATCCTTGATGTAGGAGGATAAGGAAGTTACATGAGGATAAAGGTACTTATCGACAAGTGCACTAGCGTTTTCAGTAAGACTTTGACATCCAGATACATTCAGCCTACCCGGCGGGTTGGTCATAGATTTATGCACTTTGGGAAGTGCATATAGCATAGGAATCCTAGGTATCTTTAACATTTAAGATAGGTCCATGTGTCCTTGTTAAGTCCCTTTTTGTAGACTTTAGCAATTAGGGAGTAGTATTCCAAACTGAAGTTATCAATCAAATGTTTAGATATCGTTCTGTACGTTACGGCACATAATTTCATAGTCAGCGTTCATAACGACCAAATTTCCACCCTTATCTGCAGGTTTAATTACAATAAGGGCATTATTTTGAAGAGATTTGATGCCCGTTTTTTTGGCCAACAGAAAGATTTAGTATATATCTGACATGGGGATCAAGTTTATTGATCTCTTTAGTGGTCTGTTCCACAAATGCCCAAATATTGGTTATTGCTTAAAAGTGGGAATGTCCGTGATTTTGGTCTCAAGGATGGGGGCAGGGGGAAGGTCACACCCGGGGCACGCACTCCCTCCAAAGGGGGATGAGCGGTGCCTCCGAATCGGTGTGGCCCTCCTCCCACAACTCCATCTGATCCTCAATTGCCTGAAGTTCGTCAGTCTCCAGGTTAAACTGTTAAGCAGGGATTTTGGGCAAATCGACAGCGTTTAGTCATGGGGTTATCATATATGACTTTGAACATGTTTCCTGGCAAAAAGATGTATATCCTTAATCATTTGGAATTTGTTGCCATCAATTTGGGGACAAAATGTTAAACCCAATTTCAACACTTCAGTTTCATCATTAGTTAAGGTGATTGAAGATAAATTTATGACTTCTAGTTGGGTGTCTCCGTGAGGTGTTGGGACAGTGCAACCATGGGGGTCAAACTGATCTGGAGTTTTCACTAATAAAATAGGGGCTATTATCGGGTCTTTAGCCAGAGTGCTGTGAGTAAAAAGAGAAAGGAGGTTTGGTTCACTTGCCCTACTAGTGGGAATTAAACTTGGTGATGGTGATAAGGTGGAGACTCTAGTGATAGGCGCCGAATTAAAAGCCGTGCAGATAACATATCGACGTGTGAAGTGGGTCGAAGTGTATTTGATTTAAAACGAGTGATTTGAGATCGCCGAGTGACTGTAGGTCCAGATGTGCCCTGAAGTCAATCCGAGGATGTTTGTTCTAAATTTCCTTTGTTTTTTGGGAACTCTGTCTTGAGACAGTAGATTGACTGGATACAGCTGAGGAAACAGAGGACATGTTGACTACATCATGAGTAGTTTGGGTGCTACACATATAGGTGAACCATTCATTGGTTTACTGAAATTGGATGAACTCAATTTGTAGGCATATCCATTATCATATGCGGATTTATCTCCTAAAAATTTGCTGCCTTTGACAATGATGTCTAGGGTATGGTCCTGTAAGTGTTCACGCAATTCTTTCTCTGCATAGAAACAAAGGGGAAGAAACAATAGGAACATGGTCTTGATACCAGAGATTAATATTTGTATATCCAGATTCGTAATCTCATTTTGGTATTGGTTGCATAAAGTGGTAATCATTTCAAATGAACAATTTTGTAAATTTTGCTCCCATAAGGATTTAAGTGAATCATTTTTTTTTTTTTTTTAGATTGGAAAATTTGTATCCTGAGGCCCCAAGGGACAGTTTTTTTATTTTCAGAATATTTTTCAAAATATTGCTTGTGCCAGAAAATTCGGACCTTTCTCCAACAAATGCTGTAGTCTCAAAGGATTTGTCCAAATCCACTTCAGAAATATCAGTGGTATTCTGTGATGACTGGATCTTGCGCATAAATCCCTCCCAGGCCTCTCCACAAAAATCTGCCATATTCTAGTGATGCTGCCCTAACAAGGATTACTGTGATATAAAAAAACAGAGAAAACATTCAATAATACATAGATTGTATGAATGAAAAAGAGGGGGGGGGGATTACAATGAATTCAATAGACAAGGCAAATCGCAAGTAACACAATTTTAGGAGATAGTAGAGTCACTCAGAAGCATATGGTGTATTAAAACACCTGATTGGCTGTAGACAATAGAAAGTGGTCTGAGTGGCTCTAGAATATTATGCGCCTCATCCCGATTGTTGAAAATAATGGAGGAAGATTGGGATTATTGCGGTGCTTGAAATAATTATTGCGTATAAAATAGTTTCCTTATTGGTGGTGGACCTTTTCTATCCACACTCGCTCGGTGATGTCAGACGCCGAGCGTGCGGGAGGTATTTAAGGCCAGCCACTCCAGCGGACTTTCTGCTGGAGACCAGGGGCGACTGCACTTGTTCACCATTCTGTGCAGATATATAATCCATTGAGTTTACGTTTTTTAGGTCTTTTGCTCTATTGATTTTTCGACTTTGCTGATTCATTAAAGGATTCTCTTGTTTATCTATTGGTCTCTGACTATGACTTTTTTCCATGGCCCCTGTAGTATTTTATGGGTTCATTGGATCCTTTTCAAGTAATTTGGAGATTAATAAATCTTTATTTTGTTGAGCAATGTGCCATATTTTTGCCTTCAATCCATATTCTATAGATGCATTTAGTCTTGGTATCTCCTCTACTCTTTTTCTGTTCCTGGATCAACAATCCCTTTTGGTTATGTACATTTTAAAACTTTTTGTATTACATTTACCTTTCCCTAATATTGGGCATGATCGTATTTCAGTGGGCAAAAGTTATGTGTTGAGAATTTGGGACAATTTTTGGTCTTTTTGCATACTGTAACAGCACACTGGCGCCCCTGAACCTATTTGTTCTATGGAATTGTGAGCACGGTAGGTATTTCTTGGGCCTCATTGTTTGCCCGTGTATTGGACTTTTGCTCTTTGTCCCCATACATTCCAGCTGGGTCTTTATCTACCTCCTGTGGCTGTGCACGGTCTCCTTTGCACTATCCCCGGCTGGGGCCTCCTTTTTTCCCATCTAAACCCCCCTCCCCTTTTCCTTTTTTTGAGGGGGTTCCCCCAATATATCCATTTCCTGGTTTGGGATTGGTCGAGGTAGGTGCTGTGTGTTCTCTTGATGCCATGACAAATGTTTTTTGTTTCCTTTTTACACCTGTATATGTTCATTATTTGTACAATCAACTGATATTTTGCTTGTAAATTTATGCTAGAGCCGGGGTATTTGTAGTGGTCCCAAGCAATCCCCTGAGGAAGCCATCACTGGCAAAACATGCTGGGGCTTAACATCTACTTGTGACCACCTTCTTTTATTGGGACACCAGCGACCCATTACATACAATATGTAAATGCTCTACAATTGGTTTTAATTGAACCCTGTCTCTTTTTTTTTTTTTTTTTGTAACAGTAAAACTATTTTATATATAATATGCAATAATTATTTCAATCACCGCAATAATCCCAATCCTCCATTACCTTTTGATTTTATTACAGCACTCAGTCTTTTTTGGGTAATTGGGTAAAACTGTCAGATTGCGAGGGCATCTCCTGTGCACAGCCCTCTTAAGATCATCCCACAGATTTTTAATCGGATTCAGGTCTGGGCTCTGATTTGGATGTATGCTTTGGGTCATTGTCATGCTAAAAGATGAAGTTCCTCTTCATGTTCAGCTTTCTAGCAGAAGCCTAAAGGTTTTGTTTTTGGTAATTGAAACTTTTCATATATCCCTTTACCTTGACTAAGGCCCCTGTTCCAGTTCAAGAAAACCAGCCCCAAAGCATGCTGCTACCACCATGGTTCACTTTGGGTACGATGTTCATTTGGTGATGTGCAGTGTTTTTGCGCCAAACATATCTTTTGGAATTATGGCCAAAATGTTCAACCTTGGTTTCATGAGGCCAAAACACACTTTCCCACATGCTTTTGGGAGACTTCAGATGTGTTTGCAAAATTTAGCCGGGCTTGGATGTTTTTAATAAGTCTTGCCTCATAGCCCGGACATATGAATAATATGGGAGATTGTTGTCACATGTACCACACAGCCAATTCTTGCCAGATATTTCTGCAGCTCCTTTAATGTTGCTGTAGGCCTCTTGGCAGCCTCCCTCCCTTTCTTCTCGTCTTTTCATCAATTTTGGAGGGACACCCAGTTCTTGGTAATGTCACTGTTGTGCCATATTTTCTCTACTTGATGACCATCTTCACTATATTCTGTGGTATATCTAATGCTTTGGAAATTCTTTTGTACCCTTCTCCTGACTGATACCTTTTTAACAATGTGATCCCTCTGATGCTTTGGAAGCTCTCTGCGGACCACGGCTTTTGCTGTAGAATGTGACTAAGAAAATGTCGGGCAAGACCTACTAGAACATCCAAACTTTTGGGTTAATCAGAGGGACTTTAAATGATGGTAGGTGTAAACTGACTCCTATTTAACATGAGTTTGAATGCGATTGCTTAACCACTTGAGCCCCGGACCATTATGCTGCCTAAGGACCAGAGGTCTTTTTCCAATTTGGCACTGCGTCGCTTTAACTGCTAATTGCGCGGTCATTCAATGCTGTACCCAAACGAAATTTGCGTCCTTTTCTTCCCACAAATAGAGCTTTCTTTTGATGGTATTTGATTACCTCTGCGGTTTTTATTTTTTGCGCTATAAATGGAAAAAGACCGAAAATTTTGAAAAAAAATGATATTTTCTACTTTTTGTTATAAAAAAAATCCAATAAACTCAATTTTAGTCATACATTTAGGCCAAAATGTATTCGGCCACATGTCTTTGGTAAAAAAAAATGTCAATAAGCGTATATTTATTGGTTTGCGCAAAAGTTATAGCGTCTACAAACTAGGGTACACTTTCTGTAATTTACACAGCTTTTAGTTTATGACTGCCTATGTCATTTCTTGAGGTGCTAAAATGGCAGGGCAGTAAAAAACCCCTCCAAATGACCCCATTTTGGAAAGTAGACACCCCAAGGAAATTGCTGAGAGGCATGTTGAACCCATTGAATATTTATTTTTTTTGTCCCAAGTGATTGAATAATGACAACAAAAAAAAATATTTACAAAAAATTGTCACTAAATGATATATTGCTCACATAGGCCATGGGCCTATGTGGAATTGCACCCCAAAATACATTCTGCTTCTCCTGAGTATGGGGATACCACATGTGTGGGACTTTTTGGGAGCCTAGCCGCGTACGGGGCCCCGAAAACCAATCACCGCCTTCAGGATTTCTAAGGGTGTAAATTTATGATTTCACTCTTCACTGCCTATCACAGTTTCGGAGGCCATGGAATGCCCAGGTGGCACAAAACCCCCCCAAATGACCCCATTTTGGAAAGTAGACACCCCAAGCTATTTGCTGAGAGGCATTTTGAGTCCATGGAATATTTTATATTTTGACACAAGTTGCGGGAAAGTGACACTTTTAGTGACAACTTTGTGCAAAAAAAAAAAAAAAGTGTCACTTTCCCGCAACTTGTGTCAAAATATAAAATATTCCATGGACTCAATATGCCTCTCAGCAAATAGCTTGGGGTGTCTACTTTCCAAAATGGGGTCATTTGGGGGGGGGGTTGTGCCACCTGGGCATTCCATGGCCTCCGAAACTGTGATAGGCAGTGAAGCGTGAAATCAAAAATTTTCACCCTTAGAAATCCTGAAGGCGGTGATTGGTTTTCGGGGTCCCGTGCACGGCTAGGCTCCCAAAAAGTCCCACACATGTGGTATCCCCATACTCAGGAGAAGCAGCTAAATGTATTTTGGGGTGCAATTCCACATATGCCCATGGCCTGTGTGAGCAATATATCATTTAGTGACAACTTTGTGCAAAAAAAAAAAAAATGATATATTGCTCACACAGGCCATGGGCATATGTGGAATTGCACCCCAAAATACATTTAGCTGCTTCTCCTGAGTATGGGGATACCACATGTGTGGGACTTTTTGGGAGCCTAGCCGTGCACGGGACCCCGAAAACCAATCACCGCCTTCAGGATTTCTAAGGGTGAAAATTTTTGATTTCACGCTTCACTGCCTATCACAGTTTCGGAGGCCATGGAATGCCCAGGTGGCACAACCCCCCCCCCAAATGACCCCATTTTGGAAAGTAGACACCCCAAGCTATTTGCTGAGAGGCATGGTGAGTATTTTGCAGCTCTCATTTGTTTTTGAAAATGAAGAAAGACAAGAAAAAACTTTTTTTTTTTTTTTTCTTTTTTCAATTTTCAAAACTTTGTGACAAAAAGTGAGGTCTGCAAAATACTCACTATACTTCTCAGCAAATAGCTTTGGGTGTCTACTTTCCAAAATGGGGTCATTTGGGGGGGTTTTGTGCCACCTGGGCATTCCATGGCCTCCAAAACTGTGATAGGCAGTGAAGAGTGAAATCAAAAATTCACGCCCTTAGAAAGCCTGAAGGCGGTGCTTGGTTTTCGGGGTTCCGTACACGGCTAGGCTCCCAAAAAGTCTCACACATGTGGTATCCCCGTACTCAGGAGAAGCAGCAGAATGTATTTTGGGGTGTAATTTCACATATTCCCATGGCATGTTTGAGCAATATGTCATTTAGTGACAATTTTGTGCAAAAAAAAAAAAAATTTGTCTCTTTCCCGCAACTTGTGTCGCAATATAAAATATTCCATGGACTCGACATGCCTCTCAGCAAATAGCTTGGGGTGTCTACTTTCCAAAATGGGGTCATTTGGGGGGGGGGGGGGGTTTGAACTGTCCTGGCATTTTATGCACAACATTTAGAAGCTTATGTCACACATCACCCACTCTTCTAACCACTTGAAGACAAAGCCCTTTCTGACACTTATTGTTTACATGAAAAAGTTTTTTTTTTTTTGCAAGAAAATTACTTTGAACCCCCAAACATTATATATTTTTTTAAAGCAAATGCCCTACAGATTAAAATGGTGGGTGTTTCATTTTTTTTTTCACACAGTATTTGCGCAGCGATTTTTCAAACGCATTTTTTGGGGAAAAAAACACACTTTTTAAAATTTTAATGCACTAAAACACACTATATTGCCCAAATGTTTGATGAAATAAAAAAGATGATCTTAGGCCGAGTACATGGATACCAAACATGACATGCTTTACAATTGCGCACAAACGTGCAGTGGCAACAAAATAAATACATTTTTAAAAGCCTTTAAAAGCCTTTACAGGTTACCACTTTAGATTTACAGAGGAGGTCTACTGCAAAAATTAATGCCCTCGATCTAACCTTCGCGGTGATACCTCACATGCATGGTGCAATTGCTGTTTACGTTTGACGACAAACCGCCGCTTGCGTTCGCCTTTGCGCGAGAGCAGGGGGCGACAGGGGTGCTTTTTTTTTTTTTTTTTTTCTTTATTATTTTTTTGCTTTTTTATCTTATTTTTAAACTGTTCCTTTCATTTTTTTTTTTTTTTTTTTTTTTTTTTTTTGAATCATTTTTATTGTTATCTCGGGGAATGTAAATATCCCCTATGATAGCAATAGGTAGTGACAGGTACTCTTTTTTTGAAAAAATTGGGGTCTATTAGACCCTAGATCTCTCCTCTGCCCTCAAAGCATCTGACCACACCAAGATCGGTGTGATAAAATGCTTCCCCAATTTCCCAATGGCGCTATTTACATCCGGCGAAATCTAAGTCATAAAATGCTCGTAGCTTCCGGTTTCTTAGGCCATAGAGATGTTTGGAGCCACTCTGGTCTCTGATGAGCTCTATGGTCAGCTGGCTGAATCACCGGCTGCATTTTCAGGTTCCCTGTTGAGACAGGAGAGCCAGAGAAAAACACGGAAGACGGTGGAGGGGGGGGGGCATTCCCTCCCACGGCTTGTAAAAGCAGTCTAGAGGCTAATTAGCCGCTAGGATTGCTTTTACATGAAAGCCGACCGCTGGCTGAAAAGAATGATACCAAGATGATACCTAAACCTGCAGGCATCATTCTGGTATAACCACTCAAAGTTGTGAATGGCGTACCTGAAGACAAAAAAATGGTTAACAATAAAGCACGGTAAAGTATGAAAAGCAAACATGATAAAACATAATAACAATAAAACATTGCAGAATAGAATACAGTAAAAAAAGAGCAGAACAATAGAGAGAATAGAGAGAGAGAGAACAATAAAACGACAACTATTTTTTTTTTTATTTTATATATTTTTATTTATTTTTTTTTACACTTTTTTTGTAACTAACTTTTATAACGGTAACCGTTTCCAGGTTCGGGTCTCTCAAAATGCGATGGCATCTTGGGAGACCCTGTGAAAGTGTGTCCTAGTCTGTGGAATGCTGTACCTTACGCTAATACTCAACTAGTGCATAGTAGCGTTCAAAACATTCACCAATGCAAAGACCAGGATTGTCAGGACAGGAGGGACAATAATAGTGGGTGTCACGTCTATATCCGCGCTTGCTGCAGACACAACATCTTTTTTGGGGGGGTTCGTTGGGTAGGGGTACTCGGGAGGACATAAAGAAAATGCCTCTCATGCAGCCGACTGCACTTGGTTGGGGATGTGAATGGGGGAAGTACGGGCGCTGCAGAAGCGGTGGGTTCCCAATTAGGATTGGCGAATGCAGCAGGAAGGGCACTATGGGCACGACGGGCCTGTGTTTGTCTTTTTGGTGGCAGCGGGACACTACTTTTGCTTGCCACCTCACCAGCTTGAACTGCACTTATGGGACTCGCCACGTCACCAAGTGTTACTGCAGTGCTGGTTTGACTACGACTGGGGTGTACTAGGCCGCTGGTGCTTGCCAGTTCACCAAAACGCTACCAAAAAAAACTGTTAGTGATCGCAGGGATCAGGCCTGACTCTGCAGTTATGCATTTAGTGTTTTGTAAGTGACAGTGATCGATCGATACTGCACTTGGGTGGGCTGAGCTGGGCCGGGCGGAGGGGCAAAATGCAGGTGCTAGCAGGTATCTGGGCTGATCCCGCTAACACTGCGTTTTTGGGAACCCTAAACTGCTGGGGACGCTAGTATAGATCTGATCGGATCAGATATTGATCCGATCAGATACTATACCACTAAGGGAGGTGTACGGTGCGTGGGTGTTAGCGGTACTGGCACTTCCCTGACGCTGCCTGGGGCTGGTGCTTGCCAGTTCACCAAAACGCTACCAAAAAAACTGTTAGCGATCGCAGGGATCAGGCCTGACTCTGCGAACGCTGCAGTTATGCGTTTAGTGTTTTGTAAGTGACAGTGATTGATCGATACTGCACTTGGGTGGGCTGGGCGGAGGGGCAAAACGTAGGTGCTAGCAGGTATCTGGGCTGATCCCGCTAACACTGCGTTTTTGGGAACCCTAAACTGCTGGGGACGCTAGTATAGATCTGATCGGATCAGATATTGATGCGTTCAGATACTATACCACTAAGGGAGGCGTATGCTGCGTGCGTGGGTGTTAGCGCTACTGGCGCTAATCTGACGCTGCCTGGGGCGACGCATATCACCGCCGGGCGATCAGGGGGCTAAAACTTTATTTGGTAATAAACGGCGGGTGCCCTGACACTATAAAAAATAAACGAACTAACCAGCGTCACCCGTAACACTTATACGGTGATCAGTGGTGAAAGGGTTAACTAGGGGGCCATCAAGGGGTTAAAACATTTATTCGGTAGTATATGGGGGTCCCTGACGCTATAAAACGCTGACGGCGAACCTCAATATTTACGTCCCTAACTAGCGTCACCAGCGACACTAATATAGCGATCAGAAAAATGATCGCTTAGCGACACTGGTGACGGGGTGATCAAGGGGTTAAAACTTAGGGGGGGTTAGGGGGGTACCCTAGACCTAAAGGGGGGTAACAGTAACTGTCCCAACACTAACTGTCACAAACTGACACCAATGCAGTAATCAGAAAAAAAAAAAAACTGCTTGGTGTCAGTTTGTGACGGGGGGGGGGGGGATCGGGGTGTTTTGTGTGCCTGGCATGTTCTACTGTGTGTGTGTGTGTGTAGTGTTGTGCACTCACAGTGAAGTCTTCTCTCCTCGGGCCGGAACGGAAATTACCGAGCCGAGGAGAGATGACATCATTTCCTTTGCTGCTGTTTAGCATACAGCAGCAAAGGAATGATTCGATTGGCCAGCGGCGATCGCGAGGGGGGGGGGCACGAACGGATGGCCTCCCCCTCACCTCCGATTGCCGTGGGACAAAACACGACCGCCTCGGGCACCGGGGGGGGGTCCGATCGGACCCCCCACCCGCAGAAGGCAAATCACGTACATATACGTGATTTTGCCTGTCCGTGCCACCTTGCCGACGTACATCGGCGTGAGGCGGTCGTCAAGTGGTTAATTCTGAGCACAGTGTGCACTTATGCAACCGCATTGTTTTATAACTGATTTCAGTTTTTTCAATTGAGTTGTACAGTTTATAGGTCACATTAAAGCTGGAAAAAGTTCTGAAATGATTTAGCTTTGTCATTTTTTTTTTTTACATCACAGAAACCTGACATTTTAACTAGGGCCGAAACGACTAATTGGTTAATCGGCCAGTGACATAATGGGGTTAAAAAAACTAAAATCAGCCCTTTATAGTACAAAAAGAGCAAACAATCGCTAGTGTTGGGGGTCTGTCTTGTGAGACCGCAAGTTGCGTGACATGTGAAATCCCATGTTGGTCAATGATGGCTGTCTTAGCACTACTGAAGTCACTTCGACCTTAGAAAAGGTTCCTGTACTACTTCAAGGGGACTTCTATCTGACTCGTGCCCATAGACTTTAATGGGAGTCTCCTCCAAGTTGGATGCTCCATACATATTGATGTGATTTAGATCCAATATTACAGGAAGATTACCCAGGCATTCTCTGAAAGTTGCTTGAAAGTCTCAAGTAGTACTCACGTCCCCAGCATATCGCCAGTAAGTCGCACAACTTTCAAGTTATGGCAGTGTGAACCAAGCCTTACTGAGACACTTGATCTAAATTAGCCATTTTTACAGTTTTTAGAATGCTGAAAATTTTCAATAAAATTAAATTGATATGACATTATAAACATCTTCTCTTCGGTTATAAAACTCGGTAGCTCATTACCATATTTGTCTTGATTTATTGTGTTTAGCTCTTCTCTTCCAGTGTTCACGTTTTACTATATATATGCTTAATTAAATGACAGTGGCTGACATAATTTTCTTGGCTGTGCCTCTAAGGGACTCCCTTATACTCCGTAACAGAAAGTAATAAATATTGATATATAACCCTTGTGGCTGGTTCAGGACATTTTTATGCTGGCCCCCATTAATGATTTATTAGAGGAGCCTGATTATTATGTGTGACTATAAGGCATTGTGGAATAATGTGAATAGAGTACATCATAAGGGCAAGAGTCCTGAGCAATGTTCCGTGCACAATGAGATTACTTTGTCAGTAGCTTAGCTTTGCAGATTGAAACTTACTAAAATATTTCTTTAAATGTTAATGTGCAACCAAATAAAAGATTCAAGGCATGGTTAAAAAAGTGTAAAAAATAATTGTACTTTTTTTTTTTTTTTTTTTTTTTGTTCCCTTTGGTATAGCAATTTCTGTCTTTTACAATTATAGTGGGCCTACATACAAATGTCAGAAACCTCTTATGGTTTTGCAAGTCTAATTTTTATTTTACTGGCATTTCAAAGTTTAAATGATCAGTTTCAGTACTTGCTAAAACCATTTTTCTCCTGGTTATTTTTAAGGCCAATGGGCAAGCTTATGTCAAAAAGGGCAAAGGGAGTTTGACATTTTCAAAAAAGCAACCATTTTTTTTTAAATACCATACAGTAAGGCGAGGGTCCATTTTAATGTGACATGGAAACAATCCTTTAAATGATATGTCTGGGAGATCCCTTTTTAAGCTGTATTCGATATTCCAGAACGGAATGATTGATTTGTAACAGATGCGATGCTGTATTCTGGCATCAGTTTGAATGTAGAATTGATTTTAACTTTTTACATTTAGCTTGGCTGACCACAACAGCATCTGATTTATTTCAATGAGCAAAAAAGATTATTGGCTAGTTTTTGGTTTTTGTTGTGACTGTGTGTGTGTGTTTGGTTTTTTTTTTTTTTTTTTTTTTTTTTATATATAGAGTGCTAAAAGACCTGAATTGACCTGTTGAAGTAGCAGCTACAACAGATCTAGAAGCAATGGGAAACCCATCAACTTGGTACAATTTGGCCAGTGGCGAAACAGTTTTTAAAGTGTTTTGTTACAAAAAAAAAATCTGGTTTTCTTATAGCATGCTATACAGCACTGTGCTTGTGCTGTGTCCTTTGGCCCCCTGTGTCACCTAAAATACCTGGCCGATCCTGCCTGGTTCTGCCCTCCCCTTGTTAACTGACCATGGTTTATCATGGCTGCTGAGCCCTGACACTGTGGTCAGTTTACACACCTCTGTCATCTGTAGCTCTCCTCTGCTCTCCTCTGCTCTCCTCTGCTCTCCCCTGGCCTCTCCCCACCTGTTGGCTCAGGACACTGCCCCTCCGGCTTCTCTAAAAAAAGATATTTTATCATCCCTTCTGTTACATAATGTATCCCAGTGCCTGTGCTGTATAAAAACTATGCTGATCTCTACCTTATCTCAAAGCGCCTCCCGGCGCTCATGTGACTGCATGTCACTCTGCTTCTCTCCTCCCGAATGAGGTTGGTGGGAGTTTTCGGCCCCTCCCGCTATAGCTGTCAGCCGGGTAGAGGAGAGAGCCGAGGAGTCATGGGTGCACTGGGAGACACTCTGAGAAAATCGGCATTTGTTTTTATACAGCACAGGCACTGGGACACATCGTTATATAACGGATGGGATGGTATAAATGGAATCTAGTGGCTTAACAACCACTTTAATAGTATAGTTAGTTTTGTAAGCTTTTTTTCACAGTACCACAATGCACTGCTGGGCCTTTAAACTTGGGTCAGCAGGCTTAGAAGGGCCAAATGACATACACTTGTTGACACAAGCAAAGCGGACCTTTGTACCATGTCACCATATACTTGTGTCGTAAGGTAGTATACACCAAAGCACCACATTTTATTTCTTCTATTACCATAGCTGCCATTACACTTGGGTAATCCTCTTTATTAAAATGTCAGGCAGGCCTAAAAGAAGGCAGAGGGTTTACATGCGGCAGGAGGGGGTAGAGCTGCACGATTAATTGTGATCTCGATTCAACCACCCCACTCGATCTTAAGCTGGATACACACTATACAATTTTCTTTAGATTTTTTCATTTAGATTTACCAAAACCATATAATATGAGGTCAAACCTTTAAGCGTTTCAATTTGTATGTAATCAGGCTCTTGCACTACATGGTTTTGGTAAATCTAAAGGAAATCCGACAACAAAAGTTGTATAGTGTGTATGGGGTTTAAATTCGACATTTCCATGATTCATTCATGTAACAAGTGCAGAGCCGTTCTCTGCTCACTCACAGCTGTCAAAAAAAAAATATGGGCAAATGTTTATCAACATTGCTCAGAACTAGAAGGAAACATAACATTTTGTTCTTTTAGCTCAAAGTGATGAACTTTTTTCTGCAATGAGGTCAGTTTAACCACTTAAAGCAGAAGCCTTTTTCTGACACTTGTTGCTTACAAGTTAAAATCAATATTTTCTGCTAGAAAATGACTTGGAACCCCCGAACATATCTATTTTTTTAGCCGAGACCCTAGAGAATAATATGGCAGTCGTTTGAAATATTTTATGTCGCTGTATTTGCGCAGCAGTCTTTCAAACACTTTTTTGGGAACAAAATACACTTCAATGAATTTGAAAAAAAAAACTCTAAACCGTAAAGTTAGCACAATTTTTTTGTATATGTGAAAGATGTTACGCCGAGAATCGTGATCTTCATTTTTTCCAGAATAGTGCAGCTCTAGTAGGGGGTATGCAGGTTCTGCATGACAAAATGATGGTCAGGCCCTACCATCTACAGAGAGGGCACATCTGTTCTATCGAAGCGTGACAGCTAAACAACGTGCAGGAGGTAGCTGAGTGGCTGTTAATATACCCTCTTCTTGCTCTTCCTCTTCTACTAATACTGCCATAGCCCCACAAACTGGCAGTAAGTAGTCGTTCATCCGTCCCCCAACCCCCCCCCTGCTGCTTGTGATCACAATCAAGTGGCTGCTTAGTCGGTCAGTTCTATATGTATGTATATGTGTGTGTATGTATGTGTGTATGTATATATATATATATATATATATATATATATATGTATGTGTGTATATATGTGTATATATATATATATATATATATGTATAAATTTCAGTACCAAGCTGATGCCTACAACCACTTGAAGCAGAATGTTGTACAGGTATGTGATTTGTGGCAAGCGGTTAATTGAACAAGCTGAAGTTAGAAGCTGGCTACCATGTACAGCTGCACTGGATTTTGCACACTTCAATTTTAGTAAATCATCCCCTTTCTTTTCTGTACGGATTTGGGAGGTTTATTTTCAGTTTGTACTAGATTGTATTAGAGGTCTTAGTCCATATCTTGCATTAATCTTGGGTAACAGCGGAAAAGACACTTGGCCACTAGGATATAAAGGTATGATTTGTTTGCTGTAGTCTAAACGTCTGTAAATAAGCAATAAACTCCTGCATATTTGGATTTGTAATGTATGCGAGTCAAAACCTTCTAGGTTATGAAGGAAATTCCATAAGTCGGTTATTGGGAGTATTTGTTTTAAACCGGACATGGCTGAATACAGAATACTTTATCCCAAAGGGAAATTTGGAAATTATTTATTCTGTGACGTTGGCATAAAGTAGGTGCTTTTAAATGTCATCCCTTTTCTGAACTGCAGGAAGTCACATATACCATCCTTTTGTTTATGGCTTATGCTGTATATGTAGGTTATGCACACAAGTGCTGTTCTTGGATTCAAGTCATTCATCTTTCCTTGGCTCTCCAGTTTTCTGTGCCCTGCCATATATTTTCAGTACGTAATCTCCCCTGTTAAATGACAGCCCAGGCTTTGATCAAGCACTGGCTGATGGAGAAAGACAGATTGATTAATCTATTGCAGGTACTGTATGCTTACATGGCCTAAAGGGATCTTTTACTTGTATTTTCTTCTTTTGATGAAAACTTTCTAAAAATAGACTTTTTTTTTTTTTTTTTTTATACATAGAATGCAAATATTAACCTTAAAGTGTGTTCGTTCTTTTAGCTTGGTATCATAGTGTTTTTCTATTCAAATTTCACAGCAGGAACTGTTAATTCCAAGTTTAGACCAGGCATATATATGCATATGCAACTTAGACCAGGCATATGCTGAAGTAATGCATAAGTAGAGGTTACCTTGCACACCAACACAAAATCATCAGTAGAGCAAAGGATTTAGACAGCTGACTAAAAATCTCAACCTTTCCTGAAAAGTTATAGGTTAATAGAAATCTTTGCACCGCTTTGGCAAAAGCTGGCCGTGCGTGTGGTCATACCTGCACAATTGGCCACTCTCTTAAAGGCTGCTATAGACTTTTTAAAGGGCGGTAAAATACACAAACGGGATCTAACTGCTCTTGGGTATCTTTCATGGACAACAATTCACTAAATACAAATGATTACACTGTGCTACTATCTGTGCTTAACTTATGGCGTATGGATGGGAAGGCGTGCTGCAGGTACTTCTAGGACTGGCTTATCAAGAGGGAAACTGTACCTCTGGGATAAAGTTCCAATATGTCCAATTGCATCCACCTCTTGTTGACCTTGGCTGTCCTGGTCTGTATTTGCTATAGACTGGGGGTCTCCTAACGTTCTAAACAAAGAGCCAGTTAACTGTCCTTCCGACTTTAGGGGGGCTGGACTGAGCACCGGGAGTAGAAAATTGCCTTTCAGTGGGAGTAACCAGTACCCCATCTTTGGTATTAGGGGGAGTAAAAGTGCCACATTGTTATCAGTGGGAGGAATAGTGCCCCATTGTTGGTGTCAACTGGATCAATAGTGTCTTGTACAAGCAGAAGGAATAGTGCCCCAAGGGTTGGATAAAATCTGGCAAAAAGCTGCGTTCGGTCCCAGCTTGGAAACCACTGCCGTGGACACTTTAATCATCTCCTGATCCAGTAAAAGATGTCTAGATAAGGACTGTGACCGACTCGCATGGAGTACGTCTGCGGTAAAGGCTTACCTTGCCCAGTACCAGCACGATCCAAGATTCCTTAACACGACCAATCTCTAGCAGTAACTCAATGTAGGGTGGTAGGAAACAAAAGACTAATTTATTGAAGCAGATGAGAGAGTGTTTTTTATATATTATCTCACAAAAGTGAGTACACCCCCAAGTGAAAATGTCCAAATTAAGCCCAATTAGCCATTTTCCCGCCACAGTGTCATGTGACTCGTTGGTGTTACAAGGTCTCAGGTGTGAATGGGGAGCAGGTGTGTTAAATTTGGTGTTATCGCTGTCTCTCATGCTGGTCACTGGACGTTCAACATGGAACCTCATGGCAAAGAACTCTGAGGATCTGCAAAACATTTTTGCTCTACATAAAGATGGCCTAGGCTATAAGAAGATTGCCAAGACCCTGAAACTGAGCTGCAGCACAGTGGCCAAGACCATACAGCAGTTTAACAGGACAGGTTCCACGCAGAACAGGCCTCGACACGGTCGACCAAAGAAGTTGAGTGCACATGCTCAGCGTTGTATCCAGAGATTGTCTTTGGGAAATAGACGTATGAATGCTGCCAGCATTGCTGCAAAGGTTGAAAGGGTGGGGAGGTCAGCCTGTCAGTGATCAGACCATACTCCCCACACTGCATCAAATTGGTCTGCATGGCTGTCGTCCCAGAATGAAGCCTCTTCTAAAGATGATGCACAAGAAAGCCCACAAACGGTTTGCTGAAGACAAGCAGACTAAGGACATGGATTACTGGAACCATGTTCTGTGATCTGATGAGACCAAGTTAAACGTATTGAGTTCAGATGGTGTCAAGCGGGTGTTGTGGCAACCAGGTGAGGATTACAAAGACAAGTGTGTCTTGCCTATAGTCAAGCATGGTGGTGGGAGTGTCATGGTCTGGGGCTGCATGAGTGCTGCCTGCACTAGGGAGCTACAGTTCATTGAGGGAACCATGAATGCCAACATCTACTGTGACATACTGAAGCAGAGCATGATCCCCTCCCTTCGGAGACTGGGCCGCAGGACAGAATTCTAACATAACTACCACAAACACCCCTCCAAGACTACCATTGCCTTGCTAAAAAAGCTGAGGGTAAAGGGGATGGACTGGCCAAGCATGTCTCCAGACCTAAACACTATTGAGCATCTGTCGAGCATCCTCAAATGGAAGGTGGAGGAGCGCAAGGTCTCTAACATCCACCAGCTCCATGATGTCATCATGGAGGAGTGGAAGAGGACTCCAGTGGCAACCTGTGAAGCTCTGGTGAACTCCATACCCATGAGGGTTAAGGCAGTGCTGGAAAATAATGGTGGCAACACAAAAAAAATATTGACACTTTGGGCCCAATTTGGACATTTTCACTTAGGGGCGTACTCACTTTTGTTGCCAGCAGTTTAGAACTTAATGACTGTGTGTTTGAGTTATTTTGAGGGGACAGCAAATTGCTACAATGTAAAGTAGTGAGTGTACAGCTTGTATAACAGTGTCAGTGTCATTTCTTCAGTATTGCCACATGAAAAGATATATTTACAAAAATGTGAGGGGTGTACTCACTTTTGTGAGATAGTGTGTGTGTGTGTGGATATATATATCTCTATCTCTCTCTCTCTCCCGATCTCTCTCCCGATCTCTCTCCCGATCTCTCTCCCGATCTCTCTCCCGATCTCTCTCCCGATCTCTCTCCCGATCTCTCTCGATCTCTCTCTCTCTCTCGATCTCTCTCTCTCTCTCGATCTCTCTCTCTCTCGAGATCTCTCTCGATCTCGATCTCTCTCGATCTCGATCTCTCTCGATCTCTCTCTCTCTCTCGATCTCTCTCTCGATCTCTCTCTCTCTCTCGATCTCTATCTCGATCTCTCTCTCTCTCTCGATCTCTCTCTCTCTCTCGATCTCTCTCTCTCTCTCGATCTCTCTCTCTCGATCTCTCTCTTGATCTCTCGATCTCTCTCTCTCTCTCTCGATCTCTCTCTCTCTCGATCTCTCTCTCTCTCTCGATCTCTCTCTCTCTCTCGATCTCTCTCTCGATCTCTCTCTCTCTCTCGATCTCTATCTCGATCTCTCTCTCTCTCTCGATCTCTCTCTCTCTCTCGATCTCTCTCTCTCGATCTCTCTCTTGATCTCTCGATCTCTCTCTCTCTCTCTCTCTCGATCTCTCTCTCTCTCGATCTCTCTCTCTCTCTCGATCTCTCTCTCTCTCGATCTCTCTCTCTCTCTCTCTCGATATCTCTCTCGATATCTCTCTCGATATCTCTCTCGATCTCTCTCTCTCTCTCGATCTCTCTCTCTCTCTCTCGATCTCTCTCTCTCTCTCGATCTCTCTCTCTCTCTCGATCTCTCTCTCGATCTCGATCTCTCTCTCTCGATCTCTCTCTCTCTCGATCTCTCTCTCTCTCTCGATCTCTCTCTCTCTCTCGATATCTCTCTCGATCTCTCTCTCGATCTCGATCTCTCTCTCTCGATCTCTCTCTCTCGATCTCTCTCTCTCGATCTCTCTCTCTCTCGATCTCTCTCTCTCTCTCGATCTCTCTCTCTCTCTCGATCTCTCTCTCTCTCTCTCGATCTCTCTCTCTCTCGATCTCGATCTCTCTCTCTCTCTCGATCTCTCTCTCGATCTCTCTCGATCTCGATCTCTCTCTCTCTCTCGATCTCTCTCTCGATCTCTCTCTCGATCTCTCTCTCGATCTCTCTCTCGATCTCTCTCTCGATCTCTCGATCTCGATCTCTCGATCTCGATCTCTCGATCTCGATCTCTCTCTCTCTCTCTCTCGATCTCTATCTCGATCTCTATCTCGATCTCTCGATCTCTCTCTCGATCTCTCTCTCGATCTCTCTCTCTCTCTCTCTCTCTCTCGATCTCTCTCTCGATCTCTCTCTCTCTCTCTCGATCTCTCTCTCTCGATCTCTCTCTCTCGATCTCTCTCTCTCGATCTCTATCTCGATCTCTCTCTCTCTCTCGATCTCTCTCTCTCTCGATCTCTCTCTCTCTCTCTCGATATCTCTCTCGATATCTCTCTCGATATCTCTCTCGATCTCTCTCGATCTCGATCTCTCTCGATCTCTATCTCGATCTCGATCTCTCTCTCGATCTCTATCTCGATCTCGATCTCTCGATCTCTATCTCGATCTCTATCTCGATCTCTCGATCTCTCTCTCGATCTCTCTCTCGATATCTCTCTCGATCTCTCTCGATCTCTCTCGATCTCGATCTCTCTCGATCTCTATCTCGATCTCTCTCTCTCTCTCTCGATCTCTCTCTCTCTCTCGATATCTCTCTCGATATCTCTCGATCTCTCTCGATCTCGATCTCTCTCGATCTCTATCTCGATCTCTCTCTCTCTCTCTCGATCTCTCTCTCTCTCTCGATATCTCTCTCGATCTCGATCTCGATCTCTCTCTCTCTCTCTCGATCTCTCTCTCTCTCTCGATATCTCTCTCGATCTCTCTCGATCTCTCTCTCTCTCGATCTCGATCTCTCTCTCTCTCTCGATCTCTCTCTCGATCTCTCTCTCGATCTCTCTCTCGATCTCTCTCTCGATCTCTCTCTCGATCTCTCTCTCTCGATCTCTCTCTCTCGATCTCTCTCTCTCTCGATCTCTCGATCTCGATCTCTCGATCTCGATCTCTCGATCTCGATCTCTCTCTCTCTCTCGATCTCGATCTCGATCTCGATCTCTATCTCGATCTCTCGATCTCTCTCTCGATCTCTCTCTCGATCTCTCTCTCTCTCTCTCTCTCTCTCGATCTCTCTCTCGATCTCTCTCTCTCTCTCTCGATCTCTCTCTCTCGATCTCTCTCTCTCGATCTCTCGATCTCTATCTCGATCTCTCGATCTCTCTCTCTCTCTCGATCTCTCTCTCTCTCGATCTCTCTCTCTCTCTCTCGATATCTCTCTCGATATCTCTCTCGATATCTCTCTCGATCTCTCTCGATCTCGATCTCTCTCGATCTCTATCTCGATCTCGATCTCTCTCTCGATCTCTATCTCGATCTCGATCTCTCGATCTCTATCTCGATCTCTATCTCGATCTCTCGATCTCTCTCTCGATCTCTCTCTCGATATCTCTCTCGATCTCTCTCGATCTCTCTCGATCTCGATCTCTCTCGATCTCTATCTCGATCTCTCTCTCTCTCTCTCGATCTCTCTCTCTCTCTCGATATCTCTCTCGATATCTCTCTCGATCTCTCTCGATCTCTCTCTCTCTCTATCTCTCTCGATCTCTCTCTCTCTCGATCTCTCTCTCTCTCTCGATCTCTATCTTGATCTCTCTCGATCTCTCGATCTCTCTCTCTCTCTCGATCTCTCTCTCTCTCTCGATCTCTCTCTCTCTCTCGATCTCTCTCTCTCTCTCGATCTCTCTCTCTCTCTCGATCTCTCTCTCTCTCTCGATCTCTCTCTCTCTCGATCTCTCTCTCTCTCGATCTCTCGATCTCTCTCTCGATCTCTCTCTCGATCTCTCGATCTCTCGATCTCTCGATCTCTCTCTCTCTCGATCTCTCTCTCGATCTCTCTCTCTCTCGATCTCTCTCTCTCTCGATCTCTCTCTCTCTCGATCTCTCTCTCTCTCGATCTCTCTCTCTCGATCTCTCTCTCTCGATCTCTCTCTCTCGATCTCGATCTCTCTCGATCTCGATCTCTCTCGATCTCGATCTCTCTCGATCTCGATCTCGATCTCGATCTCGATCTCTCGATCTCGATCTCTCTCTCGATCTCTCTCTCGATCTCTCGATCTCTCTCTCGATCTCTCGATCTCTCTCTCGATCTCTCGATCTCTCTCTCGATCTCTCTCTCGATCTCTCTCGATCTCGATCTCGATCTCTCTCTCTCGATATCTCTCGATCTCGATCTCTCTCGATCTCTCTCGATCTCTCTCGATCTCTCTCGATCTCGATCTCTCTCGATCTCGATCTCTCTCGATCTCGATCTCTCTCGATCTCGATCTCTCGATCTCGATCTCGATCTCTCGATCTCTCTCGATCTCTCTCTCTCTCTCGATCTCTCTCTCTCTCTCGATCTCTCTCTCTCTCTCGATCTCTCTCTCTCTCTCGATCTCTCTCTCTCTCGATCTCTCTCTCTCTCGATCTCTCTCTCTCTCGATCTCTCTCTCTCTCGATCTCTCTCTCTCTCGATCTCTCTCTCTCGATCTCTCTCGATCTCTCTCGATCTCTCTCTCGATCTCTCTCTCTCGATCTCTCTCTCGATCTCTCTCTCTCGATCTCTCTCTCGATCTCTCCCTCTCTCTCTCTCTCGATCTCTCTCTCTCTCGATCTCTCCCTCTCTCTCTCTCTCGATCTCTCTCTCTCGATCTCTCGATCTCGATCTCTCGATCTCGATCTCTCGATCTCGATCTCTCTCTCTCGATCTCTCTCGATCTCTCTCGAGATCTCTCGAGATCTCTCTCTCTCTCGATCTCTCTCTCGATCTCTCTCGATCTCTCTCGATCTCTCTCGATCTCTCTCGATCTCTCTCTCTCGATCTCTCGATCTCTCTCTCGATCTCTCGATCTCTCGATCTCTCGATCTCTCTCTCGATCTCTCGATCTCTCGATCTCTCTCTCGATCTCTCTCTCTCGATCTCTCGATCTCTCGATCTCTCTCTCTCGATCTCTCTCTCTCGATCTCTCTCTCTCGATCTCTCTCTCTCGATCTCTCTCTCTCGATCTCTCTCTCTCGATCTCTCTCTCTCGATCTCTCTCTCTCGATCTCTCTCTCTCGATCTCTCTCTCTCGATCTCTCTCTCTCGATCTCTCTCTCTCGATCTCTCTCTCTCGATCTCTCTCTCAACGTAGTCAGTTGAACAGTTATAGAAACCTTCCAACTGGTATGTTTTATCTTTGTGCTGAAAACTGCGTTGGCCGTGTCTCACAAAAGCGCAGGTCTTACATAAGGCTTTATTACACTTATACATGCCAGTGAGTGGAATGAGGGAAAGAGTGCTCTCTGGTTTGGTAGTTTTAAATCTACTAGGTGCTAGTTTGTTTTTTAGTGTTGGGGCCCTTCTGTAGGTGACCTTTGGTTTGTCGCCAAGGTCATTATTGAGGAAGGGATCCTGTTTAAGGATGTTACAATGTTTTTGGAGTATGGATTCCATCCTTCTGTGCTTATTGTGATATCTGGTGATGAAGCAAACATTGCCATGATCAATCTGTTTGGATGTTTTGGATTTTTTTCCGGAAAGATAGGTGGCATGCACTTGATCAACCAATTTTTCAGGAAACCCCTTTTCAAGAAATGTATTTTTAAGATGAATGCTTTGAGTGATATAATCGGAATCCCTAGTGCAATTTTGTCTTAGTCTATATATATATATATATATATATATTTTTTTTATATATATATATATATATATATATATATATATATATATATATATATATATATATATATATATATATATATATATATATATATATATATATATATATTCCCATTTTTCGTGTATATTTTTTCCATTTTTTGTAATGTTTTCCTATCATTACCGATAATTTATTGTCTCATATGATATATTGGTATTTATTATAGATTTATTTTTCCATATAACATGAATTACCATACATAATCTTCCTATGTTTATTACTTATTATTAATCCATTAGTATTTTTGTTTATAATTTATTCATTTACCTCCAATCCTCTCAATTTTATATTTTCATGTCTTTTGATAAATTCTATTAGCCTTACCAGTTTACTATTTTTATATATTATCACATTTACATCAACTTGTAATCCATAGAGAATTTATTCCTATTATCGTTATTCAATCTTCCCAGATACGTCTCCTCCTTCTCTTTGATTGGTCCAGATCAGTATTTGTCTTTCACATAGAGCTATTTAAGCTTCCTGGTTTGCTGTCCCATACACACTTGATAAAGGAGCGCGCATGCTCAGAAACGCGTAGTGGACCCCTGTGAATCTGAACTACCCGAGTGACGTCATCACCCATGTGATCTGTTGGAACGCGGAAGTGACTTCTCCACTTCACCGCATACACAGCCGGTGCTTCCGAGCGGAGGTCCGCGGCCATCAGCCCGGCATCCATCCAGCCCCACACTATTGGTTTTTTGACGATACCGGGTCTAGTTCTCTATGGAAGCAGTCACTCCTCAGCCTTAATGTAAGTGCTCATGTATGCTTTTAATATTTGAATAAATCGCTGATACCTAAGAGGCACTTTTTCTTTGAATTTTTTATCTCTAAGGTAAGCTGGGTTCCATGAGCAGCGCCTCCCAATGTGACTCCCGTCAGACTTAATTTAATGTATTTGGTTCCTATAGCGTATACAAGCACAGCTTTGCCCCACACCCCTCCTTCAGAAGGTCCTCACTGGTCCCTTTAATTTGATGGGTAACCTCACTTCACAATAGGTGAATAGTAGAGGGTGGGGATCAAGCCTAACTTTTACATGAAAGCAAATAATGCGCATAGGTTTCCAGGTGATAACTAGTTGCAAATATTTTCATGATATGCTCAGCTTGTATTGGGCAAGTTACAAAATCTGCAAGGGATCAAATAATGGTTTTCCCCATTGTAGGTGTACCCACTCTAGAAAGAAGTGAAGGGTCTATGATTTTTATTATAGGTTTATTTTAAATGATAGAGACAGAATATCAACCAAAAATCCATTAAAGAAATTATACAAATTTTATAAATTGAGTTGCAGTTCAGTAAGTAAAATAGGTATTTGATCCCCTACCAACCAACAAGAATTCTGGCTCCCACAAACTGGCTGCAGTATGTGCTCATGTAGTACACAGCTTAGTCCTGTCAATTTTTAAGTAGGTGCTCCTAATGACATCTCCTGTGTATAAGACGCCCGTCCACAGAATCTTTTTTCCATTTAAACCTCACTATCATGGGCAAGGCCAAAGAGCTGTCAAAGGATGTCAGGGACAAGATTGTAGACCTGCACAAGGCTAGATACAATACCATCAGCAAGAAGCTTGGTGAGACGGAGACAACTGTAGGAGTGACTATTCGCAAATGGAAGAAATGCAAAATAACCATCAATCGCCCTCGGTCTGGAGCTCCATGCAAGATTTTTCCTCATGGGGTAAGGATCATGAGAAAAGTGAGGGATCAGCCCAGAACTACACGGGGAAGAACTTGTGAATGATTTTAAGGCATTTGGGACTACAGTCACCAAACAAACCATTGGTAACACAATACATCGCCATGGATTGAAATCCCGCAGCCCCTGCAAGGTCCACCTCAAGAAGTCACATGTACAAGCCCATCTGAAGCTGGCCAATGAACATCTAAATGATTCAGAGAAGGATTGAGAGAGTGCTGTGGTCAGATGAGACCAAAATTGAGCTCTTTTGGCATTCTCTCGACTTGCTGTTTGGAGTAACAAAAATACTGATTTTGACCCGAAAAACACCATCACTACAGTCAAGCATTGAGGTGGAAACTGTTTCTTTGTTGGTGCTTTGGGGCTGTTTCTCTGCTAAAGGTACAGGCCGACTTTGCCACATTGAGGGGCCAATGGATGGGGCCATGTATTGTAAAATCTTGGATGAGAACCTTCTTTCCTCAGCCAGAACACTGAAGATGGGCTGTGGATAGGTCTTCCAGCATGACAATGACCCAAAACATACTGCTAAGGCAACAAAGGAGTGGCTCAAAGGAGTACAGCCTGAGCTTGTTTGGCTGGTCTTCTATGGGTCACAGGAGTGCAATTCGTTTTGCACTCCTGTGACCCGGTTTCAGTGGAGAGCGGTCTGAAGTCTGCTCTCCGCGGACATCACTGGAATCAGTCCAGGCAGCACGTCATCCCGACTTAGAAAGTCTGGATCCGCCAGCTGCCTGGACTGATGGCTCCCGCCCCTCCACAGCTCATCGCTCCAGTGAGCATGGAGGAGCAGAGTTGCTGATTGACAGGCAGCAGCTTTCTGCTCAGGGAGGTGAGAGAACCGAGCCATTGGTCACCTACAGTTTATACAGCCAGGTAGGCACTCTTGCAGTGGCAGTTTGCATTGTGTTAATGCTGCAGGGAATCTTATCTAAGCTTTGAGTTGGACCAGCAGACAAAGCTAATGGAGTCAGACTTTCTAGGAAAGGGCTTGTTTAATTAAATACACCAAGGAAGTGCCCCCCTCCCTTTCTTTATCACAAGCTAGACTAGTTCTTTTCAAGTTGAAGCAGCATACATTTTTTTTTTTTTTTTTTTTTCCCCCCACCGTCAGTTGCAGCGGCATTGTTTCCCATTTCCTATTATAAGGTCTATGATCTACCCGAACACCAAGAGCTTTCTACACCATTGACTCCTCAGATGTTCTTCTCCTAGTGTGTATGATGCATGCATGTTTTTTTAGCCCCTAAGTGCATAACTTTACATTTATAAAGATTAAACCTCCATTGCCATATACAGTAGTTGCCTAATTAAAGTGCATTGAGGGCAGCTTGCAAATTGGAGACATCCTGTAAGGTCCTGTAAGAACCTTATTCCACTGCATAGCTTGGTGTCATTTGCAAACACTGAAATGGAAACTTTTAATCCTAGACCCTATATCCTTTATAAATAGGTTAAAAAGTAAGGGTCCCAGCACTGAACATTGGGGTACACCGCTAAGACCACTCAGAGTAAGAATAATTTGCTGTGATTTTACCTGGCTGCTGTGGATGTGAAAAGCCAATGTAACTAGATCCGTGCTCCATTCGCTACCGTGGAGGGAATCAGGGGTCTAACAGGCCCATGATGTCTTATCAAAGAGAACTTGTCATTACACTATACGATAGGAGGCTATTGGCTCACTGTGATGGCAATAAAGTTGGGTGTAAAAAACTGAGTTGTGCTTTTTTGTCTAATTGTGACTTTTATCAATGTGCAAAACCAGAAAAAATTGCTCAGTTAAAGATTAAACTATAACATGTTGCCTCTCTTATGTAAATTGAATGTAGTTGCATTTAACATTGATACTGTAACATTGGGGGGGGGGGGGGGGGTGTTATCTAGGGGCTGTCCAGGGTCCTTTTTTTTTTCCTGCCCAGTCTTAAACTGCTGCATGTCGCACACTAATAAAAAATCAAAATCATAGTGTGCATGTTATTAAACTTTTACATTTGTTGAGAAGTACTTTTGAGCTAAATGTCCATGTACTAATACAGCGGAACTAGGAGTTGATGCACTGTTTAAAATTTGACAAGGAAGGAGCGCATGCGCGGAGGCTAGCGGGACTGACATGTCTGGCTAGAGCTCCGCTCCGTGAGGGGGAGAAAGCCGAGATAACGAACTAACCCGGCGGCACAAAAACGAATAAAACATTATTCATCTGTTCCTGGAAGGTGAGAGGAGCATTTTGACACTAAAATGGTGTTGGGGGGTGCCAGAAACAAAACTAAACAGACCCCTAACAACGGCACACAAGCACAGAACACCACAAAAAAAGCGCCAGTCTCCTCAGCTACATTTACCTCACAGAAAAGAAATAAGCCTAAGATGTTACAGCATATCTCCCCTGGGAACTCAGACTCAGAAAGTGAATTAACTTTACCACACACATCATTTCAAGAACCTGTAGTTCCCTCAAATATATTAAAACAATTTGAAAAAATGCTTCATAAAGCGTTAAGGCAAACTTCAGAACAAATCACTAATAACCTGACTAAGGAAATTAGAGAATTGGGACAACGCACAGCCTCTCTGGAACTTAAAGTAGAGGATATTGAAAGCACAACCCAAGATTGTGTGTCTGAATTGGAAATATTGAAGGAAGAAAATATCACTTTGCAAAATAGGTTGGAAGATTATGAAAATCGAACCAGAAGGTCCAATATACGTTTAAGAGGAATTCCTGAAACTGTAATAGACTTGCAAGCAACTGTTACAGCACTGTGCCAAGAACTATTACCAGGCATACCACAGGAAAGGCTGGAAATGGATAGAGTGCATAGGGCTCTTAAGCCCAAGAAAGTGGATGGCCCCCCGAGAGACATTATAGCAAAATTTCATTTCTATAAAACAAAGGAACAGCTTTTAAACGCAGCCAGAGAAATGAACAATCTTGTATTTCAAGGTTATAACTATCAACTCTTTGCTGATATCTCTCAATTAACAATCTCAAAAAGGAGGTCCATGAAACCCCAATTGATAATATTACAACAGCACAATATAAAATATCAATGGGGCTTCCCATTTTCTTTACGCTTCACCCACCAAGGTAATAGAATTTCCTGCAGAACAGCTGAAGAATTGCAACAAACCCTCCAAGATCTCAATCTAGTAGAAGGGAACCTCACCACTACTGTATCAAGAAGAAGATCAGCTTCAACCTCTTCCCTCCAAAACGCACATCAATCTGAGGCAAAAAATGGTACTCAGCATCTGAATAAAAGAGGTCGATTTGCATCATTACCCCAAAGTCAAGAAGATTCCATGGACTGATGAATTTTTTCTTTAATATTCAATTTAATACATGTTACTAATACTGAATCCTTTGGGGATAAGAATAATATTTAGATATTGCTCTAATTGGTCCTCTTTTTTGTTTTTCTTTGCTTAATTACCCCTTATTGCTCCCTGATTTACGGGTTATAATATGGGATGTAATTAAATACATATACTACATATTATACATTTATGTAATTTTACTAATTATTCCTAAGCTTCAAAGGAAAATTTATTAATTTATGTGATCCCCCCCTTTTTTTTTGTTCAGTATAAAATAATATTGAATTTTATATTATGAACATTTATTTTTTATAATCCTTTACTGGACTTTTTATTGTATTTTTTTAATTCATATTATATTATTTTTTATTTATTTTTTTTTCTCAAAAAAAGGGGATCTATTATTAACAGCTAATAGGCTCAGATTTATTTACAGGTTAATGTTATGTAGCTAAAATGTAGTGAGTTACTCTATAACAATGTATCCCTTTTTTTTTTTTTTTTTTTTTTTTTTTAAACTTTGAAACATATTAGCATAATATGTGGGTAAATTGTATCCACTGTTATTAGTTCATTCTGGCTATTTCATTATAGAAGTTAGTTTTATTTATATAAACCTAAACTTAATTTATTCTACTTATACAGATATTTTTTTTTGAAATTTCTCATTCCATAATCACTTTCTTTATTTTGCCACATTAGACTGTAACATATGTATGACACCATAATACATATTTAGGGCTATTATCACCACATTTTTGTGCTGTACAATATTTATTTTTCATGCGGCTCCCCAGTGCACGGAAGCTTCATGCGCCTCCACCTGCTTTCCTCAGATCCCCACAGCGTTATGTGGAGATTCGACGAAGGCTCCTCGTCCCCTGATGGTGAACTCTACTCCCCATCACGGGTATTTTTTGAATACAGATATTTCTTTACTGTATTATTATGCTATATACTTCATTATTTTTCCTTTTTCGTTACTATGATTGACTGTACTAAATTTTCTTTTCTTTTCTCCTTTCTTGTGTCCGCGAAGGTGAGTCTAAAAAATAATTGTGATAAATATATTCTAAAGAAAATAGCAAGACTGTGGATTACTTTGACATGGCTCCTTTAAACATATTATCACTCAATGTACAGGGTTTTAATGTACCTCAGAAACGTACAAAAGCATTTAGGTCATTTCAAACTAAGAAGGCACACATTGTCTGCCTGCAAGAAACGCATTTTACGCAGACTAATACTCCCAAATTTTTTAGTAACTCCTACCCTCAAGTGTATACAGCATCAGCTAATGTTAAAAAACGTGGCACTCTTATAGCTTTCCATCGCTCCACACCATTTATATTACAATCTGAAATTAAAGATCCAGAAGGAAGATACCTATTACTAACAGGATTTGTGATGGATACAGCTATAACAGTGGTCTCTTATTATGCCCCTAATCGTCATCCATTACCATTCTTATCGCATCTCTTTCAAGTTATAAATACTCACAAAATTGGTTCAATCTTTGTGTGTGGTGACTCTAACCAGGTACTCCTACCATTTTTAGACAAAACACCTTATACCTCACCAAGATACAAATCCAAATGGTCTCTTTCTCAGCTTCTTTCCAGGCACAATTTGGTTGATGCCTGGAGAGAAGCGAATCCAACCAAAAGAAACTATACATATTTTTCAAACCCTCATCAAACATTTAGCCGTATAGATCACACATTCGTAACAATAGGTATGGTACCAGAAATAATTACGTCAATCATTATTCCTATTCCTTGGTCTGATCACAACGCAGTATATACCTCCGTTGCCTCTATTATACCTAAAGCGCACGACCCTACCTGGTACCTCCCTGACATAATAATCAAACATCCATCCCACCGTTTAATCATTGAGCAAGCATTAAAAGACTATTTGAAAAATAACACCAGTACTGACATCTCTTCACTCACATTGTGGGAAGCGCACAAGCCGGTCCTTAGAGGCATAATACAACAACAAACGGGTATTCTAAAACGTGAAAGTAGAACCCTAGCAAAACAATTAGAGACGGAATTTAATTCAGCATTTCAGTCATTCCAATCTAATCCTAATTCATCTGCAAAAACTCGTTTAGACAAGGCACGTATGGAATATGACCTTTTTCTCACCAAATCAGCAGATAAAGCAATACATAGAACTAAACATAACTTCTATGTAAAATCTAACAAACATGGTACATTATTGGCCAAGGCATTAAAATCCATTAATAAATCTTTTAAACCTATTAAACTTAAATTGGCCAATAATGTATATACCAGTAATCCCCAAAAAATAGTACAAAAATTTAAATCTCATTTAAAAGATCTATACACTGAAACAAATATATTTGATACTAAAGAAGCAGATTCCTTTTTCTCACAAATAAATATTCCACAAATGACTGAAGAACAAAAATCACACCTAGAAAATCACATTACAGTAAATGATGTAGCAGAAGCTATTAAAGATTTAAAATTAAATAAGAGACCGGGTCCAGACGGTTATTCAACTTTGTATTATCGAACATATAGTGATATCATTTCTCCTATGCTCGCAGAAGCATTTAATGACATACTAAAAAACAGATCATTCAGACAAGAATCATTAATGGCCATTGTCTGCATGATCCCAAAATCACAATCAGATGATTCGCTCAGCACAAATTATCGCCCAATATCCATGATAAACACAGATATCAAGATATTGGCGAAGATTTTGGCTGCCCGATTAAAATTGATCATTGGTACTCTTGTTCATTCGGATCAAGTCGGCTTTATGCCTTCAAGACAGGCAGGTGACAATGTACGTAGAGCAGTACTGTTAGCACACATTGCTAAAACACGGAATATCCCTGCTTGTTTTCTCTCTCTTGATATCAAAAAAGCTTTTGATTCCATATCCTGGCAATACTTACATTATACATTACAGAAATGGGGATTTGGTCCAAATTTCACAAATTGGATCTTTGCACTATATAATAAACCAAAAGCGTATGTTAAGTATGCTGGATATAAGTCGGATTCTTTTAACATAGAAAGAGGCACTAGACAAGGATGTCCACTCTCCCCATTACTTTTTGCCCTTCTTATTGAGCCCCTTGCACAGAAAATTAGAAATGATCCTACCATAACTGGAATTGAAATAGGGGGATATCAACACAAGCTTTGTCTATTCGCAGACGACATCCTCCTATTTATCTCATCACCACAAGTTACAGGCCCTAATCTCACTCCAATTCTTAATAATTTTGCTGCAATCTCAGGCCTATACATTAACCCTAAAAAATGCCTAGCACTAAATATATCTCTTTCAAATTTAGAATTATCATCTGCAAAAATTGGACTCCCTTTTCAATGGACTGACAAATCAATTCCATTTCTTGGGATACAATTTACATCCTCTTTATCAGAACTATTTACTGCCAATTACCCACAGATATTGAAAAATCTTTCCAATATGATGAATTCATGGTCTCACCTCCCAATCTCATGGCTCGGAAGAATAAATGCCATTAAAATGACATTATTGCCTAAACTTTTATATTTGTTTAGAGTATTACCAATTCCTATCCCAGCATACTACCTAAGAATTATACAAAGGAAAGTAATGTCATTTATATGGGGCTCTTCCAAACCAAGAATACAGCAAAATACTCTTTATCTTCCTAAAACAAATGGAGGTTTGGGTTGTCCTATTTTCGCGTGCTACTATAGAGCAGCCCATATAGCAAGCATAACTAAGTACCATGCACAACATGAAGTCCCACTTTGGGTATCTATTGAAGCGGCTGAATGTGACCCTATCTCAATTTCAAACTTACTTTGGATGTCCTCAAAGGACCGTAGAGGGTTACGTAACCCAATTACCAAGCACTACATCTCCCTATGGGATAGATTTAAAACTAAAAATAAATTGAAATCCTTACATAGCCCTCTACTCTCCTTCTACAAGAATCCTACATTTTATCCTGCATGAGTGTATCCTAAAACCTTCAAGGAATGGATATCTCGTGATGTATTATATATGTACAATTTTGTAGATTCTTCATCATTTATCCCTTTTCAGACTTTAAGTGAAAAGTATAATATACCTTCATCGGAGCTGTTTAGATACCTCCAGATTAAAAACTTTTTCACACCATTATTGAAGACTACAACCCCACTAACCCAACTAACTCCTTTTGAAACATTATGTAAGAACAACCCACATTCTAGAGGCATAATCTCCATTTTATATTCACATTTATTGGTTCAAACCAATAACAATGAACCACAATATACCCAGAAATGGGAAAAAGATTTAAATCGAAAATTAGATAATTCTGAATGGAATCAAATATGGAATACTACAAAAGCAGCATCCTCTAATATATTAGCGATTGAGACGAGTTATAAGGTGTTAATGAGATGGTACCTTGTACCAGCAAAGATAGCAAAATATGTACCAAATTATTCTGCACAATGTTTTAGGGACTGCTCTGAACCGGGAACGTTGTTTCATATTTGGTGGTCGTGTCCAAAAGCACAAACATTTTGGAAGGAAATTTTTGAAATTGCCTCTAACCTATTTGATAGAATAATTCCCTTTGATCCTGCAATAGCGTTAATAAATTTAAAACCTTTAAATCTAACGTATGTACAGTTCAATTTGCTAGTGCAATTATTCACAGCAGCTAAACAAACACTAGCAAGAGCTTGGAAAACATCTAATTTGATCATAAATGAAGTGCTAATTAAAATGAATAACACCATGTCCCACGCTAAAATGATAGCTATTGAAAAGGACACAATCCAAAAATTTGAAATAACGTGGCAACCCTGGATTGATTATACTATACCACAAACCTTTGACAATCAAGTACTACTACCGTGGTAGTTTGAATGTTGAATTGTACAATATATATTTCATCATAGTAGTAAAGGTATATGGCCTCACTTCGCGGACTTTTCCTTTCTTCCTCCTTTCTTCTCTCTATCTCCTTTCCTGTATTTTTCTCATGATTTAAACTATGATTTCGAAGCTCTCAGTTTTTCTTACTCAATAGTTTTTATGTATAATCTACATTTTGATAATTTATGTTGCTGCTTGACATTGTTTTATCATTTTTTAAGGAAAAGCCATTAGATTCTATATAAAAAAAAAAACAATTGAGCTTCCTTTTTGATTGTATTACTATTGCAACATGTAATTTGTGCATTGTTACTTCTCTACTGAATTATAAAATAAAATATTTTGACAAGGAAAATTTGACAAGGAAGAAGCAAGCTTAGGATGGTTCTGTCTCTATGTAATTGCAGTCCTGTTCTTTCACTCCCCTCTCCCTCTGCGTCCCTTCGACCTCTAGTAACTTTGACTTTAAACTGAAAAGATAAACAATGCTCAGAGGGTGATATGCAACTCCAAGCTCATGAAATTTACATTTCAAAGGGATGTGTGGTCACACTTAGCATCTTAGCAAAATTGTAATATTTACTTTTTGAAAATCCTTTCTAATGTCAACCACAGTTTCCACAGGGTTTTTTTTTATTTTTTCCTGCTTTTGTTCAGTGTTGGTAGAGACTGTTGGGTAATCTAATCTCCACATTTCTCTTCTCATCTCTAGTTTTGCGCGCCTGAGGGACCTGATACGCTGAAAAAAGTGTGAAGGCCAGACACAGCTTAAAGTCAGCACAAGAAACCCCTACCAAGATCAAGGCAACACTGGACTAATGGGATTGCTATTGGGAAGAGATCTTATCAAAGCACCTCTATAAAATCCAGCTCTTCATTTTGGCTTCATTTTTACCATCATGGCATCCATGTTTTGGTTGGATGGATGACCTGTCCTAAATCTGTCTACAGACGCTGCATTGCACTGTTTCAGCAGCCATTTAGGGCCCGTGGCTCAGAGCGCAGTACCTGCATGCATGGCAAGGTAGATAGTGATGGACTCTGACTAAAATGGAAGTGACCTGACTATTTCCTGCCCACCCATCATCTCTGGTTAGGACAGGTTAAGGTTGGACATTCACCTTTGCTGGAAAAGCAGTATGCAGGAAGCTGGTTTTCAGGCCACAAACGCTTTCACAGGTAATGTTTTCATAGTTTTATCTTCTGGGATAAGAGGGTGATATTTACAAAACTTCAGGTGTTTGTTTTTTTTCTGTTTTTTTTGCTATTTTGTAAGCAACATAAATTGTTACATTTTGTGTTTTACATTGCCTACATTGTTCTGTTGGCAAGCTGCATTCGTTTTTAAAATGTCAGCTTTTTATATTGTGGGTAGCATTATACACAGTAAGTTACTGTAGTATGTGCAACTTCAAACGGTGACTAATAAAAGCTATTCAGTGATCTATTGGTATGTTTGTGTGCATGGACATGTATACATTCAGTGTGGTTTATATATAGCAGTCATTCATCTGTTTCCTTCCTTCCCCCAATCCCAGCGCTTCCAGGTCCTATCACTGTTCTGCTCCCTTTGCTTGTATCATTTGTCAGATTGTGATGTATGGCTGTTTAAAAATAGTCCCACTATACCGTTTAACACAACACTGAACAAATAATCCATGTAGATCCAGTTTGCACTCCAACTCCTGGAATAAAAAAATACATTTGCATTGCACTTCTTCCACACTCCAAGGGTTAAATGCTTGTTAATCCTACTTCAGCAGGCTCCCTCCATCTGTACGACTGGTCTCCTGAAGCATCTTCTATAAAGGTCTCTGGGCCATGGTTCTATAATGTCCTCAATTGCAATGCATTTGAAGCTGTGGCAATTCAGATAGGAGCCATCTCATTTCTTGGATGAAGGACCTACAGCATCATCTGGTCCTTTCCTTTCTAGCTTTCTGTCCCTGACCTACCTCTTTATTTCAGTGGCTTTTAGTTTTTTTAATCATGCATTTCCCGCATCACATGTGGGCATTACTTAGGGTGGTCTGCATGCAAATGAGAACACCCACTCCTCCAACTAGATGTACCCCCATCAAAACCTTTTTCCACTTGCAGACCTCCTAGGAGCCAGACCACTGATTGCATCAGACTATCAGGCATCAGTACTGAGGCAGGGTGCTTTTTTTATATTTTTGTGATACAATGACCAGCCATCCCACCTGCCTCCATTATACAGAGAGCTGTATCCCACCTGCCTCTATTATACAGACCTAGTGGGTCTGTGCAATAATTGGGACTATAATAAAGTAGATAATAAAAATGGAAAGCTTTTACATTGTGTGGCTAAAAAAAAAAGTCCATTCAGTTCAACCAATAAAAGGGGGGAAAAAATTACAATTGTATACTATCTTATACCCACAGTTAATCCAGAGGAAGGCAAAAAGCCCAGCAAACCATGATCCAATTTTGCTCTAGCAGGAGAAATTCCTTCCTGATCCTCCATGCCTCTTAGTTTGGTTGCTCTTCTGTGCACTTTCTCCAGTTCCCGATATCCTTTTTATGAACTGGTGCCCAAAACTGAACTACATATTCCAGATAAGGCCTTACTAATAATTTGCACAGGGGGCAAAATGAACTCTTTGCAGTCTATACCTCAATACAAGAAAGGACTTTGCTCGCTTTAGAAAATGCTGCTTGGCATTGCATGCCATTATTAAGCTTATGATCTACCAGAACACCCAGATCCTTCTCCATGATTCCCCCTAGTATGATTCCCCCTAGAATGTATTATCTTGCATACTCTTGCCCCCCCCCCCTCCCCCAAGTGCATAACTTTACATTTATCAACATTTAAACCTCATTTACCACACAGTTGCCCAATTAAACCATGCATTGAGGTCAGCTTGAGGTTGGAGATGATATTCCACTGCATAGCTTGGTATCGTCTGCAAAGGCTGAATGGTACATTTAATCCCAGACCCTATATCTTTTATAATCTATTAAAGTAGGGGTCTCAACATTGAACCCCCCTTTCCTTTACTCCACTGATTAACCTTAGACCATTCAGAGTGAATCATTAACCACTAATCTCTGAATTCAATCTTTTAGCCAGTTTTTAATCCATTTACAAAGTGATTTTTCCAGGCCTATAGACTTAAAGCAGTTGTTACTCCAGCATTTCATATTCCTGATAGATGTCTGCTGTACCAGGTACTTGTGTGAGAAAGTATCCTGTTCTCTTTGTATTGCTTCCTTTGTGTGAAATCTCTGTTAATGCCAGTTACTCTTCTTTCCTATTCAAAACTGACCACACTAGGCAGAACACACCATGGTCGTTTCTCTAGCTATGCTGGGAACAGTGTGCTCTCCTCCAATTACAAGACCTGTCAAGACAAGACCTGCACAGCCATTCACTTGGGAGGCTCTGTGTACTGCTCCCCCCCCCCCCCCACAGCTCTTATGCATAACATAGGGCATGTGATCACTTATAAAAAAAGGGGGGGGTATTTTATAACGGTGGTTTTTTTTTTTGTTTAGAAAAAAACCCCCAAAATGTTTGCCTTTCATTTCGATTTCTGAATGGGTTGTTTTACAAGGTGATCGTTTACTATCACTTTGACCTTATACATTTGCAAAATCCAAGTATACTGCGTCCACAGCCACTCCTTTGTCCAAGGTTTTGCAGCCTCATGAAAAGAAATCAGATTTGTCTGACAACTTCTGTCTTTCATGAATCCCTGTTTGGAGTATTTTTCCAGAAAGAACTCCTCTATGTGCTCTTAAAGAGGAACTGCAGTCTGCTCACATTATTTGTAATATCTTTGCCATTCTGAAGCTTCCCTCCAACCTCTTTGCATATTATTTTATATGTACTGTGATTCTGCACTTGCCAAATATGCTGCAGAAATCTTCCTCCATGAAGTCTGGATGCATCCATTTTAACTGTGGGCAGCTGAAGCTGCTGCCTGTTCACTACCTAGATTTACACAGATGCACAGCTCCAGCTCTGCAACCCTGCAGCTCTCATTGGCCCTCTTATGACTCATCCCCCCCCCCCTTCCTGGCAAACTCTCATGATAGAGCTGTGCATGAGGTCGTAAGCCTAGGCTTTTTACCAGACAAACAGGAAGTGGGCTGTATGAGATATATTTACTGGCATAAAAAAAATTTTTACTATCCAAAGTTAAAACCACAAGGGCAGAAGATTTAATAGATGGAAAGTTGAAAAAATGACTAAAGATCTGCTTTAAACTCTTCAGTATCTTCTCAACTATAGAAGTTGCACGTCTATAGTTACTTGGTAAATATTTTGAACCCTTTTTAAATCTAGGCACCACGTTGGCCTTACACCAATCAAGTAGTACTATCCCAGTCATTAGAGTCCCTAAAAATCAAACAATGGCTTTTAAATGACAGAGCTCAATTCTTTAACCACTTGCCACCCGCCATATAGCAAAATGACGGCGGCAAAGTGGTTTCAATAACCTGACCGGACGTCATATGACGTGATCGGGATATTGAGCCGCTGCGCCCCCCGGGGGGCGCGCATCGTGGCGATCGTTGTTGCGGTGTGTCAGTCTGACACACCGCAACTCCGTTCTAGGTAGAGTGTCTCTGACGGAGACTCTTTACCACGTGATCAGCCGTGTCCAATCTCGGCTGATCACGATGTAAATGGGAAGAGCCGTGATCGGCTTTTCCTCACTCACGTCCGAGTAGAGGAGAGCCGATCGGCTGCTCTCCTGACAGGGGGGGTCTGTGCTGATTGTTTATCAGCACAGCCCCCCCCTCGAATCCTGCCCAGGACCACCAGAGAAGCCGCCCAGTACCACCAGGGTGGTCACCACACTGGACCACCAGGTATGCCCCCTAGACCCCCAGGGAAGTGCCAATCTGTGCCCAGGCAGCTGCTAATCTGTGCCCACTCCAATGCCTACCACTGCCAGTGCCACCAGGGATGCTTATCAGTGCCCAGCAGTGCTGCCTATCAGTGCCTAGCAGTGCCGCTTTTCAGTGTCGCATATCAGTGCCAACCATGAGTGCCCATCAGTGCTGCCTACCAGTGCCCATCGTCTGTGCCCGCTCATTGGTGCCACCTCATCAGTGCCGCCGTGTCAGTGCCGCCTTATCAGTGGCCATCAGTGAAAGAAAACGTACTTATTTACAAATTTTTTTAATAAACAAAATCAAAACTTTTTTATTTTTTTCAAAATTTTCGGTCATTTTTTTTTGTTTAGCTAAAAATAAAAACCCCGGAGGTGATCAAATACCACCCAAAGCAAGCTCTATTTGTGGGAGAAAAATGATAAAAATGTAGTTTGTGTACAGTGTAGCATAACTGCGCAGTTGTCTTTAAAACTGCGACTGCGCTGAAAGCGGAAAATTGGTCTGGGCAGGAAGGTGTATAAGTGCCCTGTATTGAAGTGGTTAAGGATCCGTGAGTGGATGCCATCTGGTCCAAGTGCTTTATTCACCTTTTTATGCAATGTAAATATTTCTTGACCATATCAATTTTTGAACAACTGTACCATAAAATTGTCTTGTAATAGGTTTATACACTTTTGCCCTTTAACTGCTCCTGCAGTGTCATTACTCCAATTTACTTAATCCATTTTATTTAAACTTAATTTCTTAGCGTGTTGATTGGGGGGGGGGGGACCAGGGAAGGTGAAATATAAGCAGAATAAGCTTCAGCTTTAACCGCTTCTGGACCGTCCCATGTACAGTTGTACTCATAAGTTTACATACCGTGGCAGAATTTATGATTTCTTGGCCATTTTTCAGAGAATATGAATGATAACAAACTTTTCTTTCACTCGTGGTTAGTGTTTGGCTGAAGCCATTTATTATCAATCAACTGTGTTTACTCTTTTTTTAAATCATAAAAAAAACCCAAATGACCCAAAGTTTACATACCCCAGTTCTTAATACCATGTATTGCCCCCTTTAAAATCAATGACAGCATGAAGTGTCTTGTGGTATTTGTGGAGGAGGCTCTTTATCTTCTCAGATGGTAAAGCTGCCCATTCCTCTTGGCAAAAAGCCTCCAGTTCTTGTAAATTCTTGGGCTGTCTTGCATGAACTGCATATTTGAGATCTCCCCAGAGTGGCTCAATGATATTGAGGTCAGAAGACTGAGATGGCCACTCCAGAATCTTCACTTTATTCTGCTGTAGCCAATGACAGATCGACTTGGCTTTGGGTTTTGGATCATTATCATGTTGGCATGTCCAAGTACGTCCCATGCACAGCTCCTGGATGATGAATGCAAATGTTCCTCCAGTATTTTTTAACATACTGCATTCATGTTGCCATCAATTTTGACTAGATTTCCTGTGCCTTTTTGTAGCTCACACATCCCCAAAACATCAGCGATCCACCTCGTACCTTTCATCATAGGCCTTGTTGACTCCTCTCCAAATGTAGCTTTTATGGTTGTAGCCAAAAAGCAAAATTTTGATTTCATCACTCCAAATGACTTTGTGCCAGAAGGTTTGAGGCTTGTCTCTGTGCTGTTTGGCATATTGTAAGCGGGATACTTTGTGGCATTTGCGTAGTAATGGCTTTCTTCTGGCGACTTGACCATGCAGCCCATCTTTCTTCAAGTGCCTCCTTATTGTGCATCTTGAAATAACCACGCCACATGTTTTCAGAGTCCTGTATTTCACCTGAAGTTATTTGTGGGTTTTTCTTTGCATCCTGAACAATTCTCCTGGCAGTTGTGGCTGAAATTTTAGGTGGTCTACCTGACCGTGGTTTGGTTTCAACAGAACCCCTCATTTTCCACTTCTTGATTAGAGTTTGAACACTGCCAACTGGCATTCTCAATTCCTTGGATATCTTTTTATATCCCTTTCCTGTTATATACAGTTCAACTACCTTTTCCCGCAGATCCTTTGACAAGTCTTTTGCTTTCCCCATGACTCAGAATCCAGAAACCTCACTGCAGCACTGGATGAAAGATGCAAGGATCTGTCAAGAGTCCAGAAACTCATTGACCTTTTATACACACACCAATAACAAGCAAACGGATCATAGGTGAGGATGGTTACGTTTTAATAGCAATTCAAACCCCTTTGTGTTAACTTGTGTGCATATTAGCAGGCCAAAATCACCAGGGTATGTAAACTTTTGATCAGGGTAATTTGGGTAGTTTGTTGCCCTTATGATTTTAAAAAGACAGTTGATGATAAATGGCTTCAGCCAAACACTAACCATGAGTGAAAAAAGTTTATCATTCATATTCTCTGAAAAATAACCAAGAAATTATATATTCTGCCAAGGTATGTAAACTTATGAGCACAATTGTATATTTAACCACTTCAATACCAGGCACTTATGCACCTTTCCGCCCAGACCAATTTTCAGCTTTCAGCGCTCTCACACTTTGAATGACAATTACTCAGTCATGCTACACTGTATCCAAACAAAATTATCATTTTCTTCTCACAAATAGAGCTTTCTGTTGGTATTTAATCACCGTTGGGTTTATTTTTTGCTATATAAGCTAAAAAACAGTGAAAATTAAAAAAAAAACTTTTTTTTTTTTTGTTTCTATTGTAAAATTTTGCAAATAAGTCATTTTTCTTCATAAATTTGTGGCGAAATTTATACTGCTACATATCTTTGGTAAAAATAACCCAAATTAATGTATATTATTTGGTCTTTGTGAAAGTTAGTCTACAAACTATGGTGCCAATCACTGAAAATTGATCACACCTGATGTACTGAAGGGCTATCATTTCTTAAGACAACAGGCCAGGAAAGTACAAATACCCCCCAAATGACCCCCTTTTGGAAAGTAGACAGTCCAAGGTATTTACTAAGAGGTGAGTTTTTTGAAGTTGTAATTTTTAGGCGTTCTACAAGCATAAATTGCACTTATCCTTTCTCAACAGCCTATTACACTTTTGAAGGCCCTGGAGCACCAGGTCAATGGCATTGTCCACAAAATGACCCCATTTAATGAGTCTTTTGGAGGTTTCTTTTTTTCCAGAAGGTTTTGGAAAATGTGGGGGAAAAAAATGAAAATGCATTTTTTTTTACACAAAGTTGTCCATTTATAAGATATTTCTAACACATAGCATGTACATAGCAAAAATGACACCCCAAAATACATTCTTATACTCCTGAGTATGGCGATACCACATGTTTGAGACTTTTACACAGCCTGGCCACATACAGAGGCCCAACATCCAAGTAGCACCTCCAGGCATTCTAGCAGCATTAATTACACATATCATTTTCTGACCACCGAGTCAAATTTTTGAAGGCCCTTCATATTTCTAACACATAGCCAGTAAATACCAAATAACAAAAGATTACCTGTGGTTTTAGAAGTGCAGTGGTCCACAGAGGAGAGCATCGGTCCAGGCAGCAGGCAGGAATGAGGTCAGCGACAACAAAAGCAATCATCCAGGCAGCAGGCAGGAATACTGTCCATAGGTCATACAGGCAGAGATACTGTCAGCACAGCCAAAGCACAGGTCCAGGTAGCAGGCAGAGGTGTCCCGGCAGAAATACTGTCCAAAGTCAGTAGAGGCAGCAGGCAGATATATGGTCAACACAGCCAAAGTATTGGTCCAAGCAGCAGGAAGAAACATGGTCCATAATGTCATGGGTCATTACAGGCAGCAATATGGTCAGCACAGCCAAAGTATTGATCCAGGCAGCAGGAATATCAATCAAGCTTAGGGCCAGGGGGACAGGGGTAGAGGCTTCTCCCACCCAAATCGCTTTGAAGCCTCCGGGCAACCAGACCCTGTTCTGGGAGCACAGAAAACGAAAAACTAGTTTTCTCTACTCAGAACACTATTCTGAAGCCCCTCACATATGTGAGACCCCTGTGTACTGAAGTAGATGGCCAAAAGATCAGTCCAAGTGGCAGGCAAAAACATGGTCGATTAACAGGCCAAGGTCGGTGCACGTGGAAGTCAGAAACATGGTTTAAATCGGCAGGCAGAGGCATCATCGGTAAACAGGCTGTTTGGTGCACATGGAAGTCGGAAACATGGTTTAAATCGGCAAGCAAAGACGTCGTCGGTAAACAGGCCAGGGTCAGTTAATTAACATGGTAGCAAGCAAATGGGGAAATGGCAGTCTGTTAATAATGAGGGGAATTAATATTGGATAGATGTATGATAATTTTTGAAGCAATTTCCGATGCACAGGCCAGGTTGGGAGGGACTTTGGGGACAATAATAGCTGGTATCTCTTCTTACTCCTCCTCTGCTGCATACACGGCATTTCTTTTGGTGTCTTCTTCAAGATTCTGTGGGGGGAATGTGATAGGGAAAGTGTTGCTCGTGAAGTTGACTATCGGAGCGAATGTTTCCTGGGGCGGGACCTTGTTGGTAAATGAGGGCAGTGACGATATCTTCAATATACTTGAGGTAGGCAATTTGTTGGTTTTGAGTTGCTTTTTGGTAGCAAACGAATTAAAAAGGGCCATGTGAAACAGGTGAAACGCAACTTTCTTCCAATAACGGGACTTCCTGGTTGATAGGGCTGTATCATCTGATAGTTTAAATCCACCCCCCCCATATGTACATATTGTAATCGTGGACACATTCGGGCTTTACAATTGGGCCGCGTCGTCTTTGGATCTCCACCACGGTGTCATTGTGGATGGTAGAGAGGATGTGGACATCTTTCTTGTCCCTCCACTTCATGGCCAACACCTCCTCGTTCCTCATGAATGCCGATTCCCCGTTTTGCAATCTTTTTTGTCAACAGATTTTGTGGGAATCACTTCCGCAGACCGGGGTTTTTTTTTACTATAAAGGTGACGAAAAAGGGGCAGGCTGGTATAATAGTTGCCGACATATAAATGGTATCCTTTGTCGAACAGGGGGTATGCCAGCTCCCAGACAATTTTCCCACTGGTTCCAATATATGTGGGGCAATCATGGGGCTGGAGCTGGGAGTCTTTGCCTTCATAGATCCAGAATGTGAAGACCTATCCAGTGGCTCGATCACATAATTTAATTTCAGCCCATACCTGGCTCTCTTGCTTGGTATATACTGCTTGAAGTGCAGCCGGCCAGTGAAATGTATGAGGGACTCGTCCACACAAACTTTTTGGTCTGGGATAAAAAGTCTCTATCGCTGGGAAAAGGAATTGATTAGGGGGCTTATCTTGTACAATTTGTCATGGTTGGGATGATCTCGGGGAGGGCACTGTGAATTGGTGCATAAAAAGTGTAGCGCTACTTAAAATGAAAGAATATGCAGTTGTAATATTGCATCCAGTGTAAACATTAGAAGCACATAAATGCATATGTCACATACCAAGTGTGAGATACTCCAGCAAATATCTATTAAATATAAAACAAGTTGTCGAGAAAAAGTCCCTTGTAAATACAATGATTCTGTTCACCATGTGAGTAGCTGGTAAGATCACGAACAGATATGGTATATCCCCCACATGGAAACAGTGCAGGCTTACCAGATAAGTTGGACTCCTACAAACATATGTTTAATGAGTCGATAAGGCTTATATTGCCAGCCGGCAATGGAACCAGGTGGTTCAGTCAGACAATGATGTACTCCGGATGGCATCAAGGACTTTCACTAGGGACTCCCCAACTTCTAACTTTGTGGCAGACAGGGAGACTCCACTGCCTGCCACAATTTTATCACAAAAGCGCTTTTTTACCTTGAAAAATGTAAGTGTTCTACTTTTTAAATAAATTGGTTACACCAAACGTTATTACACTATATGGTCCCCTTCTCTTTTTATGGGCTATTTTCACCGAGACCAAGTTAGAAGTTGGGGAGTCCCTACTTGATGCCATCCGGAGTACATCATTGTCTGACTGAACCACCTTGTTCCATTGCCGGCTGGCAATATAAGCCTTATCGACTCATTAAACATATGTTTGTATGAGTCCAACTTATCTGGTAAGCCTGCACTGTTTCCATGTGGGGGATATACCATATCTGTTCGTGATCTTACCAGCCACTCACATGGTGAACGGAATCATTGTATTTACAACAAGGGACTTTTTCTCCACAACTTGTTTTATATTTAATAGATATTTGCTGGAGTATCTCACACTTGGTGTGTGACATATGCATTTATGTGCTTCTAATGTTTACACTGGATGCAATATTACAACTGCATATTCTTTCATTTTAAGTAGCGCTACACTTTTTATGCACCTGTTTTTACAAATTTCCTGTTTTGTTGTGTGAGCTGCTATTTTAATTGAGTAAGCGCAGAGTCTTTTGGTTTTTGTAAGGGCACTGTGAATTGTCATTGAAGTGGAGAAAACGCATAATCGTGTTATCTTGTCCTGGACATGACAGCGGAATATATGGGCATATGGTGGAGGGGGTTGGTGGACTAATATGCATGGACTTCGTTCTTTTTTGTAAGCCCCATATTAAACATAAGGCCCAAAAACAATTTAAATTCATCCAGTGTTAGGCGTCGTCACTGGAACATGCGGGCATAGGAAGAGTTGGCAGCAATAAATTGGGATGCATACAGGTTAGTTTGATCCACCATACTCTGCAGCAAATCTTGTGGGAAAAATAAAGAAAAATAATCAAATTGAGAAAAATTCGTAGTGTCGGGCTGCACACCTGGCTGTGCAGTGAAAGGGGGGATGATAGCGGATCCTGAGTTGGCAGGCAACTATAAGGGGTTTGCCTGGGCATCGGGAAGGTAGGACTGGGGCTGGGTTCTTCGGTTTGGGTGTGATATTCCAGTACTTGTACTGGGCTCCTCTTCCTGGGGTCTGGCGCTGCTGGTGGTGGACAGATCTCCTGATCTTGGTCCTGATCTTGGTCCTGATCTCATTCTTTTGGGAGGGATGGTTTCCTCTGAGGACTCGGACTCTGATCCACTATCCTCCACTGGCTCGTATTCTGAACCTGAATCGGATGATGGGAGCTCCCCGCTGCTCTCATCATCCAACATGATAAGAAGGGCATATGCCTCCTCAGGTGTGTAAACCCTTTGCGACATTATGGTAGTGCTTTTTGGCAGGCCTATGTAATGGTACTGTTGGTGGTAGTGGTGGTACCGCTGTATTAGTGCCGGGCCTGTGTGTTGGTACAGGTGGTGGTACCGATGGCGGTACAGGTGGTAGTACCGATGTATTAGTGGTGGTCCTGGGTGGTGGTACCGATGGCGGTACAGGCGGTCGCGGTACTGGTGGTGATACTGGTAGCAGGCCTGTGTGGCGGTATAGATGGTGGGCCTGATGGCGGTACCGATGGCGGAACTGGCGGTGGTACCGATGGCGGTACTGGTAGCCTGTGTGGCGGTATTGATGGCGGTGGGCCTGTGACAAATGATTGACAGATGGACTGATTGACAGATGGACTGATTGACAGATGGGCTGGGCTGTGTGACAGGTCCTCTTTATTTGGGGGGGGTCGTGTTGTGCACAGTATACAGACAGAACACTGATATCTCACTTACTGATCCCTGCTCTCTCCTCACACGATCGGTGTGTGAGGAGAGAGCAAAGATCAGATAGTAACTGCTCTTGTGTTGACATTTGTGACCGGCTGTGATTGGACACAGCCGGTCACGTGGTAAACAGCCAATTTAATTGGCTTTTTACACTGATCGGGGAAGCGCTGTGTCCAACGGACACCCGCCTTCCTCGATCCCTGCCCTGCACTCCGGGGGCGCACCGCCGAGTTTGTTGTGACATGTGATTGGCTGTGACTTTGACACAGCCGATCACCTGGTAAACAGCCAAATTCATTGGCTGTTTACCGTGATCTGGGAAGCGCTGTGTCCGAGGGACACACACTGTCCCCGATCGCCACGTTGCGGGCGCGCGCTAGGGGGTTATCCTGCTGGACATCATATGACCCCCAGTCAGGATAACTCAACCACCGCCCGGCCGTCAATCTGCTATAGGCCGGGCGGGAAGTGGTTAATGCAGCAGGGCGGCCCTTCAGCACGAAATTGTGTATCTGTACGTGATTTTGATTGCGGAGTCTGGCGCTCCCTCCATGCGTCCCACTCATGCTGTGATTTGACACAGTGGGAGCCAATTAGCTGGTCCAGCAGACCCGATAATTGTTCCCAATGCAGACAGAAAGGTGGTCTGCCCATGTAAACAAGTCAGATCCCTGTTCTGTCAAAGGGGACGATCCCTGAAAAGTGTCATTTTAGTGTCAAATTTGTCTGCCACAATGTCTCACAATGTCTGGTAAAAATGGCTGATCACTCCCATTACTGGTAAAAAATTAAAAATTCCATAAATATATCCCATAGTTTGTAGACTATGTAACTTTGCACAAATCGATCAATATACACTTATTTGAATTTTTTTTTTTTTTTACCAAAAATATTTAGCAGAATACATATTGGCCTAAATTGATGAAGAAATTTTGATATCTCTTTCAATGTTTTTTTTTTATTGAAATCAAGTTTTAACAGATAACAAGGTTCACATTGATACAAGTTTTGTGTCAACAGTAATGTTACAATAGTGAATCTCAAATTAGCGTGACTGGCTCATTATATAACTGTACTAGAACTCCATAAACAAACTAATGGTTGATGAGGTGCCTAACACACCTAGAAGATAGTACAGTGAAATTCCTTGTAGAGGGACTATCATGTGATGTAATTCAGTTTCCCAACTTGGAGTTATAACAGAAAACCTAGGTATTAAGTATAGTCTAGGTTTAATATACTGTAGAGCCCGCTGTCAGGTGTGTGGGAACCCAACTTTGGGGACAAAGTAAAAGTTTGTATGTAGAAAGAGAAGAAAAGAAAAGAAGTAGAATGTGCAAACGATCTCCACGCTCCAGGCCACTTGCTCCCCCCTTCAACCCCCGCCTCTCACGGTGACTGAAGATATTTAATCCAAGGGTTCCAAACCCTTTCAAATCCATCTTGTTGGTCGCGAAGAATACTAGTTAATTTTTCATTTATCATGATCCAAGAAATTTTGTTTTTAACTAATGCCAAATTTATCAGGGGGGTATTCCATGCTCGTGCTATGGTTATCTTAGCTGCTAGGAGGATAAAAAAGATAAGGGATCTGAGGTGCATGGGTAGTTCGCTCGAAAGGTCAGAAAATAAGGCTGTCTCAACATTTTTAGGTATGTTCACTCCAGTCACCGAATAAACCAAGTTAAAAATTCTTATCCAAAATCTCTTGACTTTCGGACATGTCCACCAGGAGTGGAGCATTGTGCCCTCTTGACCACACCTCCTGAAACAGAGAGGCGATGCATCTGGGTGGATTTTGGCTATCCGTGTCGGAACTAGGTACCATCGTGACAATACCTTATAGTTCGCCTCTACTAGGGAAGTGTTCAAAATTCCCCTGTGCACCATGGTTGACCACTTGGACCAAACGTCCTCATCTATAGTCTCCCCCAGGTCCTCCTCCCAAGCTAATTGGTAGGAAAGTTTAGAGCCCTGGTCTGTTAGTAAAACATACAACTCTGAAATACTACCTTGCGTTCCAGGCCCTCTTAAGCATTTATTTTCGTAGAACGTTTTAGTGGTGATGTCCCCCTGGTCGCTACATAGTGAACGTAAATAATGAGTAATTTGGGAGAGAGTCGGAAGGTCTCAGCCGGGGGCATGTCTAGAGTGTCTCGAAAGTAGGAGGGTTTTCTGATGCCCCTATGATCTATGAAATGTGCTATCTTGTACAAGCCTTTATTGATCCACCAAGCAAACTGTTGTGGATGTTGACCTGGGGGAAGTGCGAGTTCCCAAAAATGGGGGCTACTGGAGTATGTGGTGACCTAAGAGAGTATACTTTGCACATCCTATCCCAAAGGCCCAGTGAGTGAGATAGAGGGGGGTTTAGAATGGCTCTGCGTTCCTTAGAAGGTCCATAGGGAGAGGAGAGCACGCTTGTGCCTCTAGGTTAACCCAATCAGGGCGATAGGTTGTAGAATAAATTTGGTAAAGTTGTGCCAACTGGGCCGCTGTACAGTAACGCAAAAAGTGTGGCACCCCGAATCCACCCTGCCCCTTTGAGACATACAAGGAAGATTGAGCCACCCTGCAACCTCCCCGGCTCCAGCTGAATTTGAAAATTAATGATTGGAGTTGTTTAAAAAATGTTGTAGGAACTGAAATCGGAAGGGACCTAAAATAATAAAGAATTCTAGGTAGGGTCGTCATTTTAACGGTACTTATTCTGCCCAACCACGAAAGACTATGGTTCTGCCAATTCTTTAAATCTTCCATCACGGAAGAGAGAAGAGGGGCGTAATTAGCCTTATATAGGGTATATATGTCTGGGGTGAGTTTTACACCTAGGTAGGGAAGGGCCTGGTTACACCACCTAAATGGAAAAGAAGCGCGTACAGAGGTCAAGGTTGAAGCAGGTAGATTAATATCCATTGCCTCTGATTTAGATTGATTGACCCTCAGGCCCGATACGATTCCAAAGTCAGAAAGAAGTGAAGCCAAGTTAGGCAGGGACGTGATAGGGTCTGTGATGAATAATAAAAGATCATCTGCAAATGCACATTTATGATCTCTGCCTCCGCTGAATACTCCATGTATATTAGGATTAGATCTTATGGCAATCGCCAATGTTTCTATAGCAACTATGAATAAGAGTGGCGAAAGGGGACAGCCTTGCCTAGTTCCTGTTCTAATTTGTAGCAGATCCGATTTGTGGCCAAAAGCTACAATGTTAGCTGAGGGGGTAGAGTACAGTACAGATAATAGAGAGAGGAATTTAGATCCAAAATTCCATTTGCTCAAAATATTTTTATTTATTTCAGGTACTTATATAGCGCCGTCAATTTACGCAGCGCTTTACATATACATTGTACATTCACATTAGTCCCTACCCTCAAGGAGCTTACAATCTAAGGTCCCTAACTCACATTCATACATACTAGGGACAATTTAGACAGGATCCAATTAGCCTATCAGCATGTCTTTGGAGTGTGGGAGGAAACCGGAGTACCCGGAGGAAACCCACGCAGGCACAGGGAGAACAAGCAAACTCCAGGCAGGTAGGGTCATGGTTGGGATTCGAACCAGCGACCCTTCTTACTGCTAGGCGAAAGTGCTACCCACTACACCACTGTGCCGCCCATAGTGAACACAGTATGGAACAAAAAGGCCAAGAAGGAGTCAAAGGCCTTATGAAGGTCCAATGACAACAAAATTCCCCGTCTGGTTCCTAGGCCATCCCAATCAGAGTGGAGCAAAGATATAATGTCCACAGCCCTGCGGATTTGATCTGCTGCCTTTCGTCCCGGGACAAAGCCCACCTGATCCATATGAACATATTTTGCTAGGAAGGTATTAAGTCTATTAGTGTAAATTTTCGTTTAATAATTTCAAATTCACTTTAATAAGTGATATAGGTCGGTAGTTTGTCACCTCACTGTGGTCTTTGTCAGGCTTTGGTATTAGGCAGATGTTAGCTCTATTTAGGTCTCCCCCCAAGTGAGCCCCATCATGCAGGGCCATGAAAAATTCCAATAAATGGGGCGCTAATATTTGGGCAAATTTCTTATAAGAGGCGGAGAACCCGTCTGGACCCGGAGTTTTTGAAGCATGAGCTTGTTTTATTGCCGACATTACCTCTTCTAAAGTGATAGCCTCATCCCTTATCTCCTTATGGGAGTCAGAGAGGGATGGGAGAGGCAGGTCTTTGATGAAATCATCTATAGCACCAGGTTGTAGAGTCTCCGGCTCTTTATATAAGGAGGTAAAATAAGAATGGAAAAGATTTAGTATCTTTTGTGGGTTTTGTGTAAAGGACCCGTTTGGCTGTCTAATCTTTGGGACTGTCCTGCAACCAGGCCTGGGAGTCAGTCTGCGTGCTAGCAATGTTCCCGGCTTATCTATTTGGGTATAAAATTTTGCCTGTGTCCATCTAAGGTTTTTTTTCTGCCCTGGTTGTTAAAGGTTAATTTCCAGTCTAGCCGAGTCAATCTGAGTCCTCAGATCTAGATCAGGATTGTCTTTGTGTCGGGTTACCAGGTTGGACAGCTCGCGATCCTTTTGGCTAATTCTTGAATCAGAGGTTTTCTTCAGCTTTGAGGCAGTCTGAATGAAATATCCCCTGATAGTTGCTTTATGTGCCGCCCAAGTATTCACCACAGAAGTGTCCAAAGGGTCATTGTGAGCAAAATACTCTGATCTTTTGTTCGATGTCAAAGCAGATCGAGGGATTGCTGAGTAAAGAGTCATTCAATCTCCAAGGGGCCGGGCCTGAATAACATTGAGTCACACGCTGTCCAAACTGCTGAGTGATCAGACCACGTCACGTCTATTATTTTACTAGTGTGGAATACGGAGACTGCCGATGGAACTGTGAAAAAATGATCTATTCTAGAATAGGTGTTATTGACATGTGAGTAAAAGGTATAGTCTTTCTTGGATGGATTAAGTTCCCGCCATAGATCAATTAGATTATGATAGTGTAACATTTTAGCCAGCTTAAAGCAGATTTTTGGGAAATGGCTCCGGGGAGTTGATAGCCGCCTCGTCTTATCAAGTATGGAGTCCAGGGCCACATTGGAGTCACCCCCAAACAGGACAGTGCCCTGTAGTTCCGGGGTCACTTTGTGCAAAAGTTTCCGAAAGAAGGGCAATTGCCCTGCGTTCGGAGCATAATATGAGATTAAAGAAACTAAATTGCCCTCCAGACGACCCACCACCATTAGGTAGCGGCCCCCTGGGTCAGCCACGAGCTTCTCCAGTGAGAAGGTGACTCGCTTAGAAAAACAAATGGCCACCCCTCCAGTTTTCCCAGGTCCGTTTGCTAAGTAGAATTGGTGGTAATAATGGTATAAAAAGGTAGGGTTATAGGTTGGAGAGAAGTGCGTTTCTTGGAGAAATAGCACATCGGCCCTAAGTGATTTATAATGTTGGAAGGCCATTCTACGCTTAACTGCCAAATTCAGGCCCTGTACATTATGGGAAATAAATCCAAAGGCGTGATTCTGATTAGTGGTCGCCATGGTGCACAAGGGAAAGAAGGTTATCACTTACCAGTTCCTAGAAAGTCATGAGGCATCTTTTCTCGAAAGACGGAGTCAACGGGGCGGCCAGAGCCCGGAGCCGTGGGACCACAGCGAAGTGAAAAAGTTAGTGGAGAGAAGAAATGAGGGTGAGTGACCCAAGGGAGAGTCACCCAGCAAGAGTATAGAAATAATATACAATTGTACCAGTCTTAATTGTAGAAACATAATAAACGAATGGGGAACATTCCCCTACTCCTTTCGGAAGTAGTACAGGGTCGATGGACCCTGTACGCCACTACTGGCCTCCGCCAAACCCTGCAATACACATATAAATGACCATAGCACATAATAATAGCATGTTAAGGGAGTCCCAAGGGTCAAATTAATAAATTAGAAGGTGAAGTGCAGTGGAGAGTCAACTTGTCACTATTATTGGTAAAGTAATAACTCAGTACTGGGGTATTCCCATAAAGTTGGCCCCCAACTTAACCAAGGGAGTTCTGTAACTGTAGAATAAAATGTTATATAAAAGATCATCAAAAGGATTCAACTTTGATCCCGCCCATGGATCAACATAGAAAGTAAAGTGGTCACAATTGTCACAACGGTAGGTTTATGAAGCAGAGAAGTATCCATCATTCTCAGGGGGGTTTAGACTTCAGCTTGGCCTTGCTTCTAGTTGAGCGCCAGATTGGTGAGAGGGGGCATTGGGGGTGACCTGTCCTGGAGAGTACGAGGTTGTGATGGACGCGGGGATTCCTTATGCTCCACGGAAATCGGGCCCAGCTTCAACAGCGCTTCGCCCTCTTGAAAAGTGGAAAATTAGTGTTTCTTACGCTGGTAGGTGAATGCCAGGCAAAAAGGAAAGGCCCAATGGTATTTAATGCCATTTGTTATAAGAGGCTGTAGTAGCGGTTTGAGTGCCTTGCGTTTTTGACGGTAGCGGGAGAGATATCCGCAAAGATTTGGATAGGGTGTTCATGAAGGTGGAGATCCATTATTTCTCTGCCTTTGAACATCACCTGTTCTTTGACTGGATAATAATGTGGCTTCACAATGATATCACGTGGCAAACCATCAGCGCGGGGCTCAGCCAAAGCCCTGTGAGCCCTATCCGGCTCTAATTTATGGGAAGGGAGTTCTGGTAACAAGTGGAAGATCAGTTCTTTGCTCACCGCCATTGAGTCCGCGAAAGACTCAGGGATCCCGCGTACTCTAAAATTGTAACGGCGTGAGCGATTTTCTAAATCGTCAATTTTATTAAGGGCTTCTTCCAATCGTTGTTGTTTAACTTCAATGCAGTTGGTATTCTGGTTGGTTCTGGCGATGGTCTCGTCTAGCTTGGACTCTATGGTCCCTATGCCTGTTTCCAGCTCCTGGAATTCACCCTTTAGATCAGCTGTAATGCGTTTAGTCGCTCTCTCTAGCCCCTGGTCCAACAATGCAGAAAAGCGTGCTATTATGGTTGGGTCCCCTGGATAATCCAGTGGTGAGGCAGTAGAGAGATGGGGTGTGGGGGGAGGGCTATCTTCCATGTTCCCCTGGCTGAGCATTGCCTCGCAGAAGGCTTTGTCCATTTCAGAGCTCTGGGAGGAAAATAGGTCCCCTGCAGGGGATGGTACAGTGTGTTGGGTGGGGTAATCGACCAGCTCACCTGTCCCAGCTGTTAGCAGCGCTTCTCCAGGCTGGATGTGTGAGGGATCCTGTGTGAGCCGTTGTGCACGCTGTGTCAGCGGTGGTGCCATCTTGGCTGTCTGGGAGCCCTCCAGGGATTACCTCCTGTGGCGGCTTTAGAGCAGGATACTGTCCATTTCTGGGCATGTACCGCGTCCCGACTGTGTGGGGAGGCATACCGGGTCTGCAGCAAGTGTGGGCGGGGCCGCTGTGAGCAGGGATCGGCGGAGTTATGCCAGCGTGGAGCGGAGCTGCAGATTCAAGCGTCCGCCATCTCCAGCCGCGCGCATGTGCCCCTAAGAAATTAGATATCTAATAAAAAAAGTTTTATAGCAGAAAGTTAAAAATGTTTTGTGAAAAAGAAAATTCTCTTTGCGCAAAAAGTAAAAACCGCAAAGGTGATCAAATATCACCAAAGGAAAGCTCCATTTGTGGAGAAAAAGGACATAAATTTTATTGGGGTACAGTGTTGCACAAACATGCAATTGTCAAAGTAATGCAGTGTCATATCACAAAAAATGGCCTGGTCATATGGGGGGGTAAACCTTCCGGAGCTGAAGAGGTTAAAGTGGTACCAAACTGCTACCTCCCTATTTCTTGGCCATCAACACTTCTGCCCTCTCTATGCCACTGTCCAGGGCCGTTTTTTCGCATGGGCACGCTGGGCAGTTGCCCGGGGGCCCCACCTGCCCAGCGATCCCAGCCAGGGCCGGACAGGACTGCCTCATACCTCCCAACAATCCTGGATTGCACCCTTTTCCCGCGATCCCTCCTGTGTGAGAAGTATGCGAACAGTGCTTGGCCGCCGCTGACTTTTTTTTTTTTTTTTTTTTATTGATGACTCCGCTCGCACTGCTCTGCTCAGTCTCTCCAGCCAAGGCTGTAGCGTCTGTGTAGATCCAGCCGGGGCGGGTTGCCGCCCACTTGTCCTGACTCCTGCTGCGGAGTGATCTCTCTGTGTGAGGAGGGGCTGGGAGTCTTTGTGGAGTGCCAGGCACTGGCAGCGCGGGTTGTGGCCGAAGAGCAGGACAGAGCCAGAGGAACCAACTGCAAGGCAGCTGGCCTCAAGCCCAGCTGCCCAAGGAGCCGACTGTCTGCTGAGATCAGGGGTGGACTGGCCAGTGGGGGGCCTGGGGCCCCATGAGAGGCTCTGTCCTGATATCTATTGTTCAGGTCAGCAACCCGGTGGCACACGAGAGTTGCGCATAAAAGCCGGCCAGCAGCTGCTTACATGGAGAGCAGTGCGGCTGGTTCACGCCCACCATTATTCCCACCCACTTCTTTTCCTGCAGCATCCGTTCTGCACATCTCAGTTTGCACAGAAGCAGTTGGATTCCCCAGGCAGCTCTCCCTTTGAAATGGTAATTACCATTGTAATGCTAATTATTGTAAGCAGACTCATGGCCAGGCTTTTCTGTACACTACACATCGATCTGATTAATGAGCTGTGTGCACTTGCTGTCTCTCAGTCCTTCTCCCCTCAGCAGCTATGCACCTGGCTTAGGCTGTAGGGCAGACCATTATATGCAAAAAAGTTGAGGGTTTTTATTTAGCTTTGTAACTACTGCTTTATAGCAGGCTTTTTAAGTACTGCTATGCAGTATTTACAAAGCCAGTTATACTATTTTTTTATGCTGGTTTTAAGTGTCTGGCTTTGTACTGGGGGACAGGGGATAAGTTGTACATGGCACCATAGGGCTCTCCAGGTGGCTCTGATCACTGCTAGAGCTGTTCTGCACCTGGGGTACATTGGATCCAAGCTGGCCAGACACTTGTCAGTCCCATGTATGGACAGATCAGCAATGTGCAGCTCCAGGGAGGACTTTGGAGGGTTTGGGGCTGCCAGGCTCCTCCGTGGGGGTTTCCAGTGCCATGTGTCAGCTTGCCCTGTCATTGCACACTCTGTACACAGCTCATTCGAGAACCCTGCATGCTGTACATACCCCAGAACCCTGCGCGCTGTACGCAGCTCACCCCAGAACCCTGCGCGCTGTACGCAGCTCACCCCAGAACCCTGCGCGCTGTACGCAGCTCACCCCAGAACCCTGCGCGCTGTACGCAGCTCACCCCAGAACCCTGCGCGCTGTACGCAGCTCACCCCAGAACCCTGCGCGCTGTACGCAGCTCACCCCAGAACCCTGCGCGCTGTACGCAGCTCACCCCAGAACCCTGCGCGCTGTACGCAGCTCACCTCAGAACCCTGCGCGCTGTACGCAGCTCACCCCAGCTGCATTTGATGGATAATCGTGCGTGATTGTGTAGACAGGGCCCCAGTGCACTGTATTGCCGGGGGGCTTATAATGCTCTTAAGATGGCACTGCCACTGTCTGAATGTACAATACTAGTGAACAAGCCTACAAAAAATGGAAAGGAGAATGTCAGAACAGCAAAAGGCAGCATGTTAGGTAACTTTTAATCTTTTAGCATGCAAAATATATTTAAATTGAGTCTTTTTAGTACAACTTTAAAGTATAACTAAAGGCATTTTTTTTTCTCTAAGTTTTTTAGAGTATCTGAATGACGTAATCTTGCAGGAACAATCAAGAGAATGCCTCTAGGCCACTGTGCAGCAGACTACAAGTCCTGCAGGACTTTCTGTCCTCAGTCTCAAGAAATTGACCCCGGAGCCATTGAATCATTTGGAATATCCGAGTCTCATTTTGGACATGGCTCTGCATTGGGTATTCTATCCCCAGGAAAAGTTTTGGACCCTTTGGCTACAGGGTGAAGTTTTAGTTCCCTGAAAATCCCCTATGTTTGCTTCTGCATGAAGGTGCTGGGGTTGATGGTAACCATTTTTTTTTTTTTTTTTTATTTTTTTTTTCTTTGCAAAAGGTGTTTTTTTTTTTTTTTTTTTTTTTTTTATTTGTATAATCCTTTATTTAGAACAAAATGACATCATAGCAAACCTTTCCATACAAACAATCAAACTAACAGATAAATAAAATAAAAGAACAATAGTGGTTAATACTAGGGCTTTCCTCTTTAGGGGTACTAAGCCAGCAAATGCTGCTGAAAACTCTAAAGTGACTACAGAGTCGCCCAGCCAGCGTGAGTGCCGGGGGAGGTGGCAAAAATGGCCTCCAGCTAACCTCCCCCAACAAACCACCAATACCAGGGCCACCCTGAGGAAGATATTAGACACTGAAGGGGAGAGACAGCGCTGCCATTTGGGAAGGAGGCCTCCCCTGCAGCGACAAGTCACTAGGGCTACATGTCTAGCTACTGCATTATTGCGCAGTACAGTTACCAAATTCCGCAAAACAAGAAACCTATGCATTGTTCAAAAGAAAAGAGGGGAAAGGAGAAGACCGGAACATACCTTTTTTAAATCTCTCAGTAAATATTCATGCCCACACTAAGCCCGTCCTATGGTGGAAAAAATTACTTGGAGTGAATTGTGGCCCCTTATTGGCTGAATAAGAGTTCTAAGGGATGGTTCTGCCAACTTCAGCAATGCCAGATCCAAACTAGAAGACCAAATGCTAGTAAAACGGTCATGGGTGCCTCTGCAAGTCTCTATCCAGTCTTCCGCTTCCCTGATTTCATTCACCCTTCGAATCCACTCCTCCTCCTGGGGAGGTGATGGTAATCTTTAACACAATCTTGTACACTGTTTCATTCAAGTCTGTCCCAAACTGTCAGATGCCGAGTTGCAATAAAGGTACTCTGTGCTCTGTTCAACCCATGTCTCTGAACACTAAAACCAGGTTATCATTGGAATGGTGGCTTTCCAGCCCAATGCTGGAGTTGGGGTAATGCTTCTCCTTGTGGTGTGGAAAGTATGGACATCAGGCTGGTCAGGAGTCCTGAACTCCCTGTAAGTTCAGGGGTTGTGATTGTCAGACTCTCATTCAAAGGTAGCTCAGCTTGCCTTTCAGCACTGGACCCCTTTTCTCAGGGGGCTGCCAGTTGGGGTCCATTCCTACAAGGCCATGGCAATGCCGTACATAAACCATTAAGGCAGTGCCAGAAGGTCAGGCCCCTCTTCCAGATGCAGAGATGATTCTAACTTGGGCAGAATTGGTTTTGTCTGTAGTACACATTCTGTGTGGAAAGCTGGTAAGTAGACTTCCTAAACTGGATCCTGGAGAGTGGTCCCTGCACCCAGAGGTGTTTCACTTTCTTCAGTGGAGGATACCAAATGTAGATCTAATGGTGTCCAGACTCTGGCAAAAACTGGACAGGTTCATGTCCAGGGATCCTCGGGCCTTTCAAATGCACTAATCACTTTGTTTAACCTGGTTGTGTTCCTCCCCATAAAGCTTCTGCCTCCTCTGCTTCAGAGGATAGAGAAGGAAGGCGTTCTTGTGATTCTCATTGCACCAAACTGGCTCAGCAGGGTGTGGTCCAAGTGTTAAATAACACTTGTTTAATGATTAATAATTAAAAGTAAAAAGAACCAAACGTAGTCAAAAAATAGCCAAAGTTCAGTAACCGGAATGAATAGTTAGCCAAGCAGAAGTCAGGGATCAAAGTAGTAGAAAAGCAAGCAGGATCTGGAGCCAGAAGGGATGTCAGCAAAGCCAATCTTTAAACAGGAATGCAGGAGATGGTTTCTTGTGATGTCACCAAGGCGAAGGCAGAGCTCCGCTGGACTGGACGGCTTAAGTAGGCAGTACTGACGAGCAGGACCATCAAAAGTTGGGTAACTGTGGAGAGAGATAGGAGCTGGCAATTAGCCGACAGCTGAGCCAGAAGGGAGGGCTGAGCCCAGCCCTGACACCCTATTATGGGGTCACCAGTAAGGTATTTGTAGATTTTGAAATCGTATCCCCTCAAGCGTCTCTTCTCCAGAGAGAATAAGTTCAGTGCTCGCAACCTTTCTTCATAGCTAATAAAGGGTCTGGAGGATATTAGTTTTGTTGCCCTTCTTTGTACTCGCTTCATTTCCAGTACATCCTTCCTGAGGACTGGGGCCCAGAACTGGACAGCATACTCCAGGTGCAGCCGGACCAGAGTCTTGTAGAGTGGGAGAAGTATCGCTTTATCCCTGGAGTTAATCCCCCCCCCCCCTTTTTTAATGCATGCCAATATTCTGCTTTGTTAGCAGCAGCTTGGCATTGCATGCCATTGCTGAGCCTTTCGTCTACTAGGACCCCCATATCCTTTTCCATCCTAGATTTCCCCCAGAAGTTCTCTCCCCCTGGTGTATAGATTGCATTCATATTTTTGCCACCCAAATGCATTATTTTACATTTTTCTACATTAAACCTCATTTTGCCATGTACTTGCCCACCCCATTAATTTGTTCAGAGCAAGGTTTCCACATCCTGTGGAGAAGTTATTACCCTGCTTAGCTTGTATCGTCCACAAATGCAGAGATTGAACTGTTTACCCCCATCCTCCAGGTCGTTTATGAACAAATTAAATAGGATTGGTCCCAGCACAGAACCCTGTGGGACCCCAAAACCCACCCCTGACCATTCTGAGTATTTCCCATTTATCACCACCCTCTGAACTCGCCCTTGTAGCCAGGTTTCAAAGTTAAATCGCCATCTTAACTGATCTGACTTTGGCATGCAACTTGTGCTGCGATGATCTTGAAGGGGAATTCCACGGCAAATTAAAAAAAAGCATGGGTTCCTCCTCCAAGTGCATACCAGGCCCTTCAGTCTGGTATGAATTTTAAGTGGAAAATCCATACCAGACCCTTATCTGAGCACACAGCCCCGACAGGTCGGGAAAGGAGGTGGGACGAGCGAACCCCCCCCCCCTCCTGAACCGTACTAGGCCGCATGCCCTCAACGTGGGAAGGTGGGTGCTTTGACAACGCCTGGGGCATGATGGGGCGGTGATGTCATAATGGGAGTGGCCTCTGGGTGATGTCACCTAGTGACCCCGTCTCATGCCAATATAAGTAATTAGTGGCACACCCAACATTAGAGTGGTAGAGGGCGTTGAGTCAACATTGGAAGAACAGAGGGAGAAGATAGCGGAGAAGTCATGGCAAAATAACGAAAAAAACAGCGGACAAAGGGAGAAGACCCAGAGAGGGCTAGAAGACGTCAGTGGAGGAGGCAGAAGAGCGGGAGAAGGGAGAAGAACTTTGAAGGGACGCGGGAGCTGCCTTAATAATTACTTTAAAAACCTGCGTACTGCGTTTTTATCTTTGACACTTTTTTTTTTTTTTTTTTTAAGGTGAATGGGTAGGGGTACAATGTACCCCATACTCATTTACATGGGGTGTTAAAGGGGGCTTCCAGATTCCGATAAGCCCGCAGACCCCGACAACCAACGGCCAGGGTTGTTGGAAGAGGCCCTTGTCCTCATCAACATGGGGACAAGGAGCTTTGGGCAGGGGGGCACCCCCATGTTAAGGGCACGCGGCCTGGTACGGTTGGGGGGCGCTCGCTTGTCCCCACCACCTTTCCTGCCAGGCTGTGTGCTCAGATAAGGTTCTGGTATGGATTTTGAGGGGGATTCCCCATGCTGTTTTTTTAGTGTGGGGGTTCCCCTTAAAAACCCCACCAGAATGGTCTGGTATGGTCTTGGAGGGGAACCCACGCCTCTTTTTTTTTCTTTCTTTCTTTCTTTCTTTTTTTTTTTTTTTTAATTTGGCGTGGAGTTTCCCTTAAGGATTGACACCAGACACATGGCCTGGTATTGTTGATTGAAGTTGGGTGGATGTCAGACTTCAAGTCGAAGGGCAAAGTCGGATCCACAGTGGTACGAGTGTCGTGACGTACCAGTGTGAACCCCGTCTCAAAGGAAGTAGTAGTGTGGTTCCCATCAGCAAAAATGTAATATTTGTTTTCAACTTTGATGCAATGAAGGAATTCTCTTAGCATGGTCTTTTTTTTTTTTTTTTTTTTTTTTTTTTTTTACATATACTAGTTTTTTTTTTAAGTGATATTAAAGCTTTAAAATCCTTACCTGCTCTGTGAAATGGTTTTGCACAGAGCAGCCCCGATCGTCTTCTCGGGCCCCTCTGATGGCGCTCCTGGCTCCTCCCCCCCTTGTCCGGTGCCCCGAATAGCAAGCCTCTTGCTATGGGGGCACAGGTGCGTGCTCGCTCTATGCATCTAAGACTCAGAGCCACGGCTTAGTTCTACCCCCTGCTCTCTCCTCATTGGCTGACTGACTGACAGCAGCGGGAGCCAGCTGTCAGCCAGTGAGGAGAGGGACCTGGGACAGCAGAGACTCCAGTGCATTTCGCTGAATGAGTGAGGTGAGTATTAGGAGGGGCTATGGAGGAGCAACACAGGGTTTTTTTTTTTTTACCTTCAAACATAGAATGCCTGAAGGTAAAAAAAAACCTTCAGCCTTTACAACCACGTTTAGTGATGTGTGTAATGGCACCTTATTTGCTGATTTTGGCAGCTATAAATTTTGTGAAAACGTGTCTTGGACAAAAATTTTTACCCAGCATATGTAGTGCCTAAAATCTTGGTTTTAAAAGCTATCCTTGCCAATTTTACAGTTTTATCCAGCATACCCAAGGACTTACACAAAATGTGTAACATAACAAAACTGGCCTTCAAAATTAAATGGTTTGATATCTGTTTATAAATTCCAAATATTGTCTGAAAAGTTGTTTCATGTCACTAAGATGGGCATGCCTTGACAGAAGTGCAAAATAGTTTGTATAGGCTTATGCTGGAAGTGACCATATATTACCCGTTGTACATTTAATTCAGCCTTATATTAAAATCTCACTAGTTTTTCTTGGCAAATTATTTTTTTAAGCATAATTTTCATTGGGTGTTTTGCATACAAAAATATCAATAAAGATAGTCATTGGAAAGAGCAATAAGGAAAGTATGTCAGGATGGTGAAATGTCACAACCCTTTCGTCTAAATCCTCCGTTTTTCAATACAACTCAACACTATATATAGTTCTGTTTTAAGATGCTTGCATAGTCTCTTGTGTAGAGTGTACTGTACCTCCAACAGGTAAGAGTCATAAAGCAAACCATTCACAAAATCTTAGAAAGGCAAAGTTAAAAAAGGCAGTCAAAAGGGAAGAGGGGTGGGCAGAGAAAGGTGGTGAGGGAATACGAAGGACGAGTCGGATGGTACCTGACTGGGGATTCTTCCATGTATAAAAATTAATCTGGGTGAAGTTCAGATGAGCTTGAGAATTCAATCCAAGTAAACTATAATGCTATAAACTTTGAGTATTGTTGTTGAAGGCTGGTAGTGAGTTCCTCCACTCTCATAATGTAGTTGCGATCCCCTTCTCGTTGCTTGATAGTAGGGATAGTGGTCGTTGTCCAGTTCCTGGGTATCAGTAGTAACAAATGCAAGTTTATTTTATGCATTTTGAGATTTGATTTAGGATGAACCTTTGAAAAATCCCTGCAGCTGCATTTGCTCAAACACAGCAGCTTGTTCATTTGAATGGGTTGCTTTACCCACTGAAAATGCAGGGAAAGTCCCTGTACCTTTTCAGAACACGCGGGAAACTACTTGCAGTGCAGGAAACTCTGCTGTAGTTTCCAAAGCGTGGGGATGCAATTGAATTGAATGGTATCTCCTAAACTGCATTGTTTTTTTTTCTGTGGGTGAGGGATGGTGTGTGTTTGCACTCCCTCCTTTTTTTCCTTTTTTTTTTTTTTTCTGTGATATTTTGGAGTAAAACCTTTTTAGACTTTTAAGCCTTGGATTGCCTTTTGTTTGCATTGATTTTTGAAATTTGGGCAAATCTTTTCTGGCACCAATAACAAGGCAGAGCTTGTGACCACAGGAACTTGTCCTATTTGCATATTGGCTCATTCCATGCATCAAAGACCTCTGGTGTATTTTGCAGTTTAAATGGTTTAATGTAGGATGCACGCTAAGAAAATTGGGCGAACAATCGATTTTCCTCGTTGCACAGCAAATTGAAACCGTTGAGCAAATTCTTGTACGACAAAGGCTTTCTTTTTGTTTGTTTCTGATCATGCGCAATCTAGATTGTTTTCTGTTTTTTCTTGTACAGAAACGTTACACATGAAACGAAAATCGTTTGTGTTCCTGTACGAGCAAAATTTTGGAGTTTGTCCCTTCGGAAATTTTTGTACAAAAAGTCGGAATCTGCTGTCGAATTTTGTGTACACACTATACGAAAATTGCACGAAAGTTCTTCGGACAAAAATGTTCACCCTATTTTCTTTGTGTGTGCGAGCCTTTTTTTTTGTTCAGGTTTACTGTAGCAATAGCGAATATTTTGGACCACTTTGCGTTAGGAGTACATTTTGGGTTTAGGTGCAAGTCATTTCACAACCTTTTTTTTTTTTTTATTTCTGAAACCGATGCAATAACACCTAATCGTGTCAAAAGAAATCAAAAACTAGCATACTTTTTGGCCTATGAAGCTCGTGTCTAACAGTGCTGCTTATGTGGGTAAG